>NC_140591.1:268338563-268943685 GCF_964204655.1 Triturus cristatus | reverse complement strand
GCATGTCCTAGGTGTTTCTATAAATATATATTTTTTTAAATAAATAAAAAACAAAGGCCGGCCACGGGGTATGGCCTGAGGAGGGGGGCAACGCAGCCCTCTCCTAAAGAATTAAAAAAAAAAGGCCATGACTCGGGGGTTGGGGTCCCCGGGCCGATTAGGCCTTGGGAAGGGGCCCCCTTCCAAATTAATTTTTTTCAACAAAAAAAATTAGGGTGCAGGCCCTGGGGGATGGGGTCCCCAGGGCCAATAAATTAGAAAATGAAGGGGGGCCACAAAGCCCTCCTTCTTAGAAAAATAAAATAAATAAAAGACCGGCATCGCGCCGGAGGCCACGCCCCCTCCTTACAGCACTCTGCAAATGCGCCCCCTGGCCAGTTGTAATTTGGGGAATTAATTCCCCTTCAATTCTGAGGGTCCCTGAGGGCCAACTAGCCCAACAGGTATCTCCAGTATGCGCCAGGGAGCTGTATTGCAGACAGGTGTTCTCAGGCCACGCCCCTTTTTACACCTCTTTGCAACGCAGCTCTGTGGCGCTTACTGAAGGTACCTAGTGGGCTAGTTTGACCCTAGGGACCCTTAGGATTCAAGGCGACTTAATCTCCCAACTCAGAACGCCCACAGGCCCTGTGGCGCGTTTTTAAGTTGGGGAAATAATTCCCTTTCAATCCTGAGGGACCCTGGGGGCCAACTAGCCCACCAGGTGCTTCCAGTAAGCGCCACTGCTCTGCGTTGCAGAGAGGGGGTGCAGGCCATGCCCCTTTTTACACCTCTCTGCAACGCAGCTCTGTGGCGCTTACTGGAGGTACCTAGTGGGCTAGTTGGACCCTAGGGACCCTCAAGATTCAAATTAACTTAATCTCCCAACTAAACACGGCCACAGGGCGTGTTTACACAGTGGTGAAGGGAGGGGACTGCGCCTAAGTTAACGTGTGCAAACACGCCCTGTGGCGCATTTTAAGTTGGGGAAATAATTCCCCTTCAATCCTGAGGGACCCTGGGGGCCAACTAGCCAACCAGGTGCTTCCAGTAAGCGCCTCTGCGCTGCGTTGCAGAGAGGTGGTCTAGGCCGTGCCCGTTTTTACATCTCTCTGCAACGCAGCTCTGTGGCGCTTACTGAAGGTACATAGTGGTCTAGTTGGACCCTAGGGACTCTCAGGATTCAAGGGGACTTAATCTCCCAACTTGAAACAGCCACAGGGCGTGTTTATACAGTGGGGAAGGGAGGGGACAGGGCCTGAGGTGACGTGTGCAAACACGCCCTGTGGCGCCTTTTAAGTTGGGAGGTAGTTTTAATCCCCTGCCCTATTGTATACTAGGGGCTTACAGAGGAGGTCATGCTAATCACAGGGGGACCCCAACGCATAGTGTTCCCTAGTGTATGTATGTGTTTTCACTGTATTCTGAGTGTCTTTTAACATAGCACTGGCTCTAGGACTGATTAGTTAGACTCAGTTACCACCAGTATCCGTCTGAAAAAGTTGAGCGTACAGGATGATTTTGCAACAAGGCTTCTTTCTGCTCTTCTGTTTGTTCTTTCTGCATGTTATCCTTCTTCCTGCACTTTTCTTTGTCTTTGAGGACTTCTGTTGCTTCTTTCTGCATTTCTTTTTTTTCTTTCTGTGTGTTTTTTCTTCTTTCTTCACATGTCCTATCTCTGTAGGCATAGTTAGAAATTAGCATTTAAAAAACCTTAGAAATTCACTGAAAAAAACATAGGTTTCAGGGGCGTTATAGTTAGCTGGACTTTTCACTCGTACAAAACCATTGAAATTCCCCCGTTATAGTTAGTTCAGCTAAATATAACTCACGCGCCCACAATGCACTACTGATGATGTCACATATTACATCACTCATGACATGGTCAGTGACATCACTCATGACATCACTGATGACATCTCAAATGACATCACTGATGACATCACTGATGACATCATCCTTGTGATAGAGTGGCAGACCTCCTCTCTCCCTAACATAACCTTTGATACACACATTCAAAAATAGAAACAAAAATTTTCAAAACAATGGACATACCAATACCAGTTACAACAACCTATTCAGTAATTCTAAGATCCACATACACATCCACTCATTCACCAACAGTCCTATACAGTCACTCATACATGTATTCACTCATCATAAGTACTCATACACCTATACATCCTGTTACACAATGCCACTCATCCATAGAGTTACTCACACACATAGTCACTCATGCTAATAAAGAATCAGACATCCATTTACTTGCATATACAGTTATACACACACCACCACACTTACTTCTACAGAAACTTACACATACTTAGTCTTTTAAACAATCACTTATAGAAACACATACTTATTCATACAGGAATTCTTCCAATCTCTCACTCTCACATATATTCACTTATATACGCCAATAGTCACATATACTAGTTTAAAACATATGTAGTTACTCATAAAGACGCTATTGAGACAGTCATTCACTCACTAACACACCCATGCACACACTCATCCACCCATAAAGTCCTGCACACATGCTGTCTTCAACACATACAAACAGTGAGTCACTCATTCATGCACCTATGCACTACGTAATACCCCCACCGAACCATACAGACACTCAGACACTCATACTGATACTCAAAAAACCAACTAATAACCTATATAGACACTCATGTACCTACTCACCAACCCATGCAGCCACTTATACACAAAGTGAGAGACTGATTCAGATATTTACATATTTAAACATTACTCACTAAGCCATGTATTCACTAAGATACACTTAATCAGTCATACAATCAATTTTTCAAAAACAAATCATCCATTTAGACACTTATATACCCATTTATTCTTCCATCGACCTTGAGATATACATATATAAAACATATGTAATTTTCAGAAAAACACACATTCACTGGATGATGTCATCAGTGATGTCATCAGAATTGTCATTTTAGATGTCATCAGTGATGTCATGAGTGATGTCACTGACCATGTGATGAGTGATGTAATATGTGACGTCATCAGCAGTGCATTGCGGGCGCGTGAGTTATAGTTAGCTGAACTAACTATAACGGGGGAATTTCTATAACGTGTGTAAAACCTCTGGTTTTTTCAGTGAATTTGCAAGGTTTTTTAAATGCTAATTCCTAACTATAACGTGTGTGAAACCTATGGTTTTTTCAGTGAATTTCAAGGGTTTTTTAAATGCTAATTTTTAAATTTTTTTATTATATTTTTGAAATATTTCTTTTTAAAAAACTTCCCTATGTATACATTTATATATTATCTGTATCCTTCAATTTGGTGTGGCTTATTTTTGTTTTAAGTTTTATTTAATTTAAAGTTGAACAGCATAGTTAATATCTTCTATTAAGTTGTGTCCACTTTTTTTTTTTTTTTTATAAATTCTTGGGGTGCGCGCTCAGAGCGCGCACCTAGTACGTTTGCGTACATTTTTTCATGAATTCCGGCGTACGTTATTTACGTACGCATACATACGTATTACTGCGCGCTCGGAGCGCGCACCTAGTACGCATGCGTACGTACGCACGCTTACGTGCGTCGTACGTACTCCACGCGGTACACTTCCATATACGCGTAGAGTACGCGCGCTGACGTTTACGCATACGCGCGTGCTGCGTATGCGCATTACGTACGCGCATAGTACGTAAGCGCATGCGCGCATACGCGTTCGCGCATGCGTAATTGTACCGTGCGTGCAGGGAGCTTGCTCGGTGCGCGCACCTCGGGGTATGTGATGAATAAAACAACACTTCTAATTGGTTTTCATTACTTTCAGTTTCAGATTGTTTCAACACCACACCCAATCCCC
This sequence comes from Triturus cristatus, assembly GCF_964204655.1. Taxonomy (NCBI): domain Eukaryota; kingdom Metazoa; phylum Chordata; class Amphibia; order Caudata; family Salamandridae; genus Triturus; species Triturus cristatus. The sequence goes on along the minus strand of NC_140591.1, from coordinate 268,939,865 downwards.
TCATGGCAAGTCATGTGATCCAGAAACATCACTTTTCATTGGTTCAAAGTACTTTCAGTTCCAGATTCTTCCAAAATCACACCCACCCCCCTCATTGTTAGTTCTGATTCCCTAGGAGAAGGAGCTAATCTGTGTGTTGAGATACAATGGCAGAGCAGCAGCCTCCTTCTGAGAGTGAGCAGGACACTCTTGAGAGACAGAGGCAGAGGAAGCAGAAAGACTCCTTTATATGGCAGTTTTTCACTTTTCCTGAGGGACAAAAGAAGGTGAATGCACCAAAGGTCACCTGCAAACTGTGTCAGTGCGTCTTGTCACGTGGGAATCCTAACAAGAATTATTCTTTTAGTATTCATACTATGACGAGACACGTTGAGAAAATGCATCCAGTGACTTTTCGTCGAGCTTCTGGAGCAAACCCTCCACCTGCTCAGCCGACTACATCTGCAGCAGCTCAGCCGAGCACATCTTCGGCAGCTCAGGCAAGCACTTCTTCTGCAGTGGTGCCTTCACCTTCTACCACACCTCTGGATATTCGTCCTTGTTTTTTGAGGATGAGTACTCACTGCATGGATTGTGGTCGTCTTATTACTTTGGGTGAGAGCAGTATTTCTCTCATTCAAAGAAAATTTGAGGAGCATCCTTGCGAGAGGCCATAATATTCTTATTTTTTTTTTTGTTTTTCTCTTCCTCTGTCCCTACATTAACTCAAGGGCTCTTTTTAGAGCCACCTAAAATCAAAACACCACAACTTGTTTTTTACAATCTATTTCTTTTTTTATTTTTTAGAGTGCGCGCACCCAGCGCGCACCCAATGGGTTTTAAAAAAAAAACAAAAAAAAAAACATTTTTTTTCACCTTTACTAAACCTTCAGGAACTCCTTGAGAAAGAGAGGGGAGACGCAAAGTAATTAAAAAAGAGATGGTGTACATTTCACAGATGAACGTAAGACAGTTTTCCTATTAAACTTTAAATTCTGCATCAGTATTTATGTATAGGTACCCAAAAAACATAATAGCTCACTTTAGTGCTGCATTTGAATTGGCTGTATTTACAAGGAGAGGAAAAGACACACAGAGAGGCTTATCCTCTCCTTGTAAATATGGAGGAGCACCCTGCGCCACTAGTACGTCAAGAAAATTGACGTAATGGTGGCGCAGGTGGCTTGTAAATGTGCCTCAGAGATGTTAAGGAAATTAAGGGTGAAACAGACAAATCAAGAGTGACAGATACAGACACAGAGAGCAAACAGCTGACAAGGAGTAAGGCAGTTAAAAAGACTAAGACATATGGATACAGAAAAAGAAACATGGATGAAAAATTAGTGATAGAGGTAGTAAAGGTAGGGGAGTAGTATAGAAGGAGTGAGGAAGTTACAAAAGAGTAGTAAAGCAGGAAGAGAGAGTGAGAAGAGAAATGAGAAAAGTAGAGTAAGGACAGGTGAAGAAAAGGAAGCATGAAACGAAACCAGTGACACATACAGATATGTTAAACGTACCTGACCATCAAAATAAATAATTTAGATTTAAATGTTTTTATTTAATTGCAAAGATAACTGAATAACATCTTCTAAATTTTCTTTCGAGTTCTGAAAAAAAGAAAAAAAGTATTAATATTCAACAATATACTTTATTAAACAGTACATGTTTTTTCATATTTAGCAAAGCAATTTTTTGCCCTTTTTTTGCTGTTTTCAGAATGTTTTGATTTTCACTGAAAGTAGTGAAATCAATTGTATTCATCATTTAACAGCGGGCAAAAAAAAAAACAATCTGAAAGATTGTTTAAAAAAGCCCCAAATGTATCCTCACTAAAACATACCTTAATAGAAATGTTAAAAATACCTTTTAAGAAGAATAACAATTTCTAAAAAATAACGTCTGTAAACCTTGTTGCAAAAGAACATTTTCCAAAATAATATCTGTCAAAGAAGTCCACAATTGTTTGTTTTACCTTTCCTTACGGCCAAATGATAAGTTTAAAATCTCTTTTGAGCGAAATATCCAATTTAAATCCTTTAAAATTTTAATAATGCTTTCTCCCAATGATGATGTTAGTATTTAAAATTTGGGTTTCAGATAAATTAGGTAACAATTGGGTAATTCATAAGGCAAACGTTGCTTGAAAATCAATTGAGAATCATTACACAGTGTCCATCCTTTTTCACATTTAAGATAAACTGTGTAATGACCAGAAGTTATAGAAGGCCCATCATGAAAAATTATTGCAACTGCAACAAAAGTTTTTCCAGATATTGATAATTGTTGTCCTGTAAACTTCTTTATTAAAGTGTCCAGTTTTGTTCCACCAGCTCTACAACGTTGCATCATTAAAATTACATACTGTCCATATTTCTTTAAAAATAACGTTGACAACATGTCTGATTTACATTGAGAACATTCCATGTTTTGATTAGCATCTTTAACTAATTTACTAAAAGTCACTGTTTTACTCTCTGGTAATGGTAAATATATGAACCTTTCAGAATCAACATTACTACTGCTTGTGTTCATACAGTTATCACAACAATGTTCCCATTTATAAGAGACACCAAATACATTTTCAACTTCTACCCCTTCATCTTCCAGTACCATCAGGATATACATCAAGAATTCCTGTGCATCTTGCTGGACATTTTGTGTAAACTGTGTACGTCCAGAACATACATCTAAAAGATTTCTAACATCAGAAGCACTTTCTATTTCAGTTTTATCATTAACAGCTTCTCATAGAGGAGACTCAGCAAAGAACAGAATCTTTTTTCTCGATTTAGTATTATCTGCTCTTGCAAACTTTCAAGATAAAATACAACATTCAGCACTACATTTGCGTAGCAGTTGACACCAGAGCTATTTTCAAAATGACAACCAACAACCTCTTCAGCATTGTCCTTTTTCTTTTTGCTTGCAGTCACATCACTATCTTTTTGTTTTCTCTTCCGTACATCCTCATTAGAGATATTCTCAAATCTCCTTTTCCGACAAACAACACGTTTTTCAAACACAGGATATTGACCTAAATGAGGAGCATAGCTTCTTCTTAATCTATTATACTCCTTTTGCACAGTTTGCATCAGCACTTACTTTTGAGTCATCAAAGTCTATCATGAATAAACCAGATAATTTTTTCACGCGTGACAAAGCAACATATGCCATACCTTCTTTAAACACACTAGATCCAATGTTTACAAAAGCACTATCAACAGTTAATCCTTGAGACTTGTGAATAGTTACAGCATATGCTAGAGAAAACGGAAACTGCTTCCTACGCACATATAAGTCTTTCACAAGCAAGAAACGAACTGAACAACGACAAATGTCTTTAACCTCTTGTATCTGATCAAATTTTATTTTTAAACATTCAATTCCAACTTTTTTCTGGTAATTAATAAAACCCACAACTCTTCCCATAGCTCCATTCACTAAACCTTTCTCTACATCCAAATTCCGTCTTAAAATTACTCTACAGTTCATACACACATAAAGATTCTTTTCCAAACCTGCTGTTTTTTAAATGTTTTTCTCCAGAGAATCCAATTTAGTACCCAATTTGCCTGTCAATATAACAGTTATTCGTTCATGTTCTATTTTATCCACAGCTTCCAGTTTTATAATCTCTTCATTTTCCAATTTCAAAAAGTTCTTGATTGAATACAGAACATTCATGTAGTGTTGGCATTAAGCAGATTACAGTATTTTTTTCTGCAATTTCCTTGTATATTTTCTCTGGAAATATTTGTTCTGTTGGAAACAAATTACTCAGCAATCGACTCTGTAATGCTTTTCTGCCATGTTCTGTGAGTAGTCCAATTCTTATATCTTTCAGAATACTTGCATAGTCCTCATCATTTGCTTGCCTCATATTGGTAATGAGTTCCTTATACTCAAAATATGTCCAAATATTTACATTGCCTATACTTCCTAATGACTTTTTTGTGTCTTCATGTGTAAGTGTATGGAATACCGGTTGTCCTTTAACTGGAGTAAGTTGCAAAAGATCTCCAAAAACTATGACGTGTTTTCCTCCAAATAGGACGTCAAAGTCTGTCTTCAGAAATTGCTGCATTATTAAATGCACAAAGGCAAGCATTAAGTTTGATACCATGCTTACCTCATCAATAATGAGTACTTTCATTTTCTTCAATACTCTTGAAACTTCCAAGCATGCTTCTCCTGCTAGTTTGTGGTACTGTATTTTGTTCTCATGCTCTACTGGTAACATTAGCAAACGATGTAAGGTAACTCCTTTGATGTTATACGCTGCTAACCCAGTTGGAGCAGTAACAACACAAGATAAAATGGAATCCATTTTCTTCTGTAGGTAGCTTCTAATTACATTAATTAAGAAACTTTTTCCAGTTCCTGCTTGTCCACTTACATACATTCTCATTGGTTCAAAAGATGTGCATGAGCACTCTTTATTTTCATGTAGTAATCTGTGATCAATTTTTTGTCTGACTTCTTCATAAATTTGTTTTTGTTCTTCATTCAGTTGCTCCTCCAAATATGTGTTATCTACAAAATCTTCCTGAGCTTGATTCATAGCTGTTTCCACTTCGTTCATGGCTATTGCTGCTTCATTTTCGATGATCGGTTGTCCTAGAGGATCTTGACTGAATGTCCCAGAACTTTGACTGTCTTGAGAACTGTCTCGAGCTACTTCAGCTGCAATTGTTGCTTCTTGTTCAATTTCTTCATTTAACATTTGAACATAAGTTGTGAAAGTACTGCATTCAACGCTGTCTTTGCTAGCATTGAAGGAATCTTCATAGCTCTGAAATTCTCCAAGTAGTTCCTCCTCTGAACGCCATGGTTTAAACAGCTGCAAAAGTGGCAAGTAGTAAAATTCCTTTTTATCAGGAGTGTCGCAACTCAGCTTCCGGTGATTTATCAAACTTCCTTTTGTTTGCTTCACCAAACATCCTTCCTCACCAATGACTTTATATTTTCCATTGTTGATATCTTCTGTGACATTCCGTTTAAAAATAAAGTTCTGCAGCACTTCATAGAGACACATGTTCTCAAGGTGATGACTTCTTTGTGGGTAATATGTGTCCAACATGTTTGTTCTTAAAATGTCTGTACTTTCTGGTTCGAACTCTGCTAAATATTCAATTTCTCGAATAGATTTCAGAACCCGATTTCGCATTCCTGCAAGGCCTAAACTTGCCCAAATTATTCTTCTGGATTTCGAGTACAGACTTGCAGATGATAACCTATCTGAGCATTCGTAGGATCCAATTTCTCGATGCGATAACATCTTTAAACTGAAACTGTATAGCTTCTTACTGACAGTCTTCTCGTGAGAAATCTCTTCCCACATTTCTTTCAATTCCGTTTTCTCAGATTTAGTGATGTAAGATGTGACATAGCGAGCAACAGCAATAGAATTGTCAGCCACATACTGTATATCCATGTTAGCATTCCACATGGATAAAATAACTGGGTTGTAGTCATTTATATATTTTGACTCTATTTTTCTTCTTAGGTTGTAGGTATTCTTAGGCGATTTTCTTGTAATAGTATGTCGCACAGCTGACATAAAACTGTTTACTCTTCCTTTTGAAAGAACAGGTCGTGGATATCCAAACCGACATTTTGTGTAGAATTTATCTTTACTCTTGTACTTCCGTCGACAGTATTTTCCACACCGATGACTTTGGAATCGTAAAACTTGCTCTTTTAAATTTTTCTCTTCTGTGATTTTAGGTATAGCACATGTTGCATATCCTTCGATGAAACTTAAAACTGCATCATCAGAATCTGTTCCAAATTTTGGAGCATCCTTGATCCACAACAGCATATGAATATGAGGAGCACCTCTGGCTTGGTACTCTTTTCTCCAAAAGAAATCCACAACTTCTCCAAGAGGTGGATTTTTTTTATTGCAGATGAAGGACATCATAGCCTCAAATCTATGATTGAAATATCTGCAAACATTAACCGGATCCAATGAGCACATTTCTCCTGCTGTCTTGTATTGGATGTTTTCAATATTTGAATTTGCCTCTCGAAGAAAATCCAGAAGATCATCCCAAGCGTACTCAGCACAGCTTAGGGTAAGGAACCATGTAGGAGTTCCTAAATTCCGTAACATACATTTCAATTCTCCATGGCGTCGGTACCAATATTCATTCGTCCCACGCTGACAAGCCATCAGATTAATCAATTGAGATTCCAAATGATCATCTCGCTGTTGCACTTTGTTCATAAAATCCTTTGCAGTCACATTACGTAGATGTACTCCAGTTTTCAAAATGTGATTTACTGCATAAGATAGTGCTGACAAGTCACTTTCAAATAAAAGATGGAACAAATATGGAATACTTTGACGAAATCTCGGATCTTCAGCATATAGTCTTGTAGTCCGATACTCAGAAGCAGGAATCTGTACTGGACGTTCATCATATCGTCCTCCTTCTCCTGTAGGAAACAGCTGAGGAAAACAACGAGCTTCCAAGCTCTCCTCCCATACACTCACGGGAGTTCCTTGTGCTTTCTTCATCTGAAACAGATCAATAGCGTTTCCCATAACTTCTTATATCTTTCAGAATACTTGCATAGTCCTCATCATTTGCTTGCCTCATATTGGTAATGAGTTCCTTATACTCAAAATATGTCCAAATATTTACATTGCCTATACTTCCTAATGACTTTTTTGTGTCTTCATGTGTAAGTGTATGGAATACCGGTTGTCCTTTAACTGGAGTAAGTTGCAAAAGATCTCCAAAAACTATGACGTGTTTTCCTCCAAATAGGACGTCAAAGTCTGTCTTCAGAAATTGCTGCATTATTAAATGCACAAAGGCAAGCATTAAGTTTGATACCATGCTTACCTCATCAATAATGAGTACTTTCATTTTCTTCAATACTCTTGAAACTTCCAAGCATGCTTCTCCTGCTAGTTTGTGGTACTGTATTTTGTTCTCATGCTCTACTGGTAACATTAGCAAACGATGTAAGGTAACTCCTTTGATGTTATACGCTGCTAACCCAGTTGGAGCAGTAACAACACAAGATAAAATGGAATCCATTTTCTTCTGTAGGTAGCTTCTAATTACATTAATTAAGAAACTTTTTCCAGTTCCTGCTTGTCCACTTACATACATTCTCATTGGTTCAAAAGATGTGCATGAGCACTCTTTATTTTCATGTAGTAATCTGTGATCAATTTTTTGTCTGACTTCTTCATAAATTTGTTTTTGTTCTTCATTCAGTTGCTCCTCCAAATATGTGTTATCTACAAAATCTTCCTGAGCTTGATTCATAGCTGTTTCCACTTCGTTCATGGCTATTGCTGCTTCATTTTCGATGATCGGTTGTCCTAGAGGATCTTGACTGAATGTCCCAGAACTTTGACTGTCTTGAGAACTGTCTCGAGCTACTTCAGCTGCAATTGTTGCTTCTTGTTCAATTTCTTCATTTAACATTTGAACATAAGTTGTGAAAGTACTGCATTCAACGCTGTCTTTGCTAGCATTGAAGGAATCTTCATAGCTCTGAAATTCTCCAAGTAGTTCCTCCTCTGAACGCCATGGTTTAAACAGCTGCAAAAGTGGCAAGTAGTAAAATTCCTTTTTATCAGGAGTGTCGCAACTCAGCTTCCGGTGATTTATCAAACTTCCTTTTGTTTGCTTCACCAAACATCCTTCCTCACCAATGACTTTATATTTTCCATTGTTGATATCTTCTGTGACATTCCGTTTAAAAATAAAGTTCTGCAGCACTTCATAGAGACACATGTTCTCAAGGTGATGACTTCTTTGTGGGTAATATGTGTCCAACATGTTTGTTCTTAAAATGTCTGTACTTTCTGGTTCGAACTCTGCTAAATATTCAATTTCTCGAATAGATTTCAGAACCCGATTTCGCATTCCTGCAAGGCCTAAACTTGCCCAAATTATTCTTCTGGATTTCGAGTACAGACTTGCAGATGATAACCTATCTGAGCATTCGTAGGATCCAATTTCTCGATGCGATAACATCTTTAAACTGAAACTGTATAGCTTCTTACTGACAGTCTTCTCGTGAGAAATCTCTTCCCACATTTCTTTCAATTCCGTTTTCTCAGATTTAGTGATGTAAGATGTGACATAGCGAGCAACAGCAATAGAATTGTCAGCCACATACTGTATATCCATGTTAGCATTCCACATGGATAAAATAACTGGGTTGTAGTCATTTATATATTTTGACTCTATTTTTCTTCTTAGGTTGTAGGTATTCTTAGGCGATTTTCTTGTAATAGTATGTCGCACAGCTGACATAAAACTGTTTACTCTTCCTTTTGAAAGAACAGGTCGTGGATATCCAAACCGACATTTTGTGTAGAATTTATCTTTACTCTTGTACTTCCGTCGACAGTATTTTCCACACCGATGACTTTGGAATCGTAAAACTTGCTCTTTTAAATTTTTCTCTTCTGTGATTTTAGGTATAGCACATGTTGCATATCCTTCGATGAAACTTAAAACTGCATCATCAGAATCTGTTCCAAATTTTGGAGCATCCTTGATCCACAACAGCATATGAATATGAGGAGCACCTCTGGCTTGGTACTCTTTTCTCCAAAAGAAATCCACAACTTCTCCAAGAGGTGGATTTTTTTTATTGCAGATGAAGGACATCATAGCCTCAAATCTATGATTGAAATATCTGCAAACATTAACCGGATCCAATGAGCACATTTCTCCTGCTGTCTTGTATTGGATGTTTTCAATATTTGAATTTGCCTCTCGAAGAAAATCCAGAAGATCATCCCAAGCGTACTCAGCACAGCTTAGGGTAAGGAACCATGTAGGAGTTCCTAAATTCCGTAACATACATTTCAATTCTCCATGGCGTCGGTACCAATATTCATTCGTCCCACGCTGACAAGCCATCAGATTAATCAATTGAGATTCCAAATGATCATCTCGCTGTTGCACTTTGTTCATAAAATCCTTTGCAGTCACATTACGTAGATGTACTCCAGTTTTCAAAATGTGATTTACTGCATAAGATAGTGCTGACAAGTCACTTTCAAATAAAAGATGGAACAAATATGGAATACTTTGACGAAATCTCGGATCTTCAGCATATAGTCTTGTAGTCCGATACTCAGAAGCAGGAATCTGTACTGGACGTTCATCATATCGTCCTCCTTCTCCTGTAGGAAACAGCTGAGGAAAACAACGAGCTTCCAAGCTCTCCTCCCATACACTCACGGGAGTTCCTTGTGCTTTCTTCATCTGAAACAGATCAATAGCGTTTCCCATAACTTCTTTAGAATGTAGAGGATGTATGCTGAAATGTTCATAAATTTCTTCTTCTTTTGACTTATCCACTTTTTCAAGTTGCCCAGTTCGTATTCCTGTGTCTTCTAGTATTTCTTCGTCATCCATATAAATGGCTTCATACCATTTATTTTTTTTTTTCAAATACAAATTTGCTCTTTGTACTTTTCGTACATCCACCAGCTCCTGCCAAATTTTCTTATTCTTTGTAGGTACACCATTAACCAGAATAACTAATGGTTCCGTTTCCAAAGTATCTGCATCAATTGTTTCCATATTTTTTTTCAAATCTAATGGCAAATAGACAACTCTTCCTTTTAAACCTCTCTGTAAATCCGAAGGAGGTAATTTACCAGTTTTTGGCTCCATACGCACTATGGTCTGAAACGGATGGACACATTGAATGAGTATAGACTCATACGTATTTAAATCAGAAAGTTCTGGAGGAATATCAACCAATTCTAAATTATTATGTACAGCTCTAGCTGGCATTCTATTTTCTTCTAACTTGTTATAACAGTATTTACAAATACGCTGATCTTCACCCAAATCAAAACAATTTTCCAGAAATATACATGTTGCAAAATCTTTCCACTTATAATTATCTTCATTTTCACTTTTTTTTATACAGATCAACATTCCTTGTTTGATTTTTGTAATGGCTTCTCCGGCAACATATACAAGTAATATTTGGTCTTTCATTAGAGATGATAGCAAATTTTGTCATTTCATCATCAAAATTTTTACTAACATTGAGTTCTACATTCTCTTCCACATTTTCATCAATAACTGTGTCATTTTCTGCACTTTCTTGTTCTGGACCAAAGTAACAAAACTGAATTTCATCAGTAACCTTCACTACATCTGATACAGATCCACGGAACAGAGCATTATTCAACTCATTTAACTTTAGTGCTGGACTTTTAGCAAAATACAATGTTCTCACAAACTTTCTCATTTCAGTATGATGAACAGCCAGCATCCTAAAATGGTGAAAAACACTTTGACACACTTTCCTAGATAGACAAGCCAAAGAATGTCCTTGCAAACCAGTATTCTCTCTCACTCTGCATGGATCTAGTCTTTGAAGCACCTTAATCTTCTGTTTAACACTATTTTTACTATATTCTCTTAGAAAGTCACGTAATTTATCAATAGATTCCTGACGCACAGTACAAATACTACTACAATTAAAAGTGTACACTGGGGCTTTAGGACGTCTTCCCATAACCTCATCAGCCATCACTTGTTCCTCATTTCTTGGAACCATTTTCTCCTTTTCCATTACACAACCATCCTTAACTTCATAAGCTCTACCATTGGTGTCAACTGCATGCAACAAACTATTACTTTGAAGATAACTCTCTTCATTAAAAAATAGTTCAGTACTTGAACTATGCTTCCATTCTCCTAAGACCACTTTACAAAAGTTTTTTTTTTTGACTTCTCATTTCCTTTTGCTTTGTGACTTCATTGCATTCACTAATTTATCTAATCTACGCATCCTGTTCAAAATTAAAATGAATAGTTTTTTTTATTTCTAATGCCTTGGTAACAATATTTTCAATTAATTTCTTTTTCTTATAAAATTTGGTTTTTTTCTTATATTTTTTCTTATCCTTCAGCAAATTTAACATCACTCTTCTCTGAAACATTTTACGACGAATGTTTTTAAAATCTATTTTCCGTGTTAAGTCACTCTTCCTAACTTCAGAGTCTATATTAGCATTTTGTTTTTGCTGTCGACTCTGTTGTTGTTTTGTACTTGAAACACTGTTTGAATGTATCTTCCGATCATTTTTTTTTTTTGAAGATATTTTTTAAAAAATCTTTAGTTTGCTTACCAGAAGACTTTTTCTGTTTTCCAACACGTGCTTCGCCTCCTATTTTTTTTTATCAGTCGTCTTCAAATATAGTTGTTGTTTCTTTTCTTTTGTTTTTCTTGACTTTATAGGCATCTTTATATTTTTTCACTGTTGCTCACCAATACCTGCAAAAAACTAAAAAAAAAACCTTTATGTAATTTAATTCATTACATTTTTTTAAAAAAACTTTTCAAATCCTATCACATGAGCTGATCCTTTCCTACGAGTCAAACTCTTACAAAATAGAAGAAACATGAATTAAATCTCTGACAACAATTCCTGTGTCCACACAGACTCATGGTCTGATTCTAGGCAGAAAGCGATATTTCCTTTGGCAATTTAAAAGCACATTTACTACTGGGGTAGAGCAAGTGATAATTACTGTAACAGACTGACACATGTTCATTCTAGTTTAGACAGGCAGAAAGGAGCACATGTCCTAACAGCTCCTTGAGATCATGACCATGTGTTAGAGGGTGAGTGATTAGACTAGAGCAAAGGAAATGAGCCTTGGTGATTAAGAATCTGTTTGCGTTACACACTGCTATCTGAAACAGCACACAGAGCTGACTAATACACATGGGAGTGTAGCAGAAGCTGCTGCGTGTGTGCAAAGAGTGTGTTTCTGGAGACTGTGTATTATCAGCTGCAAGAGACATCTGCATGGAGACACCCACAACTGCATGAAGAGTACAGACATGTGTGTAAGAGTACATGTGTGGTAAGGGTTAATTGGAGTTTTCAACATGTAGGAACCACCTCAGCCATTGCAAGAATTAATGAAAAATCTACCATGCTATTTTCAAATGTGTTTGCATTTGCATCACATTTTTGAGATACTGATTTCTGCTGATTGCTAACCAACACATTGGAAGAAAACAAGCTGAGCCTTTACTGAATGTGCAAGTTTTACAGAACAACAGCAACACAAATTAAAATGCTAACAACAATTCCTGTATGCACACAGACTCATGCTCTCATTCTAGGCAGAAAGCAATATTTCCTTTGGCAATTTGAAAGCACATTTACTACTGGGGTAGAGCAAGTGATAATTACTGTAACAGACTGACACATGTTCCTTCTAGTTTAGACAGGCAGAAAGGAGCACATGTCCTAACAGCTCCTTGAGACCATGACCATGTGTTAGAGGGTGACCGATTAGACTAGAGCAAAGGAAATGAGCCTTGCTGATTTAGAATCTGTTTGCGTTACACACTGCTATCTGAAACAGCACACAGAGCTGACTAATACACATGGGAGAGTAGCAGAAGCTGCTGCGTGTGTGCAAAGAGTGTGTTTCTGGAGACTGTGTATTGTCAGCTGCAAGAGAGATCTGCATGGAGACTCCCACAACTGCATGAAGAGTACAGAAATGTGTGTAAGAGTACATGTGTGGTAAGGGTTAATTGGAGTTATCAACATGTAGGAACCACCTCAGCCATTGCAAGAATTGATGAAAACTCTACCATGTTATTTTCAAATGTGTTTGCATTTGCATCACATTTTTGAGATACTGATTTCTGCTGATTGCTAACCAACACATTGGAAGAAAACAAGCTGAGCCTTTCCTGAATGTGCAAGTTTTACAGAACAACAGCAACACAAATTAAAACGCTAACAACAATTCCTGTATGCACACAGACTCATGCTCTCATTCTAGGCAGAAAGCAATATTTCCTTTGGCAATTTGAAAGCACATTTACTACTGGGGTAGAGCAAGTGATAATTACTGTAACAGACTGACACATGTTCATTCTAGTTTAGACAGACAGAAAGGAGCACATGTCCTAACAGCTCCTTGAGACCATGACCATGTGTTAGAGGGTGAGTGATTAGACTAGAGCAAAGGAAATGAGCCTTGGTGATTAAGAATCTGTTTGCGTTACACACTGCTATCTGAAACAGCACACAGAGCTGACTAATACACATGGGAGTGTAGCAGAAGCTGCTGCGTGTGTGCAAAGAGTGTGTTTCTGGAGACTGTGTATTATCAGCTGCAAGAGACATCTGCATGGAGACTCCCACAACTGCATGAAGAGTACAGACATGTGTGTAAGAGTACATGTGTGGTAAGGGTTAATTGGAGTTTTCAACATGTAGGAACCACCTCAGCCATTGCAAGAATTAATGAAAAATCTACCATGCTATTTTCAAATGTGTTTGCATTTGCATCACATTTTTGAGATACTGATTTCTGCTGATTGCTAACCAACACATTGGAAGAAAACAAGCTGAGCCTTTCCTGAATGTGCAAGTTTTACAGAACAACAGCAACACAAATTAAAATGCTAACAACAATTCCTGTATGCACACAGACTCATGCTCTCATTCTAGGCAGAAAGCAATATTTCCTTTGGCAATTTGAAAGCACATTTACTACTGGGGTAGAGCAAGTGATAATTACTGTAACAGACTGACACATGTTCCTTCTAGTTTAGACAGGCAGAAAGGAGCACATGTCCTAACAGCTCCTTGAGACCATGACCACGTGTTACAGGGTGACTGATTAGACTAGAGCAAAGGAAATGAGCCTTGGTGATTTAGAATCTGTTTGCGTTACACACTGCTATCTGAAACACCACACAGAGCTGACTAATACACATGGGAGTGTAGCAGAAGCTGCTGCGTGTGTGCAAAGAGTGTGTTTCTGGAGACTGTGTATTGTCAGCTGCAAGAGACATCTGCATGGAGACTACCACAACTGCATGAAGAGTACAGACATGTGTGTAAGAGTACATGTGTGGTAAGGGTTAATTGGAATTTTCAACATGTAGGAACCACCTCAGCCATTGCAAGAATTGATGAAAAATCTACCATGCTATTTTCAAATGTGTTTGCATTTGCATCACATTTTTGAGATACTGATTTCTGCTGATTGCTTACCAACACATTGGAAGAAAACAAGCTGAGCCTTTCCTGAATGTGCAAGTTTTACAGAACAACAGCAACACAAATTAAAACGCTAACAACAATTCCTGTATGCACACAGACTCATGCTCTCATTCTAGGCAGAAAGCAATATTTCCTTTGGCAATTTGAAAGCACATTTACTACTGGGGTAGAGCAAGTGATAATTACTGTAACAGACTGACACATGTTCCTTCTAGTTTAGACAGGCAGAAAGGAGCACATGTCCTAACAGCTCCTTGAGACCATGACCATGTGTTAGAGGGTGACTGATTAGACTAGAGCAAAGGAAATGAGCCTTGGTGATTTAGAATCTGTTTGCGTTACACACTGCTATCTGAAACAGCACACAGAGCTGACTAATACACATGGGATTGTAGCAGAAGCTGCTGCGTGTGTGCAAAGAGTGTGTTTCTGGAGACTGTGTATTGTCAGCTGCAAGAGAGATCTGCATGGAGACTCCCACAACTGCATGAAGAGTACAGACATGTGTGTATGAGAACATGTGTGGTAAGGGTTAATTGGAGTTTTCAACATGTAGGAACCACCTCAGCCATTGCAAGAATTGATGAAAACTCTACCATGTTATTTTCAAATGTGTTTGCATTTGCATCACATTTTTGAGATACTGATTTCTGCTGATTGCTAACCAACACATTGGAAGAAAACAAGCTGAGCCTTTCCTGAATGTGCAAGTTTTACAGAACAACAGCAACACAAATTAAAACGCTAACAACAATTCCTGTATGCACACAGACTCATGCTCTCATTCTAGGCAGAAAGCAATATTTCCTTTGGCAATTTGAAAGCACATTTACTACTGGGGTAGAGCAAGTGATAATTACTGTAACAGACTGACACATGTTCCTTCTAGTTTAGACAGGCAGAAAGGAGCACATGTCCTAACAGCTCCTTGAGACCATGACCATGTGTTAGAGGGTGACTGATTAGACTAGAGTGTTACAAAAAAACAAGCTGCCCCTTTCCTGCGAGTGCAAGGGTAATAGAGCAAGACCAACCGGAATGAAATCTCTCTTTACATTTCCTATGTGCTCACTGTCTCATGGTATGATTCTAGGTAGAAAACAGTATTCCTGAGTGATACCAGTACACATTAACTTATAATGAAGACATACTCCATAATATATAACATGTTCAAGCCACTTAAATATCTTCCTTAACATAAAATTTTAAACACAACTTTTAAAGAGGTAGGAAAATGTACCATACTATTTTCAAATGTGTTTGCATGTGCCTCTCACTGATCAGTAAATGATTTCTGCTGAATGCTAACCATCACACTTTAACATAACAAACTACCCCTTTTCTGCGAGTGCAAGGCTAACAGAACAAAAGCAACACAAATTAAATCTCTGTCAAAAAATCCTGTGTGCAGACAGACTCATGATGTAATTCTAGTCACAAAACAATATTCCTCACTAATACCACTACACCTTAACTTACAGTGAAGACATACTCCATAATATCTTACTAGTT
The DNA here is from genome assembly GCF_964204655.1 of Triturus cristatus. NCBI lineage: Eukaryota > Metazoa > Chordata > Amphibia > Caudata > Salamandridae > Triturus > Triturus cristatus. Next base: position 268,924,324 of record NC_140591.1, on the reverse strand, counting down.
CAAGACAGTTAAATTTCTCCTAAATCACAAAATGTAAAACACAACTTAAAAACAAGAATGACAATTCTATTATTTATATCAAAATACACCACATACTTCCCCTCTCAAACTCATAACTCACCTTTAAAATTAATTAGTTGAGAAAGAAATGTGGGACTCAAACAGCAGATTATCAGAGCCAGAATCTCAGAGCTGTACACCTCTCTCCTCTCTCCACAACCAGTAAATGGCAATTTTTCCCTCTCTTTTTTCCCACATATACATGTTAATGTAAAATCACAGTCCTTCCCACATTTTTTCAAATGGAATCACACATTTCTATTGGTTGCAACTTTCAACCCCTTTGCAAATCATCCCTTCCCCCAACATGACTTCTGCCTGCTACCATAGCAACAGCTCATGGAACACTGGTGTGAGCAGAGAGGTCAGAAGTTCAGCAGACATTGTTTCAAATCAAAACAGCAAGAGTGCTTGACTTTTCAAACCTAACAGCAAATCCAAAGTAATGTTCAGTGGGAACACATTTTTCTGTACCAATCCAAAACATGCTTTTAAAAATGTAAACATACAGCCTAGTTTTAACTGTAAAATGGTTTAAATCAGCCAATGAGTTATTTTTATCAAAAAAAGTATGTATGCCTCCATTTTCCAACTGTGTTTCTTTTCATATTGCCATTCTACTGAAAGACACCTTCTGAGTGCATCCAGATCTCCTTGAAACATGTTCACAGTGTGGATTGTAGGTCATAGCTATGTCTTCTGGAGTGAAAAATTTGCAGAAAAAAGAGGTATGGTGAGAGACCTTGCTTTGCCAAATGTAGACATTAAATGGATTGGTCAGAGAGGGTTAAAGTGGCACCAATTAATGCCTTTGGTGAAAACCTTTCTACATCTCCCACAGCCTAACCTTATTATTGTGCACTGTGGTGGAAATGACCTAGGCACTTTAACTGGGGTAGGTCTGGAAATGCTTATTAAGGACACCTTTGTGCAATTGATGTCGCTTTTTCCTCAATCTGCCTTTGTATATTCTAACATATGCCAAAGGCAAAAGTGGAACTGGTCCAACCAATTTTGTCCACAGATTGACAAAGCAAGAAAGCACGTCAATAAGTCTGTTTCTGCTTTCCTCAGAGACTATGGTATGGGTTCTATATACCACAACAACTTGCGTTACAACATGCAAGACATTTATAGAGGAGACGGTGTACATTTCAATGATGAAGGGAACAGAGTCTTCCTCTTGAACTTTAGACTCTGCATCGGTACTTACTTGTAGGTACCGAAAAACACTCAATGAAAAGTGATTTTTATTTCTTTTTTTTTTTTATGTTTTTTTTCGGGTGCGCGCTGGGTGCGCGCACCTCGCGATGTTTTTTTAAAAATTTAAATCTTTTTTTTGCCCTTCGTGGTCCTACTGTGCCCCCCTGACAATGACTAGGGGGTCTACAACTCCCTACCCTGCCCCCTGTTCACGGTCTCCACCTTTCCTTTTTAGTGCGACAGACAAAATGGCGGCCGACACTTCCTGATTTCGACCCATTCGAATGTTTACTGACATCTAACAACCAATCAGAATTACGCTCGCGCACGGCAGGGTGCGCGCACAGGGCTTGCTCAGTGCGCGCACGGTACGCGCGTATAGATATTGATATGATTTTAAATGCTATTTTCTCAAGAAATACTGAACAGATTTACACCAGACCTGCGAAAGGCACTTCCTTGGCCTTATGGCTACCTCACCGCCAAATTTCAAGTAATTCTGTTCAGCCGTTCGGGCTGTAGCTGTGTATAAAGGTCCTATGGGAAAATGCATGGGGAAAACGCGTTTTGGGACCCCCCTTTTTTCTCGCCCCCGCTTGACGAATCACCCCGAGACTTTCAGGGTAGGAGCTGAACGGACCGCCCCATTAGTTTGGAAAATTTCGCGAGGATTCGTCAACCGGCGCCAACGTTTTTCAAAATAGAATTTTCAGATTTCCTATGGAAACATGGTCCTAACTATAACTATCTACTGGCGACCGCCAGTAGATAATATATATATTTATATATATATATATATATATATATATATATATATATATATATCGAACCAGTTCCTTTGACAGGAAAAATCCACACGCACTCCCTGGTGTGATTATCCATTCATTTTAATCAATTTCATAACAAGGCATGGCACATCAAGCAGGTTAACCCAACGCGTTTCAGTCTTCTCAGACCTTGTTCACGGGTAACGGACATTTTTTTCTTTACCTTTTTGTATATGTCTTGGTCACATGATATTACATCATATCCTGCTTTGCATTGTGAGCCTTGTAGTGCACATAATTCTGTTACGGTTGATTAACTAAAAGTCATTTTCTTAAGTGTTTTTGCAACTTTGCATCACAATATGATAGTTTTTGGGGAAACTTTGGTCAGCCAGTAATAAGGAAAACTCATGTGTTTCCATTGATTTCCATTAATATGGCGCTCGATCGCCCGCTAGTGGGCATAGGTGACGGTGACAATTAGATTAATTTACTGATATGACCCTCCAGTGGGTATTTTTGTATTGACCAATTTCAATTCCCCAACTGCTATAATATGGATGCAATTTTGCAGTGTATTTAAAAATTCATAATCTTTACAGATAGTTTACAATATCTTTTGTCCTATCTGGATGTTTGAGAGGCAACATTATAAATAAGACTCGGGTCCATTATCATGCATATACTTATTGTCCTGTTTCACAGATGTGAGTGCATCTCTTCATCTTTATTCAATCCATACGGAATTAATGTTCTAAAAGCCAGAATGTGTCGCGATTCTTTCTGTCGGAGAGACCTTTCCCGGTTGCCACCTCTCACATGGATCATCTCTCACTTCAACTGATGTAAGTGAAAACGAAGGAGAAGTAGGCGGTGCACGCCCCAAATGTAACTTTTTAGGGGAAATGAGACTGGCACTCCAACAGCGGAACTGGGAGAAAAACATGGGGGTACAACCAGGAATTACCAGAGGAAGAGGTCGGGGAAGAGGCCGCCCAAAGTCAAACAAACCAGAAGAGGGAAGCGTCCCAACAGACCCCAAAAAAACAGGAACATGGACAAGAAGCATGAGACAGAAAAAGAACTAGAAATGGATCAAACACAGGAAGATTCTCAGGAACTTGAGGTAATAAATCTGTCAAAAACAACAATAACAGAAATAGAATGCCAGATTCTAAAAAGAGGTCTCTCCTTCTGTCCTACAAATGAAATAGACATACCCCAAACAAGAATCGATATATACAAATATATCAGAAAACTTAAACTCGCCAAAACCTTTGAGGAAAATCCAAAAATAATGGAAAATAAACAACAACCAGAGTTACCTACCATGGAATTAAGGGCAGCAGATGCCCAGCATTTCATCACACTGATGGAACTAGACAAGGACAACAATGAACCATCGAGTAATTTGGATTCATACTGCGCTCAACTGGGTGAAGGGAGTAGCGGAAAGAAATCTAAATCTAAATACAATCCACAATTTCCTGCTGGAAACAAAATAGATATCTTTCACGAAGCAGTAATCAAAGATCTATATCAACTAAATATCAAGAAACACAAATATAATATAACGCTGGAAGAACGGACGGCCCTGGAAAAACTGAAATCAAATGTGGAAATTGTGATTAAGAAGGCCGACAAAGGCGGAAATATTACAATACAAGATAAAAATCTTTATGTGGAGGAAGCCCATGCACAACTTAACAACACGAAACATTATGAGAGACTGAAGGAGAACCCTATGACCCAAATCAAACATGAATTGGACAAAAAATTGAAGGAATGGAGGGAGAAAAACTTAATAGATCAAGATGAACTGAAATATCTCACAAGTGAAAATCCTATAATGGCAACGATCTATTTCCTCCCCAAAATTCACAAAAACCCCACTAAACCACCAGGGAGACCAATTGTATCTGCTAAGGGATCACTCTTAGAACCAATTGCAAACTTTGTGGACAAATTCTTATTCCCATATGTCAAAGAATTAACATCATACCTACGCGATACAAAAGATCTATTGAGAATACTACAGGATATCACATGGGAACCCACTTATAAATTGATAACAATGGATGTTATCTCTTTATACACCAACATTAACAATAAAATTGGATTGACAGCATGTAAATACTTCCTCAAAGAACGGAATATTCATTTTACACATCACAACAATATGATCACAGATATGATTGAGTTATGTCTCACTAAAAATGTTTTCATGTTTGGAGAAGAAATATACCAACAAAAAGATGGCACTGCTATGGGATTTTCCTTTAGTCCAAGTTACGCATGTTTAACAATGGGCTGGTGGGAACAAAAAGTGGCGTGGAAAACAGAGAATGATCAATATGTGGAAAAAATAGTATCCTGGATGAGATACATAGACGATCTATTAATAATTTGGAATGGATCAGAGGAAGATTTCGATTCATACTTCAACATTCTCAATAACACGGATACCAACTTACACTTTACGTATAACATCAGCAACAATAAAGTTGTGTTCCTGGACACAGAGATTTACATCAAGGAGGAAAAAATACATACAACACTACACCGGAAAAGTACAGCTAGCAATGCAACGTTACATGCTGAAAGTTTCCACCAACCATCCCTAATAAAAAACATTCCCTATGGGGAGTTGTTAAGAATACGACGCATCTGCTCAGAAGAAGAGGAATGGAAAAAACACAGTGAACAAACCATACGGAGATTCAAAAAACGAAAATACAGCACAAGAATACTGACAGATTGTCTAAAAAGAACAGAAAAGCAAAATAGAGTGGATATTATCAAAGACAAGAATCCAAGTGCCGAACTAGAAGAAAACACACCCCGGCTGATCACAACACTGTCCACACAATCCAAACAAATTGAACAAATATTCCGGAAACATTGGAAAATATTGACCTTAGATCCCACGATGATCAAAATAGTGGGTAACCACCCCAAAATAACATACAGAAGAGCAAAGAACCTGAAGGACGAATTGGTCCACAGCCACTTTGAGATGAAAAAACAACAACAATCCTGGTTACAACCGAGGGGATTTTATAAATGTTCCAAATGCAAAGTATGTCAAATTGCACGAAATACAAAAGAGATCACAATGGCTAACAGAAAAAAATGGAAAATCAACCAAATGATCAACTGTAAAAGCCAATATGTAATTTACATGATCGAGTGCCCATGCAAACTGAAGTACGTGGGAAGTACGATCTGTGAACTCAAGAAGCGCATTTTAGAACACGTAAGAGCTACAATCAATAAAGACCGCAGCTATGCTGTTGCGGAACACATGGAAAAATACCATCAAAGTGACTGGAAAAAACTAAGTTTTTATGCGGTGGAAATGGTCGGGTGCCATGTGAGAGGTGGCAACCGGGAAAGGTCTCTCCGACAGGTAGAATCGCGACACATTCTGGCTTTTAGAACATTAATTCCGTATGGATTGAATAAAGATGAATAGATGCACTCACATCTGTGAAACAGGACAATAAGTATATGCATGATAATGGACCCGAGTCTTATTTATAATGTTGCCTCTCAAACATCCAGATAGGACAAAAGATATTGTAAACTATCTGTAAAGATTATGAATTTTTAAATACACTGCAAAATTGCATCCATATTATAGCAGTTGGGGAATTGAAATTGGTCAATACAAAAATACCCACTGGAGGGTCATATCAGTAAATTAATCTAATTGTCACCGTCACCTATGCCCACTAGCGGGCGATCGAGCGCCATATTTATGGAAATCAATGGAAACACATGAGTTTTCCTTATTACTGGCTGACCAAAGTTTCCCCAAAAACTATCATATTGTGATGCAAAGTTGCAAAAACACTTAAGAAAATGACTTTTAGTTAATCAACCGTAACAGAATTATGTGCACTACAAGGCCCACAATGCAAAGCAGGATATGATGTAATATCATGTGACCAAGACATATACAAAAAGGTAAAGAAAAAAATGTCCGTTACCCGTGAACAAGGTCTGAGAAGACTGAAACGCGTTGGGTTAACCTGCTTGATGTGCCATGCCTTGTTATGAAATTGATTAAAATGAATGGATAATCACACCAGGGAGTGCGTGTGGATTTTTCCTGTCAAAGGAACTGGTTCGATATTTTAACGGCTGACTCCGCCGTCTCCACGCCTTTTCGCACCGCCTAGAGCACCGGAATGCCGTAAAATTGAGTCAACGCTGTGACATATATATATATATATATATATATATATATATATATATATATATATATATATATATATATATATATAGATATATATAGTCACTGAAAAAACCATAGGTTTCAGGGCCGTTATAGTTAGCTGGACATTTCACTCGTACAAAACCAGAGAAATTCCACCGTTATAGTTACTTCAGCTAACTATAACTCGCGCACCCGCAATGCACTGCTCATGATGTCACATATTACATCATTCATGACAAGGTCAGTGACATCACTGATGACATCTCAAATGACATCACTGATGACATCACTGATGACATCATCCCTTGACTGCGTATTTCTGTAATTTTAAATATGTTTTATTTATATTCCTAGGTGTATTGAAGAATGAGTGGGTGTATAAGTGTCTGGATGGACGAATTAGTAGGTGAGTGACTGAATGTATAAGTGAGTGATTAAATGTGTCTTACGCATGGGTTAGCGACTAAACTGTGTGAATGTCTGTATCAGTCTATCTGTTGTTGTGCAAGCTGCTGCATAGGTTGGTCAGTCGCTATATGAGTGTCTATATAGGTTATTGATTGGTTGCCTGGGTGACTGAATGTGTGTGTGGGTGTGTGGGAGGTGTGTGACTGTACATAGATGTGTGAGTGGTTGATTCACTGGGTGTATGGGTTCAACAGTGCATGTGGAAACACCTGTATGGGTGCATGAGTGTGTGTATCGGTGTGTTGGTGAGTGAATGGATGTCTCAGTGGTACATGTCCAAGTAACTACATATGTAAAAGGCAGTGTATGTGAGAGTTCAAGTATGTAAAGGACTCTACATGATAGTTGGTGATTTTGAGACTGGTTGTATAGATGAGTGTGTACTTGTATCACTGATTATATAAAAGAGTAAGTATGAATAAGTGGGGTTGTGTGTGTATAATTGTATAGGTGAGTAAATGGGACCGTGATAGATTCTTTGCATGACTAAGTAGGTGTGTGAGTAACTGCATAGATGAGTGGCGATGTGTGATTGTCTGTATAGGTGTCTGAGTGGATATGACAGTGTTGTATTTATGAGTGACTGTATGTATGAGTGATTGTGTGGATGAATGAGTAGATGTGTGTGTAGACCTAACAATCATTGAGTGCGTATATAGTAACTGGTATTGGTGTGTTAACGATTTTGAAAATGGTTGTCTGTATTTTACAGTGGGTGTATTAACGGTTATATTAGAGTGTGAGGAGATGCATCAGTTTTTCACGTGGATGATGTCATCAGTGATGTCATCAGTGAAGTCATTTGAGATGTCATCAGTGATGTCACTGACCATGTCATGAATGATGTAATATGTGATGTCATGAGCAGTGCCATGCGGGTGCGCAAGTTATAGTTAGCTGAAGTAACTATAACGGTGGAATTTCTCTGGTTTTGTACGAGTGAAATGTCCAGCTAACTATAACGTCCCTGAAACCTATGGTTTTTTCAATTAATTTCTAAGGTTTTTTAAATGCTAATTTCTAACTATAACATCTGTAAAACCTATGGTTTTGTCAGTGAATTTCAAAGGTTTTTTAAATGCTAATTTCTAACTAGAATGTCCCTGAAACCTATATTGTTCTTAAGTAAATTTTAAAAAGACGTGCATACTTTTTGTAGTCAAAAACTATCTGTAAGAGTAGTCTGATATAAGTTATAATTTAACAATGTTTAAAACCTAATTAGCACTAATTAAAATGTAAGTGTAGAAAAACTGTGACGCAGCAGCTATGATACCTGACTTCGAACAACAGCGTTCACAGTTCGATTCCCGGCTCCGGCAGCACGTTAGCCCACCACTATGTCACTGTGGGCAATACCTTGCTTAATCTTCCTGACGCCCCTGAGCGCCGGGACACCTCTCTGGAGGTAGCTGTACGCTTTACAAAACCTGGCATTTTTTTAATTTAAAATCATAGTGATGACAAATATTAGCACGTATTTTATTTTTCTTCTATTCTGAGCGATATTTTTTTTATGTCTTCTATTTAGAATTATGGCAATTAATAGATGTTTTTAGTCACGAGAAAGGAAATGACACGGTTTGCCGGGTAACAGTTTTTAATCTTTCCAACGTTATACATATACCTGTGACGATCGAAATTGAAAACTTTACAGTTTCACATTTTGTAACTTTTCCCAACACGTGCACAAGTTAAACAGTGAAAACGTGAGCACGTGTCAACTGTAAAAGGTGACATCTAAATGGGCGGAGCCGCATGTTCCTTCCATAGACTACTGAATAACCAAAAAGTATATAAACCACACCCGTTGCTCGATTAGTTTCATTTTAGCGTGTTATTTAAGCGTGTCCATTCTGTGATGCAGGTTCCGTTTTCTAGCGTCTGATTCTTCTTTTGCGACAGCAAAAGATATTACGGAGTTGTAAGTTGTTTCATTATGGCACAGTAGATACTTATAATACGTAGCTATTTGTGAATATTTAAAGATATGTATTTACAAAAAAGTGTTATTGGTTGTTTTTGCCATTCATATGTAACGTCAGCAGGTTGTATTCAGAAACAGACAGAATAAAGGATACACTGTTCCTTTACTGGCTCCTTTGAGCTCATATAGTGTGATTTTCTATATTATAATAGTGACACTATACTTGACCACAGATGTGTTGGTGACCCGTGGGCGCCAAAACAATAGATTTATATGTAACGTCAGCAGCTTCTCGTTCTAACTTTGTTTCCCCCCCCCCCCCGGATAATATAGTGTGAGCATGTATATTCACAGTCATTTTGATCTCAGAAGACTTCATGACCAGTCGGCGCGAGGACGAAAGATTTCGAAGTCCCGGAGAAAAGAAGCATTGAACATATTCACAGCTGGAAAATATTTAATTATTCTCCTTCTTTTTATAAAATATATTGGAATAGTAGTGTATATTATACTATTATCCTATATATTCTTAAAGGAGTACCTGATCTATCAGCGGAGCAGTCAACGACCTCTAAGCACTACGAAAAAGCTTTCCCGCGTTCTACAGAATACAAATTGTAAAAATGTTGTATTTTTTGTAGGGACCCTTGTTCCTCTTCTCCTGTGGAATACTATAAACTCACCCTGTATATTCATATACTGTGCGTTTATAGTACTTCAAAGGGTTTGAACATCTATCTGTGCCACAAATTTACAGTACATACTATAGTTATTTCTGTAGATAACTCAGTACCTCACAGTTTGTTACATGGCTAATGTTTCATAAAAAAGTAGTTACAAAAAAAAAATTGTATACATAGTGCTTCATGTAATGTTTTGATGAAGCGTACATTTCTATGTAATATCACGTAATTTGTGTTTAACGGTTTTTTTACTGGTGATTGTTGTGACCTCAGATGATGTAGTGCGGGAGTGTTTCTTGTAGCACTTCTTTTCTAATTTATCTAAAAGTAACTGATGCCCTTGTATATTAACAAGAATATGGGGCAACACTTTTACAAACTATAGCCGACAAGAAAAGGGAGAGTGTGGCTACACTTAAGGGATATTTTATGAATTGCGTTTTTATTTGCCACCCCTCTGATATATACAGCTTCACTTTCATAAGAAAGTATATTAGTGATTGCTTAATAAAAACTGTTTCAAACCTAGACTGATATTTTTGCAGCGCAACCACACCTCCCCGTCAGAAAAGTAAACACTACATTCTAAGTAAATAGTATGCCACCCGCAGACTTAATAAAGAGAAGTCCACAACGCACTCTGTTATTTTCCCACCTTGATTTGTAAGGCCCACGCAAATGATATAAATGGCCCTTAAAATATCTAAAAAGCAATTTTTCCCCTTACAGTGCTTATAAACCACCTCGCGAGCACTGTACAGAGTTAATAGTGTTCCTACCCTCCCCTACTTTTTTTCCCGTACTCCTTTGAACTGTGTCACAAAATGGCTGACCGCAGTGAACCGTTCCCAGGCAATAAGGAGCAATCTTGTACTCGTAACACTTTAGCCAATAAAATGTCCATGGTGTTCCGCAGAGGAGGAGGGAATGGCTGCCAACACTTCTACTTTTAATGCTTCACAGCCAATGAACACTAAGCTTGGGAAGGTACTGCTTGGAACACGTTACCCAATCAGATGTCCCTGATACTCCGCGGAGGGGGAGGGAATGGCTGACAACACTTCTACTTTATGGTTCGCAGCCAATGAACATTAAGCTTGGGAAGGTCCTGCTTGGAACACGTCAGCCAATCAGATGTCCCTGCTACTCCGTGGAAGGGGAGGAAATGGCTGACAACACTTCCACTTTCAACGGTCCCACATAATATTAAAGTTCGTCTAAGAAAGTGACACTGACCGTGATAAAAGTGAACAGCGCATTATAAGTAAACATTACTGCACATTATATTCACTGTACAGAGTGCTTAAACTAAGACACTGTTCTTCCAATGTTCTTACTATTCTCTTTTTTTCTGCACCACACATGCCACTGTGTGTGCATCATTACACAGCCTACTGAACATTGCCGCAATACCGCACCGCACACTACCTGTGTGTGCACCCTACACCACTGCTGTCTGCAATACGGCGCATTGTTTTCCCGACGGGATTTCCAGAGCCCACGCAACCTTGCCGCAATACCACGCACCGCTGTTCTGCGGACATAATTTCCACGGCCTACGCAACATTCAAACTCCCTGCCTCTGCACTGTACAGACTGCTTAAACTAAGACCACAGTGTTCCTACTATACCCTCTTATACAATTATTCTCTTTTTTTCCACCCTATGCCTTTCAACCTAGTCACAAAATGGCTGCTAACACTTCCTAGTTTCAACAGTTCGCAGCCAATCAGCCGCACGCTCGTGCTCCTAACGCCTCAGCCAATCAGATGTCAGAATTCTCAAATATCAATATCTGTACATTTTGATATTTCTCTAAAACTACTGAACGGATTTACCCCATTTCAACAAAAGTGTGCTTTCTGGACCAAGACCTTTCTCCCTGCCAAATTTGGCGTAATTCCATTCAGCAGTTTGACCTGTAGCCTTGTCTAAAGTTTCCTATGGAAATTGCATTGAGAAAACACATTTTGAGACCCCCCTTTTTTCTCTGCCTCCCCTTTACGAATCACCCCAAAACTTTCAAGATAGGACCTGATCAAAAAAGAGGAACTTTTTAGGAAATTTCGTAAAGATTCGTCAAACGACGCCAAAGTTATTAGCAAATCAAAAAATGCTTTTCCTATGGAGACATGGTTCTAACTATAACTATCTACTGGCGACCGCCAGTAGATAATATATATATATATATTCACTGAAAAAAACAATGGTTATAGGGACGCTATAGTTAGGCTCAGATTTAATTCGTACAAAACCAGTGAAATTCGATAGTTATAGTTACCTGAACTAACTATAAATTGCACTCTTATGCTCCCCCAATGCACTGCTTCTGACCTCACATGTTACATCACTCATGATATGTTCAGTGACATCACTCATGACACATGATGGGCGGGAGGGGAACTGGAGAGAGACGCAGAACCATTTCCACATCACCTCAGAGGTTTGGAGAAAAAAGCAACCTCCGGTGCTTTGCACCAGAAGATTCTATGCAGCCCTCCAGGGTGCGGGGAACGGCCAATGGGCAGCACCAGTGATGGCTGCTTAAAATCCTCTGGTGCCATTGGCCAACACATGCACCAAAAGGGTTAAAAATACATTTTTATTTTAATTTCCCCTCCCGCTTGAACACTTGTCTGTACGACTCTATTACCCATGTTATAGGGATTAAAAGGTTCCCCTTTTATTCTTTGTCCAGATGGGTCTTAGGGTTAGACATTTCCATAAAATGTGTTGCCTTTCTTGTCAATCTGAATTATTTGCTATTTATTTGATGATTTCCCTTCCTCTTCTTGTGTTTTCCCTCCCTTGGAGCACAGCTTCATTACCATCCCTTTGATTAGTCGATAGTATCCTTCCATTGTTCACATCAGGGAACTACTTTTTTTTTCTTTAAGCACTCTGCTCGAAAAAAGTTCTGAACATTGAAAGGAAGGTGTGTATTTGTCAGCCAGCGTGGACCTTTGACTATTCTATTTTTTAAAGTGGTGTCGGTAGATATACTTCTATTCACACACAATGTTGTTTTGGTAAACGTATTAGATAAATGATTTTTTTTCTTCTGAGTCTTTTCGTACTTTGCCAGGGAGTGTCTGGTGGTAGATAAATCAATTGTCAACGCCACATTTGGCAGCGCTGGCAACGAGATTCTATGAGAAAACTTTGAGCCCCAGCACAATTGTCTTTGTAAATTAGGCACTGCCACAAAGGCAACATTTATGGTACTGGGGGAAGGTTTTGGCTGCTGCACTCACTCACCTTGCGTGTGAGGCAGAGGAATGATAGGAAAAAGATAATCTTCTCCCAGAGGGCCATTAAACTGCTCCCTGAGCTCCTGCAGACACCAATGGCAAGGTGCAACTATCTCCCCGGGTATGCCAGCCACTCCCACCAGGACAATGGAAATCACCTCCACTACCCCAGATATTAGTGACCCCCTCAAATTATCCTTCTTTCCTTCACTGAGCCATGACCAGGTCATTCTTCTTCTCCTGTCCACTAAATCTGGTTCTCTATTAGACCCTTGTCCCCCAAAGTTTATCATCTACTACCTGACATAATTGCTTCCCATCTGTCTCCCATCTTTAACCAAATGTTCTTCTCAGGCATATTTCCCACCAACTGGAAACTGGCATCTGTTCTCCCTCTCCTAAAAAAAAGCTAAACTAGACGGGGCAGATCCTAATAATTACCGCCCAATTTAAAGGCTCCCTTGCCTGCAAAAATGGTCAAAAAAGCCATGAATGTGGCATTATCAGACTACATTGAGAAACATGCCTTTCTGGTCGCCACTCAGTTTGGCTTCAGAAAGCATTATAGCACTGAATTGGCACTGATTTCAGTGTCCCAACAGATTAGGCATACAGTCGACGCAGGGGGTTCAGCAGCACTTGTGCTGCTAGACCTCTCTGCTGCATTTGACACTGTCAATCATACAAAAACTATTGGAAATCCTGGAGAGAATAGGCATCAAAGGTAAAGCTCTTACGTTACTGAGATCATTCCTGACTGGCCGGGAACAGTTTGTGGCTCTTTTGGAATTTATGTCACTAAATTTCACACTGCCATGTGGAGTCCCACAGGGATCATCATTGAGCCCCACCCTCTTTAATATCTATGTGGCTCCTCTAGCATGGCTAATCAGATCTCTGGGTTTTTCAGCAATTTCCTGTACTGACGATACCCAGATTGTGGTCTCAGTGACAAGGTCACCTTCAGACACAGCAGCACAGTTTTATACCTGCCTTCGCCAGGTTGGGGACTGAATGGCCACAAATTGTTTGAAATTGAATTCCAGTAAAACCGATGTCCTACTCTTCGGCAACAACACTAATTTCTGGTCCTCTGCTCTGTGGCCTTCGGAGTTGGGCATGCTACCCATCCCCACAAACAAGGTAAAAATCCTGGGGGTCACTTTTGACTCCATGCTCTCCTTTGAGGGCCATGTAAACCAGGTCACCTCTGTATCTTTCTATACACTAAAATTACTTAGAAAGATCCTTCCATTTATCCCCGGTCTTTTCATCAACCTTCGGATGAAAAGTCTAGCAAAGTTGCAGATTGTGCAAAACGCCGCAGCGCCCTTTTTAATGAACTTCCCTGTTGGAAAGTGGATTATTTGTAGGGGCAAATGTAGGTCTGCCACTGGCAACAAGGCCACTAACACATGATAGGACTCAGCATAAGTCTTAGAAAATTATTCCTATGCTCAACCCTTGGTAGCTTGGCAGCGAGCAGTCAGGCTTAACTTCAAAGACAGGTATGTAAAGCAGTTAAAAAACACCAATTTATAAAAATAGGAAATATTTTTTATCTTCAAAATGACACCAAAACAACAAAAATCCAATGTAGGGAACCGGAGATATGAATTTTCAAAGATTTAGCATTATATAGCAACTTATTGGGATATCTGGTCACGATAGACCGGCTCAAAGTCAAACTTTCAGGCCGATCGTGATGGAGCCGTGAGCGGTTACCACTCACGGTAGGTCCATGTCACAGTTTTTACCTTCAGACTTTTCTGGAGCTTTTCTTCCCGGGGTCCCTCGAAGCTCTCAGCCAGTCTGGATTTGGTGAGGGTTCGCAGATAGCCTTGCAATGAGCTCCTGGTCAAACCTGGATGGCTTGGCCGGCTCGCGGCTGAAGGCAGGCGGCTTGGCTGGCCAGTTTGAGTCAGTGCCTCTATGGAGCTTTTTTTCAAAGTTGCTCCAAAGTTCTCCAAAGTTCTTGAACTTCTTCTTGAAGTTCCTCAAGGGGTCCCAACGTGTCTCAAACTCACTCCAAGGGTCTAGAAGCTCCAAGATGGTTCTTGAAAGTTGAGGACTTCCGTTTCCACAATCCACGTGGACAAAACCCTTACACATCCACTCGTGTTCTCCAGGTTGAGGATCCTTGGTGGTGATGGTCCAGGTGAGCTCTGTTAACCTGTAACTTGCAGGGAGTCCACTCTTTAGTTCTTTTGAAGAAAGGTGATCCACAGGATGTAGTTTCAGCTGGTACAGTCTTCAGAGGACAGGCCTTAGAACTTTGCACCCCCAACTTCTCAGCATGGCAACGTCTTGCTTCCTTAAGAATCAAGCAGCAGATCTGAGAGGCTCTGCCCCTCTCAGATACATATTCACAGGTCTCTGGGTCAAGCAGGAGGTCACTGCTGACCAATTGGAGCAGGCCAACTCCCCATAAATATGACCACGTCCTGTAGATTGTGGCATTATTTTGTCGCAGAGTGCACCAAATCCTCCAAATTCATAATGGCTGATTTTCCAGCAGGGAGGTAAGAGCTGGCTAAACACATGCCTGGGATGGCTTAATTCCCAAACACTTCCCCTTGCATCTGTTCATTCCTTCCATAAGCCTGGCTCTAGCTGAGGTGAAGAGTTTAGAGTTGTAAATGACACTAAGGCCTCCTCTTCCCTTTGAAGACCATGGTTTACGACTCCTCCCCCTGCCCTGGCATTCCTGTGTAGCAGCACACTGCCTTCCCAGCAGAGCTGGTTAACCCCAGGGGCTCTTTATCACCTCTTCAAGGCAGCCTGGCTAATCCACAGACCACTGGAAGCCTGAATTGGACTTACAAACAAGAAAGTCTTATAACTTCTTGTATGTACACTTTAGGAGAAATTCAACAATACCATATTCTTGAGTTTACCAATACCATTCTGGGAAGTCTTTGAATGGGACTTCTAGCCCTCTCCTATCACGAGTTATTAATCAATAATTTCCTACCATGTTAACCTATGTAGCAGGGTATTTGCAAAGGGAAAAATGACTTGGGCCATTTTTCCAGCACCATGACTTACAAAAACATATTTTATAAGGACTTGTCTTATATCTACAGGACCCCCACCCCATGGGACAACTAGAGGAGACTTTAGGGGTTCTGAATCTGTAGAAATATTGCAGATCCTCCCTACACAGGGCTCCTAGCATCAAAGTCGAATTTGGACAGCACTTTATTACAATGTGAGGAGCGAAATGTGAAATTTCACTTAACCCAGTGCATACAAAACTTATTTTATAAGGGTCTACCTTATAACTACCTGACCCCACACCCCTAGGTCACCTAGGGGAGACCCTGGGGGTTTCTAATATTCCAAAACATTGTAGGTTATCCATTTTTAAGTGCCCCAAAGTGGAGTTTGAGCACAATTTACTTTTTGAAAGCAGTCCTGCCACCCAGGGCCACTTTTAAAACTGACCTCAGGCTTCAGCAGTGGACAAATGCAATTGCAGAAAAGCTGCTGGCCTCCAAACTGCCATGCCCTATTTATACTAGGGGCTGATAGGTAGTTTCAATCCCCCTGCCCTGATTAGCACTAGGGCTCTAGGGGGTAGGTCATGCCAATCACAGGGGTACCCCATACCATAGTTTACCCTAGAGTAGGTGGGTGTTTTCACTGTGTTCTAAATGTGTGTCTTTCAGCATTGCACTGGCCCTGGGCCTTGTTAGGCAGAGCCCAGGGTCAGTCAGAGTCAGTTACCACCAGTACCATTCAGCAAAAGGTTGGGGGATGCCCAGGGCACAGGATGACTTTGTAACAATCCCTAAATACAAATCTGCCTCTGTGGCACTGAAAGAGCTACACTGATTGCCAGTAAAGAGACGGATCGAGTTTAAGGCCCTCTGTATAGCAGTCAAAGCTACTCATGACATGGGACCTGTCTTTTTGAAACGGAATTTTCAACTATACACTCCTGTTCGCCATCTACATTCAGCTCACGTGTACAATCTGGTGATCCCCAGGTTCAGGAAAAGCTCCTGGGGTGGGAGGAGCTTTCTGGTCGGTACGACCATACTCTGGAACTCGCTTCCACAGAAGTTAAAAGATGAAACTCATTTGTTGGCCTTCAGGAAAGCACTAAAGACGTGGCTCTTCAACCTTTGATACTGTGTCAAGACCTTTCGGCATTTTGTCACCTGACGAGCTAGCGCCTTGACACCCTTGGGTAATTGTATCGCGCTTTATAAATCTCTCTTTAATTTAATTTCATTTTATTAGAACATGTGTTCCAGTTCCTAGTCCTTTGGAAAGTAAGTTGCAAGCATTTTCCTTTACATTCTGACTCTTCGTCAGACAGAAGTTGTCTTCTTTTAATGTGTGCAGCTAGTCATCTGTATTATTTTTAAGCTGGGTGGTGCAATAGACTTTTTAAATTATGTTCAGAGTTTGCGGCATGAAATTTTGAAATTTTAAAAATAAACTATGCTGGTATGAAGATTGAAATTATTGAATTCATTGGTCAGTCTTAAGAAATCTCACGATTAGTGTTTGCTTTCCCTTTAGTGTTAAGATATTTTTTGCCTTTTACTTTCAAACAATGTTTGTCAAACAAGTATTGAAAAAGTCAATATCTTAGCACTTGCATTATCAAGTCAAGACCTATTAGAAAGACCTTGTTGCAATGAGCTTGCCTTGTAAAATGGTTTGCTGTTAAGTCATGTATGCTCCCTATTCTCTACTTGCTATTTGTTTCCGTATTCTGTCTAAGAATGTGTTTATCGCTACTATTTTGAAGGAGTATATATATTTTAGTGACTACCACTTGACAACCAATTTCCATTTTTGAAGGATTGGATCTATCTGTAACTGGAAAGTCACATCTCAGGAGCTTATCTGAAGTTTGAATATGTTATCCTGCACAGCAGAAAGCATTTCAGCGATAGATTTATGCAACTTTCTAGAGAAAACAAGCATAACCTATCATATGATATTTATTAGTTTAATGTTTTAGTCATAAACTATAAAAATAATAATTCAAACTGCAATCCGAATTATACACAGGATGTTCGCTTGCCAATTTTATCTTTCAAAGAAAAACATCGTAACATCCCTGACTTACTGTAATAAATTATAATTTTGCGCTTCAGCAGTGTCAACAACAACTTCTAAAAGGGATTTTTCCCTGAATGTCCAGCATCTATAATTTAGCAGCAACTGCGTGGTGGAGAATTTGCAAATCCTTGCTGAGGAGCACGTAGGGGAATTCAGATTGCTGCAAACCCATTTCTGCTGTGCTTTGATCTCGGCTTGTGGTGTTGCGTCAGCATCAGATTATCCCCAGTGCTTTGCAGTCCTGTTATGGACACCTCTCCAAATAGTGTTATCTTTAATGTTTGAAACAGAGTCGGCACATCTGAAGGGCCCATCTAATGGAAATAGCACAATGCACTGGCACTATCACAGGATGACAGGAGCCCATTCTAGGATCCGGCGGCATCATGCTGTCTCCCAGGCACCAATTTAATTCCACTGTTTTTGGTTACACTAGGCTAGGCAGTTGTACAATTGCATGCCAAGTATAACTTAATTCGAATTTTCTCAAAAATGTATACAAGTAAAAGAATAAGATACTTTACAGTCCAGTCCATCGAACCATGCAGATTGACTGAATAAAATATCACATTTTGATTGAATTTGAAACACCAGAAAAATGCTATGATAAAAAAGCACACACATTAGTCGAGGATAACAATTGTAAATGTAGCAACGCTGGCTTCCCAAATGCATGCACTGCACGCGCCTCACAGAGAGCATACAATTAGAAGTTCTGATATAGGGTTTCAGGTACTGTTGATCAGTTTGTGGCCCTATGTTTCCTCAGTGTCCGCAATGAGAGCTTGACTTCTATTTCCACTGTGCAGTATTATTTGAGCAGAGCAGAATAAGCCATTCCTAAAAGTTTACCTCATTAATACTCACCAGGCAGGGTGTCTCAGCAAAGGTCTGTGTGGGACAGCAGACCCCAATCTCTTCACTTACATCCACACAATGCTGTCTCAATCCTTCTTTCATACAAGCCCAGTGTTCCATAAACATGGTCGTTATTCAGGATTCACCAGGGGTCGCCTCCTGTCGTCCCTAGCAGTGCTTGCGTGACCCTGGCCTAAAAGCTGGCATCATCTGTGCCAAGAACCCTGAGCGGCTCTTTCCTCCTTTCTTGGCCCATTTTTTGTACTAAGCTAACTGTGAATAATTGCATATTATGCACTATTATTATAATAAAAATGGAGCATCAGGAGCTGAACTGGGACCTTCACTGGCTACTGTCATAAGTAAATAAAAAAAACGTAAGGTATGTTGTGTGCGTGCTTCAGGGGGAGAGTGAATTTGTGTGAGTGAGGGAATGTTTATGTGAGGATGTTTGTGTGAGTGAAAGTGACAGTGAGTGACAGGTACTGAGTGAGAATAAATGAGATTGAATGTCAGTAAGTGGGTATGAATGTGCCAGGGTGAGCGAGAATGAGGGAGTGGAGAGTAAGAATGTGCGCAAGGCAGTGAGAATGAATGATTGAGTGAGTGCAAGTCAGTGGGGATGATTGAGAGTAAGTGAGAATGTCCTATTACTTACCGGTAATCTTCATTACTCCGGGTCCCGTAGTCCTCGACACCGTCATGGACAAGTGAGATGTAACTATCTCGCTGACAGAAAAAGAACGAAGGAATGCTGGACCTACCCTTCCCCCTCCCACTGGGAGTACATAAGGAGTACCGTCCCAGCATTCCTCCTGAAATACCAAGCCCCAATGAAGGCCGGCAGACAGGGAGGGAGGGAGGGAAGTCATGACGGTGTCGAGGACTACGGGACCCGGAGTAATGAAGATTACCGGTAAGTAATAGGACATTACCCCCAGGTCCCTCCGTCCTCGACACCGTCATGGACAAGTGAGAAATACCAAAGCAAACCCCGGCATTCATACCAGAAAACACAACAAACCACCAGGATAGCAAACAAACCCAGAGATTTATTGGAAATAAAGCAGAAAAACATTTAGGAGCGAACAGAGCTCAACACCCCCAATGCAAACCTCCATCATCCCCCAACAGATTGAGGAGGCGATAATGTCTGATGAAAGTATTGGAAGAAGCCCACGTGGCAGCCCTACAAATCTCAGAGAGAGGAACACCCTGAACCTCCGCCCAAGAAGCAGCCACCCCTCACGTAGAACGACCCTGAACCCCCAAAGGAGGAGGAGAACCAGACAGAGAGTAGGCCAAGGAAATGACTTGCTTCAGCCAACGGCCAATGGACACAGAAGAAGCCTTACTCCCAAGTGAAGCCGCACCAAAGGAGACAAAAAGGGAGTCCGATTTGCGAAAAACCGCCGTCCGGGCCAGATAAATGCGCAAAGCCCTGAACACATCCAACAAAGACCGCTGGGGACCACCAGGAGAATCCAAAACAGAGCCCAGGGCAGGTAAAACCAACTCCTGACACCTGTGAAATTGCGAAGAAACCTTCGGTACAAAAGAAGAATCCAGTCGGAGCACCACACCCTCCTCCGTGAAGGAAAGAAAAGGAGGCCGCGCCATCAAGGCACCCAACTCCCCAAGACGACGAGCAGAGGTGACAGCCACCAGGAAAACCACCTTGAGAGTCAGAAATTTTAAATCCACCACATCCAAAGGTTCAAAAGGAGGACCGATCAAAACACGCAGGACCAAAGGCAAATCCCACAGGGGAAAAGAAGGATGAGGAACAGGCCGAGAAACAGTAAAACTGCGTAGAAGACGAGAAACCAAGTCCTCAATATCCGAAAGGTTCCCCCACGGGGAACGAAAAGCCCGAACAGCGGCCCACTGGGCCCGCAGAGTAGACACAGCCAAACCCTTCTCGAAACCTTCCCGCAAAAATTGAAGGACAACCTGCAAGGAACAGAACAAAGGGGAGACCCCCAACGACGAACACCAACGATCAAAATTACCCCAATGCCTATCATAAGCCTTAAGGGTAGAAGGCCGCCGGGAACGCTGAAGAGCCACCGCTAAATGTTCCGGGAAACCGCGCCGTCTCCAACCCTGCCTTTCAACTTCCACACCGACAACCGCAACCGGAGAAGCGACAGGAACGGGGAAGACCGAAGCGGAGACGGAGACAGGGGAAGAAACCAGGGACCCTGCACTGCCAAAAGACGCACTGTTGGAAACCAAGACCTCCGAGGCCAAAACGGCAGGACCGCCACCACCACCCGATCCTCCTGACACAAACGGGCCAGAAACCTGGGAACCAGAGCCAGGGGGGGGAAGGCATAGAGGAGACGCGGCGGCCACGGGAGAGAAAGAGCGTCCACCCCCCAGCAACCCTCCTGCAGAAACCGGGAGCAAAACCGAGGGAGCTGAGCATTGTGCCGGGAGGCAAAGAGGTCCAGAAAGGGACGCCCAAACCTCCCGCACACAAGCCGAAACGCAACCGGGGTGAGAGACAACTCCAGAGAATCCGGAAAGCACCGACTCAGGGCATCCGCCACAAAGTTGTCCACTCCCCGAAGATGAACCGCCGTCAGAGACAGCAGATGGCCCTCCGCCCAACAAAACAGGGGCACCACTACCGCATTCAAGGAAGCCGAACGAATCCCCCCTTGATGATTCAGATAAGCCACCGTCACCATATTGTCGGACCGTACCAACACGTTCCGACCGAGCAACAGAGCCCGAAAACCCATCACAGCTCGGGACACCGTCGTGAGTTCTCTCCAGTTGGACGACCGGCGGCTCTCCAGGAGGGACCAACGACCCTGAAGGGAGCGAGATTCCAAGGTCGCCCCCCAACCCAAGGCGCTGGCATCCGCCGTCAAGACCAGAGAAGGAGAAGACTGCAGGGGCAGACCCAAAGACAGATGATCCCGCACAGACCACCAAAGAAGAACCGGGAGGACCACTGGAGACACAGGAATAAGAACGTCCAAGTCGCGGGACAGAGGATCCCAGAGAGACAGGAGGTACACCCAAAGGGGGCGCAGATGAAAACGAGCCCAGGCCACCGTAAAAACTGTCGCCGCCATCAGACCCATAAGACGCAACCAAAGGCGCACCGGAAAGGCACCCCCCACCCGGAAACGACGAGCAAGGGACACCAACGTCAAAACCCGAGGCTCGGGGAGGAACACACGGTTCAGATCCGAACGGAAGCGGGCCCCAATGAAAACCATGTCCTGCGACGGCGTCAGCTGACATTTGGGGAAGTTGATCAGAAACCCAGGGGCCCGCAACGCCGAGCACACCACCTCCCTGGCCTCCAGCAACAGGACCCGAGATGGAGCATGGATCAACCAGTCGTCTAAATAGGGGTACACCATCACCCCTTGGAGATGAAGCCACGCGACCAAAGGCGCCACCACCTTTGTAAACGCCCTTGGCGCCGACCGGAGACCGAAAGGTAATACCATGAACTGGTAATGACGCCCCTGAACACAAAACCGCAGAAACCTGCGGGATCGAGGATGGACCGAGACATGGTAATACGCATCCTGAAGATCGAGGGTACACATGAAGTGACCCGGCAGCACCAATGGAATCACCCTCTGCAAGGTCTCCATGCGGAAAGGGATCCTGGCCACCCATTTGTTCATGACCCGTAGATCCAAAATCAAGCGGAAACCCCCCGTGTTCTTTGGAACCAGAAAGACCAGGGAATAGAAACCCAACCCCGTCTCCAACGGAGGAACCTCCTGAATGGCACCCTTCCGAAGAAGGTCCAGAATCCCGAGAGAAAGGTGAGACCGCTTTACACGACTCGAAGGCCAAGGAGTCGGCCGAACACCCGAGTCTGGAGGAGGAGCCGTAAACTCCAGAACATAACCCTGGCGAATGATGTCCAACACCCAGACGTCGGAACAAGACTGAACCCAGGCATCCAGGAAGAAGCGCAGCCGCCCTCCAAACAACAACCCGGGAACCACCGCCAAAGAGTCAGGAACGTGGCTTGGCAGGAGGAGGGGACTTCGCCTTACGGTCCCGACCACGGCCAGAAGCAAACCTACCCTGGCCTCTCACAAACTGCCTACGAGAAGCAGGGCGAAAGAAAGATTTGGGTTTAGAAGGGACAGGAGCAGTAGCAGAGACTTTAAAAGAAGAAGAATGTTTTTCTTAAACAATTTGTGCAATTTAGCCTCCAACTCCCCCCCAAACAACATTGTACCCTGAAAGGGCAACCTCAAAGCGCATGCTTTCTGCGCAGAGTCAGTCTTCCAGTCCTTAAGGACAAGACTGAGACGCGCAGCCACACAAGCCCCCCCGGACAGAGCAGAAGCACGCACAACGTCAAAGGAGACATCAGAGAGCAGCTCCACCTGACGCTCAATCTGCTCCAGCAAACCAGAACAGTCCGTGGCATTATCCATAGACTGATAGAGAGACTTCAGGTCAGACAACAGGGACTGCGACACATAAGTCCCGTAGATGCCAGCCCTCAAGGCCAGGTGGGAACCAGAATACACCTTACGGAGCGCCACATCCGCCTTCTTGTCAACCGGATCCTTCAGCACAGCATCTTCAGCAAGGGAAGTACGCCCCACCAAACTAGCCACAAATGAGTCAATAGGAATTGAATCGGGCAGTTCAGCAGCCATATCCTGCAGAGGATAGAGTTTCGTCATGAATCGAGGAATCAAAATGCGATCAGGATCAGCCCACTCGCGTTTCAAAACATCCTTGATGAAGGGATGGACAGGTACATCGACAGTGGCAGCACTCTGAAATTGTCGCAACAAAGGGCCCCTAGAGGTACTAGGCGCGGCCCCGTCAGGGAACCCCATGTTCTCTTTAACATGCTGCACAATCATGGTCATAGCATCCTTGTCCACATATTTGCCCTTCAACTCCTCATCCCCCAAACCAGCAGACTCATCGCCACTAGAGGCTGAAGAAACAGGAGCAGGACACCTGCGACGGGATCCAACATCACCCATCTCAGTCAAGGTTTCCCTGATCAAGCGCTTAATATGCGCATCAGCACCAGCATCACGGCGCCTGGACCTGGCAGGGGAGGGAGACCTGGAAGCACTAGAAGAAGAGGAAGACCTCTCCCGGTGATGTCTTTTCCTGGAATGCTTTCCCATCGTAAAGAATACACCAAACACAGCAAAATCACCAGAGATAACAACCGCTATGCGGTACTCACCCCAAACGCTCGTTATAACGAGTCTCCCAAAGCCGGTAACCTCGAGGCGCCTGACTTCCGTCCACACGATCAAAAACCGGAAGTCAGGCATGACGACATCCGGCCGGGGAAGGAGCTCCAACCAATCCAAAGGAGCAGCTCGTCCGCGCCCCCCAGCAAGCCCGGCAGGCCAGGGGGGCGGCCATCGGGCCAAGAAGAAACCAACGCGGTATTACACCGCCGCGAGGTACACGAAATGGAGAGGCCCGCGCCACTCCCCCCAAGCCCAGCAGGGAGGGAGAGGCCAACAACGAAGGGCCGCCGGCACCAGGTAAGAGCCAGCAGCCACAACGCGACATCCAGAAAAAAGGCAGGAGCGCCCCCGCTCCTGCCGCGTCCTCTTACACCGTCAGAATGACAGAAAAAGAACAGGAGGAATGCTGGGACGGTACTCCTTATGTACTCCCAGTGGGAGGGGGAAGGGTAGGTCCAGCATTCCTTCGTTCTTTTTCTGTCAGCGAGATAGTTACTTCTCACTTGTCCATGACGGTGTCGAGGACGGAGGGACCTGGGGGTAATGAGTGTGAGTGAGTGCATATGAGCGAGCTTGGGGGAGAATGTGGTGTTATGCTTGTGAGTCTACCTTTTGCCCTGGCATACCGAATGTAATTTTTGGCTTATAGGGACACTCTTGGCAAAATCCTGTCACTGGCATTCTGGAGGCAATTCTTGGTGTGGGGATCTACAGAAAATTGCTGCAGGGATCTGTGACAACATATTGGCCCTGGCATACTAGAGGTAATACTTGATATATGAGACATCCATGGCAAAAAACAGGCACTGGCATACTGGAGATAATTCGATGTGTGGGGAATCCACAGAAAAATGCTGCTGCTGGCATAAAGGAGGTAATTCATGGTATAATACTGGTCATTCTGGCATATGGGGAAAATTCTGGTGCTAGCACATTGAAGTTGATTCTTTGCAAAAAAGAAGACAGCCATGGCGTATTTGAGGGAGACAACCATGAGAAAATGCTGACCTTAACACACTAGAGGTAAAGTTTGATATAACGGTCACCCATGTTGTATGGATACATAAATAGCAAAAGTTCTGGGACTGGCATATTGTATGTAATTGTTAGCAAAAAGGGGGCACCAATGAAAAAATGCCAACCCTGGCACAATGGACATTTTTTGGGAATATAATGCACTCATAGAACATTTTGGAAAAAATGGGATCAACTCCTGGGGAGCATCAAGTTTCAATGGCTTCACACACCATTAAAGGGCTTACATATTGAATAAGAGCCCTTTCAGAGCCCCTGGCTTTATTGTAAATGCATGTGAAAAGTTTCCTTTAATATGCTCTATTTGACCCCATTTTTTCTTAATTTTCTCAATGGAACACTGCCCCCCAACCTGAAACCTCCCAGTAGAGGTCTGGCTCATTTATTTTCACTCACTACAATTGAGGGTAAGTATTGCATTACACTACACCACTTTCAAAGATTGTGTCAGTGCCCTCATATAGGTACATCCAAAAGAAGGATTTGTGTTATGTTTTATACTAATCACACAGTTATTATTGAACTTCAGCAATGTCAATTACTTTGTTATCATCTGGGCTAAGGCATCACTTCCTCGCATCACGTCCTGGAAGACTCAAAGTCAAAGGCCAATTGATGTAACTTCCTTTGATGTCATTGTTGGACTTGGCCCCCTCTGCAGTTTCACCCATAACATTTTTGCCTTCACCCCTCCAGTTTTCTGAACCCATTTTTGTTAACTTTTAGGACTCTGTACGCTTTACCACTGTTAAGCAGTGCTAAAGTGTTTGTGCTCTCCCCTAATGGTACAATTGGATTACACCAGATTGGTACATGTAATTTACTTGTAAGTCCTTTGCATATGGTACCATGGGTACCCAGGGCCCATACATTACATGCCACTAATGAGCAACATCACTCATTGTGCTACCCACTAAAAAGTAGCATTTAAAAACGTATCTCCAGCCTACCATTGCAGCCTGTAATGCAGTTTTAAACTGCTAATTCGACCTGGTAAAATAAAAATGTTATCAAAGAATGGTAAGATGCACACCAAAGTTCTCCCAATTTTATAGTGAAATTTGACCACTTTCAAAGCTGAAAGGCATGCAAGTTTGTTTTGCGCTCCGTCCCAGTGCGCTTGATACGATATAACTGAATACAAAGGAACCTGAGTGTTGGTTCCCCTCCAAGCTGCACAGCCAAGTAACTGAATTAATCCAATCAATCAAATCCTTTTTTAATCTTCATCTTCAACTTATTCATTTTCTTATTCACTTTTCCTTTTCACCTTCTTTTTCCAATTTCGTCAATTCATTTTATTCATTCAAATCCAATGTAAAGGTATTTATATAAACACAGGAGAAACAATGGTTTCCACATGTCACGTCTTTTATTAAAAGTTACCCAATGCATTTCTGGATTAACCCTTCTTCAGGGGCATCTACCGTACAAAAAATATAATACAGTTCATATTTGAGTCCATCAATGCAATTGCTACACTACTTATTCAGTGAAAAATTGGCACAATCTCTATTTACACAAAATATTTTCTGTTTACCAATTGGGCCATGCTGAAATTATTATCGTTTATATCATAACGCTAGACATGCGTAACACGTAAATAACGATCCCCTCTGCGCTCATCATTGTACACTGCCACATCGCTCACGTTTGACCTTCTGTACTAACTTGTTTCACTCTACTAATTATTCAAAACGCTTCTTGAATCCCTCTAACTACTACGCCTCTAATGCGCTTACCGTGACATGTTCTTTGTATCCATTATTGTACAACCCAGACTCTCGATGTACTGACTCGTAAAACTTTTGCCAGGCCTAAACTTCCCTTTGTGATGCATATAAGTCACCCTTAGGGTAGGCCCTAAACAGTGCATTGAATTTAAAAAGTTGGACATGTACTTTTAGGTCTTGGTAGTGGAAAACTATACGCTCATTTTTCACTATTGTGACGCCTTCCTCTCCCGTAGGAGAACATTGGGTTACCTTATTATACTTAATAAGAGATATCTTTTGTTTGGGAACATTTAGAAATGTCTTGTTTGGTCGCAAAATTCTATTTTTAAATCCTCTTTAATAGTAAAGTCAGATTTTAAGTCACAATTCTGAAAATGCCACTTTTAAGAAAGTTGGCATTTTTCCCTAACCATTTGGTGGCTGCAGCCTGTGTCCTTGGTCACATGACAGTGAGTAGCATGGCAGTTGACATTTGTGACAAATGGGGACTAGGTGCTGGCAAGATGGGCCGTCCTTCAAGGATGTGTGGGCGTAGCAGTTCCCTGCCCAACTTACATTTCAAAGGAGCTGCCTCAGCACACTCACAAAGAACATCACACTAGCCTTTTGTCACATACCCCATGGAGCAGGGAAGAAGGAAATTCCATAACCATCTGTGGGGGGGAAAAATCAAGAAGTTTCTGCCACTTCAAAGCTTGCACCAGGTATACAAAACAGGACTCTCAGACCCACTCCAGTTCACTCCTGTACCTGTGGGGGACCCCCAGAAGGACTGTCTTGTAATTCAGAGGACTGCCCTGCTGCTTGAGGCCTACTTTACACCTCAGGCAACTGCCCTGCAGGTGACAGAGGACTGCACTGCTACTTGAAGCTTGTCTTATACGCTCAAAGGGCTGCACTGCTGCTTGAGTCCTGCCTTGCTGCTTAATCATAAGACTACCAGAGTGACTCCAAAGGTGAGGTTGCGGACCTCTTGTTCTGGAACTGGGACATAACAAGCTCCAGAGGCCTCCCTGCAACTGCCTAGCTGAGCTCCTCCTCGTCAGAAAGGGAAAAATCCTCAAATTCTAGGATTTTGCATGACCACGAATGGGCCAGTTTCTGCCGAGATCTTGCTGCCCGCGACAACTGCCAACGAAGCTCCAGTGAACCAAACTCTTTGTGCTACAGTGACTACCAGCAATGACCGGCACCATGAAATCTACACTTTGTGCTACAGCGACGATATCCCATGGTGACCACCAACGCGAAGCTCCACAAATGACTGTATTCTGCTTCTAACCACATCTTCATGCTATAGTCACTGTCCATGATGCCAGGCCTGCTTGTCGTGCTATAGTGATGACCTTCTACGACGTTGCTCCTGAGGCCTCCTCCACCGCAAACTGAACTCTTTGCGCTGAACGTTGGGGAGATAACTTTTTCAGCTGGACTAACCTGGGCAATGTATCCGGCCCACACTCCATCTCAGTCAGCCTGAACTTGTGACTTTCTCCTGGTCTTGCACGACCAGATAATCATGATTAGTGCTTTGTGCTTTTAGGTGCTCCCCTTATCTAAATCTTTGAAATTGCCTATCTTCAAGTCTACTGACTGAATTTTTGTTGTTTTGGTCTCAAAATATTTAAAATTGTTTTCTCTAATTTTCTAAATTGGTGTAGGATTTTTCTTTTGTTGTGTTTTCACTTTATTACTGTTTGAGTGCAGTATAAATACTTAACACATTGCCTCTAAGTTCAGCCAGACTTCTTTGTGCCAGGCTACTACAGGGTTAAGCACAGGATAATATAGTGACTTTTGTGGTTCACCCTGACAGGGATTGTGTTTTCTGCTTGAGAAGGGTTCCCATCCCTCTCAACCAATAAGTCAATGTCCTATAGTATTTATGGTCAAAGGGAGTGTGATATCACTTCCCTACCCCTGGTATTTGTGGGAATCAACATCAAGGCACAAAAATATGGCACAATGCAAAGAGACATCAGGATCATGCAGGTATCCAAGGGACCCCTGGCTATTTACTCCGAATCTAGCAAGTGCTACTCGATAGTGGAAGCAGACCATCATGGAAGCAGAAACTGTGTGAATAGTAATTGACTGAGAAAAGCTAAAACTTAGTGTTTTAATGCTTTGTAACCACAGAAGCCCGGAAAACCACATAGTCCTTTGACTCTCAATTTCACCTTCATACCTTTCAAACTGTGGGGCATATTATCAAGAACAGCGTTAAAATTATCACCGCTTTAGCGGAAGAAAACTGCCGCTAAAGCGGCGATAATGGGCTTCTTAATATGACCTTGAGAATTCCAAAAGAAGCCCATGTTGACACCAGAACATGGGCTTCTATTGGAATTTTCAAGGGCATATTATCAAGCCCATTATCGCCGCTTTAGCGGCAGTTTTCTGCCGCTAAAGCGGTGATAATTTTAACGCTGTTTCTTGATAATATGTCCCTGTGTTTTTATAGTTGGCGGCCAACATGTGTAGCACTTGCTCAGCAATTGCAAAAACCCTTTGTACTTACTATGTGGCATGCCTGAAATATTTCAAAATCCTGTCTCTATTGAAATAAATCAATTTTCGATAAGGAAGCTTAATAGTGCGATATTTTATTTTAGGAACAATCCTTTGTATAAGACTTTTGTAGAACTGCCAAACAAGCTAATGACCTTGGTAAATCTGGAGTAACGCTCCTTGGTTTACTCTGCCCCAGAGATGCGTTCCAAGGATTTTGGCACATTCCCTGATTTGCCATGGGAATGCGTCAAAATGCTCTGCCTTCCCAGGGGAAACGAAACAAGGAGAAATATCTTTATTTCTCCTCGTTTTTTGCCCTTTCTATGTGTGCTGCAAAAAGCCTCTAAGGTATGTTTAGGAAAAATATAGAAGGGGTTTAGGACAGGGACTTTTCAAAACAAAAACACACCATAAATGAGTAAAACAATCCTCAATCACAGAATATGCACCTGCATTTACTTCTGTGCTAGTGATAAAACAGGTTTAAATATATGAAGGCAAAACTTGGAGTTAAGTCAAGCACCACACATGCCCAACAACTGGTACTGCAACACACATACATAGAAAACAATGGCGGCAGGGAATACCACTAACAATAATAACACAGAGAATACATGAAAATAAATGACAATAAATTAAAATGTATACTATATTTGTGTCTAAATATTTAAAATGTTGGTAACTTGGAAAATATTTAAAATTAGCATTTTTCTTTGCTGCTGTGTTAGTTTGTGTAAGCGCACTGGGTGAAGAGGTGTAAGATAAGGGTGTTTTTATATATTTGTTAAATCAACATGATATGTATTATTTTTTTACAATTTTTAACTATATTAATTTTATTTTACTTTCTATAGGGAGATTGTCGCTCCAGTCGTCTTCACAAACAGGTGGAACGTTACTAATAGTAACTATTCCTTCCTTTATTTGGTAGTAGGGATCACACCCCTTCATTTGAAATCATGCAGGGGCAGCACCAAGCTGTGCAGCTCCTTGCAAGCACAATCTTGAATAAATAACCTGCAGTGTGTGAGTGATAAGTTCATTCAGAAAACAAATACCAAGCTAATATAAGCCCTCATTTGGAGGAAAGAGAGAATCCAGATTCAGCCAATACTGGAGCTGCTAGCTAAATGGAGATGACAAGTTATGCAGAGTCACTGTACCTTAAGGTTTTTCTGGTGTATTTATGGCTTGATAGTAGCAAGTGGAATATATCTGAAGAAAAGTGCCCGTAATGTAGGAAAACATGCTGATATTGGCAGGGAAACAGCAATTTCCAAAGTTATTCGCGGTTCCAGGCACCAAAACTAACAATGATATTCCAATATAAAACACAGAAATTCCCATATGCCACAGTATTAGGAAATTTCAGGTGCAGTATTATCACATGAGATGTTCCATAAACTCGTAATAAGGGCCTTTGTAATAATACAATGTTGTACGTGTAGGTAAATAGTGACAAATCCGGTTCAGGAGATCCCACGACAAGCAAGAATTACTGGGCCCCTATAGTGTCAATTAGTGTCTTTTGTCCCTGGATATTATGTGGCCCTTTGGACTGTCAAACTGGAGCCCATGGACCATTCAGAAATTGATTTTCAGGGTAGCAATGCAGACCATTCAAAGTTGACTGAGAGAGGTGCTGTAGACTAGAAATTCAGAACTCAGTAATGAATTGAATAACACCCGATACCTCGTTGTCCAGTCAGTGGCTTTTCTTCCAAACATTTATGGCCATATTCACAAGGATTTATCGCCGAGTCATTGGCACTTTATCGCAGCCTAAGTGGCGATAAATTTACCTCCCCATTCACAAGCTGGTGCTAACAGCCCACATCACCAGTTTGCCCACAATAGCAGCCGCACAAAACATCGCCACAGAGGAACACCGCAACTATCGCTAATGAGATGCAGAGTGGGCGTTCCCGTGCCAAAAGCCACGACCACACCACACCTCAACATTCTCAACAACCAGACAGATTGGCGATAAAACCACAAAACAGGTGATAAGGTGTGTTAGCACCAGGAAATCTACACCTGCTCTGACCTGGTGTTAAGTCGGACGGCAGCCAGCACCACAAAAGGGAAATCAGCCCAGGGCCACATCGGGAAGGGCAACAGATGCCACAGAGCCGCCTATCATGCGGCCCGGACACCCAGGAGAGCCACAACACCCACCCACACCATCCCCCGGACCACCCCTCCCTGGCATCCCCCCAACAAAGACATGCCACATCAGCTACACAAAAACATTTACAAAATATTCTGCATGATGTCGCACAATCACAACAGTTAAAATGCATGTGTCGTCACAGAAATGAGCATCAACATTGAAGAAACAAATAAAACTTTATTAACAGGAACACCGAAATGAAATGAAGACACATGGCAGATTCCCGCGGGACAGTCCGTAGGTCACAGCCTGCAAGAAAAAAAACATGATGAGAAGGTGTGTCCTGCGCACAGCAAAGGACAGAGAGAGAGCGAAGGAGAGAGAGGAAGAGAGGGAGAGACAGAGAGAGAGCAGAAGAGAGGGAGAGAGAGAAGAAGGGAGAGAAGAAGGGAGAGAGACAGGGAGAGAGAGAGAGAGAGAGAGAGAGAGAGAGAGAAGAAGGGAGATAGAGAGGGTGAGAGAGAGAGAGAGAGAGAGAGAGAAAGAGGGAGAGAAAGAGGGAGAGAGAGAAGAAGGGAGACAGAGAGGGAGGAAGGGAGAGAGAGAGAGAAAGAGAGAGAGAGAAGAAGGGAGAGAGAGAGAGAGACACCCCTGCGCACCCAGGCCACACTTCTCACCTGCTGCCACCGGTGTGTCTTCAACCATGTGCCGGTATGTAGAGCAGTACACCAGGACACACATCTGAGTGAGAGCCCTGAAACAGAGTCCAGATACATGAGTGGCACAGTACACACACTTGCACAAGATAACATTGCCTACCCGCCCATGCACACCCAGGCAGAGGCATCACAAAGGCACCCGCTGTCCACGGAGCATGCCCGCCCATGCACACCCAGGCAGAGGCATCACAAAGGTACCCACCACCCACGGAGCATGCCTGCCCATGCACACCCAGGCAGAGGCATCACAAAGGCACCCGCAGCCCACGGGGCATGCCTGTCCATGCACACCCAGGCCGCACTGCTCACCTTCCGCCACCGGCATGTAGACTGAATGTCTCACCACGTGCCGCTGCAAGCCACAAGCCCGGGGTCCGCGGACATGGCACGCACCACACCATGCAACCACGCACCGCAGGCCACCAGGCCTCACGTTTGGTGCTGGGTCTTGAATACTCCATGACAGAGGACATACCCGTGCACCCGGCAACATTGCAGGCTGCACACCCGCCCAGTTTCCATTTGTTCAGCATTACGTACAGCAATTGTGTGTCTTTTGCACACCCGATCAGCCCAATGGGTGCCACTAAGTCTGTGACCTGGAAGCGAGGCCACGTGGTCGTAGGCCCGCGCTCCCCGCAGGTTCTGACCTACACTGCGATCCAGCAGGGCATACGAAACCTGAGTTGCCTGGCCCGCCAGGTCGGGGCATCATCGCAGGGTGTCCACCCGCTCAGCAGCCTAAAGTGCCACTGACTCAGTGCACCCAAAGTCACCATCCCATGGCGGGGTGCCTGTACCTGCCGCAATGCGCTGGGTGCGACTAACCCTGTGCAACCCCAGTCAGCGCCACGTGGTGGTCGGCCCTTGCCATACGCAGGCCTGGGTTGCCACTAACCCTGTGCGCAACAAAACTCTTGGGCCCTTTCTGATTGGGAACTGTGGCGTCCGTCATCCAGTCGCCACGGGCAGAGGAGAATGTGACGTTGTCAGCCCCTTATGTTGGCGGAGTCACATGGCCTGTGACGCCTGTGCCGGATGGGTGTGGTGTGCGTGCAAACCTGCCCTCAGGGAGTGGCTGTGACATGCTGACAACTACACCAGTGACCTGCACGCCACCAGCGAGTACGCCTGCGACGAATAGCAATGATGGCCCCCCCTATGAGCATAAGCGGAGTGGTCTGGCCTGCCGTACACCGGACCAGCGCAGGGCTTGCCACCATGACACGTGGGCTCTGGACATGGTTCAGTCCATGTCCGGACATGGAAGTGAGTGATGTGTGTGTCCCTGTTGTAGTGTCCATGGGACCCAGTACACAAAATGCAATGTAGCGCCCTCTGACTGGCATCCCACAGGATGAGCATCATTGACGCAAGGGTAATCACTGCCCCTACATTCATCCACACATGCATACATGACTGATGAAAGACGTGACACAGCAGTGCGTCAATGGATGTTTATTGCACATCCAGTGTAGATATGCAGATGGAGCAGTTCAGGGCAATGCCCAGCACACTACACAATGGAGGGCCAGCCAGAGTCCATCCGGGGATGACAAGTCCTGCTGAATGGAAGGGTACAGTCCGCAGCCTGGTCGACGTGTCATTGGTCAGCAATCCGGAAGTGGCAGTCCATGTCGCTGTCCAAGGTGAGTGCACTGGAGTGTGTCGTGGGTCAGTGTAAGGTCATGAGGCCATGTGCGGGACCAAGCAGAAACAGGCCAGGTGGCAGTAATGAATGCTAGTGCCTGGTCCTTCTGACCACATTCCCATCCGCGTCCTCATCCCCGGGTGTGTGCCCTGCCCCACCTGTGAGTGTTGCAGAACCGGCTGCCGCACTGTGTGCCACTGACATATCAGGGGCCTGAGTGGATCCGGCTGCCACACTGTGTGCCACTGACAGGTGGGCGGGGATGTGGATGGTGTGGGGGCAGCAGCATTCATCTGCACCACGCCTTGTGGTGGCAATGCCATGGTGGAGGTCAGTAGGACATGATAGATCCCAGCTACATTTCGATGATGTGCAGCGGTGGCTGCCATCCTTTGCGCCTCCATACGCCCTGTGTCCTCCATGAGCCTCCGTATGTGTGCCCGCTCATGGCTGGCATCGCTGGAGCCACTCTGAGCGGACAGGTGTTCTTAACTCCGCATCATGACTCCAGCGATGTCAGAAAGGGCTCGTTCGAGACCATGGGGCGGACATAGACGCCCAAGGATGGCGTCCAGTTTGGCAGCCATGATGCCAAAGCCCACCGGCACCTGCTCAGTCGTCTCCATCTGGCACTCCAGCACATGGCCTTGGAAGGCCATGTGTTGTTCCTGGAGGTCTTGGGAGGGTGCCGGGGCTGTGGGTGCCTCCTGCTGGGTGGTTTGGGTGGTAGGTGGGGTCTCATTGATGTAGCTGGGCTGCCCTGAGACTAGAGGTGAGTGGCAGATGAGGTCAATGATGTCTTGGATGTCGATGCTGATATTGTCCTCCTCGTCATCTGTGAAGAGTGACTGGGACTGCTCTGCAGGAGGTGTTGACGGTGCCCCTGGGATGTGAAGGGGAGATGGTGTATTACAATGTGTCCACATGTTTGTAGACGCATGGTACACATTGACATTCAGACAGCATGGCATTGTACATTGTGACAGTCTATAGATCTGAGCGATGACCCAGAGTCATTGTGGGTGTACACTGTTCTCTGCTTGATTGTGTATGTGTGCCATTGTGGCCGTCTCCACCCATCCCCCAGTACCTGGTGGTCACTCACCCTGTTGCGGTTGTGTTGTGTCCTGTCGAGCAGTGTCCAGTCTCTCGACTACGGCCACAGTCTCCACGCTGATGACTGTCGACACCAGCTCCTCCATATCATCCAGCTCCAGCTGTGGCGCTGGGCCCCCACCTCCAGTCTGCATTGCTGCCTTCTGGTTGGCGGGGAGTTTCTCCTTGGTCTTCCTCTTGATGTCATTCCATCGCCTCTTGACCTTGTCCATTGTCCTCTTGTGCTCTCCGACGGCATTCACCTTGTTGACGATGTCCCGCCATATTGCAGTTTTGGTGCCCAGTGACACGTTGAAGGTGACGAAAAGTTGTTGATAGTGTTCCATCACCTCCGTGACTATGATCCTGTTTGCCTGCGGACTGAACTTCATCTTTCTCGTCCTTGCCATTCCCTGTCCCCGTGGGCCCAGGCTGGTCATCCAGGGTGCTTTTGGGGCTGCGCTCGTCCTCTGCACCTGCTCCGGCTGCCTCCATGCTTCTTGGGTGTAGGTCAGTTTGTGTGTGGGTGTTTTTTCTGCCTTTATGGGGATTTTCCCCATCCACCAGGTGTGTGTTGCAGGCCTGGCGCTGCTTATCGCTGATTTCCTCATCGCGCTTTGGCC
Source organism: Triturus cristatus (assembly GCF_964204655.1). NCBI lineage: Eukaryota > Metazoa > Chordata > Amphibia > Caudata > Salamandridae > Triturus > Triturus cristatus. Next base: position 268,889,098 of record NC_140591.1, on the reverse strand, counting down.
CATCGCAGGTTTTTTGGTGTTGTGGTTTGTGTTTTTATCTCTATCGAGGTGGTTTTATCGCAGACATTGTCCGCGATTTTGGCAGACTATCGCATGCTACCGCCTTAAACCTCAGCACTCCTACATGTGCCTATAATAAACCATAAAATATATGAGATTAATAAAAGGTGGGCCTACTAACTTCAACAAGGTGGTTCTCATCTAAAGCATAGCATACAGCATTTGGCAACCACTTTTACATTCGTAAAAACCAATAGCCATTGTGTAAACAAACTGCTACACCATTTATCATACATCGTTAAAATGCTGGTGCCATTAACATTAATATAAGCTTTTAGTAGCAAAAATCAAATTTCTTCTTTTATACACTGTTGCCAAGCACTTCACAACAAACAGGATCCATCACTCGCAGGGTTACAGAAAATCTTAGTACAATAAATAGATTTCAAAAGAGCCTACCTTCTGCCGGGGTTCTTAATTGGACCCCAGGTCTGATGACTTAAAAAATACCCCCAAAAAGCACAGTTGCTTTTTGATGATCTGTGCAGAACCAAGAAATGTATTTTCCTAAATATATTAAGGTAAATATATTTCCTGGGCTGCTGACACAGGAAAAGGCAATTTTGTAGCCCTTTACACCTGGGCAACCATGGAGCTTCTTTCATGGGTCACCTCATTGGTCCAAATGTCTCTCCCCACCACCCTCCTCTTTGCAAGAGGAAGATGGGTCCGGTGACCTTTTGCTCCCTCTCTTCTACTCAGCATGGTGGTTGAGGAGCAGGAGAGTAGTTACTACACACTGTGCCCCCGAATACTGTTCCTTACAACACAGATCCAGAAGTTCTCTGGATTGAAAAGGATGTTTCCTAGTAGTACCTCCCCTCTAATCATGGGAGCAATTTAAAAACAGGGTCGCCCAGCACAAAGATGCCTGGGAAGAACCTACAGCCAAACCATTTCCCTTCGGAGGATTGGCTGTTCGCACTTAGGTTCTTAGGTTGCTTTGGTAAGCCAGGTGTTCATGTCCTTTAGGGTCTCTGTGTTGTGGGACCAAAATGCAGCACATGAGCAGTTAAAATTTTCAAAAATCTCTCTGCAGGTCCATTATTCACAGGGTTTGTTCTACTGGACTCCTGGTTGTACATGTCCCTTGCTCACTTTGCCACTGGATTCAAGCTAACCTGGCTGATGAGGGCTGTTAGCCTGAAACCGGTCCCAGGATGCTTGTTTCAAGTCCAGGGAAGACATGGCTTGGCAGTTCGGGCTGGACTGTTCCCATGAGACACAGGGTCAAGACTGATTTGCATATAGTTATGTCTGAACTGGGGTGGCAAAGTGAGCCAAAGAACGATGATGGATTCAACCCAGATCTGTGACTGGGGGTGTGTCTGAACAGTTTCAGCACTATGTCCATCATCTCCTTGTGTTTGCTTTGTTCACATAAGTTGGCAGGGTATGCCCAGACGTGGGTCCCTTGCTCACTTTGCCACTGGATTCAAGCTAGCCTGGCTGATGAGGGCTGTTAGCCCGAATCCGGTCCCAGGATGCTTGTTTCCGGTCCAGGGAAGACATGGATTGGCAGTTCGGGCTGGACTGTTCCCATGAGGCACAGGGTCAAGACTGATATGCATATGTCCAGGTCTAAACTGGGGTGGCATGGTGAGCTAAAGAACGATGATGGATTCAACCCAGATCTGTGACTGGGGGTGAGTGTCTGAAAAGTTTCAGCACTCCGTCCATCATCTCCTTGTGTTTGCTTGGTACATGTAAGCCACCAGGGGCAATCTTCTGGAGTCCTCTGACCCGCACAACTTTGAATGAGGATTCCTGCTGCCTTTCTGCTGGCTCTGGTACTGCTCCTATATCCTCCATAACAGCTACTTGACTGTAAGGCTGCCCACCTGTGCAGCGCTTGTCATCTCCTGAGCTGAGGTTTTTCTCCCAGCAGAAGCCCAAAATCCTCCACAGTAGATTGCTCTTCCTGCCTGCTGCCTACTAACACTCAGGCCTTCTACCACTTTCAGAATGTCTGTGCACGTAGAGGGATTAACTGTTAGAGACACAGCTTCTTACTCTCCTTCAGGGTCCCCAGTAAGTCAATGCTCTACTGATTTCCTTCAACTGGTGATGCACCTGCCCCACCTAGGGATGCCAAATCCTCATACATGAACGACATTGCCCTAGCCAAAAAAGTCTATCTGGGGCATAGGATAGACCAGGCCGCTAATTCGCATAGAGAACTCTACAAAATAGTTAAAGAGTTCTCTAAACCCCCATCCTGCCAGCCCGCTACAACTGCGTCCCGCGAATGGTTGACACCCTTTCCTCTTTTTTTTTACAACAAAATCAATGATATCTACAAGACATTCACCAATCTCACTGTTATTGTTCCATCTCTCAAGCAGACCCCTAACATAGCCCCTCCCGCTCCCATCGCCATCTTAACCCCTTCCATGCTGCGCAAATTCCGCCGCTGTGCTGACGGAATCTTGCGCGGGCGTGGTCATGACGGAACGGTTCCGTCATGAGCACAGCTCAACCGTGGCTCATGACGGAACCGTTCCGTCATGAGCACCGAAGGGGTTAAATGAATTTCACTCATTTACGGAAGATGAAGTAACTCTCACTATTAATAGAATTAAGTCCGGCTCCCCAACAGACCCAGCTTCCTCTTTAATTTTGTCCAAAGTCGCCCCCATCTTTACCCCTCACCTGACCAAAATCTTTAATCTCTCACTCTCTCACTCGACGGTTCCCTCACATTGGAAAGAAGCCGTCGTCAGACCCATCTTGAAAACCTTCTGCTGACCCATCACAACCTCTGAACTATAGGCCCATTTCCCTCCTTCCGATGTTCGGCAAGGTCTTGGAATCCCTAATTAACACCCAACTCACTAAACACCTTGAGTCTAATAACTTATTAGATCCATCCCAGTCAGGATTTAGGGTGTTTCACAGCACCGAAACAGCCCTACATGAAATGGTCGACAACATCAGGTTAGCTTTGGATGCTAAACAGTCCGCCATCTTGATACTACTTGACTTATCCGCGGCCTTCGACACCATCTCACACAGACATTCTGATAGAACGGCTGGCAGAGGTTGGTGTCGAAGGTTCAGCTCTATCTTGGCTCAAAAGTTACCTGACTGGACGGAGTTCTAAGGTCCAGATAGGTAAATTCTCGTCCGTAAATCAAGAAGTAGACAAAGGTGTACCGCAAGGCTCTATACTGAGCCCCACGCTTTTTAACCTTTACGTGTCTCCCCTTGCAAGATTAATCAAAGTCCACGGATTTGAAACCGTGTCCTATGCAGACGACACACAAATCCTTATCACCCTGGGACCCAATCCCACCAACGCCAAACTGAGGTTCCAAAAATGCATGCTCGCAGTAAAAGATTGGATGTCAAACAACTACCTTTTACTCAATGCGGCCAAAACAGAGATTTTGCTTTTTGGAAATGCTCATAGGCATTGGACAGACGAGTGGTGGCCAGCATCGTTGGGAGCTTGCCCCCTTCCCAAAGCAGCAGCCCGTAACTTAGGGATAATGCTAGACAACAAACTCACCTTCGCTGACCATATTAATAACATCTCTCACACCAGCTTTGGGCTCATGCGTAACCTAAAGAAAATCTTCAAGTGGATTCCTCTTTCCTCTCGTCTGCCTTTAATCCAGGGACTAATTATTAGCCGCCTGGACTACGGCAATGCTCTTTTCGCCTCTATAAACGAGAATCTCTTGAACAAACTCCAGGTCCTCCAAAACACTGTAGCCAGGATGGCTCTTGATCTCCCCTCTCGCACCTCTTCCGCCCCCTGTTTGAGGTTGATTCACTGGCTCCCTATAAAAAAGCGTATTAAGTTCAAAATGTGCTGTCTGGTTCACAAATCTCTGAACGGCCAGGGTCCAGTTTATCTAGCAAATAAACTGACAGACTACCGACCGACCAGAACACTCAGATCCTCCAGCATGCACCTTCTTACTGTCCCCAAAGTACGAACTGTCAGAAACGGAGATAGATCTTTCTCCAAAATTGCCCCCGAGAGCTGGAATGCTCTTCCCTTACACATTAGACTTGAACCCAACCATCAGAAATTTCGCAAACTCTTGAAAACATGGCTATTCTAATACTGCTTGACCGTACGCCTATCATCTGAGTATCTGCTGGCGCTATGAAACCTTCGGGTGATATATGCGCCTTACAAATGCCAATACATAACATCATTATATCACTATATGTCACTCACAAGACCCAGCCTACTGCCTGCACTACCTCTGTGTTGCACTCTGAGAATGCTTCAAAAATGCATACCCCTCAGAAATCCTAGCACGTTTCTCCCCTGAACCAAGATCTGATGGCTCAGTCCTTGTTTGTTTTGTCTTATATTTCAAAGAAACATGCTGTGATGCCTGGAGCCAAAGGTTAGCCTTTTCTCCATTTGTGCGATGTCAGAACACCTCCAAGCCAATTAACAGGTAGGTGCTCCTAACCGCTATGGCCTCTTCTTCTAATAAGTGAAGCCTGGGTTTGGCCTACTGGGGGGACTTTAATCTATCAGCAAGTGCAGCAGAGCATGTAACTCTCCCTGCAATATAGCTCAATTCATACATCTTATTTAGACTTGCTCAAGGTAATATGCTAAATTATCACAAATGTGTAGGAGCCCAGATAGGTTCAAATGGACCTCATGTTTGTGCTCCACACCCAATCATTTAGGTATAATGTAACCCCTCTTACATCTGTACCATAAACCATCACAGTCTCAACCTGCATATATGCGCACAAGCGTATTTGCACCTGTATATGTGCAACCTGGACAGAGAGTCTTAAGTCAGCTGCCTATTTTAAGAGGTGGTCACTGAAAGTTACAGCCCAATATCATTTTAAAATACAGCTTCCAGTGGGTGAGATTCAATTAGCAGTCTCACACCACTACGGGTTCCAAAGCCTGGGGTACAAAGTGAAACAACTGACCATTTTCATGGGTTAGATCTTGCTTCCTTGTATGAGTATGCTAGTTTTTCATGGTATTCAATTGTACAAAATAGCTACTTAGGGTCTGATTCAGATCTTGGTGGATGGATCACTCCACCACAGAGGTGGCTGATATCCCGTCCACCAAAATATATTACCAAAAGATTCAGCGGACAGGATATCCGTCACCATTGTGACTGAGCAACCAGTCTGACAAGATCAGAATCAGGCCTCTAGTTTGCAAAAATACTTTGGCAGTTGATTACAACAAACATCTTTATAATGTTCCTGAATGTAGCTAAGATCCATTAATTTACTTGCAAGCTGTAGGAGATGTAATGTGAAATTGCATTTCATAAATATTTTTGGGCACAGTTCCCAGCTTAACATATGCCAAGCAGGGAGTTTTTCAAATCGTAGAGCTTTTGTAAAACTTTGACATTTGTGCTATTAATATTATTCTAGTCTTGAATGAAAACTATCAGTTGTCATTCTTACTTTATAGCTTGCTTTTGAAATACTTAAAACGTGCCTTCAAGTACTTTTAGGATAAAATCCCTTTATTGGCATTTAAGATTGGATTCACCAACCAGCAGCTTGGCGTATACATCCGTTTGGACAATGACTATCCAGTAGTCACATGTCAATGTTTCAGGATTTTCAGTAAAGGATGTAAATAAAACATGACAAGGAAGTACAATATACCATGGGCAAAGATCAGAGTCAGTGTTCGTATCTATTAAATCATTTTCATGTAGAAAATCTTATTTAGGGCCTAATTTATAATTTGGCGGTATGACCGTAAATTACACCGTTGCCCTGGCAGAGGTCCAGATGACCAAATTTTGAAATGTCCTTTAGGCCAGCAGACACTTCAAGCACTGACACGAACTACCCTCAAGGCGGTTCCTCTCAATGTATTATAACTGTGTCGTATGGATCCATCAAACATGACAGAGCTGTAGAGCAAAGTAACAAAAAATGTTTATTTTCAAACACAAAGTCACAAAGTGGAATTTTGGTTTTGCAAATAACAGAAAATGCCCCCCCCGTTGCCATGGGAATTGTCTCCCATGGCAAAGGTGGTAATTTTCCAGTTTTCCCTGCCCCTTTGCTATGGTTTTCCCAGTAGTAACGGGCAGTGAAAATTGACCTTTATTTCAGGCCATCTAAATTAAGTGGGTGGACATATAGGTCAGCCTCTGATAGTCTGTATTCCATTGGGCCATCTAAGGGGGTAACCACGGCGAAGATGGACTAGTCTCCATGCTTGTTACACCAAAGGTCCATCTGAATTTATTTTGGGTGGATGGATCAATATGTTGCCAGAAATGGCTACGGAATACCCTGACCCAACATATAAATTGGCCCCTTAATCCCCAGAAGATACTGCATTTCTTGCTTGGATGAGTGGTGAGCTTCTCTTTTGGTCCGGATTTTTTTTAGAGCCTTCAGATATCTAGGGCAGAACAGTTCTCTAAACTCTATGTGCAAGGATTCCCAGTCTCTTTCACAGGCATGAACTTTTGCTTCAAGAGTCATTGAAATGTATTCCATACTAGGCAAATACAAATTATGTCTGCATTCCCCAATCTTGAGTATCTTGACTTTTTCCCGATGTGTGGTGATTTCTTGCCTCACTGCACACAACCCTAGTGACATCTATCTACCCCTAAGAAAGTGTATGTTTGTTTGACTTAGGGATCAATTACAAGTTCTCCATAATTGCATCATTATTTATGGCATCCAATAACTAATGATGCCCTGGGAATTTTAATTTATCAATTTATATTTTCCATCAAAATGGGGAATAATATCCAGATTTTTATACTTACTCCAACAAAATATGCATCTCCTGTTTTTTACTGGGTGTTTTTCACCCAAGAAACTTCTGCAGGTGTGATCTGCAGAAAATGTGATAGTGATAAGGTTGACTTTTGGATCTTTATGACATGCATATGTGTTGGAATTTTACAAGGCACCTATAATTAAGGCCTGCGTAGTCTCCATTTCAGAAATCTTGGGATAGCGGTATCAAACACTGAATGTATGTAATCCAGTATTGCTATCCAAAAAGCCATTTAGCTTGGGATAGTGGCAGAGGATGTGATCTACTGTATTTGTGTTCCAAGAGCTATATCAGCATTCATCCATCCTGCAGGTGTCCATGAAATCTAGATGATATGTAATTCCAAAGTAGAATTGTTTTAACCATTGACTGATTTTAACCATCGACTCCAGAACCTACATTCTCCTCAGTGACCTCAACTTTCAACTGGAGGACCAAAACAACCTCTGCTCCACAGCACTCCTCAAAAGCTTGAGCAACATCGGGCTCGCCCAGCTTGTCCTAGAACCGAACACACTGCAGGACACACACTGGACCCCATCTGCACCACAAGTGGCAGCATCAAATACAACTCTTCACACCATGGACATGAACCAACCACTCCATTATCCACTTCCAAATCAACACACCTCAAGTCAACACCCACCCATGTTTAGCATTCCAACCTGTAGCTGGGGCAAAATCACGGAAGCAGACTGGCTCATCAAGCGCCCTCAGCATGGATCAACCTAGCCCCAGAGGCAAATTCCACAAGTACATCAGCAACTTCAACAACTGGATCAATAACTGAGCGAGCTCCCACACACTCATCAAACCGAACAAGCATAGTAGATGAAATGAGCAGGCTAGTTTGTACACAGAAGACCTCTGCGACAACATATAACACTGGAAACAGCTAGAAAGTGAATTGAGAGCCAGGCACAACACCACAGACATAACTACCTACAAAGATGCACTCAGATGCTATCACCAGCAAATAATAGACATAGGGAAAAAAAGCACTAGTGAACTGCATCGAAGGAAGCTCCAACAGCTGCAAGGGGTTTTCTTAGTCGTTAAGGATATCACCTTGCCATTTGCCACTACCAACAACACTGCTGCTTCCCAACAACTCTGTGACAACCTATTCAACATCTTCCCGGCAAAAGTTCAAACGTCTACAGCAACTTGGCACACCAACCTAACCCTAGAGAACTAGTTGTTCACCCACCACCAAATAAAACTGCCACCTAACCGAATGGATAACCCTCACCAGAAGTGACAAGGCAGCAGCCATGCAGAACCATCCACCCAGGAGCCCCAACTGTCTCATGCTCCCCCTAGATCTACAACCTGGTAACATCACCAGTGTGCACCCGCCTGCCCCACATCATACAACACCTCCATCAAGTACGGACTTGCAGAAATGAACTCCCGCCTTAAGAAGCACACAGTCAACCCGAATCAACTGAGCAACTTCTGACCCATCTCCCTAATCCCATGTCCAGCCAAAGTGATTAAGAAGGCCATCAACAGCAACTCACAACCCACCTTGAACTTCACAATCTTCAAGATAACACTCAATCAGGATTCAGAAAGAACCACAACACCAAAACGGTACTCTTCTCGACCACTGATGACATTTGAATCATTCTGGACTGAGAAGAAACACCGGCCCTCATCCTGCGCGACCTCTCTGTGGCCTTAGCCACTTTCTCGCTTAACACCCTTGTTAGATTTGGGGGTTTCTAGTTGGCACAGGTAGGTACTTGTGACAAATGGGGACCCTTGCCTCTAGTCAGGGCAAAGGGGTACACTCCTAAAATAACCCCTGCTCACCCCCTTGGTAGCTTGGCATGAGCAGACAGGCTTATCTCAGAGGCAGTGTGTAAAGCATTTGTGAACACATACAGTAATCAAGTGACAACACTACAGATGGACAACAGACAGGCTTTATATCAAAAATAAGTATTCTTTATGTAGATTTAACACAAGACCATAAACGACAAAAATCCACAGTACTGTTACTTACAAAATGGTAGAATCGGCTTAGTTCTCTTTAGATCTTAAATGCGACACTTTGAGTCAATGTACCTTAAGATGCGACACGCAGGGCAACAAAAGTGTTGCAATGATGGTGATGCGATGAAAGTTTGGTGCAAAGAAATAAAGATGTCGTCTTCTTCTTGATGTGGCACACTTCTCCGATGTTGCGAGAAGTCTCGACTCGATGTGTTAGCTGCAGTGGCAACACCCTTGTTCCGTGATGCGACGACAGCGGCTTTGGCGGCGACACTCTTCTCTGACGATGCGAGACGCTTCCGCTCGATGCGACAGCTGCAGCGGCGACACCCTGGTTCAGTGATGCGACGACAGCGGCTCCGACGGCGGCACGGTTCTCCGTGGATGCGAGGCGCTTATGCGGTGCAATGCGACAGCTACAGCGGCGACACCCTTGTTCCGGAATGCGATGGCAGCGGCTGGGACGGTGACATGCTTCTTCTTCGTTGCGAGACTCTTCTCGTGATGCGGTGCAATGCGACAACTACAGCGGCGACATCTGTGATGCGATGGCAGCGGCTGCGACACGCTTCTTCTTGAGTCGCACTTCCAGCTCCTTGCGACACGCAGTCCCTCAGAAGGCCCAAATACAGCTAGAGGCACTTCCAAAGAACTCTTGGGGAGCTGGTGGTTGAAGTCTGTTGTCCCTGAGACTTCAGCAAGAGGCAAGCTCTTTTACAAGCCCTGGGAGATCCTTCACAAGTTGAATGAAAATGCACACAAAGTCCTTTCTCCTTTCTTTGGCAGTCAGGAAACCACTGCAGGCCAATCCCCCAAGCAGCACTTCAGCTTAGGGATAGTCTCTCCTCAGTTTCTTCTGGTTCCTCTCCTCATCAAAGATTTATTCTTCTTGTCCAAAAGTGATCTAAAGTTCTTGAGTTTCGGTCCCAATATTATACCTAGTTTCTCTTTGTTCTCTGAAGGCAGAGAGGCCTTTGCATAGTCCAAACCAGTTCTGGTCAGTCCTGGAGCACTTTGTTTACATGACTCCTTCTTTCCTTTCAGAGTGCAGGGCAGAGACATCAGACGCACCACAGGAGGTGGAGCCAGCATTGTGGAGGAAAGGCACAGTCCTATTCAGGTCCCAGGTGCAACTCCTCCCTCCCATCTAGATGCAGATCTCTCTATTCACCACTGGGCTGACTCACCCTGTCTCCTGGAATCCCCCAGCCCTGTCACTCAAACTCCAGACAAGGAATACACAGCCTAGCAGAGGCAGGTTTATATGGTTAGACAAGAAAATACCTACTTTCTAAAAGTGGTATTTTCAAACACAGAATGTTAAAACCAACTTCACTAAAAGATGTATTTTATCATTCTGAGTTCAGGCATACTAAATTCGAATTTCTACCATGTTCCCTGAGTCAGTTAGGATTATAGGATGTAATAATCAAACTGCCCATTCTGGCCTAAGGAGAACAGTTAGCCTTGCAATAGTGAAAAACGAAAATGGCTGTAATTCACTATTAGAACATGCCACACCAAGGCATGTTCTACCTTATACTTACAATGCACCTTGCCCTTGGGCCTACCATAGGGGTGTCTGATATGAAGAAAAGGGAAGGTTTAGGGACTGGCAAGTGGGTGCACTTGCCCAGTCAGCATGACAGTACCAGACTGCACGCAGGCTCTGCAATGGCAGGCCTTAGACACACTTTTACAGGCTGCTTCTGTGGGTGGCACAACCAGTGCTGCAAGCCCATCAGCAGCATTTGGATTCACAAGCCCTCGGCACTCCTGGTGCACTGCACTGTACTAGGGTCTGACAGGTAAACCAAACCAACCAATCATGGAATCACTAATTCATACATCAATTTACAATAAGGAGCACTTGCACTGTGGCACTAGACAGCAGTGGTACAGTGCCCAAAGCATCTAACACCAGCAAAAAACACATGAGACAACAGCAAAAATGGAAGGGAGACCCACGTCATGGTGCCAAGTCTAACAACCCTCATCAGAAGACTGAATAAATTGGCATACAAGGATCTGCTCTGAGATGGATCTGTTCCTTCCTCACAGGAAGAACTCAAAGGGTCAGGCTGCCACCCTTCACATAAGAGACCAAGAGATTGATATGCATGCAGGGTCCTACAGGGAGCGTCCCTCAGCCCCAACCTCTTCAACATATACATGACACCGCTTGCCAACATCATCCGATCACAAGACATCACCGTCGTCTCCTATGCTGATAACATACAACTCATCCCTTCCTTGACAGACAAGACCAATTTTATTAATTGCATGACCATTAGGCCTGGGCTAAATTTCCGTTCCGCTCGCGGAAATTGCGATAATTTGACATTTTCGCGTTCCGCGGAGAGCGCGAAAATGTCAAAATTTCCGCATTCAGCAGCTTAGCGATAATTTGTTTCTTGCTCGCGCTGTAAAATAATACATTCTCGCGCGCACGTGATCACCTTACCTGAATCCCCACGTTCGCCGACAAGTTTTCCCGATCCGGTCGCGTTCTCCACGAGATGTTGGATTGTTGGTAGCCATTTGCGCTGTCTCGCGACAGTTCGCGCCCGCAGTAATGTCATTGGTCGCGCGATCACGTCTTTCTTCTCGCGATCATGCACCGCGAGAAGAGGGAAAACAAGATGGCCGCGACCGCAAGCAACCGCATGGGTAAGTTGGCGAGCCGCGACCATGCAGAAAATACCGCGAATGGGCGGGAAAAAAACTTCCGCATCTTCACGATATTTCCGCGTGTTTGCGGAGATTTTTAAAATTTTCGCGATAATTTGCGAAAGTCACTTTCGCAAATTCCGCCCACCCCTAATGACCATGGTAGCAGACTGGATGCGAACCAACTGCGTGCAGCTCAACTCTGACAGGATAGAGGTACTGGATTTTGGCAACAAGACCTCCCTCTGAGACTCCAACTGGTGGCTGTCAGAGCTAGGACTAGCACCTACACCCACAGACTGCACAAGAAATCTAGGGGTCATCCTATATGACAAGCTCAACATGACAATGCAGTGTGCACCTCCTGCTTCCACATCTTACACATGTTATGGAAGATCTTCAAGTGGTTGCCTCAGAACACCAGACAGGCCGTCACTCAAGCACTCATTATCAGCAGACTGGACTATGGCAACACTCTCTACTCCAGAATCTCCAAACAGCTCCTTCACAGACTCCAGACCATTCAGAACACCACTGCATGACTCATTCTTAACCTCCCACGCTGCACCCACATCACACTGCTCCTTAAGGAACTTTACTGGCTCCCCATTCGCAAGTGTAGCCAATTCAAACTTCTCACACACACATACAAGGGCCTACACAACACAGTACCAGAACACCTGAACAGCCACATACTCTTTCACCAACCCACCAGACACCTACTCTCTGCCTCAGTTTCACTCGCACATATTTCCTGCATCCCCAAAAGCAAAACAGGAGGGCGCTCATTTGCCTACATCACACCCAAGATATTGAACGACCTCCCTGAACACATCATAGCCTCCTCCTCACCTCTTGAGTTCCACAAAAAGCTGGCTATTCATATAAGCACCTTGGGGACCACATATCTACACCCTTGCACAAGCATCTGGATACCCTCTTGAGGGAGCCAATAGAGAAAGACCGCCGTGCGGAATGACGTTACAACCGCCGGACAAATCACGAGGCCTCAAACAGCCCATCAGAACGCAGCGGAGAAACCAGCCTCACGGAGACGGTGGAAGCACAACTGCGGAGATAAAAACTCAAATCCGAGGCACCGCCACATGTTCCTGGCCTCCATAGATCCAGCTCTACAAGCCCTTCCGCTGCTGTACCTCATCCACTACCAGCAGATAAGACGCCGTCGCGGTCAACGCCGTAGGTAAGGCAAAAACACATCCCCGCATACAACCACAACACACAACTGTTGTGCTGAAATATGTGTCCTGTTTATATCATACACCCTGGCGGAGACAGGAACATATCCCCCAGTGTACATACACATGTCCTGCTCATCAGAAATTGACAACTTTGCATTGGGGTCACCCATCACCATAGAAATCACTGCAACTAGCCCAGTAGTAGCGGTCATGTCACCGCAGCGGTGAAGCCGCAGGAAAACTCACCCACAATACAGTAGGAGTCCAGGACATTGTCCCAGACAAACAAGACCAACATTACAACATCAACACCACATGTAACATAAAAGAAGCACCACTCAGCACAACATATCTGCAGCAAGGAGTCATGTGCAGGGACACTGTCTACAGTGACATCTCATTAAGATCATCACCAATTGAATAGGAATAGGAGTGTGGGTTGAAGCAAGAGTACCTCCAAAATGACTAGTCATCATTGCACACAAATAAGAAATGTGGAACAGTGGAGGGCAGACCAAGTGGGGTATGTATGTGTACTTCACAGTAGGCCAACAAGGTGTTGGAGTGAGTCAGTGAGCCCAGGTAGATGACTCAGCATATTGCACACCACTGCCACACAATCACAGATCACTACAGCCCCCAAGCAGACATTGATAGGCCCATCACATACAATGGCAGACCATATCACACAATGACAAACCCATACCATGCAACACAGAACAACATTTCTGACTCAAACAGAAAACTGAAAGTAAGCACCACTGTGCATTTCACTCACAAGTGTACTGCTGAAATAAATGACACCATGTGAGTATGTCCAGTACATCAACAACACTGACTACACTGCCAACTCACAGAACACCCACACACCATCACTCCACTTCAAGAAAGGGAGCACAACTACTAAGTAGTAAATGAATGCCAAAGTGTCAGGAAGAGTCCATCTTGACAGCAGGAATCTCTGACCTGACACTCAGGACAACCCTCCTCCTCACACCTGCCTTCCACTCATGTGAATCAAATTGAGTAATTTAAGAAATGAAGAGTCACTGTGCATATTAACAACCATAGAACTGTTCACACTGCATGTCAAGTCCCTCAGACAGCTCACACCCTGAAACTTAGTCTCATACACATACCATAAGTCAGCAGCAATGTATGACTGTAAATAGACTAGCCTAAAGTGGAGTGCCCAGTGCAGGAAAAACAAGGAGAAACTCACATAGCATTTGTACATAACACGCAAGAGGAACAACATATCACACTGCACCTAGGCCATCAAATCAGACATGGTTGGCACAGTGATTGAAATTGAACTAAAGTAATATCTGTGCAATATCCCTGTGATACAGCAATGCAAACTATGCATTGGCCCAGGAATGATAGGAACTGTCATAAGCCATACGGTGACCAGCCCCATATCTGTGTCAACTACCTTGACATGTGTATGCCACCAGCACAACACAAATGGCTCATTGTCACACTCCCTGACTGTCACACCCAAGTATGACCTTCACACATACCCCTCATCTACCCATCTCACACCTCCACTACTCAACACCTGTGAGAAACACAGAAAAAGGTGCAAATAAGGTCCTGTGAGTTTCCTGATAACCAATCCCACACCCTGGTTTGTATCTACAAATGTCAGAATGTCTTAACCAATGCTGATAAAAATCCAATTGCCAAACACATGTCCAACTGCACAGACACCATCCCCCAACCCAATCAAATGCCAATCATGAATCAATCAATCAATCAGAGCATTTGTAAAGCATGCTACTTACCCGTGAGGGTCTCAGGTGCTGGGGTGTGGGGGATGCTGCTACTGCTCGAAGAGCCAGGTCTTGAGGTGTCTTCTGAAGGACAGCAGGTCTTGGGTCTGCCGTAGGTGGATGGGCAGGATGTTCCAGGTATTGGCGGCGAGGTGGGAGAACGATCTGCTGCCGGAGGTCGCTCTGCGGATGCAGGGGACTGTGGCCAGGGCGAGGTCGGCAGAGCGGAGCTGGCGGGTGGGGGTGTAGAAGATGAGTCGGCTGTTGAGGTACGCTGGTCCGGTGTTGTGGAGTGCCTTGTGTGCGTGGGTTAGGAGCTTGAAGGTTATCCTCTTGTTGACGGGGAGCCAGTGCAGGTCTCTAAGGTGGGGTGTGATGTGGCTGTGGCGAGGGATGTCGAGGATCAGGCATGCAGAGGCGTTCTGGATGCGTTGAAGCCGTTTCGGGAGTTTGGCCGAGGCTCCTGCGTAGAGGGTGTTTCTGTAGTCCAACCTGCTGCTGATGAGGGCCTGGGTGACCGTTCTTCATGTTTCGGTGGGGATCCACCTGTAGATCTTGCGGAGCCTGCGGAGGGTGTTGAAGCAGGAGGAAGAGATGGAGTTGACCTGCTTGGTCATGGAGAGGGTGGAGTCGAGGATGGTTGCGTTCGTGGTCGGTGGGCGTTGGAGCTGTTCCCAGTGCGGTCAGCCACCAGGAGTCGTTCCAGGCCGAAGGGGTGGATCCGAGAATGAGGACCTCCGTCTTGTCCGAGTTCAGCTTCAGTCGACTGTTCCTCATCCATTCGGCGACGGCCTTCATTCCTTCATGGAGGTTGGTTTTGGGGGTGTGGGGGTCCTTGGTGAGGGAGAGGATCAGCTGGGTGTCGTCAGTGTAGGAGATGATGTTGAGGTCATGCAGTCAGGCAACGTGGGTGAGTGGTGCCATGTAGATGTTGAACAGCGTTGGGCTGAAGGATGAGCCCTGGGGTACGCTGCGATGATCTCGGTGGCTTCGGAGCAGAAGGGGGAGGTGGATGCTCTGTGTTCTGCCGGAGAGGAAGAAGGTGGTCCAGTCCAGGGCCTTCTCTTGGATGCCGGCGTCGTGGAGGCGTGTTCGTAGTGTGCAGTGGCAGACCTTGTCTAAGGCGGCTGACAGGTCCAGAAGGATGAGGGCCGCGGTTTCTCCGTTGGCTAGCAGGGTCCTGATGTAATCGGTGGCGGCGATGAGGGCAGTCTCGGTGCTGTGGTTGCTGCGGAACCCGGACTGGGATGGGTCCAGGATGCTGTTTTCCTCGAGGTAGCGGGTCAGTTGTTTGTTGACGGTCTATTGGGTGACCTTCGCCGGGAACGGGAGCAGGGAGATGGGCCGGAAGTTCTTGAGGTCCTTGAGGTCTGCCTTGGGTTTCTTGAGCAAGGCGTTAATCTCGGCGTGCTTCCAGCTCTCCGGGAAGGTTGCTGTCTCGAAGGAGATGTTGATGGCTTTCCGGAGATGGGGCGCGATGGCAGTGCTGGCTTTGTTGAAGATGTGTTGTGGGCAGGGGTCTGACGGAGATCCGGAGTGGATGGTGTTCATGATCTTGATGGTGTCATCGTTGTTGATGTTGGTCCAGGTGAGAAGGTGGTTGGTGCGGCCGGTGGTTGTGGGGGTGGGGGTCTCAGTGGTTGTCGTGGCGGTCGTGTTGTTGAAGCTGTCATGGATGTCTGCAATCTTGCGATGGAAGAAGGTGGCCAGCGAGTTGCACAGGTCTTGCGAAGGTGGGATGTCGTTGGTGTTGGTGCTGGGGTTGGAGCGTTCCTTCACTATGTTGAAGAGCTCTTTGCTGTTGTGTGCGTTGTTGTTTAGGCGGTCTTTGAAGGAGGCCCTTTTGGCTGATCTGATGAGGTGATGGTGTCTGCGGGTGGCGTTCTTGTGGGCTGCGTAGCTGTCCGGTGTTCGTTCACGGAGCCAGTTCTTCTCCAGCTTTCGGCAGGTTTGCTTGGAGGCCTGGAGGTCTTCAGTGAACCAGCTGGCTTTCTTGCTGGTGTGACTGTTGGAGGATTTCTTGAATGGGGCGAGGGTGTTGGCGCAGTCTTCGATCCACTGTCAGAGGTTGCGGGCGGCAGCGGCGGCAGTGAGCTCGGGGGGTGGGCTCTGGGCGAGGGTGGTGGTTAGCTGGTCTTCGGTGACTTTGCTCCAGCGGCGGCGAGGCATCTGTTGGGAGCGGTGGTGCGTGGTGGGTTTCTGGAAGGTGAAGTGGATGCAGCGATGGTCAGTCCAGTGGAGTTCGGTGGTGTGGTTGAAGGAGACGTGGGGGCTTGCGGAGAAGATGGGGTCGAGGGTGTGGCCGGCTGAGTGGGTGGGTGTTTTAACGAGTTGTCTGAGTCCGAAGTTGGCTAGGTTGTCGATCAGGGTGGTGGAGTTGGTGTCGTTGTTGTTCTCGAGGTGGAAGTTTAGGTCCCAGAGGAGGATGTAGTCCGTGGAGGTGAGGGCGTGTGTGCTGATGAAGTCGGCTATGGAGTCGCTGAACTGTGGTTGGGGTCCGGGGAGTCTGTAGATGAGGGTTCCTCTGAGGGTGGTGTTTGGGTCGGTGTGGACTTGGAAGTGCAGGTGTTCGGCGGTGCTGAGGGTGTCGTCGGTGCTGGTCGAGACTCTGAGGGTGTTCCTGTGGACGATGGCGATCCCTCCTCCTACTCCATTGGTGCGGTCCCTGTGGGTGATCTTGTAGCCTTCTGGGATGGCTATGGCGATGTCGGGTGCCAAGGAGGGGTTCATCCAGGTCTCCGTCAGGAAGGCGACGTCTGGGGAGGTTGCGTCGAATAGGTCCCAGAGTTCGATGGCGTGTTTGCGGGCAGAGCGTGTGTTGAGAAGAACGCAGCTGAGGTAGTTGAGTTCTTTCCTGGTTGGTGGGTTGGCGGTCGGATGCTGGTGTAGCTGCAGTTCTGGCAGGAGAAGGGTCCTTGTGTGCGCTTCGGGGCGGCCAGGCAGCTGGTGCGTGATTGTCCGGCGTTGAGTGCGTAGAGGGTGCTGGAGTCGTAGCGGAGTCACCCGTCGTGGCGTTCGCGGGGGCCAGGGGTTCTGGCGCTGGGCGCGGTCCAGGCGCAGACGGGGATCAGATGGGCTTGCCTTAGGTGCGCCAGCGGCATGCCAGCGGCACGCCCGCTGCACGCGGCCGCCAAGCGGCCGCTGCACGGCCTCCATATGAGGGGAGGTGGGAGCAGGGTGGCGAATGGGAGAGTAGGGGGGCGGGGCCGCAGGGGATGCAGCGGTGGGAAAAACGGGTGAGGGAGGGCGGGGGGTGTGAGAGAACTGGGCACAGAGGAAGGAAAAACAAGTTAGGCACAGAGGAAAGAAAAGAAAAATGAGTTAGGCACAGAGGAAGGAAAAAAAACAAAGTTAAGGCAAACCAATTGCAAGTACAGGCAGCAAGGCAGGCAAAGCCAGGCAGAGCCGTGCAGCAGCGTGGGTAGCGACCTGCCTGTGAGCATGGTCCGAGTCGCTCCTTTCACCGCTGCACGGACTCCATATGAGGGGAGGTGGGAGGGAGGAGTAGCTGGGAGGCGAGAGCGGGTGGCGAATGGGAGAGCAGGGGGGCGGGGCTGCAGGGACGCAGCGGCGGGAAAAACGGGCGAGGGACGGCGGGGGGGCAGCGGGAGAACTGGGCACAGAGGAAGGAAAAACAAGTTAGGCACAGAGGAGAGGAAAGAAAAACGAGTTAAGCACAGTGGAAGGAAAGAAAACAAAGTTAAGACAAACCAATTGCAAGTAAAGGCAGTGAGGCAGGCAAAGCCAGACAGAGCCATGCAGCAGCGTGGGGAGCGATCTGCCTGCGAGCCTGAACACTAACTGTGATCAATAGGACAAATTTGCTAACACAGACATAGACACTACACCAGTTACCAAGTGAGCATGGTGTTAATGTGTAGCACAAGCATGCACATGCACTCTCCTGACAAGTGACAGGTCAAATATAGGAGGACATAGCACTATTATGCACTCAATGTGCATGTGACATTCACACAAGAAATGCACACTACAAATTCTACGACTGTGCATCACGGGCTAATGTTGAAGTTTGTAACTATATTGCCCAGAAATAGTTATTGTATTCTAATTTTATGGCACTAGGGGATTTTAATCTACATGTGAATTACCCAAGCTGTGTGCAGGCCGCCCAGTTGGTCTCATCCCTTTCCGGAGCCAACTGGACTCAGCATGTGAAACTCCCCACCCATAAGGCAGGGCACACCCTGGACCTCCTGTTCTCCAATATTCCGTCCTTGATAACTGAGTCTCCTTGCCAAATGGTTTGGACTGACCATTGCCTAATTCCTTTTTCTTTTTGTCTGAAAAAACATATTCAGAATGGGGGCTCTTGTTACTTCCTAAAAAGAAATTGGAAGAAGCTGACCGCTGAGTCCCTAGGTCCTGTTTTACTGGCTAGTCAACCGTCATTATCTTCTGATCCTAATACGGATACACTTGCCTTAAATAAGTGGTTTTCCACCGCTGTGGAGGCCACTGCCCCAGCCAGAGTCACTAGAACGCTAAGGCAATCTCCATCAGCCCCCTGATTCTCTGAAACCCTCAGGTTATATAACAGCAGGTGTAAACACCTGGAACGTCAGTGTAGGGTGGAATACTGTGCTACGGCTAAAGTGGTTTATAAGAAAGCACTGAAAGAGCTCCATAAATTAATGAGAGAAGCAAGGAAGGACTATGTAACGAGGCGCATCAACAATGCAGATAATTCAAGCAGAGAAGTATTTAAGGTGGTTAACGCCTTTCTTAAGCGGCGAGAATTAGAGATTGAAGTGCAATCGCCCCGTTCACTGTGTGTAAATATCTCTAACTTTTTCGATAGTAAAATTTGGAAAGTCTATATCTCTTTCTCAGTAATAACTGAGGCTGATAAATCAGATTTGAATGAAAATAGTAAGCCTAAAATCTCTCTCAGGGAATTCCTCCTTATCACTCAACAGGAAGCCTTGGCAGAGATCCAGAGATGCAAGACAGGGTCATCAGAGGACCCTTGCCCCCTAAATTATAGAAAGAGTTGGTTCACTCTCTTATCCATGTGTTGATCCACATTTGGAATACATCTCTTACTTCTGGCATCTTCCCTGACATATGGAAACATGCCATTCTCCTTCCTCTTAGAAAAAAACCCAATGTAGATCCAGGAGATTTGAGCAATTATCCACCGATCTCACTGTTGCCAGCCCTGGCAAAAATGCTAGAAAAAATGGTGCAGCGACAACTCGCCTATTTCCTCGAGAATCATGCTATTTTACATGATAATCAATCTGGATTTAGGCCTGGTTTTAGTACTGAGACAGCTCTATTAGAGGTAGCAGAGTCAGTGAGAATGTCGGTGGATTCAGGGGCATCAGCGATGCTGGTGCTCCTGGATCTATCTGCGGCGTTCGACACGGTAGACCATTTACTGCAGGTCCAGAGACTCCAGGACATGGGCATTGGTAGGCCGGCACTGGCTTGGCTAACTCATTTCTTAATCATCGCACACAGAAGGTCGCCCTACAACCACATCAGTCAGAACCTAAACATCTTTGGTGTGGCGTGCCTCAGGGCTCGGCGATGAGCCCGCTCCTTTTCAATATATATTTGGCCCCATTGTTCTCACTCATTGCCAACTGGGGCGTGAAGGCGATATCATACGCAGACGATACCCAGTTGGTGTTTTCATTTAAAGAGCAGTCGGAGGACTCCTTCAAGAGTCTTAATGGCTGTCTGAAAGATATTGCCCTCTGGATGAACAACAATAAACTCAAACTTAATGCTGAGAAAACAGAAGTGTTGTTTTTCGGTAAGAATCCACCACCAGCATCCGATTTATGGTGGCCGGTGGAAATGGGCTCTCCTCCCCCCCCCGGCAGTCACAGCAAAACATTTAGGGATGAAGTGGGAGACAGATTTATCTTTTTCTGCCTAAATCCAGCAAGTGACAGCCTCCTGTTTTAGCAAACTGAGAAATCTGCGAAAACTTTTACATCTGCTACCGGATGACTGCCATCAAGTCATAGTCCATGCCACCGTGACATCCAGGCTAGACTATGCCAATGGAGTCTACTTGGGCCTGCTGGCGTACCTAGTCAGAAGACTGCTGATGGTACGTAATGCGGCTGCGAGACTGATCAGATGTGTACCATTCCGTCATCATATCTCTCCGCATATTAAAGAACTCCACTGGCTGCCGGTAGCTAGAAGAATTGAGTTTAAGGTTTTGACGCTGGCATTCCGGTCAATCAAGGGGAACTGCCCTTGCTACCTGAAGCAACGGCTATGCAGATATAAGCAGAACCGTCTGTTGAGATCCAATTCTCAAAATTTGCTCTGCACTCCACGATTTAGAAGAGCCCGGCTTGGTGGCAGATCCTTTACGGTCGGGGACACCAAACTTTGGAACTCTTTGCCAAACTATTTATGGCAGATTGAATCAGAGCCCCTATTTAGGAAGGCAGTGAAAACATAGCTCTTTGGCCCAAGTTAGTGTTCTCGGGCTCTTTCGGTGCGGGCCACCTCCGCTTGACCCCTAGCGCTAGAGAGCGCCGGAACACCTCTGTTTGAGGTAGCTGTTCGCGCTTTATAAATGTTGGTATTATTATTATTACACACATCTGAATGTATTACAATGCACAAACTCCTCACACTCTATGTCATGCAAATATAACATTACACACACAAGGACCTGTCAGAAGAAAGAGCCAACACAGGCCAAAGACTGCATCTATCAACAACAAAAACACAACATATGCACATGCAAAATCATCACATAACAAACTCAGCTGGACATCAGGGGGACTCACACCAGGCAAGGACAAGGCAACATACACTGACAGCAGTGCATTCACAGTAAGCAGTGTGTGAACACCAACAAAACCAGTATCACACATATATGAGTGCTCCACCATGAACTTCCACACCACAAATCATGACAGGCCACAGATCACATCACACTCAGGAATGGTAGCAGTACCTCAGCAAACAGACATACACTTTAGCTATCACCTACGGCTGCACAACTCAGGAAAGCAAAGATGCATCAAACATGACTAGAGGACTGTGCTGGTAAAAGATAGGCACTGTACATGAGCAACCATGACTGCAATCAAGTAGAAGAAAATACCACATAGCAAATTGTGAAACTGTCCTGAGTGGCACATTGGTCCTGCACACAGATCATCCTCCCACAGTATAGTGACACACTATGAAGTGGTGGGGAGGGCCACACACTGGCAAGGCATGAGGTGGAAGATATTAGACTGAAGTGGTGTGTACATTATTATTGGACAGGTATGGAGTGTACAGTGCCAAAACACATAGAGGAGTAACTCACAATGTGTAGGCATCTAAAGCCCTTATAGGGTAGGGGATGGTATGACTCTTCATACAGCATACTTGTCCCAAAAATGTGTCAAGTGACAGCAATGTATGAGATAAGTCACATATAATGTCAGTGTGCCTGAGCAGGTCAGCACAGTGAGCACAAACTTAAACACGAGCCATGGCTGATCAACAAACCACAACACGGACATTGCAGTGACACACTGCATACTCACAACTGACAGCGACTACAAGTATGTGTACCCCAGGATTGCAAGGTCACACCGACACACTGCACAGTGCTCCGCAAACAACTCCTACGTGTGCCCACAATCTAAAGCACATGTCTGATTATGTAAACAAACAGGCACTCATTACCTGGATCAGTCATGTGTGTAGGTGTCATGTTCAGGGGAACATTCACCTCAACACTTCAGCCAATGACAGGCCAATCACACTGTATGACTACTCAAGTGCCCACATTCAAATGTCACCATGTGACTATGAAGCAAGGCCTACACAAGATGAATACACATCTACACTGCTGTTCGCACATCAAGATAGATCCCACAAGTTATCTTGTGGATAGAATTCACTTCTGTTGTGGTACACCATCCGAATATGACATGTGTACAATATTGGGGACCTGACAATAGAATGATTAAGATAAGAGGAGATCATCACAGATAACCATCATTGCACCCTCAAACCTCTGAGTCAAGAAGCACAAAAGTGCCTGTAACCTCTGGCAACCTCTGAAAAAGAAAATCAAGTAATTGCCAATGTGAATGTGGCATACAGAGCATGTGTCACATGAACAATATACACATACATTGCACTTTTTCATTAGCAAGGGCAGCGACAAAGCACACAACATGAGTAACAGTCTTTATTACATAATCTCTGAATAGGCATCAAAAGTGCAAAACATCAAGGTAATTGTCCAGTCCAAATTTCTAGTCTGCACATGTGTGCATGAGAACTTGCACATCTAATGGGTAACACAGTCCACTGACATGGGAATCACCACAGGTCAGGGGCTTCGAATGGGCAGTCTAGGCACCGCTGTAGGAGAAATGGTGTGGGGCGGGGACTTGGCTTCAAATTTGGGTTGAAGTTGATCTGGGAGTGGGCTGATTGTCAGGGCCAGTTGGAGGACTGGACCTGGGAGGGAGAGAACTGGCTGAGGTAGAGGGATGCGTGGATGTGGGAGCCTGAGGGCTGCTTGTTCCGGGTGGAGTGGTGGTACTGGGAGGTGGAGACATGCTGTGTGGAGGCTCAGTGGCTGAGGGTGAATGTTGAGGGCTGGGTCTCAACTGTTTGGGGATTTGATATCCCTGGTGGTACGCTGGGGGTGGCCTTGCCTTTTATCCTCCATCTTCTGTTTTTGAGGTAAACCCCCCAGCCTGCTCTCTTGTCCCTGCTTCACAGGGGTGTAGATGGGAGTCGACATTTTGGGTGAATCTGCCTTCGGAATGTGTTTGGGCTTAGTTGTGGCAGGTACCAGGTTCACAGCAAACAGGGCAAGTGTTTGTGTGTCTCTGGGAACAGGTGTGGGGATGGGAGTGCCCTTGGATGGTGATGATTTGGAGGAATGTAATGTGGATGCATGCTTTTTTGCCTTATGTCCCTGAGTGCCCTGTTATGAGCTTGTTGTCTTGCGGTCATGTGTGCTCTCTTTCTGTTGTGGTGATGGTGTATGGCGTCTGGTACGCTTAGAGTGCTGCTGTTGTGTGATGCGTGTGGATGACTGGGTGCCTGAGGGCTCTGGCGTGTGTGCACTCTTGTCAGGTGAGGCAGGGAGGATGCTGAAGGGACAGGAGCTCGACTGGGAGCTTGGGACTGCTGAATGGCTGCCATCACTGTGAAGGACATAGACTGGACAGTTTTGTGTAGGCCACCCACGTCCGAATGAATGCCCTCCATGAACGCAACAACCTGTGACAACTTGTTGCCATGATCCTGGAGGGCATTCAGGAGAGCAGTCTGACCCACACACAGCTGGCGCAAAATGTCTATGACCTCCACAATGAGGGCAGAAGGGGAGACAGAGGCTGGGGCAGCGGTGCCTGGGGGAAGGAGACTCTACCCTTCTTAGGGCTGTGTGCATGGACAGCACTTGGGGGAGCATCCGGGAGGGTGGGCACTGAACGAGGTGTGGCGGAAAAAGATGCAGATCTGGAACTTCCGTTGCCCCCAACTTCAAGGAGTCACCACTGGACTGGTAGGATGTGGAGGTTGGTGTTTCTGGCCGGGAATCCTCCAGGGCACTTCTGTCCCCCTCCAAGGCGCTGGTCCCCTCAGTGTCACTGAACTCCTGTGTCCCAGTTGTGCCAGTAGCTTCCCCAACGCTGTCGGGCCCCTGTCCTTCCCTGCCATCGGTACATGCTGCAAGAGAAAGAGACATAGGTTCAGTATATTGCCATACTCACAAACATCATATGCAATCAAAACTCCAAACTTGAAAATGAATCTCCCATGTTTAACTCGTCCATGTACTTTCAGCATATGCCACATTTATGCAATCATCAGATAATGCATGGAAACATGCATAGTTGATATTCATGCTCCATGTTGCGTTGACAAATAGCTGGGCCTGTGCCTCCCTGTAACCACACATACAATTGTCTGTATGCACACCTACGTTCCTGTAGGTAAGATAGCTATACATCAAAACAAGTTGTCTCAGTCACATATGGAGTATATTTAATGGAACACCACAGATACAAAGTTGAATATGTCCTTTTGCAAGGGCAAGCAGCATCTGATATCCACCATGTTGGGCTTTGAAGTACAACTAAAGTTGTCCATTGGTGTCAGTTGTGTAGATATTACAAGTTATTTGTTGTGCACAGCACACCTCTATGAATGCACACTAACATGATGCTCACTGCTGTTCACAGCCAGTTGATGTCTCTGACACTCACACTGCAGCATATGTCACAAGGCCACATCTTATTTGTGAACAAAGTGCCCATGAGCACCATTTAACAATGTAGTCACAAACACAATGCACAACAGCATGAGAATGGGAAATTAATGCAAGGCTAGACACACAGTGCACACAAGCCTTACAAGTGTACTGGGATACCCACTTCACACAATGAATGATCCTGTGTAGGAAGGTCTTAGTTCAGACAACATTTATAGAATGTCAGATGAAAAAATGGCAAGGTGATTTTATGTGACAAGGTGCATGGGTTTTAACACATGAGAAACAAAATGTCATACGAATGCAGAACAGCTGCACTCAACACTGAGGCCACTTAGAAGCCATTGCATCACACTAGCGACATCACAGAGGTCTGCACTGGCTCAGGGCTGGGATTCATGCAGTCACTCATACGCAAAGTCACACTTTGCACAATACTCACCACCACCTTGCTGCTGATGGGCGCTCAAGCGTCCATCCAGCTCTGGCTGGGTCACTGCCAAGATGCGGGCCATTAGTGGTGTCATGCTCCTGCGTGCCAACTGCCACTTTGAGGGAGCACCCCCACCTCTTGTTGCAGTGTGTATGATGCCTGTTTGATACACCCGATACACTGGCAATGATGTGTAGTGGTCAGACTCACTGTGTCCTACACTACACACCCCTTAATGTCCTTGAGCACATAGCTACATGTGTCAGGGTGGTCACATTTTGGGCCACGATCTTACATTCTCACACTCTTCTCACAAGATGGGGTCCTGTCTTATGAAATCCGCAGGCCTATAATGGCTCATTAAGAAACAGGGTGGTGGACAACACATATGTTTCACTCAGTCCTTTTGGTGATGGGTCCTTGTAACATTGGGCAGTTTCTGTGCAGGTCAGAGTGCCGCACACTGGCGATAAACATTAGCCATCACAGAAATCCCATGCATGTACGATATGAATGGAGAAACAATGCATACACATGTCAGACTCAACACATCATGGAATCAATAGCAGGATGACATGTTCACCTCACATTTAGCTGATGTGTCATAGGTGAATTACCACCAAGAGTGATAGACTCAGGCATTGTACTCCTGTGCAGAATGGACACATCTCTATGGGGTCAATTTTAAAACTGTACACACATTATTCAGTACCCTCTGGCCAAACTACATTTGTAATGTCACAAATGAGCATATGAACATTTAATGGACCATGACATCACATAGCAGAGGGAATGTGTGTTCAGACTTCAAGTGTCTCAAACAGCAGTGTAACGTTATAACTGCCAAACCACAGTATGTCATTTCCATCCTTAAATGCAGTCAGGGATCTTTGGAAATAAGGCTACACACCCCATTGACATGAAGTCAGCATGTTAGGCAGTGTCTCAAACATTTACATTACCCGGACTCAGAACAACATGTTTTCTTTTGGCTTAAGAAGAGCTGTACAAGTGTCCATGTTGCCATCCTCTCCACATACTCAAGTACAATTAGTACTAGGTCATGTATGGAGCATGCTGTTGGCAACATATTGATGAATGCCCATCTGCTTGCACTCACAGGCACATACTGCTATGCAGTAACATCATTTGAGCATTCTGAGCACTCTCAAACCTTTACTCAGACACTTACCAGTACATCTGGATCACCATATAGCCTCCCATAATGTGCAAAGGCCTCGTCCCCCAGGACCTCCAGCTCCTCTGTGGTGAAGGGACGTGCCCTGATGTTCTCTGTTCGCGCCATCACTGGGTCCAGAGTTCAAGTACAGCAGCAGTTGGTGGTGATGAATTGCAGGCAGCATTATCTGAATGCAAGTGACATGTGTAGCTCTCTCACAGACGTGTATAGGCCCCTAGTGTTGTTTCAGTGGTACTCTGCTGATGCAATTGGTCTGTCTGGTTTGCATCTTTCAATTGTATCCAATGACCGTGACCGCAGTGGCAGTGCACACCTACCGCGAGTTTCACAACTGTATTGCACTACCGCGATGGCAGTTCCCATTGGCTGCAATGGCATTGGCATAGGCGGTGTCACACCACGTGGGCCTGGTGGTCTCTACCGCAATCCAGCATCTTTCAATTGTATCCAATGACCATGACCGCAGTGGCGGAGCACCCCTACCGTGAGTTTCAAAACTGTATTGCACTACAGCGATGGCGGTTCCCATTGACTGCAATGGCATTGGCATAGGAGGTGTCACACCGGGGGGGGGGGGCTGGTGGTCTCTACCGCAATCCGGCATCTTTCAATTGTATCCAATGACTGTGACCACAGTGGCGGAGCACGCCTATCGTGAGTTTCAAAACTGTATTGCACCAGCGCGATGGCGGTTCCCATTGGCTGCAATGGCATAGACATAGGAGGTGTCACACCGCTTGGCCTGGGGGTCTCTACCGCAATCTGGCGTCTTTCAATTGTATCCAATGACTGTAACTGCAGTGGTGGAGCACGCCCACCGCACCTATGGACACATTGTGCTATTGCATTGTCACTTGGCAATTTTCATCAGTGATCACTATACATTAACACTATATTATTGCACCTGGTTGAAAACTCACTGATGCCCACGCATTCCATGTCAGTGCACATGATTACATGCATTGGCATGCACTTCCTCACATGTCACATATAATATTTGTGTGCATGTACACAGATTTGATGTGTAATGGAGTGACATTTTTGTGAACATGTCAATGTGTAAAATGGCTAATCCACCCACAGTAATGATGGACTGACCACATAATGTGCCTATATCACTGTGTACATTGCTGTATTTATCTTGATAGCTGAACAGCTTACACACACTGTGCTTGTTGTGTAAAAATGTTGTGCCTAGTGAGACTAAAGCAAGAAGGTGTTGCAGGTACAGAAGCTACGTAGAAGTCAGCAGTGTTGCTGTTTGCTACATGTGCTATTTCACCTACACCCAGGGCTGGTGAAACAAGATGTAGGAGTGTACCATTTATCATTCACATAGTCTGAATCTGATCTGGAAGTAGTTAGTATGTACATACTGACCACATGTACGACTACATGAGATCAAGGTGTCTGTGCTTGTGACTTGTGCATTAAGCTGTTGTTACAGTCCTGTCAATGTTGGCGCTGTGTTAGTCAATATGTAAGTTGTTTGCCACATCTTATCAGTGAATTACATTTACATGTGTCCTCTTTCATATTATGCAGGAGACGACCAAATGTGCATCGGCCTTTCCCAGTGCTTGTGAACATGGAGGATGAGGACATCATAAGGAAATTTCGACTGAACGCCTTAACCTTCAGGAGCTATGTACACAGTTGGAGCCCCATCTGAGGCCTCACAGAATCTATCCAACAGCTTTGACGCCAACAGTTAAGGTGATGGCCGCCCTGCATTTCTCTGCCAATGGTTAGTTTCAGTACCGGTGGCCCTCACCGGTGGGATGTCTCAAGCTATGTTCAGCATGGTGCCACATGATGTCCTGTCCACAATGTTAACCTACAAGGACCGCTACATGCACTTTCCAAGGAGACATGAGTTGGCAAATGTCAAGGGTAATTTTTAGACCTGGGCAATAAATTCCGTTCCGGTCAGAGGATTTGCAGAATTTGGGTAATTTCAAGTTCCGCGGAGAGCATGGACCTGCCAAAAATTCCGGGATCCGCTGCTTTGCGGAATGTTTTGCTTGTTCGCATTTTCAAAATGCATGTTTGTGAGATATTTCTCCCCGAGAACGCAAACAGCATTCGCGAACTGGAAAAAAGCATTGCGAACGGGCGGAACAAGCAATTTCGCGTTCACGGAACTCTGCGTGCTCACAGAGATTTTTTACTGTTTCGCAGAGCTTTGCGTAGCGCGACTACACAAATTCCGCCCACCCCTAGTGATATTGGACACACACCTAATGTTGTTGGAGCCATTGCCTGCACACACGTTGGCCTAGTTCCACCACAGGCACATGAGGACATCTACCGGAACAGGAAGCATTACCATTCCATTAATGTGCAAGTGGTATGCCAAGCGTACATGATTATCTCCCATGTCTGTGCCAAATTTCCAGGTTCAGCACATGACTCCTACATACTGTGTAACAGCATCATCCCACAATTGATGGAAAATCTTCATCCAGAGCGTGTGTGGCTTGTTGGTGAGTACGCTGAGTCAAGTAGTGTGCTGTATGTGTGACATGCTGTTCTCCTCAACTGTTTATATTACAAAATTGGTCTGTTTATCTCACACCTAGGTGACTCTGCCTTGGTTGCTGAGCCCACTGAGAAATCCAAGGACCCTGGGATACGTCCGCTACAATGATGCACATGGGAGTACACGTCGTGTAATGGAGCGTGCTTTTGGGCTTCTGAAGTCTAGATTTCGGTGTCTGGACAAGAGCAGTGGTTCTCTACTCTACCCTCTCCAAAAGGTGTGTCAGATCGTAGTTGCATGCTGCATGCTCCACCAACTGGCCTTGCACAAAGAGGTCCCCCTGCTCCTGGTCGATGATGAGCAGCAGATGCCCCCCGCTGCAAATCCACACATGCCCAGTGACGATGATAGTGAAGAAGAGGAAGGTGTTGACCTGCTTCAACAGCTCATCGACAACTACTTCCCTTGAGTGTAAGTAACATTGCACAACAGTGACATTGTGTGTTGGCTTTGATGGTAGTGGCAAGGCATAGATGAGCTTTTTGGCTGCTGGCTGTTGTTGGCTCACTGCTAATGGCTGATGTGTGTGGCACAGTGTATTGTTTTCCACATACCTCTTGTGCATGTTGATGATGTTGGTCATTGTTATGTGTGATGGGTTTTGTACAGTGTTGACTAGTGCTGTGTTTTTGCTGTAATGGCATCACCTGGCAACTAAATGTCATTCTCTTGTGTTTTTCTAGGTTCCTTCACCCTATCAACGCCTCGTCACAATCAGAGCTTGTGGTACATTGGAAACGGAGTTGATATTGTACATACTGTGATAAACATTGAAATGACACAAAGGCATAGGTGTGTAAAGAGTGTTTATTTTCAATAATTGTTTTGTTAAAAAGAAGTGATTGTTTGTAAAATTGTGCAAAGTGAGTGTATGAGTTGTCAGTGATGGTAAATGAGACAAATAGAGTAGTCACCACATTGATGTAATCACACAGTCCAACAAACTCCTGCCATCAACATGGCAATGTGGGTTAGGATAATTAACAAAGTCAATGTCAAGGGCAACAGAAGTATCATCAGCGACTTGGCTTAGGTTGGTGCTTTGCCACATGATCCTCCTGTGGTGTTTCTTGGATGTCCCCTCCTGCGTTTGGCAGGGGGGGCCTCTGCTGCAGGCTCAGTGGTGTCTGAGGAGTCATTGTCTTCCAGCTCTCCCCTCTCTGTGGCCGCAGCTGAGGTGGTGGGAGTATCAGCAGGCTGGCCACTGGAGGGGGTTGAGCTGTCATTTGAGCCGCATGTCTGTGCCTCGGAACACCCACAAGGTGGCCATGAGATCCACAAGTTGGCCCATACGTGTATCCATGGACCTCAGCATCGTGCGGAGATCACGCACTTCTTCGACCATCTGTCCCTGGTTCTGTTGGTATGCACCAAGGATTCTTTCTTGCAATGGTGGCCAGGGATTCTGTCTTAGTGTCCTCCTGTGATTGTCCCCTAGTTGCCCTCCCACCTGCCCTGTAGACACGGACCAGTGGCATTGGGACTCGACACACCCGCACACTCTCTCTGGCATCCTCGGATTTTGTGGTGTTGTTGGTAACCACTGAGGCAGGGAGAGTGTTGCAGGCAGCAGTGGTGATGGTGAAGGTGGCTGCCGCACAGGTCATTGTAGCAGGGGTCTGTGCCGTGGTTGTCCCTATGGTGGTGGGGACAATGAGGCCCTGAGACGGAGTGCACCCTGACAGTCCTGAGGGGCCAGGTTGTTGCTCCTCATCCGAGAAACGTAGAGAATCTGTATTAGAGAGTTCACGTTCCGGTGTGGGAGACTGGCTCTGCTGATTGTTGGTGTTTTCAGCAGCAGTTGCTTGTGGATCTCCTGTTGAACCGAGGTTAAATTGTCAGTTGAGTGCACTCCACAAGCTTGGTATCAGACTTTTTTTATTTTAAATTTGATACACCAAACATTTTAAATTACAAGCACTTGGTATGACTGAAAGATAATGAGCCTCATGACATGATGTTGAGGTACATACATTACTTGTCATTAGTGTGACATGTAAATTGCAACCATGTGACACGTACAGATGGTGTGTTTACAAGGACATGTTATCATCTAGCAACTTGGTGTACATCAACTTTTGATATTGCGTAATTTTTGTTTACTCTTCATAGAATCTGTTTCAGTTATGCAAAAACTAGCCACTGGAATATTTTAAATGTTCTTTCATATCATGTACTTTTGTTTGTTTGACAGATTGACCGTGCATATTTTGGGTTCATATGGGCCTTGATTCTCTGACACCATGGCACTTACACATTACATTCTGTGCTATGCATGATTGGGACCTGAATTTACTTCACATGTGACTTGGTGAGTCAAAGTGTAATTTCTGTGACAGTTACATGCGCTTAGCTGGCTGCACATTGGATGTAACTTTTGGATCTATGTCGAGTTGGCTGACATGTGAGGGATGTTGTGGTCATATGGCTCCATGCATTTTGAGAAGGATGACAGTGTGCATGCACTGACTACCTATCTGTTAGGTGACACAATGGAGGGAAATTGCTGCCACATGGTTCTCGGTGGGGGGAGTGTTCCATTCTGCTCAGGGGTGAGACAAGAGAGCTTGAGAAGGCTTCCTACCTGTAAGTTTGAGGAGAGCAATGAAATGGCTGCCACATGGTTCTGGGTGTGGGGAGTGCTGCATCTTGCTCAGCTGTAGGACAAGGGGGCCAGGTGAGAGTTGTAGTGCTGGCTTCAAACCCCCCTACCCACATACCCCCCTTCCTGTTAAGATGGCTACCTACCTGTAAGTTTGATGAGAACAATGAAATGGCTGCCACATGGTTCTGGGTGGGGGAAGTGTTCCATCCGGCTCAGGGGTGAGACAAGAGAGCTTGAGAAGGCTTCCTACCTGTAAGTTTGAGGAGAGCAATGAAATGGCTGCAACATGGTTCTGGGTGTGGGGAGTGCTCCATCTTGCTAAGCTGTGGGACAAGGGTGCCTGGTGGGAGTTGTAGTGCTGGCTGCCTGTACACATGCCCCCATGGAAATATTGCTAGCCACCTTTGAGGTGATTCAGAGGAAGGAAATGTTAGATGTGTGAGAAATGTATTGGGAAGAGTGTGTTATACATAAGTGCATTTAGGTCTAGGAAGTGTAGCTTTCTAGTTGTGCAAGACAGTACATAGCAGTGTAATGGGAGACATTTGTTGGTACTTACCAGCCTCCACTCCCCAGGGTATTCCTTTGAGACTCTTTGGATGCAGTTTGACAAGCACCTTCTCCTCCCATTCGGTGAATCTTAGTGGTGGAATGAGAGGGCCACTGCCAGTCCTCTGAGTCAGCTCATGGTTCTTGTTGGCACGCTCTTTCACCCTGCTCTTGAGGTCATGCCACCTTCTCTTGATGTCACGCAGGGTGGTCCCTACTACATTGACTTTGTTGACTATCCTTTCTCACTTTTGTGTTTTTCTGGCTACTGGTGTCTGTTGGACCATGCTTCCAAACAAATGTGGTTCTACTCCGATTATCTCATATACCATGACTGAAAACTCATTGTCTGTGAATTTTGGCATTTTTTTCTGTGCCATGGTGTGTGATGTGCAAATGGGTGACAATTGCAGGTGGGAAGGTGGTGGTGGAGATGTGTGATGTGTGTGTTGGTGTGGGTGGTTGTGATGGTGTGATGTGTGATGATTTGCCTCTCCTTTGTGCTGTGGTGTTTGGCCCTTCACTTCTGGAGTTGTGCAAAGGATGCTGGGGAGGGAAGGGGCTGGTTCGATACTCAGCTATGTGGGTGGGTCCAAATGGAGTATTCATGTCAGGTGTGTTATCTGGGTTGACCTGGGATGTGTATTTTTGTTTGACATGGGGATGTGTCATTGGGGAGTATCAAATGCTTTTGGAGGCAGCGCAAAACAATCAGCCACACTTAGTAGCCTTGTTGTGTGGTTGCTTTCGACCACCATTCCTCTTTCCGCTCGACCGCAGTGGTCTGAATGCAATGACCCTTCCGCCAGCTCTGCCATTCATCTTTTTGCATGCCTGCGGTGGTCAGAAACAACTGATTGGTCCGCTGGTTCCGCCATCTTATCATAATTTCACTTGTGGTCATTCCGCTGGTCGATCGGCCTTATTGCTTATTCCCACAGCATTACCATCTGCAGCGGTGGTTGGATTTTTCGAGCAGTGCATCCTAATTTGACCGCCGCTTTTGCCATGGTACATGCAGAAGTTTTTTTTCCGCATCCACGGCGGTCGCAGTGCGTTTCCGTCCACCATCATAATCGGCCCCCAAGTTCCTTACTTTTAGAGAAAAAAAGTCGGATCTGCCAAAAATGTTGATGACCCTGAACATATGCATACAGGTAGTATTAAAGGGCCCTTGAGTAATGAAGAAAGACAAAGTCAGAGGGACAAAAAAACTATGTTTATACTCTGGTAAAGCAGGACACTTTTTGCAAGACTGCCCGGTTAAACCAAAAAGACGTCCTGAGGGGGGAAACTAGCAAACCCGAGAACTGTGGGGACAGGTTGCTAGGGTAGGTCAGGACTAATGGCCTCTCAACTTTTAAGTCAGAGCTACGCCTTTTTTCCTGCCGCACCATTTTTTCTTTAAAGGCTCAAGTGAGTTGGGGAAATAAATGTGTAGAGGTTCAGATCATGTTAGATTTGGGAGGGACAGGGAACTTTATAGATTCTACATGGGTTGAACCTAAAAAGAGAGTAGAGATAGTAAGGACTATTGATGGGAGCCACATGAAATCAGGACCTGTGACTCATTTCAAAAAAGGTCTTTACATCCATAATAGTCACCTTGAAACCATTCAATTTGATGTAATTCTTTTCTTCAATTCCAAGCAATTGTAGGACTCCCTTGGTTGATGAAACATGACCAAGGTATAAAATGGTGATACCAATCCATGATTTTCACTTCCGATTTCTGTAAACTACACTGTCTGAAGAGTGATGCACCATCACAACACATAGTAGTGACTACTGACTCCAATTTACCTGAATTACCATCCTGGTATCATTCTTTAAAATGGATTTTCGATAAATAAACGGCCTGTGTTCTGCCACCTCATTGTCCATTCAGAAAAATTCAGTACAGTTGTATATACACATTGGATGACATGTTAAAAAAGGGATTTAGGGGGCGTGGCCACGACGCCGACCATGATGGCCACCTGACGCGGGACCTCCGACGCACCGGAGCTTATCAGTCATCCCGTTTCTCCTCCGGAGAGTATTTTTTCACCGCAGACATAAGATTCTCACGTCGGAATGCAGCGCGCTTCTGGTGAGCGCTTTTTGACGCATTTTTAGGGCCGGGGTGCCCCTTTTCTCGCCGCATTTGTTCTCTCCTCAGAGAGCGGCCGCCATTTTGTCTGTGGCGCGATGTTCGTTTTTCTGCCGGCTTGGCTGCATTTGCCCCACATCGCCCTTTTTTTGGGGTTCTACACCTCCTGATTGCTGTATCATCCACTCTGGGCGCTGCCACGCCACATGGATATCTTCTAGCCTGTGCTGCTCCACGTGGATGGAATGAGGTAGTTTCTGATAACTGACTTTTTTCTTTGTTATGTTCCTGTCTCCCTTTTTGATTGCACTCATCACTGCCTCTGACGGAGGACGTCTATGACCTGGTTGGTTACTGACCCTGCACTCTTCATTTTTGCTTAGTTGGGCACTGGCTTGTCTCTGCTAGCTCTGGAACATTCCTTTACTCACTCCACAAGCTCTCCTTGGATTACTACTCCACCTCTATGCGACTGAATCCCTTCATCTTTCCTCACAGTCGCCCTCTTGTTTGCTGCTTGTCAATTCTGACTGGCTTCTATGGGCAAGCTACGTAATCCAAAGTTTGTCTTTACCCCTTTGTTGTAAATTAAGGCAGAATGTGATTAAGCATTTACTGAAAACATTAATGCTTCCCCCTTTGGATCATGTTTTCTTCGTTATGTTGACCGAAGTCCGGACTCCATTTTGTATTGGCATGCTGCCATGTGTTCACCACGAGGAGAGTCCGACCTCTGTGTTAGTTGCTCTTGTAATCTGCCTAGCAACAGTTTATAAATAGCTCTCTCTTGTCCGTCTGGCGCATGCCCAGACTTGACCACATCTGTTATAATTAGCTTTGCTTGACCATGTCCTTTCGCGGGCTCAAGGAGTGTGTTGGCTCCGCCCATGTATTGATTCAGTATCGAGAATGACCATAAATGGTAATGTTCTTCGGCCTCATGTTGTATCCACCCACTTATGAGCCCCTCTGTTGTGTATAAAAGGGGACTGTGTACGAATGTTCTTTGTGCTACTCCATGCAATACTGAAGAGTGTTGTGTGGATTGTAGGACCACCCTTAAGGGTTAATAAACCTTGTTTTTGTACTTTGCAGTTTCCGTGCCAACTTCCTTATAGATTCCGTTACAGGAGAGCGAACGCTTGTGTCTTGCGGGCCTAGCTGGGGCCTGTATTCATCAATTGGCGCCCGTCACATGGGGCTCATCGGCGACTCGGATGCTCGAAGGACTGGTCGCGACGAAGGTGAGGAGTTTGGCCGGGGACGTGATCACTGCCAGCGGCGTCTTAGCCCTGGCATCCCGAGGTTTTTCTTCCTTCCCTTCCGAGCTGACCGTCTGGGTGGCGCCGGTCATCGACTGAGACCTCTTCTGTCGGTCCTGCCGTGAGAGCCGTTTGGGCGATTGTGGAGCTTGGCAGTTGGAACCTGGACTCTTGATTGGTAAGAACCGTTGTACGGTACTTGCTCCGAGTTTTGAAGCCTGGGTTGGCTATTTGAGTTTGATTGATGATGACTAGTCATATTTTGAATTTGTCTTTGTGAAAATATATGCGTTGCAACACATATAGGCAGGTAATGTGGAGAGATTTCTCCAGGAGCTGTGTAAACTTTGAACGGCGCAACGATTAAGTGCCATTTTTTCCTTATAATATTGCATATTTTGCATTATTCCTAGCATGCCTGCTTTTAGCGCACTCCGTAAGTGGTGCTGCTGTTTGGGTAACCGGTTGAACCTCGAGGAATCTGCTCCAGCTCCCCCAGAGGGGACTCCTAATAGGGATATGTATGTGAAGCATGGTCTTTCTTCCATAATGTACAGCACGCTATGGAGGAAATACACGAGGAAGGATCCTGAGTTGCGATGGCCTTTGTATGGATCGTTTGATATACGTAAGATTGAGTATGTGGAACAGTGTATGTGTAAGCGACGTGCTCGTCAGGATATGTTTGAATGTGTGCGATTATGGGTGAAGGAAGTGCGTGAGCGAGAGAAACGTGAGAAAGCGTTGTTTGATAAAGAGCAACGGAAGAATGATCATGTGCGAGCGCAGGAAGCGAAGCGTCGGGAGGACAAAGAGCAAACGGACAGACAAGAGAAAGAGCGTAGGCTACAGGTTTCGGGTCAATATGTTGTTCGTCAGCCACTTTATCCTGTCCTTAATAATCCTGATGATGATTTTTATTTACTAGATCGCTCTCCGCCCCCTTATGTTGGCGCATCCGCTCCGCGGCCGCAAGATTCTGGCCCGGCTCCGGGTAAGGTAGACACACGGTCCATGTTATCGGCCGAGCATATGGCTGAGCTTCGGAAACTTTCCCTCCGTGCCCTTAAGGGCAAGATATCTAAGGAGGAGTTGTTCCATACTTGGGGGTCGTGGCAAGATAGAGAGAGGGTGTACTTTCTGTCTCATTTCGCAGATGAAGTAATTGCTGCTTTCCGAAAATATTCTAGTGTCCTTGAGCCTGACGAAGTGTCTTCGGATGCCGGAGCATTACGTAATGGTGTTTTTTCTCCCCCTAAGGCTCCTGAGGCGGCTCGGCGGCTGTTCGCTTTACGGGACGAGGTGCTGGCCCTTAGAGAGAAAGCACGCCAACAAACGGAGGAGGAGAAGCAGTCGGATTCGTCTGCAGCAGGGGGCCACCCATCCGCCTCCCAGTCAGATAAGGATGACATAGTGCATGCTAAACCAATGCGAGAGGCGGCGCCTTTGTATGTTCCTCCTAAGGGAGCAGGGACTAGCTCGGATATTAACTCCGCCGATGCAAGGGGATATTTCGTATATAATTGGGTTTACACTCCATGGCATAGGGCCGATGTTATGGCATTAAAGAATGCGCTGCCTGACCCCCGCAAGAATCCAGCGGCCTTCTATGAAGAAGTCGAGGGGGCCTTGAATTCTTGCATTATGACCTTAGCGGATATAGACCTGTTCTTTGGCCTTATCCTACCGCCGGATACGTGGCGCTCTGTCCGAAAGGTAGATGATGCGGTTGCCTTCAAGGCCCGGTGGTCCGACCTTGAGGATGAGGATAGGGAACGGAAGCCTGCACAGAAACCACCCCAGAATATTTTAGATCTCCCTGCGGCTATTGTGGCTAAGTTGAAGACGATTATTCCCCCTAAAAAGATTGACTGGAATATGTTAACTGCATGCAAGCAGACAGTTGACGAGTCAGTGGCGGACTTCTTTACGCGTTTTGAGGAGACGTTTCATGATTTTAGTGGCCAGTCGCTTACTGACGACACGGGCCGCCACCTTTTCGCGGACAAATATGTGGCTAATCTGCTACCGGCAGTTGCGGCCCGGTTAAAAGCGAGTGAAAGTTCTTGGTCCTCCGCGACACCGACGGCCCTTCTGACTATCGCTCAGTATTATGAGCGTCAGGAGCACGAGGCGAAGGGCCAGGAGGAGAAGAAATCGAAAGATCTCAAAACCAAGGTGATGTTAGCACAAGTATATGGCCCGCCCCGACGGGGTAATAATAATAGAGGAAGGGGCGGATCTTATGGTCCCCCTTCGGGCCGATCTGATTTGAATAGGAACCAGTGTGCGTACTGCAAGCAGTTGGGCCATTGGGCCAGGGATTGCCCAGCGTTGCGTGCTTCGCGTCAGGGGCACACTCCGGGTGGCCCGAGAGGTAGAGGGGGCTTCTCGAACTTTAGAGGGAATCCTAACGATAATGTCCGTTTCGATACTGCCGGGCGGCACCGAGATGGCTCAAATGTTTTTGATCGCCAGCACCAGTATCATGTATCGGACATCGATCAATCGGGATATCATGATTCTCAGCATGCATAGGAATGCATTGGATGGGGGTCCGAATCAGTTGAGGTGCCGGTCGATCAGACGGGTCCTTATGTATCGGCTGAGGTTTTAGGTTCTACTGATCAGTTCCTAGTGGATACAGGAGCGACACGTAGTGCATTGTCTAGGTACTTGGTTCCGGGGGCTCCCCCATCCGGCTCAATAGTTACATCGGTAGGGTTTGACGGTACACTCTCCCGAAGCCCTCTTTCACAGCCCCTTGCATTTAAAGTTGATTGTTTTTCTGCGCCCTGTCCGTTTCTGCTTGCTCCGTATACACCGGATAACATTATGGGCCTTGATATGTTAAAGTACTTTAGGGCTACAATCCGCTGCTCCCCTGAGGGTGTGAGGGTGATCTTGAATGACAACTACCCCCGGTCTGGGCGGATGTGTACGATATCGGAGGATGCGTTGTTGGCTACCCTCCCCCGAGCTTTATGGGCGACTTCGGACACAGATGTGGGCCAAATGGTGATTCCTCCGGTCCACATTAGTGTCCAGGAGGGGGCGGTGCTACCACGCCTCCCGCAGTATCGTATTTCCCAGGAGGGCGAGGAGGCTCTCATACAGATTGTGCAAGACTTGATAGCAGTAGGGGTAGTGGAAGAAGTTCCCTATAATATCTGTAACAGTCCGATTCTCCCAATTTTGAAAAAGGACACGGATGCAAAGGTCTATCGGTTCATAATTGATTTGAGGGAGGTAAACAAGATCGTGATACCTCAGTACCCGGTGGTTTCTGATATCACGACGCTGCTTACCTTGGTCCCGCCTACGGCGACCATGTTTTCAGTGATTGATTTGAAAAATGCCTTCTTTTCCATTCCCATTCACCCTGATAGCCGATTTCTTTTTGGGTTCACATTAAACAATAGATCTTATCGTTTTTGTAGAATTCCCCAAGGCTATACAGAAAGCCCTAGTATTTACAGTCAGGCTTTGAAACGACAGTTGGATTCCTTTGTTTTACTCAAGGGGGTCGCCCTCATTCAATATGTCGACGACATCTTGTTGGCGGCTGACACTCTGGAGTTGTGTGAAAAGAGCACGTTATCCCTCCTTTCCTTTTTAGCGTCCCACAATCATAAAGTGTCTAGGAAGAAATTGCAATTCTGTAGACCAAAGGTGACTTATTTAGGTCACCTTTTGTCTAAGGAGGGGCGTGCACTCACACCAGATCGTATCCAAGTAATTTTGGACACACCGAGACCATCCACGCAGAAGGATGTGCGTGCATTTTTGGGCCTTGTTTCTTTTTGTAGACAGTGGATATTGGGGTTTTCACACATAGCTAAGCCATTACTAGCTCTTTTGACAAAAGACACGCCTATCCCAATCCCTTGGTCAGATGAGTGTGATGCTGCTTTTCAGCAACTACGGCAGGCCCTTTGTTCAGCACCAGTGTTAGGGACCCCTGATTATACAAAACCCTTTTCGTTGTATGTGCATGAGAAAGATGGATGTGCATTGTCAGTCTTAGTACAGATGCACGGCGATAAGCAGCGCCCTTGTGCATACTTTTCGGCTGTGCTTGATCCTGTCGCCCGAGCATTACCAGGGTGTTTTCGCTCGGTAGCGGCGACAGCTGTGTCAATACGCCAAAGTGAAGGAATTGTGTTGTCCCATAAATTGTTGGTGTTAGTTCCCCATGCTGTGGATGCCCTGCTTAATCAAACAAAGACGCAGCATTTGACCAGTGCCCGTTTAACAGGATATGAGCTGACGCTTTTGGCTCCTCATATTACGTTAAAGAGGTGCGTGACGTTAAACCCGGCCACATTGTTGCCATACCCCGAGACCCAGCCTGAGGCGCAGAAAGCGCATGATTGTATTCTTGTGACTGAGGAACAAACAAAGGGTCGTATTGATCTCCAGGATACGCCCTTTCCAGATGTAGATGGAGAACTGTGGGTAGACGGATCATGCCTGAAGCTACCAGATGGTACGACTTCAGCAGCGTATGCAATTACCACATTACACACGATAGTGGAGACAGCACGCATACCACAGAAATCAGCTCAAGCAGCGGAACTGATAGCCTTAACACGAGCATGTGAGCTTAGTACAGGATTGTGTGTGAATGTTTACACAGATAGCCGCTATGCCTTCGGAGTAGCGCACGATTTCGGCCTACTCTGGAAGGAGAGAGGGTTTTTAACGTCACATGGAGTACAGATAATGCATGGAGAGTTAGTTCATAATCTTTTAACTGCATTGACATACCCAAAGAAAATTGCCATTGTTAAGTGTAGTGCCCATAGGAAAGTAGTTGATAAAGTTGGAGAAGGGAATGCGTTAGCAGACCGAGTAGCACGGGAGACTGCGATGCAGCCCGGCGCTACTGCCATGTATGTAGTAAAGTCACAGGTGGAAAGATGGCGTGATGCGAAGGAGGAAGTGCGAGAAATGCAAAGGACCGCTTCTGATAAAGAGCGGGAGCAATGGGCTAGCGAGGGAGAGTTGGATGATGAGGGTTGCTGGAGAAATAAGCAGATGGATAGATGGAAATTACCCACGGCTTTTGTACAACCTATGGTTCAGATGGCACATGGGCTAGCACATGTTGGAGCTTCCGCAATTGTGAAATTGCTTACCCAAGTCTGGGAGCATCCAGAGATTGCTAGCACGGCAAAGAGGGTGGTGCAGACCTGTATGATCTGCCTGAGGTATAACCCAGGGAAAGGCACTCGAACTCCAGCAGGAGGATTTGCGACGCCCACTGCACCCTTTGAGGTTCTGCAGATGGACTACATCCAGCTTGAGCGCTGTAACAATTTGAAGTATGTTCTAGTAGTGGTCTGCGCCTTCAGTAAATGGGTTGAGGCGTACCCTACGAAAGACAATACTGCAATGACCACGGCGAAGCTACTGCTAAAAGAGTTTTTTCCCCGATATGGCGTTTGTAGACTTCTGTGGAGTGATAATGGCCCTCACTTTGTAGCGGATGTTATAAAATATGTCTTGAAGGGCCTAGGCATCACCCAGAAGTTCCACGCCGTATTCCACCCCCAGTCTGCAGGACTAGTCGAGAAGTATAATGGTACACTGAAGCTTAAGATCGCCAAAATCCAAGCTTCAACATCTTTGACTTGGCCAGACGCCCTGCCACTGGCGTTATTGTCAATTAGGTCAGTGCCACATTCTCGAACCGGCCTTACGCCATATGAAATCGTATTTGGACGCCCAATGAATATTTGGGGTCCACCAAGGCCTAAGGCTGTG
Organism: Triturus cristatus; assembly: GCF_964204655.1. Taxonomy (NCBI): domain Eukaryota; kingdom Metazoa; phylum Chordata; class Amphibia; order Caudata; family Salamandridae; genus Triturus; species Triturus cristatus. The sequence goes on along the minus strand of NC_140591.1, from coordinate 268,847,937 downwards.
TATGATGTACCTTGTGTAATGATGAGCGATTATCTGGCACAGTTAACGGATAATTTGGTTTCTATTCATCAACAGGTCCGAGAGGCGCTCCCTGATCGGTCTACCGGCGAAGGACATGGTCTCCGGCCTGGGGATCATGTCATGGTGAAGGTCTTCGACAGAACGAACAGTTTGGAGCCGAGATGGGTCGGACCTGAGCAAGTTCTCCTTGCAACAAGGACGGCAGTGCGAGTCTCGAACAGGAAGAATTGGATCCATTCCTTACACTGTCGAAAGGTACCGCCTGGATTGGTGGAGTCTGCCGTGCTGACCGATCAACGAGAAATCCTAGCAGCAGAGACAGGCCGTGCTGCGAAGCCAAACGACACTGAGGAGCTCTTTCCGGACCACACGACTTCTGGAGGAAGGCGATATCATCTTCGACCAAGGAAGTAAGGTTTCCAGTACCGGGACATACTGTCAGAACGGCCCTTGGGTTAGTGAAACGGAGAGCCGATGAGGCAAGGGGGGGGGATCAGCCCTGCATTAGTGTAGCGACACCCGTCTTGGCCCGCTGGTGAAGAAATCAACCGCTGCCCAAGGGGAAGAGTTCTGACAGACTTCTTAGTTTCAGGAAGATATCAGGGTATTGTTTCTTTTGACATGGAGAAGAAGAAAATCCTTTGTGCGTTGGGGTTCATGCTAACAGTAGCTATCGTTGGTATAACCACATGGTTTGTGGAGGAGGCAACTCCTGCTCGAAAGACACTTGTGTTGACGACTCCAGTGCCTGCGGAGCACTACTTTTATACATTGCCATATCAAGAGTTGAAGCATCGACAATCTTATTTGAATAACACTTTCATCCAGATGCTGCATCACACCCACGTTGCTACGAACGCTACGAACTGTTGGATATGTGGGATGATGCCGGCTCATCAGAAGAAAGGAGGTACGCCATTCATACCACTTCCTTTCTCTCATAATGGCTCTTGTAGAGCATGGTACACTTTGCTTTTTGCCACTCGGAAACCGACAGTGGGACGATTGCTTTTCAGACTCAATAAAGAATGTCATCAGGACAAAAATGGATATCCACAAGCAAATGGGACAATTTGGGAATGGGAAGAGTACCGACCGGATAATGAATCCATTCCCTATATCTTCACGAACACCAGAGACACTGCGGGGAAGGACAAATTTGTGATCCAAGTGGCTCAAGCCCAAGCGGACCTGTGTGTCCAGAGTGTGGGTTTCATCCCTGTTGGTGTCAGTGATTGTATAACCGTATTGAACATCGACGGGTTAAATAATAGTACTTTCCTAGCATCCCATAATACCTACTTTGTATGTGGAAATAAAGGTTATTACCGTTTGCCGGCTGGGTGGTCTGGGGTATGCTATGTATCATTCCTATTACCCCCTGTATTCCTAGCACCCGCGTCATATCATAAGGACTTGAAACTTTTGAATAATGTGACTGTAAATAGATATAAACGTACTCTATCAATTGATGATGTGGATCAAACCGATACCAGCTTGCAACAGTATATTGATTTTAACTTAGGACTGTTTTTCTTTGTTGGAGCTGCTTTGAACAGTAGGAAGATCCGAAGATTGACAAGAGTGGTAGAAGCTGTGACAAATCAGACTGCTGCCGCTCTTGGGAATCTTACGGAAGAATTACAAATAACTAGGATTGTTGCATTGCAGAATCGTATGGTATTAGATGTAATGCTAGCTGATCGAGGTGGAGCCTGTAAAATTATTGGAAGTAGCTGCTGTGTGTTCATCCCTGATCATACGCCATCCGTTTATAACGCCATTAACAAGCTGCATAAAATAGCAGCTGAAATCCACACAGAAAACGGCACTTGGTCCTTTTCTGGATGGTTTTGGGCGTTGGTTACTGCCTGGGGATGGAAGGTCTTAACTGGTCTCTGCATTATTATAGCAGTTCTGTTCCTTTCCTGTATGTGTATTCAATGTGGACCATTGTGCTGTTCCGTATGCATTTCATTCTGCATTCCAGATAAGAAAGCTATTGCCGATATTGCTCGCCAGAAGGGTCTAGCTAAAGAGGTTAAGGGAATGATGATAATTGATATATATGATGATTATTCTTGGAAACCGGATGTCTTCAGTAAATGCTGAAAGGGTCGTCTGTTGTAAATTAAGGCAGAATGTGATTAAGCATTTACTGAAAACATTAATGCTTCCCCCTTTGGATCATGTTTTCTTCGTTATGTTGACCGAAGTCCGGACTCCATTTTGTATTGGCATGCTGCCATGTGTTCACCACGAGGAGAGTCCGACCTCTGTGTTAGTTGCTCTTGTAATCTGCCTAGCAACAGTTTATAAATAGCTCTCTCTTGTCCGTCTGGCGCATGCCCAGACTTGACCACATCTGTTATAATTAGCTTTGCTTGACCATGTCCTTTCGCGGGCTCAAGGAGTGTGTTGGCTCCGCCCATGTATTGATTCAGTATCGAGAATGACCATAAATGGTAATGTTCTTCGGCCTCATGTTGTATCCACCCACTTATGAGCCCCTCTGTTGTGTATAAAAGGGGACTGTGTACGAATGTTCTTTGTGCTACTCCATGCAATACTGAAGAGTGTTGTGTGGATTGTAGGACCACCCTTAAGGGTTAATAAACCTTGTTTTTGTACTTTGCAGTTTCCGTGCCAACTTCCTTATAGATTCCGTTACAGGAGAGCGAACCCTTGTGTCTTGCGGGCCTAGCTGGGGCCTGTATTCATCACCTTCAGGGAACTCTCCTGTGGTAACCTCTTCACCTCATTTACCGACGGACTCTCCTACCAAGGTAGCACCAATGGCGGGAGTAACCCTCCCTCGCTCCTCCTCAACACAGCCTCCTTCAAACAAATCCTCGCCTCCATCAGCTTCATCTTCTAAGCGCCTTAAACAAGATGCCTCTTCATCAGAGAAGCCATCATCCCCTATTTCCATGGAGATGCTTTTTGAGGAAATTCGTGCCCTTCGGCCTTTTGTTGAGGAGACTAATAGTAAAATGCAGTTTCTTGAGGAGAAATGGTCATCTATCGACAACAGAGTTACAGTCAGCCACAAGAAGAGGAGGAGGTCTCCATGGCAGAATTAGAACGGGTATGAATGAAATTTTTGAGTTCAGCAGGATCCTGAAAGGTCCAAGTCTGATTCTGTAACGTAACTTTGAAAGTGCACGGGTGAAATAAACCAAATCTAGCACCAAGGGACCTCAGCGGAGTTCGCAGGGACAAAAATTCCTTCCGACGAGAGGCAGTAACATTTGAAACATCTTGGGAAAGATATACTCTCTGACCCAACCAGGAGATCTGACGCTTGGCTCTGGACGCTGAAAGGACAGAGAGAAGATCTGTGAATTTCAGAAAAAGGATAATGACACCTCTTGGCCTGGTTGACGTGGATGACCGAGGACCAAGTCTATGCGCTCTCTGAATATTGAGGGAGGTGGTGGATGGCATGTCCAAAAGCTTCGGGAGAAAGGAGGAGAAAAAGAACAACAAGTTTCGGACCTTCATTCTACATCTCAGAGAGTCTCCTCCTTAGAAAAATCTGTTCTGGCACTTCAGCAACACACGGAGGAGTTGGAAAATAGGAACAGGAGGAACAACCTCCGTATTTATGGTTTGCCGGAAGCTTTAGAAGGGGACGACCCTGTGCTCTTTTTCTCCTCCTTTCTCCCGAAGCTTTTGGACATGCCATCCACCACCTCCCTCAATATTCAGAGAGCGCATAGACTTGGTCCTCGGTCATCCACGTCAACCAGGCCAAGAGGTGTCATTATCCTTTTTCTGAAATTCACAGATCTTCTCTCTGTCCTTTCAGCGTCCAGAGCCAAGCGTCAGATCTCCTGGTTGGGTCAGAGAGTATATCTTTCCCAAGATGTTTCAAATGTTACTGCCTCTCGTCGGAAGGAATTTTTGTCCCTGCGAACTCCGCTGAGGTCCCTTGGTGCTAGATTTGGTTTATTTCACCCGTGCACTTTCAAAGTTACGTTACAGAATCAGACTTGGACCTTTCAGGATCCTGCTGAACTCAAAAATTTCATTCATACCCGTTCTAATTCTGCCATGGAGACCTCCTCCTCTTCTTGTGGCTGACTGTTTAATTGTTTTACACTTTTTGATTACTTGAAATGTCTAACTTTTGCTTCCTTTACAGGTCATCCATTTCTGTCCCTGCCTCTGTCTCCGTTTATTAATTCTTCGTATTAGATATCTTTTTCTTACTCACATGTTTCTAACCTCAACCTCCCTCATACCTTTTCTAAGAATTGTGTCCAGTTTTTGTCCTTCAACATTTGCATTCTCATCTTTGGTTCGTCATAGTATGTCTTCATGTTCTCAAATGTTACTCTTTCTTTATTCATTTATCTAGATGGACCGACTCCCCCTCATCCTGGCTCTTCGGTTATGTTCCTTTTGTTCCGGTGCGATCCGGCCTGGTCTCCCGTTTCGGGGGATCTGTCTCGTTGAGTGTCGCCACTTCCCCGTTGTCCTATTTCGTACTCCCCTCAGGTATGTTCTCCTCAGTCGTCCCTTTGGGATATGTGCTGTCTCTCCTTGTACTTATTTTCCTTTCCCTTTTCCTTTATCCTTTTCTCTTCCCTGTACTGGTTGATCAACTCCGTTTTTCCTTTGTTTCCATTCACCTCTTTTCCTCTCTTCTCAACCTATTTCATCGATATTTCTCAAAGTTTTCTCCTTTTCGACTTGTCTCTTGCGTATGCCTCTTCTTCTTTACTTCTTCTGTCCTACTTGACTCTATGTTATTTGTTAATTCAGAGTTATTACATGGAATGTAAAAGGTTTTATTAACCCTATCAAGCGGCAGAGAGTTTTGTCCCATTTGGCCTCCTACAACCCAGATATTGCTCTCTTGCAAGAAACCCACCTTAATGATGTTGAATCCCTGAAGTTAAAAAGAAGTTGGGTGGGTACAGTCTTATTTTCACCCTCTGACAACAAGAAGAATGGAGTTGCTATCCTTTGTCACAAGAGGCTTAAATGTACGGTTGTGTCCCAGGAGGCGGACTCTGAAGGTCGTTGGGTACTGGCTAAATTATTGATAAACTCGATTCCTTTGACTGTGTTTAATGTTTATGGGCCTGTACAAGCAGATTGTTCTTTTTGGCCTTTGATTACAGAGAAATGTGTTCAATATAAAGATGTATCTTTTGTCTTTGGAGGTGATTGCAACCAGATTGTTGACCCGTTCCTTGACCGCAAATCCACAGTCCGTTTCACACCACATAAACCCCACAAACAATTTCTTAATACTATTTCACAATCACATCTTATTGACTCTTGGCGCCTTTCACACCCTGACACGTTGGACTATTCCTTTTTCTCTCCTCCTCACTCATCCTTCTCTCGTCTTGACTATATTTTCCTCTCTAATTCTTTATCTCAGAACGTTCTGTCTTCTTCTATTGAACCTATTGTCATCTCGGACCACGCTCCCATCGTGACAGATTTTGACCTTCTCCCACCTCAGCCTAAACCTTCCCGTTGGCGCTTTAACAGTGCACTCCTCACTGATCCCAATTTTTCTTCTTCTTTTCGCTCTTTCGTTGAGGAGTTTTTCTCTCTCAATTCAGAACCTAGTACTTCTCTTCACACTCTGTGGGACTCCTTTAAAGCCTCCGCGAGGGGTTTCATTATTGACTTTGTCTCTCGGAAGAAGAAACAGTTTATTCAAAAGCGGAACTCCTCCCTGGCTCATATTAAAACTCTAGAGCACCAGTTTTACACTTCTTCTGATAAATTTATGTCACCGGATCTCCTGCGAGCTAAGTTAGAGTTCAACAAATTAACTACAGATAATGCTTCTTCGATTCTCCTTCGCAGTAGCGCACGGTATTACGGAGGACGCAATAAATCTGGTAAGCTCTTGGCCAATTATCTCAAATCCCGTAAGGAGCGCACTCTTATAGACTCAATATATTCTTCTGCTGGCACTCTTCTCCACAAAGACAAAGAAATCCTTGAGCAATTTCAATTGTTCTATCAGAATCTCTACACCCCAGAGTGTCCTCCCACTCCTTCCCTTATTCAGAGTTATTTTGCGAAGCTCCCTGTACCGTCTAACTTTCACCTGAATTTTCCGGATCTTGATCTCGATCTCTCTCTTCAGGAACTTTCTGCAGCATTGTCAGCCCTTACTAAAGGGAAGACCCCTGGCCCTGATGGCTTTCCTGTGGAATTTTATTTGCATTTTTCAGACATCCTACTACCTAAACTTTTAGCCCTCTTTCAATCATTTTCCTCTTCTGGCAAGGCTGAAGGCACTTTTCAAGATGCCTCCATCTGTTTGATCCCCAAAGAAGGCCGCGACCACCAGTTTTGTAAAAATTACCGACCGATTTCGTTAGTCAATGTAGACTACAAAATCTTTGCCAAATTACTTGCAATGCGCCTGGACCCCCTTATGCCTCACCTCATTGGCAAAGAGCAATGCGGATTCGTTAAGGGCAGGCTTACTTCGGACAACTCTCGCCTTCTTCTTAACGTTCTAAATAAAGCTCCCTCACTTTCAACCCCTCTTGCTGCTATCTCTGTTGACGCAGAGAAGGCCTTTGACAGGGTTGACTGGTCTTTTTTGTTCGCTTCATTGCGGTGGCATGGTTTTGGTCCCAAATTTATATCCCTTGTCTCTCTCCTATATTCTACCCCCAAGGCCTCGGTGCTTGTGAATGGACAACTCTCTCCCTCTTTTACTCTTCAGAGAGGTGTTCGCCAAGGTTGCCCTCTTTCCCCACTTCTTTTTGTTTTATCTCTCGAACCCTTCTTATCCTCCATTCGTAATAACACTTCCATTTCTGGTTTCCCGTATGGCTCTAATCAATTGAAACTTTCTGCCTATGCGGATGACATCTTACTATTTATTTCTGACCCTGAATCTTCCGTCCCCCCCTTATTATCCGAGTTTCACTCCTTTTCTTTGGTTTCCGGTTATAAGATTAACTCGGACAAAACCGAAATTCTCCCTCTCACCTCATCCTGTCTTCCCCATCTTTTCTCTGCTACTGGTTTTGCTTGGAGTAACTCCAAGATTAAGTACCTTGGTATTCTGTTTTCCAACTCCATCTCATCCTCGGTTAAATTGAATCTCTCGGCAGTAATTTCCAGGATTGATCAGTCACTCTCAGCCTGGAATCCCCTATTTCTATCCTGGTGGGGTCGTTTGGATTCAATCAAAATGATGATTTCCCCTATTTTAATTTACACCCTCTCTATGCTACCGGTTCACATCCCTGCATCTTACTTTAAAAAAATTGATTCTCTTCTTTCTCGTTTTCTCTGGAAAGGTAAGAAATCCAGAATTTCCATTGCCTCCCTCCGTAAGCCTAAATCCAATGGTGGGGTTAACTTCCCTGATTTCCGGCTTTATCATAGATCCTTCTCTTTACGTCAGGCCTCGAGATGGATCTCATCTACTCTCTCTCCTTTTACCCCCCTCTGGCTCCTTATTGAGCAATCCTTACTATTACCCTTCTCTTTTGCCGAGGTGATGCGATTCTCTTCCAGGAATCCTTTTTCTCTTTGCCCCCTATTCAAACATACCTCTTCTCTTTTAAGCCCTTTGGTTCTTCCCTCCGAGGTCACACGTACATCCTTCTTAAATTCTACTATTTGGTATAATTCTCTTATCCTATTAAGAAATAGACCTATTTTCTGGAAAGCATGGAGGGTAAAGGGCATAATGTGGGTCAACCAACTTTTTGATGGTGTTTCCCCTTGCTCTTTTCCCCAGTTTCAACTTTTATTTCGATGCCCTCGCTCCTTTTTGCGGAAATTCACAACCCTCATGGCAATTATCCTTGATTGTTTTTACTCTCTTCCCTCCTCATCATCATCGTCGTCGTCTCCTTCTCCTCTTCTTAATATTCTTGCTACACTCCCTAAAGCATCTCTCATCTATAAATCTCTTGTATCTTCTAATCCCAATCGTGTCAAATCTAAAGTGGAGCTCGCTTGGGAAACGGATTTTTGTTGTACTTGGTCAACTACTCTTTGGGATAAGTTGTGGTCCAGATCTCTTAAAATCTCCCGCTCTGCTTCTCTTACTCAATCCTTATTTTACTTATATCACAGGCTTTACCTTTCTCCTCTTTCTTTATCCCGCTTTTCTCCCTCTTCCGACTCTAAATGTTGGACTTGTTCTTCTTCCGATGCTGATCTTTTCCACATGCTTTTTCTGTGCCCTGTTGTCTCTACCTTTTGGGGGAAAGTGTGGTCATGCCTCTCCCGTATCTTCCCTCTTCCCTCCTCTTTTACACACTCATTTCTCTTTTTGGGTAGCCTTTCTGACTCCTTGAGTCTCCCTGCTCATCTACACGGTCTCTTTGACCTCACGCTTGCGCTTGCCTTCCAACATATTTCTTCCAACTGGAAATCTTTAGCTTCTATCTCCTTACAAGGCTGGTGGAATTCATTATGCCACTTTCACAGATTGGACGTCTCCTTTGCCTCCTCTTGTAAACCTGCTCGTAATGTTGATTTTTTCTGGTTGCCTCTCACCACGTATTTGGACTGCTTGGCCCTAAAGAAACCTATATGTCTCAATGCAGAAAATTTTAAACCTCCTTGAACATCTCGAACTCTCTCCTTTGCTATTCACTATAAGTTGTGGTTGATATTTTTACTTGTTTTATGATGGTAATTTTGCATCGCTGACTTTTTACGACTTTCACAATTTGAATATGTGTCGTAATTTTTAGATATTGTATGGTTTATTTTAATATCTTTATATCTTCCTTTCCCTCTCCCCCTCCCTTCCTCCCTTTCCTCCCCTCCCATTGCCCCCCCTCAACGTTTAAAATCCTCTTAAAATGCTTTGTGGTTTCTAATACTGATATTAGCAGTGTTAAGTTTCTCAATGGTTTTTGTATTGCAATCTATGCTAATATCTCTCTTTTGTCATCAATTCTTTAATAAAGCCTTCAAACATAAAAAAAAGGGATTTATTCGGCCTTCTAGATCTGCCGCTTCGTCCCCCCTCTTTTTAATACTTAAAGGGGAAGAGGGTCTTCGGTGTTGCATAGACTATAGAGCCCTGAACTGTGCACCAATAAAGAATAGGCATTCAGTTGTTACTCGATCAGGTGAAAGACGCTACCATCTGTACTAAACTGGACTTGAGAGGTGCCTACCATTTAGTACGGGTAAGAGAGGGAGATGAATGGAAAACCGTTTTTTGTACTAAATTTAGGCTATATGAATATTTGGTCATGCCCTTTGGGCTATGTAATGCCCCTGCTGCATTCCAATTTTTTATTGATGAAATTTTGAGAGTGGTATTGTATGTGAGCGCCATTGCCTACATAGACGATATTCTAAAGTATTCCTCTTCCACCAAAGAATACATTGGGCATGTGAAAAGTGTGCTAGAACGCCTCAGAGACAATAATATGTGAAGCTGGACAAATGTAACCTTTTTGGGCTTTGTGTTGTCCTCAGAAGGGGTGACAATGGATCCTCAAAAGGTTACAGCCATTACAAAATGGCCCTCTCCTAGTTCTGTGAAAGAAGTGCAGAGTTTCTTGGGTATCGTTAATTTCTACAGATGGTTCATAAACGGGTTTGCATCTTTTGCGTTCCCTCTCACTAAACTCCTGAAAAAAGGATTCATTTCTCTTGAACGCCAGCCGCTGAGCAAACCTTTTCCTTTCTAAAAAGATATTTTGTTACTGCCCCGTCCTGAAACATCCTGACTGCTCACAGCCATTTATAGTGGAAGCAGATTTATCCCAAGTGGCCATCGGAGGAGTATTGTCCCAGAGAGACAGTCAAACTGGACATCTACACCCAGTTACCTTCTATTCACACAAACTCACACTGCCAGGGCAGAATTATTCGGTGGGAGAATTGTTGGCTATAACACGTGCCTTTGAAGAATGCCATCAATACTTATTAGGGGCATTACACACTGTCGCCGTCATCACTGATCACAGAAATGTGCAGTTCCTGAAGGCAGCTATGGCTTTATCCATGGCGCAGTTATGGTGGGCACATTATTTCAGCAACATTGATTACATCATACAGTTCCAGGCTGGTAACAAACATGGCAAAGCAGATGCCCTATCACAATATGATTATGATATATTCAATAGTCAGTATGCTCATGATCAACCCTTTATCTGAAGTCCCGAGCGTATCCTGGGAGGCACATGTTCAGAGGAATCATTTTTTAAAGAAGTACTTCAGGCACAAGAAACTGAGGAAATCAAAGAGTATGAAAACAAACACAAGGGAGTGAGGATTCACAATCTCTTGTACGTTCCAGGAGGCTTATACCTCCCTACTAAGGTCTTACAGCTTCAAGCACTTGAATGGTGTTATTTACATATGTTAGCAGGTCACTCAGATCATAAGAAGACCCTTGCCTTACTTAAAAGATCCTTTTGGTGGCCATCTATGATTCAGGACACTCACCTGTATATTCAACAATGCCATATCTGTGCCGAGAGTAAAGGTTCACACCAGGTCCCAGTGGCACTTTTAACTCTAATGCCCTCATCTCCTACACCATGGCATTCCATTTCTATGGATTTTATTGTAGAACTTCCACCCTCTAAGCAGGGACATACTGTCATATTTGTAGTTGTCGATATGTTATCAAAAATGTCTCATTTTATACCTTTAAAAAGTTTACGTGATTCTAAGGAACCTGCTTCTATTTTTCACCAGCGTGTGGTGCGGATTCACGGACTTCCTTCTGTTATTGTGTCAGATCGAGACCCAATTTGTGTGTAAATTCTGGAAGGATTTGAATTTGTTGGTACAAATAGGTGTAAGACTCTTCTGTTCATCACCCCCTGACAGATGGACATACAGAAAGGGTAAATCAGTGTATTGAACGATATCTAAGGTGCCAACTGTTACACATTGATGAGGAATGGGATACCTTTCTTTGGACTGCAGAGTTTGCATACAATAATGGTGAACATTCTCCCATAGGCATATTTCCTTTTTGTTTAAATTTTGGTTTTCACCCCTGTTGTGGGCTCATGTCACCTTCTGTTTCTACTTACACTCCTGCTGCCTTAGAACTTGCGACACAACTCCAAGATATACATACTAAGACCAAACAAAATCTAGGGAAGGCAAAGAGCAGGTATAAGGATGACACTGATCAACATCGGAGATCACCTCCCGATTATGTGATTGGAGACAAAGTTTGGTTGTCCACTAAAAATATTAAGGTAAAATGGACAAGTAAATTTAGGCCTCGCTTTATTGGTCCCTATATTAACTCTAAAGTGATAAACTCTGTTGCCATGTAATTAGACTTACCTGCCTCCTTGAGAATCCATCCAGTTTTTCATGTTTCTTTGCTGAAACCGGTAGTTACTGGTACTGTTGTTCCTTCTCAACCCCCCCCCCCCCTCCCCCCGTTTTGGTGGATGACGAGCCTGAGTATGGGGCAGACTATATTGTGGACTCATGTAGAGTGCGGTGTAAGCTACAGTATTTAATACATTGGAAGGGATATGGGCTTGATGAGCAGACTTGGGAACCTGCTTCTCATGTTCATTCTCCCCGCCTTTTGCAGTTGTTCCACAAGCGTTATCCCGATAAACCCAAACCTGTTTGAGGGGCATTAGGGGGGTTGTACTGTCGGGCAGACCCGCCCGTACCTTGCTAGTAACCCCGCCCGCAACCAATCACGCAAGCCTCGCTCATCTGCACTTATCTTCGATTCAGCATCAGAGAGCATGATCGTTTCCTGCGTTCTCTCACAACATCTTCCAGGTTCCTTCGCTCTGGGTCTCGGCTTCTCTTCTGGGGTACTCCACAGCATTGTTGCTCCTTCGTCGGCTGTTCTTCTCACTGCAACTTCTTCTGGCAGCTTATCCTTGCCCCTCCTTCCCTGTTCCTGAAAGAGAGCATATACTTTAAAAAATCCAAACCTCCGGCCTATACGGCAGGATTAAGCATACTCAGGCATCTGGGTATGTACTTAACTGATTAGTTGCTTTTTGTTTCGTATAGAGAGTGTTCCTCTTCCATGATTGACTGCCGCACCTTCTCTTATGCTAAGAAATAAGAGAGTGGTATTAGTTACTTTTGTGAATTACATTGATATTCTATCCTACCCTGACCCAGCACCTTTTTGTGCATTATTTTCATATTTTCTTGTCCTGTCTAGGAAATTCGTTTTTAGTTTTTTTCCTAGTTATTCAGGATAGTATTTGTTTCTTGGGTCTAGTGAATCCAGATGGTGGTCTCCGTTAAGGTTGGCAATGTTCTCACTTATCATGATTGAATGCTTAAATTCTGCAGTCCTAATGATTAATATGTATACTTCTACCTTTTAGATACAACAATGTTAGTCTCGAGTTCTATTTGTCCATATCTTCAATTGCACTAAAAGAGGGATGTCCAAAAGTATCTCTCCTACATATAGGTTCACGTTCCTTATAATATTACTCTTGTTGTTCTAAGCGACTTTACTTACCTCCTGTTACTTTTACCTATTAGGAACTAATGCAGTTCAACCAAAAAACATCGTACCAGAGGGCCATCGGATTTTACTCCTCTGCCTTTCCTTGTTTTGCACCCCCTCTTCCCCACCTTCTTCTCTTTGGCTTTGACTCTGTTGGGCTGATGAGGTGGGTGAGGAAAGTTGGGATCCAGCATCTGCTTTTCCACCTCAGCCCTGTGGAAACACCAGGTGAACCTCACACTTAAGCTGCTGCAGTTATTAAAGCTGGAGTCAAGCTGTTTACAGCCTCTTAGACAGAGAGAAATATCAGAATTGAAATATGCAATGTCTCTATTGAAAGATATTCATATATGCGCTCCTTTTGTAAAGAGTATTAGATACAGAAAATCAATGAAAGAGAAGAATGATAATTATATACAGTAGAAAAGTATTTTTTTATTTGAGCTTAGAACAACGATTACTTACAATTTACTGTAGAAATGAGAGGCCTGATTACAGAAAGAAAGTTCGAAAATTATGGTTCGAGGTCTACATCTTGGACTTGACATAATTTTGCCCACATTCTGGAATTCATAAAGAGTCACAGAAGTGCAACTGGAAAGCTGTGCCAGGTTCAGGTTTCCAGGACTACGTCTTGGAAGGTCATTCTATTAGGATCCTATTCCTGCTGTGCAGAGTTCTCCACAGCATAGGACACGTCACAGTGGGAACAGGATCATTTTTGGCACACTTTTGTCGCTCCATAGGGAAATGCACTCTTTTGTTGCTCCATAGGGAAATAATTTTCTCCACAAAGCAAACTCTTACCATGCAACCCTCTCAAATCTGGAGTAATCTATTCCCTTACTGTCCTGGGTCTGGTGGTTTAGTGGAATACTGCATCTACTGCAGGGCCCTTTGTATGACCTCATGGTCACAGGTTCAAATCCTGGTGGGTCCACTCTGCCTTTCATCCATCTGAGGTTGTTAAAGTGAGTACTGTTGGGTAACACTAAACATCTGTTATTCAGCACCAAGATGCCTATGGAGGAATGTGCGCTTTACAAATACATATAATCTGTTAAATGGATGAACACTATCACTTGACTGGAGCAATGATTTTACAGTTCCTGGATGGAATATAGATTGTTCGTGGGTAGTCACAGACTTTCAAGGCAAACCACTCCTTTGAACGCCCATTTTCACACTTATTGAGAGCGATTCATTGGTGCGGACACCTCTGCACACATAAATGGGTTTGAGCCTTTACAATCACCTTTACCTTTGTGCATTTCAGAATGATGGATTTCTATAAAAGGACTGTGGGAGATTTCTCTGTTTCAGGGAGCACTTTATTAGTGTCCTAACTAAGCCACTTTTCGAATAGCTGCTGCACAATGCAAGCGCCGTCCAGAAATTACCATTTTACAGTATGCAAAGAAGTCCTTGTAAAATAATATTTTGCCTTAAATTGATGATCTTTTTTTTCATTACTGAGAACCGATAAAAAATAATTGACTGCAATTTATAATATTTATGCAATCTGAGTCACAAAGACATTTCCATGCACATATTAATGACAGAGATGCTGAAATGGTAGATAATAATGAAGGATTAATTCACCTCCTTTCCACTGGAGAAAAAGTGATTTAACAAACCATTCAATATTTAATTCCCTGCAATTATTGATTAGCCAAAACTTATAAATGTTTTCAAAAGTTCTGCTTGTCTTTCTCTACCATTCTTTTCTTTGGGAACAATTAAGGATACTATGGATTTTATTATAAAGTCCTTTTGTGTAAGTCTTTTCATAATTAGTTTTATCACTATGGCCTTAATTATTCAAAGATAAGGACCAATCATATTGCTCCTCCTGATAAATGAAAAGCTGTCTCCTATCAAGAGTTTTATGAGAAATGCTTAAAAGGTGAAATACAAATGCTGATTAAGGCAAACAAGGTAAGGCTCTAAAAAGGAAATGTGGCAGAAATAGCAAGATTATACTTAGTGCACACGTGTCCTGACACACATTATATGTCAGAAATGCAAAAGCGTATATAGCATTTTATAAATTTATATTTTCATTGTAAACTGTAAGTAGGTACGTTCCATCCTTTAAGTGAGAAATCTACCATTGTTTGAAAAGAGAGTTAATCGATAAACCTCACCCTGCCTGTGATTGTTTTGGTGGGGGAGTATGGATGAGTAGGGGTAAGCTAGAAACATACATAACCAATAACAAATGTAAGGCCCGCAGTGTTTAATTTGTAAAACTATAAGAGTCAGGGCTGTTGTCAGGAGGACTCTCCAGCTTGCACCACCAATTTCCCGGCCAGCACTGTCAGTAACAGTACAAACACACCTACGAACATCAAACTCCTTCAAGTGTGTCACTTCAGACTATTCCAGGACCCCAAAGCTATGAGAATGGCTTGGGTGGCCAGTATTAGTCATTTTAATGTATGCTACTTTAATAAGCAACTGTTGTTGTGCTCGTTTCTAAAAAACACAAGCGCCACCATCATGTGGCAGACTGTCATAGGACCCAGTTGGCAAATAAGTGCTGGTGCCGAGCACTAGTAACCACCAGCTCAAATTAAGCACTGTGTAAGGGGCTAGAAAGACCATACGGACCTCAATTTTAATGCCGCCAATCAATAGATTGTAGAAGAATGCATTCAGGGACAAGATGAGTGCTGTGGGGAAATGGGGGTGTAAAGAGACCAGCTCTCTTACCCCACTGCCAGGGCCTCAAAAGAGTTGAGAGGTGAAGGGAGGTGCGGGGGATGGGCAAAGGGGGTTGGAGAACTGCAGAACAGGGAGTCAAATTAGAAAATGAGTTGTGAGGTGGTACTAACAGGGAATGCTTATGGTTCATATACAAATGATAATTGCACAAATAAAGATGAAAGGTTTATAAATCATTCCATTAAATGTCAGTGGTCTCTGGACAATCTAAACTGTGGGTCAGTCTTCAGTTACTTAACGTATATGGAGGCACAGAACATAACGATGCCAGAGACACATATTTTGTTGGATAAGCGAGATAGAGGTACCATTGGGTCCCTCAGGTCATTCAAACATGTGCATTTGCGACCCACCGAGGAGTGGCTATAATACTTTGCAAATCCCAGTCTTGCATTTGGTAAGGCATGAATCAGACAGTAAGTACATGTGGGGGATGAGGCTTATCAAATATTTCAAGTCTAATATTACTAATATTACTGTAGTTTCCTATTATGGACCGATGTTAGATGATACGTAAGCAATTAGATTAGAAAACTACAGTGATATTGGCTAACAAGCAGACGTGAGGTCCAAACACTGAGAAGTGACATTATAAGAATCAATGTTATTGATTATTGTGTAGTTTATTGTGTAGAAGTGGGCTTAAAAGCTAAACAATGACAACTGCTTGCATTACTATGCAGAGAACGTCTTGTCAATGCCGTAAATGGACAAGCTGTAAATAGAAAGTAATTACAGAATAATTGTTTTCTATAAAGCATGTAACTGGTTGTCAAACTTACATACCTCCAAACTCTCTCTGTGGGCCTTCCAATCTCTCCTACTCACAGTTGTGGAGCAGCGTGGTTTTGACCCCACCCTTATTATTAGTGATCGGACCACATATTTGTTAACTAAGGGTCTTATGTGCTGATGTGGTATGGTGTGGCTAATGGTGTATAGTGCTCTTAAAACAACATAGAAAGTGCATTTACCATGTCATCTCAACATGTATATACCGATGTATACTAATGTATCTCTTACAATAACAACAAATTGCAGTTCTCATGCATATTTACACATGTGTGTTTTAATACCATTAGTTAACCTTTATGGGTTCACGTACTCATATAAAAACATCTTGCTTTTTTTAAATAATGGAACATGTATCTATTAGAATAGCATTTTACACTTATAATGTGATTGTCTATGCATCTGTATTCACGAGGTCACAATGTGTTTTGAATTTTAGCTTTGCTAACTTGACCAAAGTCCATTAGCATTTTGGTTTCAAAATGTTTAACCTTCAACACAAATGTTTTCTTTGGGTGCATTGTTTTTCTTTCCTCAGCAGGTGCTTGGTATATGACCTAGTGAAAGGAGAAAGGCGCATCGTGTGAATGAGATAGGGAAGCATGAGGGGAGTCCAGAGTTACACATTTAACTAGTAGAAGGGAGGACTACCGTCCGTGCGGAATGAGGAGATGGAATCCAAGGTTGCTTCGAATATGTAAATCAAAGAAGAAAAATTATGAGTGTTTTCTGCCAAAAAGCCTCTGTTGAAGATGGTCACTAATTGGACCCTTTCATAACATTTCGAGAAGCTTTCTTCTGTGGGTATAACTAGGTTATGAACTTTAGCTTTGGGCATATTCCTTTTTCAGACCAGTAGAGGTACAGACCTCTATGCACTATTCTCCTTGTGTGGCTTTATACAGCACAGAAGTTCTCCTATGCTGACACCTTTCTATTTTTAGGGATCTTATCAGGGTTTCATTTAGCATCCTGTAGTGTAGGTTAGTTGCAGGAATTAGAATTCCTCATGCATGATAGGCAGGAGGACCGAAACTTTCAGTCTCACCATCAGATTGTCTTCCTTATACTTTATATAACTGCTATTGAAATCTGCATCTGTTACTTGCTATTGAGAATAAACTTTGTTCGCTGACTCGGTTTTTCTTTGATAATCGTTTACTGCAATGTTTTTGAGACTGAATTACATTACTTTGGCTTTGAATTTGTAATAAATTCATGCTTAATATTACTTATTGACTTTGAACTTCATTGTGTAACCAAATAGGCTGCATTGAAATTGTGATTTGAAACTGAACCTAACAATTTTATTCCTCAAGCATCCTAAAAAGGTCCATCGTACGGGCAGAGAAAGGGGGCCCGACTCCTCGTGTTAGCAAAAGTGTAGCAGAGAATGGCTTGAGTCTTGAGATAGGGAGTTAGGGGTCTTTCTGAGAGAATAGTTAATGTCCCAGTTTAGCTTAGTCCTGGTTCCTGGTTGTTAGAACTGGGGGTCTCTAGTTGGCAGAGGTAGGCACCTTTGACCAAATAGGGACCCTTGCTTCTAGTCAGGGAAAGGGAATTACACTCCTGGATAACCCCTGCTCACCCCCTTGGTAGCTTGGCACAAGCAGACAGGCTTATCTCAGAGGCAGTGTGTTAAGCATTTTTGTGAACACATACAGTAACAAAGTGAAAACACTACAAATGGACACCATACAGGTTGTATAAAAATATGTATTCTTTACACAAGACCACAAACGACAAAAATCCACAATACTGTACTCAAAATAGACTTAAAGATGGTAGAAGAACTTAATTCAAGTTGATGATGAATGCAACACGTTTCTCACAACAGTACCTTGGATGCGTAACGCAAAACAAACAAAAGGTTCGCAGGGAGGGTGATGCATCGGTTCCCTGCTTCGGGGGAGGCCATGTGTCGCTCCTCAATGCTTGCGCAGAGTAGGGGATGCGTTTTGTTCCTTACCGGAGGGGAGATGATGCGTTGATTCTCGTACTGCGTTCCATGTTATGATGCGGCAAGATGGCGCCTCGATGCGACAATCCAGTGTGATGCAATAAGATGGCGCCCTTGATGCGATGAGGTGAAGACGATGCATGCACGCCTGACGGCCGTGCAGCGACTCGACAACTTCTGAGCCGCAACAGGCCCTGCGACACTCTTGCGGTGGTGACACGCTTCTCCGGTGATGCGACGGCAAGCAACTGCAGCGAAGACACGCTTCTGTGGTGATGCGGCGGCGGCTATTGTGGCGGCGCCAAGCTTCTCTGGCGATGTGATGGCACAGCTGTGACAGCGACACGCTTCTTTTTGTCGAGTCGCGCTTCCAGCTCCCAGCGACACGCAGGCTTCTGCAGACATAATTCCCAGCAGGGAAATTCAGAGGGGAGCTGGTGGTGGAGTCTTGTAGCCCTGAGACTTCAGCAGGAGGCAAGCACAAGTTCAAGCCCTTGGAGAAATATTCTGCAAGATGATGAGAGTTCCTTAAAAGTTTCTTCTCCTTCCTTGGCAATAAATAAACCACTGCAGGCCAACCCAGCAAACAGCACACTGGCAGAGGGGCAGTCCAAACTCCTGCAGCTTCCTTGGTTCTTCTCCTTGGCAAAGGTTTGTCTTGTTTTTCCCAGAAGTGATCTAAAGTCTTGGGGTCGGGGCCCCCACATTTATACTACTATTCTCTTTGTTCTCTGAAGTCAGAGGGTCCTGTACCTAGTCCAAACCAGTTCTGGGTGCATTCTGCCAGTGAACACCTTCTTCCTTTGTCAGTGTGGGCCAGGGTCATCAGACGCACTGTGGTAAATATTTCATTACCGGTACTATTTTTTATGCGGTAAAGTCTAGTAAGAATAACTCAGTAAATATAAGAGGCAGAATCCGTGGTATTAGAGGTTCTAAAAGGCTTTATTCCTATACAAAGGAATGCAATTCGAATTGTAGGCTTCTATTCCATCACCACGAAAGTTCAGGAAGGAAGGGCATACATTATTGACAGATAATCAGTTTTATAGGAAAATGCATTACAGTGAAACAGATGCAAGAGGCGTAACAGCTGATAATACAGATAAACTGTGCATACGTAACTAATAGAGGCGGACATATGGGCGTAATTTAATAAACGTCATTATACATGATGTCACAAGTGGGTGGATCCATAAAAGAATCCTGCAATGTCAGCAGAAATATTTGGCAGAGATGCGCGCGCAGCCGCATGACGTGTGATTGACGTGCAACTAGAGGGTGAAGGGGACTTGACATTTAGCTCTACATGTGGAGACAGAAGTCTGGGGGTCATGTCAACCTAATCCCAAATCATATCTAATATCCTATGTTTAAAGAACTGTGTTATCCAAAAGGAAAGGTCTCTAGGATAGAATCTATTCTATACTGACGGTTAGTGCGTGTACAAGCGTCTAAATGTCTACATGAGATGCGAGGGGGTAGGAATATTCCATGGTAACGGGGCTATGAATTACTTGCATGTGGACAGCGAGGCCTGGCCCTTTGCACGGTAGCTGGAGGAATGTTTACCTAAACTACTAGACAGGAATGCATCGGATGAGGAGCGGAGTAGATAATCTTGAAGGTGAAATACAGTTTTTGGCAAGCAACAGGCTGGATCAGGCACCGTTTAGCCGCGCAGGGAGTAGGACAAAGTTCATGGATACAGATGTAGGCTCAGACTGGAGCTTTCAGAGGCAGAAGGCAGGAAAAGACTTGATGACAGAATTCTGGGCCTACTCGCCTGAATCTGTAAAATGTGGAAAGTGAACCACATAAAGTCGGTGGCCTTTCATACTTAGGAATGGAATATTTGACCCATTCATGGCGGATCTGAAAGAGGACATGTTGACGGTGGACGCACATGTATTTGCGTCTTCAAAACTGGAACTGGAGGGAACATACATGTACTTATAGCATGCACATGGAGCCGTTGGGGTCTACGATAGGGGACATAACTGATCACAAAATTCATATTTCCTCATTCCCTCCTTGTCCCCTACGGACCCTCAGGAGATATCGATCTTCATTAATCCATCGATCTGTTCATATAGCATCATTTGTTCTTCTTTCTTCTTCCGGGATCTTGAACGAAAACTTGAAGGTGGGATACACGACGTGGCACACAGGCCGCAAATCGCTGGCCCACATTGTAGACATAAGCAGCAACTGAATAGTATGAGAAAGCCAATACCTAGGAAGGATAGCATTCTCCATCCCCAGGCTGACAACACGCTCCAAAACCAACCGGACCAAGTCCAGGTGCCTGGACTCTGGTGTATCTGGCTTATAATCTTATGAAGGCGGGTTATGGCTTTATATACCGACGGCGAATTTTCTGGTATGAAAATGCAGCAACTTGATCCGATGACCCTACAAGCTCCGCCCCTATCGGCCAGGATGACGTCAAGGACAAGACGATTTTGAAGCACAACAATCCGCATAGCAGACTGCTCTTCTGTTAAATTGCCTAAGGCGGAAATAGTCTCGTTCACTACTGCTTCAAGGGTTCTGGTTAATCTACGTATCAGCTTACTATTAGTGACTGTACCTATATAGGGAAAGAACCCTTTATTGAAATCTGTGTATTTTTCCCATGCTGTTTCAGTGTAATCGACAATTGGGAGATCTCTCTGTTGTCTATTGTGTACTAAATGGGTATTTCTGTGATAATCAGGAGGAGCTAGGAAAACAGGTGGTAGAAGGAATGCTATGTAACAGGTACCATCCCAATCTAAAGGTAGACATATATATGCGGTCTGGCCACATATGAAGTAGGAATGATGGGAAGCTCTAAATGTAGACTTGCCTTGATCACTGAATTTTATTACAGTGGTGCATTTACTATGGCCCATGTGTATGGAACCATTCTTTCTTACACATAATTCCCCTTTTACTGGGAATACTGACATGGCGGGCAAGATTGGTGTAGCTTTGGATTCAACGTTCAGGATCATGAGGTTAAGTGTAAAATTACCTAATCCATATACTTCATTTTCTAGATCAGTTCCTGTTCTCTTGGGAAGTCCCTCCTTGTTAGGGTAGCAGACTTTAAGCAAAACTAGGTTCAGGTTTCCCCATACCCAGTTGTCTTGATAAACTGCGGAATCTGAATCTAGGGAATTAATCAAACTAAACCATGCTCCACAGGAGCCATTGTGTGTGAACGGATAGGGAAAGAGGGGCAAAACTCCCTTATAGTTCTGATAGGGAGGGAGTCGGCCACATATCCAACAATTTGTGGCATTGCTGGTCTGATGGGAATGATGTAACATACTAATGAATGTGTTGTTGCGCAGCGCAAATCTATAGGACAACTCATGCGGAGGTAATTCGCTAAAAGAATGTTCTGCAGTTACATTGTAAGCACGCTTAAGAATAGGGTAATACATGTGCAATAGTATGCTGGAAAAAATGATCAGAAGACTTTGAAAAAACAAAATTAATAATGTTACTGTGCAGTGACTACGAAGTGATTTACAATACGCATGCTTTTTAAGCTGCATCTGTTGATTTCTTTCTCTATTCCGGTCTAGAGGATACATGTCAGAGACAAATTCAACCGATTCACCTTGGAGAGGACTTAAACAATCAAATTGTCTGACTTGCTAGACCTTAATTTTAGTTTGTAAAGTTCTGGTTTTGACTGCTCAACCAAGGGGAGCTTTGAGTCTGTCTGTGAGGGAATACACGGTTGAGTATTCACACTGGATGGTAGTCCATAAAATTTCTTGATATGACTCGAGTGCAAGCACCCTTTTCGTCCCTCGATCTTTACGGCTGTCCTTGTAGTTAGTAGAACTAGCTTCGGCGACTTCCACCTAGGCTCCAGTTGGGTCTTCCGGTCGAAATTCCGGACCAGAACCAGGTCACCAGGAACCACGTCATGGGGCTTCCCCTCAGTATTATCGGGAAAAGCTGCGGCTACCTGTGAACGACAAGATTGTAGTGCAGACATCAAGGAAGCCAGGTAATCTGTCAGCATATTACAGTCAACATCAGTGATTTTGTGAGGTATAGGCGTCCCCCACATATTTGGAGGTCTACCGAAGATCACCTCGTACGGGGATAGCCCTGTTCGAGAATGTGCTACCATTCTCATGTAAAAGAGCGCAACTGGTAAGGCTACTATCCAATCGACACCTTTTTCTCTACATATTTTGGACAATCTAATTTTCAGAGTTTGATTATGGCGTTCCACGAGACCTGCTGCCTCGGGATGTCGGACACAGTGAAATTTCCATTGGTAGCCTAACAAAAGGGAAACGTGTTTCATTAGTTCGGATGAGAACGGCTGGCCGTTATCTGAGTAGACAACACGTGGTAAACCGTACCGTGGGAAGAATTCTCGAACTAACTGTTTGGCAGTAGTCGGGGCAGTGTAATCTGAAACCGGGTAGGCTTCCGTCCAACGGGAAAGAGCACAGACAACTACGAGAACATATTTGAATCCTCGACATCGTTCCATCTGGATATAATCCATCTGGAGGACTTCAAAAGCATGATCGGGAGGTTGAAATCCACCCTGCTCTACGGGGATGCTTTTACCTGGATTAAACTGACAACATATCATACAGGTACGAACTTTTTGTTTAGCTGCTGCTCGCAAGTGTTTGTTGAACCAAATGTGTTGAATGCTGTCTAGCATAGCTTTTTCTCCTAGGTGCGCTGGACTATGTATTGTGTTAATGATGACTTGAACCATGGAGTCGGGAAGAAACCATATAGATTTTTCCTTCGTCATCCATCCTTGATCCGTTTGGATCCCTCCTAATTCAGTCCATTTCTTTATTTCTTCTGGTGTAGCATGTGTCTGTATGTCAATTACATCAAGGGCGGGATCCTTAACTGTCATGCAATGTGTTGGTATCGGAACTATTGTCTTTGTCATGTCAGTTGTGTGAGTCTGATTCTGAGCAGTCTGTTTAGCTGTTCTGTCAGCTAGGTCATTACCCTGAGAAATGATGTCGGTAACTTGTGTGTGGGCCTTGCATTTCATAATCGATATTGCAGTAGGTAGATGAATCGCGTCTAATAGGGCTTGAATGAGGGGTCCGTGTTGGATGTGGGCACCGTGAGAAGTTAAATATCCTCTCTCTCGCCACAGTACGCCGAAGTCATGAACGACTCCGAATGCATAACGTGAATCTGTGTATATGTTGACTTTCTTATTATTGGCTTGAATACAGGCTTGTGTCAGAGCGATGAGCTCTGCTGCTTGAGCTGACAAAGTGTTAATACAATTTGTTTCAATGATTTCAGTGTCTGTTGTGACTGCGTAAGCGGCCACTAACTCTCCTGTACTTGTTCTCATACATGACCCATCTACATACAATGTCAAGTCTGGATCCGACAAAGGGATATCTGTCAAGTCTTGTCTGGGTTTCGTCGTGATAGTAATGACTTCGACACAATCATGTGCCAATGGATCTGTTCCGCCCACTGGTAACAGTGTGGCAGGATTTAACGTATTACAACGTCTGATTTCTATGTGTGGCTGAAATAATGTCAATTCGTAACCGGTAAGTCTCGCTATAGTCAAGTGTTGTGTTTGTGTGCGGTTCAAGAGAACCTCTACTGCGTGTGGTACTTGTACTGTCAATTGGTGTCCTAACACTATGGCATCGCTTTGTCTGATTGCTAAAGCTGTTGCTGCCACCGATTTCAGGCACGCAGGAAGAGCCTGAGCTACTGGATCTAATGTACTAGAGAAATAAGCACATGGTTTGTGTGATCCTGCTTGTTCCTGAGTGAGTACTGACAAGGCAGTACCTTCGCGTTCTGTAACAAAGAGTGTAAACTGTTTACTGTAACATGGTGTTGCTAAGACAGGTGCTTGGCATAAAGCTTTCTTTAAGCTTTCAAAGGCGTGTGTATGTTCTTGAGTCCAAGGGAGGACAGTCGATGTGGCTGCCTCCTGTGTTGTCAACTGGATGAGTGGTTTTGCTAGAAATGCATATTGAGGGATCCACTGCCTACAGTATGAAGTGAGGCCTATAAAAGCCCGCACCTCCTTTTGTGTCTTGGGTACTGACATGTTAGCAATTAACTGGATGCGGTCGGGTGTAAGCTGCCTTCCCTCCTTGGACAGTGAGTGCCCAAGGTAAACAACTCGCTGGACACAGAATTGCAGCTTAGAAGGGGACACCTTGTGCCCCTTGTCGGCCAGAAATTTTAAAACCGTCAGTGACGCTTTTTCACATTCATGTTCACTTCGGGCGGTGATCAGCAGATCATCGACATATTGAAGCAAGGCAGTGTTAACTGGCATGTGGATACTGTCAAGTTCTCGTTTCAGTGCTTGGCTATAGATGCTGGGGCTTTCTGTAAATCCTTGAGGTGCGCGTGTGAATTTAAAACTTCGTCCATTTAAACTGAATCCAAACAGATATTGACTTTCCGGACCTATTGGGACGCTAAAAAAGGCATTCTTGAGATCAATTACAGTGAAGAACGTTGCTTCCGAGTCAATAGCTGTTAGTAATGAAGAGATATCTGGGACCACAGGGTATTGTGGTACAATACATTTATTTAATTCGCGCAGATCAATAACTAATCGATATACTGGTGGTGCTTTTGGATCCGTTCTTTTAAGAATCGGAATTATCGGGGAATTACATACATTGGAGTCGGTTTCGACAACCACTCCTTGTGCAATGAGCTCGTCAATGATTTGCAGCAAAGCCACAACAGCATCTGGTGGTAACTTGTATTGTCGCATTCGTGGTAGTACTACTCCTGTTTTTAGTGTAACTCGATATGGTGTAATGTTCATGCAACCAACATCAGTGGGGCCTTGTGCCCATAAATGTGTAGGTAAATTCTGTAATCGGTGATCCATATCTCTTGACACGTAGTGACCTTTGAAGTCACGTAGAAATAGTCGTACTCCTTCCGGAGAACAACATATTATAGCTCCTAGAGCTTTCAATGTTTTTATACCTAACAAGTTTTCTGGACATGATTTAGTAAGCAATAAATCTGTAGTACGTGTCAATGGACCAATCGTAAGTGGAAGAGGTTGTGTTACGTCATTAATTATGGGTTTTCCTGAGAATCCAAGGGAAATATTCTGTGAGCCTGAGAGGGGTGCCCCTGGAACTTCACTGCGTCTTATAGTTGTTCTGCTTGCCCCTGTATCAAGTAAAAACTTTCTGTCTTCCCCTAATAGTTCACTATGTACATAAGGTCCCTCCTGGTCTACAGGAACCTCAATAAGGGGTAAGCCAACTTCCCTCTCTAGGCTATTTCATGTATATCGCTGATAATCGGGATAATCTGCTTGTGCATACTGATACATCTGTTGTGTTGTCGCTTGTGTTACAGCAATAGGCTGCGTTCGTGGTGGTGCTACGGTCTGTTGAGGAGCTGCCTGTTGCGTAGCTAGTTGTTGCGGAGCTAACCTGGGTTGTGCATGCCGAGGGATTTGTTGTTGATTCTGATCCTGTCTAGGTGGACGTGGTCTCTCCTGGGTTCTACCTGTAGCAATATTATGTTTCAGGACTGGACAATCGTGTATATAATGACCTTGTTGTTTACAATAGTTGCATGTCCCTTTCGTAGGACCTGCGGAGTCACCCTTTTGATGACCATCAGCTGGGACTGACTGAGCAACAAGCATTTTCATTTTTGTATCTTTCATACGTCTTTGTTCGTGTTCTTGTTCTTCTCTAATTCTATTGTGGTGATATTGTAACATCTGTAACATCTGTGATGGGGTATTACCTTGCCAGGTACTTTCGAATTTCAATACTCTATTCTTGACTTGTAGCAGAGAATTTTCAACTAATTTTGTCACAAACAGATGTGGATATGACTCACTACTGGCTTTTATGCCACTATTTATACCAAAACATTTTTCAAATCGGGAATAGAAATCACTAGTGTCTTCATCTGGCTTTTGTTTACAGGCTGATATTGCACCCCAGTCTTCCTTTTTCGTAGTTAATAAACGTGGCAGTACCTGTACTAGTAGTCCTGCTAGTGCTGTAGTCTTTTCCCCAAGTCCTGCTCCTGCAGCTCGGGCCCTTTCTTCGTTTTCTAATGCTGTCCAATCTATCTTTTGGTCTCCCACCTCCCATTCCTTTTCTTTGAGTTTCTCGTAAACACCGGCGGGTAATAGGACTTTTAATATTTTCATAATGTCGGGGTAGGTATACTCTCCCATGAGTAACATGTCTTTTATCTCGCGATGGAAACCTGCTGGGTCCTTGTCATGGCTGGGTACTACTTTCTTCATTTCTAATAATTCCAGTTTAGTTATAGGCGTGTACACAAACACGCGTGTAAAGTTATTACCGTCACCTCGGATTGGGTGTACTTCGCGTAACGGGTTCTGTCTATCTATGTGATACATTTTTCTTCCCATAATGGGAACTGGAACGTGTTCTGGGCATACGAAAGCTATATACTGGTTTTGAAATTCTAGAATTTCATTAATTAAATCAGTACCTGACCCTCTCCATTTATTCGTGAGTAGTTCTGTCAATATGTCAGGTAAGGGTCCTGGATCGGAGTGTTGGCTTTTATATAATATAAGGAGGTGTTGAATCATGTATATACTAGCTAAACGCTGTTCGTAGGGGTCAAGGTTCAGAAACGTGTGCGCTAGTGCATCATCATTGTATTCGCTGGGACTATCAGCCCATTGTACTGCTGACCTGGCTAATTCTTGTTCGTCCATGGAATCGAGCATATGATACCCCCTTCGATCGCGGAGTAATTTATCAACGGCTTGGAATAGGTGTTCAGGGGATCTTGTATTTAACATAGGATTTGGAAAATGCCTATTATATTCTGGACGTATTGGACGTATCGGGTCATTAAAGCCTCTAGTATTATTATGGGGTCTTCCTCTACCTACATAAGCTATCGTTTCTAATTGTTCTGATTCTTGCTCCTCCTCCTCTTCTGATTCTACTCTGTCTGTTTCTCGTCTTTCTTTATGTATTCGTTCTACTTCCTTGCGGATCTTTCGACACATGGCGATTATACACGCCTGTCTATCATGTTTCTCTTCTGATATGTTCTGACCCCATTTGGCAAGTTTTTGCATGGTATCATGATCTGC
Source organism: Triturus cristatus (assembly GCF_964204655.1). Classification (NCBI taxonomy): domain Eukaryota; kingdom Metazoa; phylum Chordata; class Amphibia; order Caudata; family Salamandridae; genus Triturus; species Triturus cristatus. Next base: position 268,820,889 of record NC_140591.1, on the reverse strand, counting down.
CCCGGGCCTGTCTTGATTCCTAATTACACAATTTATGAAAAAACGTAGTAGTTGTCTTTGTACATCCACTTTCTGGTATTCCATAGCTTCGTTAATACTTTCTGAACCTCGCCCTGTTTGGACAAAGCGATATATATTGTCTAGGTGTTCAACCATTCCTGGTATCGTCATTAAATATAATGTAGCTCGTCGTATACGTAGTGATGATATGAGCAGTTTGTCCTGTCTACCTGGCACTGGATCGTATCTACAATCCACAAGCTGTTCTTTAAACATGTCGGATGTCGCTAATTGGGGTGTACGTTGGAGTGCTAAATCTCTAAGGGTCTGTTTATTTCGCGGCGGGGTGGCAAACATATCTGTCGTACCTCCTGTAGCACCATCTGAGGTGCTAGGCACGAAAGGATTCGTTGGACGTAGGATAGAGATTGTAGATGTGGGAAAAACTGTAGACACAGACGGACCTGTGGGAACTTGTGTAGGAGGTTGTAGTTGCGGGGATACAGACGGATGCTCTTGGTGTTGAACACCATCGGCAAGCGGTATGTGTGGTATGGCATTAGCATACTCGGGAACTACGTCATCTAAATAGGAGGAAAGGAAAACGTCCTTTGCTGTTTTGGGATGTGTTTTGGGATGTGCTTTTATCGGGAGCAATGGAGGAGTTAAGTCTTTTGGTATTTCCGGGGTAGCCTTAGGTAACCCTTCGGCCAGAAGAGGATACATACCATTCATGAGAGTGTTTCTTTGTCTATCTACTTGTTCTGATTTTACTCGGGTACCTTCCTCAATTAATAGATTTTCTCGGGTTTTATTTAAATTCTCTCTACCTTTCTCTTCCTGTCTGAGCACTTTTTCTGTACGTCTATATGATTCTTTACGCCATAATTCAATGGCATCTTTCTGTGACTGTCTAGCTTTCTTTTTCCATAATTCTTCTTCTACTCTCATGATGCAATCTGCATCCCAGGTCCCCGTTGCGGGCCACCTCTGACTTTCTGGCAAATCCTTGGTGTAGTCCACCCATAAATCAAGAAATAATACGGCATCTAGGCCATGCTTATGATACATAAAGTACCCTGGAGTGTCCCTAGGTGGAATGGGAACAGCTTCTTCGAGTACACCTTTTCTAGTTTTGATCTGTCTTAGTTTCGAAAAGAGCGGCATTTTTAGACCTTATTACTAGAACACACTTTATACAAGGAACACAATAATGAACAGTCATTCACACCACAATATATAGAACGTATTAAAACATTTAACACTTAACAGTTTAACGAATGATGATAACTAATAGAAAACTAGTTACTGACATAATACTGACACTAGATAATACCTTTTTATATACCACAATATATATACTGCTAAACAGTACAGATACACTGCTGAAACAGTGCAGACCGGATTTGTGTACCCAAACCCGTCTTGACCGGCACAGACTATGTGCACGTTAAATGCCTCCCCGGTAATGGTACTCACCGGGTAGCTCGGAACGGAAGGCCTCGGAACGGAACTGAAACTGGACCGGACTGGACTCAACTCGACTGGACTCGGAAACTTCGGAACCTGGTGGGCCTCTGTATACCTCGGATCTTGCTCTCTCAGCTAGGCTCTGGTCGGGATACTTCGCACTTCTCACCGCCTCGTCTGGGTGTTGATCGCAGCCTCAGTCGCCCCCGCTTGGCCGGAGGGAGATACAGGAAATCCTGCAGGTACGCGTTTTTGTCCGTTCAGCTGTGGCAGGAGACCGGGCCTGCAACGCACCTCCGGCGCGTGAGATGAGAAAGTGTCCCTGTTCGGGCGCCAATTTCTGTGGTAAATATTTCATTACCGGTACTATTTTTTATGCGGTAAAGTCTAGTAAGAATAACTCAGTAAATATAAGAGGCAGAATCCGTGGTATTAGAGGTTCTAAAAGGCTTTATTCCTATACAAAGGAATGCAATTCGAATTGTAGGCTTCTATTCCATCACCACGAAAGTTCAGGAAGGAAGGGCATACATTATTGACAGATAATCAGTTTTATAGGAAAATGCATTACAGTGAAACAGATGCAAGAGGCGTAACAGCTGATAATACAGATAAACTGTGCATACGTAACTAATAGAGGCGGACATATGGGCGTAATTTAATAAACGTCATTATACATGATGTCACAAGTGGGTGGATCCATAAAAGCAGCCGCATGACGTGTGATTGACGTGCAACTAGAGGGTGAAGGGGACTTGACATTTAGCTCTACATGTGGAGACAGAAGTCTGGGGGTCATGTCAACCTAATCCCAAATCATATCTAATATCCTATGTTTAAAGAACTGTGTTATCTAAAAGGAAAGGTCTCTAGGATAGAATCTATTCTATACTGACGGTTAGTGCGTGTACAAGCGTCTAAATGTCTACATGAGATGCGAGGGGGTAGGAATATTCCATGGTAACGGGGCTATGAATTACTTGCATGTGGACAGCGAGGCCTGGCCCTTTGCACGGTAGCTGGAGGAGTGTTTACCTAAACTACTAGACAGGAATGCATCGGATGAGGAGCGGAGTAGATAATCTTGAAGGTGAAATACAGTTTTTGGCAAGCAACAGGCTGGATCAGGCACCGTTTAGCCGCGCAGGGAGTAGGACAAAGTTCATGGATACAGATGTAGGCTCAGACTGGAGCTTTCAGAGGCAGAAGGCAGGAAAAGACTTGATGACAGAATTCTGGGCCTACTCGCCTGAATCTGTAAAATGTGGAAAGTGAACCACATAAAGTCGGTGGCCTTTCATACTTAGGAATGGAATATTTGACCCATTCATGGCGGATCTGAAAGAGGACATGTTGACGGTGGACGCACATGTATTTGCGTCTTCAAAACTGGAACTGGAGGGAACATACATGTACTTATAGCATGCACATGGAGCCGTTGGGGTCTACGATAGGGGACATAACTGATCACAAAATTCATATTTCCTCAGCACCACAGGAGGTGGAGCCAGCATTATGGAAGGCAGGCACAGCCCTATGCAGGCCCAGGTGCTACTCCTCCCACCACTCCCAATGCAGATAGGTCTATTCAGCCTAGTGCCTGTCTCCTGGGGCCCCCAGCCCCTCAGCCCCTGTCACTCACAAAACCAGACTGGATGGTTAGGCAAGAAAATACCTACTTTCTACATATGGTATTTTCAAACACAGAGGTGCCGATTCCAATCCGTTAAAAATATTCCCCGTACGAATCGTATCCGGATTTTTTTACGTTTGAATCTTACAAGTCCCGTACAAACTGGCAAGTATGATTCATATGTAAAAAACTCCATACGAATCGCATTGGGAAAATTCCCCGACACGTCCTCGGGTCGGAAAAAGTGTCCGACACGTCCCCAGACAGTTTTACGTACGGATCGGGAAACCGAAGTCCGAACACGCAAGTACGATCAGTCCCGTCCGTCCGAATGCACAACCGTATGGTAAAAACACCGTACGGAGCGAACCTCTATAGCAACCATGGAGACGTCCAAACATGTGCCCGCATACGCGCCGAACACCCCCCCTAGCCCCCCGCGGATGTACGTGCCGGACCCCCAGCCCCCCCGCGGATGTACAGAGCGGACCCCCACCCCCGTATGTATGGTGCGGACCCCCACCCGTGTATGTACGGAGCGTACCCCCACCCATGTATGTACGGTGCGGACCCCCACCCGTGTATGTACGGAGCGTACCCCCACCCGTGTATGTACGGTGCGGTCCCCCACCCGTGTATGTACGGAGCGTACCCCCACCCCCGTATGTACGGTGCGGACCCCCACCCATGTATGTACGGAGTGGACCCCCACCCGTGTATGTACGGAGCCTACCCCCACCCATGTATGTACGGAGCGGACCCCCACCCCCATATGTACGGTGCGGACCCCCACCCGTGTATGTACGGAGCGGACCCCCACCCCCGTATGTACGGTGCGGACCCCCAGCGCTACGCGCTGGGGGTCAGCACCGTACATATGGGTGTGGGGGTCCAAGAAAGAATGAAAAATAACATAAATACAACATGTAGAAACACGCCACAAGACAAACAATAATAAGTAATATACACATATATATATCAATAATACAGTTTTCAGAAATAGCCCACAAAATACAATCACATTTCTACAAGTAAATATATCACTAAGACATCCATGGAAAAAAGAAACAATTAATTTAAAATGACAGTAACTCATCCAAAGGTAAGGTAACAAACAGACAATGTGACGCATAAAAGGCAAACAATTAACATATTGAAATTAATGAGTTCTTATATAAAAAACAGAAAAAGAGAAATTATAAACAATCATCGAGACAATATATAAAAAAACAACCATCCAACATAATTCCACATAAATAATTTACAAGACCAAATTCATACAAATACAAATAACAAAGTCTAACAATACCCATATAATCATCCAGGGGGACAATAAAATAAAAAAAAATGGATGAGATAAACTGCCCAATGTGAAATATGATGGCCCTAAGGCAAGTACATTAAGAGAGGAAGGTAGCCGGGAGCTGTAATATAAAGACCAATCACCCCATATGTATTTTTGTAAGTATTGAAGAAAATGATAACAACAAGAGGAATATTCCCAAAAGAGGCAAGGGAAAGAATCAACAGATTTCAAAGAGTATAAAAAATATATGTATTACCAAAATCAAAACCAATTTGGACAGAACAAAGCAAAATAGTTAAAGAGTTATTATGGAGATAAGGGGAATCTCACCTCCAAATAATCAACCAAGATGTTCAAGCCGATGATGTAATCATGGAAGCGAGTATAAGTCAAACTTCTGAAAGGCACAACAAGCATTAAAACAGGGGGAATAAACAATAATAATATTTCACTGTATACTACCACTAACCAAGGCTGCTAAGACTAGTAGAAAATTCAAATAAAGTAAAATGACAAAACTCACCAGAGTCACTTGAATATCCAGAGTCATGAAAGGGATCAATATATACGTATATAAGTATTAGGTTAGAGCTAGAAGGACAGTACGCACATACGCAGATACAGGATGGGATGCGGAACAGAAGAGTTGAAGTATGGATATGATAGAGGGAGCTAAATTACATCCGGCATTGATGGGTGAGGAGTTTGGGAAAGAAGGAAAGGAGAAGAAAAAGAAAGTGAGAGGAAAGCCTCCAAAGGAATTAGCCGAGGGAGGTGAACCTGATGAAAGTGGTACCAATTACAGTCTTTTGGATGTACTATTGTCGGAGCATCTGCCTCCTTACAATGAAACCCAAACAAGGGAAGGTGGAAGTTTAGTGATGAGTGGAAGTTAAGAGATTGTTACTGTACCTCTGAGTATGAGTTACACTATAAAGGAGGCTACTCCTATGAATATGAATCAGAATACTACACAAGGATGTTCGGGGATGTGCGTTCCTACTCATTCTACTGAGTCAAATGTTTCTGTTCCCTCAAGCATTCCAGATGCTCTCACGGTGCTGTTACTATTGGTCCTGTGGTACCGATATATAATCCTAGTTCTGTAGGAAGTGTTACATGTGATTTGACTGCTTCTAATGAGACTTTGGAGAAAGCTCCAACCAAATTCAATGTCATGGTCAAGAAGCACGTGAGGAAAAGCTGTCTGGAGCCTCATTGGCAGGGCTGTATTAAGTGTTTCTAGTCACCATGACTGCTGCCAAGTGTGGAGGTCTCCTCAACTGGGTACATGCTGCTCACACTCGCAGAGTTCTGTGTTCCCTTGATGAAATAACAGCACCTCTCCCAGAAGCGTAAGTGGTGGTTGAGAAACCACGGGCACAGGTTAGTCAAGCTGTTGGGGACCAGCAAGAATCTGCGACAGCATTTGTTTGATCAGAAGGGGTTCATGGAGAGTTGGTTGCAGAGGCTGGAGAAGAAGCTAGTTTTGTGGTTGTGGCAGAACAAGAGTTGGACCCCAACAAAGGACCTACTGGTATAGAACCACGAGTGGCAGCTGGAGACCATTGGCCAATACGACAAGAAAGGAAAAGACTGATCCCGCAAGGAGAAGGTGACCTTGCTGTCATCTCAGAAGATACTGAGAACTCTGATCTGAGTGACTGAGCAGGAGAGGGAGATATGCTCAGAAGGTTGAAGCAAGCAAGAGTGCCTTGTCAGAGGTACTTTTTCCCTAAATTAACTTATTTCCTAGCAAATGAGCGGGAGAACGAGTTCTGGGAGTTCTGGAATCCTTGTGGAAATTCAAATGTAACTGAGGTAATCTGATCTTCAGTTTTATCTCATTTTTAAACTTCCTCTGGAATTGAAATTAAGTGTCTTGAGACATCTTACTCTGGATGTGGCCGAGTTTTCTTTCCTGGATGAAAATGAGTTCCCTGTGTTAGTTGAATAACTGAAACACTTCATTTTAGAATTGATTGTCAGTAAACCTGAACCTTTTATCAATAGAAACATTAATTAGACTTTGATAGGAAAACAAAGAAGATTCGAAAGACTTTGTACATAACTTGAAGCATATAATTTGACCTTGGTTTTGACACTTGCACAGGTGGAAACCGACAGAAAGAACTCTGTAGCTGCTTCGTTCCACCCAAAGGTTTAGATTTTAGCAAAGAAATGGAAGTCAATAACAATACAAATACTAGTTCTAATAGGCGTATGTACATCATAATAGGCATATTATTAGTTGCGGTTGTAGTACTAATCCCAATGCTTATAGGGTTATCTCGAGCAACATATAGGCCAGGAGAAATCAGATCAACTGTTGCTCCTATTGCATAACATTCTGCTGATAATAAAATAAAGTTGTGGGTGGGCTAAGATGTTTCACTCACGCACATCAAGGGGAGATTATACTTCAAATGTTTATTTTAGATTTCTCTGTGAGTGTGAGAGATTGTTATGCATGCACACAGTTGCTTGCTTCTGTAGCTGAGGGCATCACTTACCACCACATTCCTTTGACTTATGGAACCACAGGGTAGTTTCCAATATTTGTTAAACTTCGATCTAGTTTTTCAGAAATCCCAATATTCAAGCAGTTAAATAAAAATCCTTATTTTAAATGTGCAGAGATTGCAGGCAAATAGTTTGCGACCCTTAAATCATTTGACACTGCATATGGTCATTGGCATAATTTGTCTTGTCTTGTTCAGTGTCAGATGTGGAAAATACATTTTTTAATTTAGTGGAAGACAGGGGGAGAGAGTTAGACTCCAGATCTGGAACTGATACTGATCTTCAGAGACATTCTGGATGGAGTAGCGAAGAGATCAAACATCAGTTGAAGGGAAACTTATCTGCTCTAACCTTAGATTGGCAGCATCAAGGGAAGCTGTGTATACATGTTGACCAGAGTTTAATTGATCCATTATTTGTGTTAGAATGTGATTATGAGCATGTTTTTGAGGCACGAGAAAAGAATTATCTTTATTTGGAGGGACAGGATGCTGTGATTCCTGGAGTGTATTTTATATGTGGACAGCATGTATATTTTAAATTGCCTCATGGGGGGCATGGTACATGCTATCTTGGTTTAGTTTTCCATGTACAGCATTTTGATGATCCAGTGTGGGACAAGAAACATAGGACAAAAAGAGGTGTTAGTGCAGCTGAAGTGGTGGGTGATATTTGTGGTGCCACCATCCCATCTATAGATGTGATTCTGAATGATTTGAAGATTAGAAAGTTATCTACCATAGAGGACAAGTTGGCTACTGGTACTGCAGATTCCTTATAAATACTGAGATGATTGTGATAAGGTAGATGGTTTTTCAGAATAGACTTGCGTTAGACATGTTACTCACAAAAGAAGGCGAAGTCTGCCAGATGCTCAAAGTTCAGCAATGCTGTACTTATATACCTGATGAAAATCAAGACTTGGATAAATATATCTGGGTTGACAAAGGATTTTTAAGGGTTGGAAGCAACAGGAGCTTGGGAAGCTATTGATAATGGATTGTCTGCTGTCTGCAACGGGTTTGGAAACTTTGGAAGTGGAATTCTGGGTGCCACTTTGAAGTCTTTTTTTATAACAGCTGCCATGACCCAGTTGTCCTGTTCCACCACTCGTTTTTGTCATTGTCCCTAGTGTGGCTCCCTCCCCTATTAAAACATTACTTGGAGTAGGAATTCTCTAATAGTAATGGTAGTGTACACGCAAGTAGGTCTGCGGGATTTTTTTCACTGGTGCTTTTGTTGCTCTTGTGGTGGCTCTTGACCTTTGGGAGAACAAGCTCTTATGAGACATTCATTTATTTACATGTGTCATTGTACCACCACTGATTCCCTACACTGCCAGTAATTGCTGATGTACCACCACTGATTCCCTACACTGCCAGTAATTGCTAATTTATTCCTGTCAGTAATTACTAATGACTCACTAATGTTTTTTTTCTGCCAGTGATTGCTGATGACTCACTGATTGCTTTCTGCCAGTAATTATTGATGACTCACTGATTATTTTCCTGCAGGTAATTACTGATGACTCACTGAATATTTCCTGATGTTAATTACTGATGACTCGGTGATTAGTTGCTGCCGGGCCCAATCTAACTTCTGAAGACTCATCTGCACCACACTTTGCACCCACTATCTATTTAAACCCCCAGGCTCTGGAACAAGCGCTTGGCCTCGTCACTCAAACCCACTCACCTGCGCTCCAGACTTTTCCTGTTTCGAATCCTGCTCACCTCCTAGCAGCATCCCCAGCTCTTCTCGTCGCCTTCCGGACCCCCACAGCAACCATTCAGATCTTGGCTCTTCCGTGAGCTGTGCCCATCAGCCCCATGCTCACTCAATCTTTCTATAGACTAAGACAAAGGAAGAAAGAAAAAACAAGAATAACTCACCACGGAACCACCACCTGATGATCAGATCTCAATCAACGTTCAGGTAAACCAATGCCTTTATTAAAGGCAGGCGCAATAAGAGTAGCGCAAAAGTCTGAAACGATTGTAACGAAAGGCGCAAAAGGACAGTTCATGAGTTTTGGGAATCATAATTAAATTGTAAGGAGCAGATAGATAAATGGACACAAGTGTATCGCATCTTGCATACACTCCTGGAAGCGCTCATCTCTCACATTCATTTTGAAAAAGAAATCTTTATGCTCAATAGACAAAAGTTCATTCAAGGATTTGTTAAGACGGTTTAATTGTAAATTTAAAGAACTCTGAAAACAACGAGACCCAAGTTTGGTTTGGACCAAGGCTGAATTTTTTGCTAAAAGAACCCTGTTTCAAATTTGGCAATGACATCTCCAAGGACTGTTTTAAAAGGGTGATCAACTATCCTGTTAGCCAAGAGTAATTATGCAATGTCTGTTTTCACTTAACAATTGTGTATTAACATAACTTGCTCTTTACAGAGATCAAGAGCATCACCCTCCAGCCAAGGCAGTCCAGTGTCCTGAGAGACGTGCAAAGCCTGTGCAGTCTGTTTCCTTGTTTGTCTCTCACTCCCATTCTCTCTTACCCTTGGGAACTTTCATTGGGGCGGTGTGAATACCTTCATTGCTACCAAGGAAAGGTCCTTACCGAGAGTCGGGTTCCATTGTCACCCCCTCAGAACCTCCCGGTGTTCAGGTGAGTGGTGCGTGATAATAGATCTCTATGTGATATTCCCGTAATCTTTAAGGAATATAAGTATGGACAAGTTAGACATGGAATAAAAAAGAGAGCAGATGTAGAGTTAGAGGAGAGTCAGAGTAGATACTACTAAGATATGAAACGTTGGGAGGATTCCAGACAAACAAAATGCTTAAGCAACACAGTTTTAGATGGTCCGTCTGATAAGATCAGATTGTTATCTATGACGGCTTGGTACTCCATCAAAGGGGAGCCTGGAGCAGCGTTTTTGAGGCTCCACCCTCATTATTATTGAATAGCCCATATATATGTTTACTAAGGGCCTTATGTGCTCGTATGGTATGGTATGACTAATAAAGTGAAGTGCACTTAAAACAATATAGATAGGGCATTTACCATGCAATCTCAACATTTATATATGTTTGTATTCTAATATATCTCTTACAGTAACAATGAATTGCAGTTCTCATGCATATTCACACATGTGTTTTAATAGCATTGGTTATAACCTTTATGTATTCACGTACTCATATAAAAGCAACTTGCATTTCTGTATAATGGAACATGTATCTATTTAAATTGCATATTACACTTATAATGTGATTGTCTATTTGTCTGTATTCACGCAGTCACAATGTGTATTGATTTTTAGCTTTGCTAACTTGACCAAAGGCCATAAGCATTTGGATTTCGCAATGGTTTGCCTTCAACACAAATGTTTTCTTTGGGTGCAGTTCTTTTCTTTCCTCTGCAAGTGCTTGGTGTTTGACCTAATGAAAGGAGAAAATTACATTGTGTGAATAAGATTGGGAAGGATGAGGGGAGTCAAGAGTGATAAAATTAACGAGTAGAAGAGAGGACTACTGTCTGTGTGGAATGAGGAGATGGAATCCAAGTCTGCTTTGAACATGTGGATAAAAAAAAAATTACGAGTGTGTCTGTCAAGAAGCATCTTTTAAAGATGGTCACTAATTGGACCCTTTGATAAAGTTTCTAGAAGCTTCATTCTTTGGGTATAACTAGGTTACTATCTTTAGCTTTGGGCAGATTCCCTTTCAGACTAGGAGAGGTACAGACATTTTTCATCTGGAATCCTGCAGACCTCCTACAGACCTCTATGCACTTTTCTCATTAAGTGGCGTTATGCTAAGCGATACTCTTGCTTTAGAGAACTTCTACAGTAGTTCTCCTATGCTGACAACTTTCAGTCTCACCCTCAGATTGTCTTCCTAATACTTTGTACGATTGCTACTGAAACCCTCATCTGTACTTGCCATTGAGGATAAACTTTGTTCGCCGATTCAGTTTTTTTTTTTATAATCTTGTACTGCTATGCAATGTTTTTTAGACTGATTTACATTACTTTGGCTTTAATGTTGTAATAAATCCATACTTAATCTTAATTATTGACTTTGAGCTTCATGTGTAACCAAATAGGTTGCACTGAAATTGTGAATTGAAACTGAACCTAATCCTTTTATTCCTCAAGCATCCAAAAAAGGTCCGTCGCAGGGGGGACACGAAAGGGGGACCAACTAATCTGCATTAGCAGTTGCTAGTTCAACCAGCTTTACATCTCCCTCAGAGCATCAAGGATAAAAGCTGAGAAGATTCGGTCTGTTTCTGTGGTATCCACATTATTTGAGTCTGTTGGGGCTGAAGTGTTTTTTTTCAATCCCAAGAAAAAATGATTCAAATTCAGGGGAAATTTGCATTTTCTGCTCAATATGTATCCACTTCCCACAACCTGAAGAAAAGAAGAATAGGTTAACAAGGGGGATTGTTTGGAATTTAAAAAAAGGAGACATGATTCTGTTTTAAGAAATATATTTATTAATTATGAATCTCTAAACAGATAAAGTACCCCACCCAAAACACGCCCACACTCTTATAAACCACGATAATTGTACTAACAACATACCACCTGAACACTAGCCTACCCCTCTCAAACCCCAAACAATCCTACTCACAATACACCCATGTCAACAGAGACCCACCCTTCCCTAATACCCAACAATTTTATACAACACACACACCCATCACCTCCTAAAAAATAAAGGAACCTGTTATCACAACCTCAAAACCCACATGCCCTCTCCCGCCAATAAGTATTTACAAATATATGTAATCTTGGTTTTAAGAGGTATTGTTCAAGTCTGCTGACTGAAACTGAATCTAGTCTGGCATATATATGATTAATAAGCTTCCCAATATAACAATGGTGAGCAGCGAGTCCAGTCATGAGACCCTTCAGGCTCCAGTGGGTGAGGGGGCTATTGCTGCTTTTTTTTGTGCAGCAGCTATGGCTCTGACTGTGTCAGTTGTGGCTGCAGCTGTGGCAGCTGTGGCTGTGACTATGTGGTCAAGTGCCATCCACTGGTGTGTGGGGCTGGTGAGTGCCCACCTCTTTTTCCACTCTTTCCAAAAGCTGGTGGTGTACCATACCAATATGATATATATAATCCAGGCACAACCACTTTGCTATTGTCAACCATCCTGCTGCTGGCATTTCCAGGCATTTTGTTTGAGGAAAGGAAAAGACTGTTTGAATTTCAGACAACAGACACATATTTGTGGTCACATAAAATTACTGGTAGCATCAGTTACCTTCCCTTTCCATGTCCTTTACCTTGATTTATTATGCTACAAATGTCATCTTTGCAACTTTTTGTGGTGTTTAATATTAAACCTTGATATGGTTAGGTGATCTTTAGGAAATGAATTAGAATTAAAGTAAGAGAAGTTGTAAGGGAATATGTTACAAGATTTTGGTATGAGAAGGTTTACTGTTGAAGTAAAGGCTAGGATATGGCTATGAGAAAAATGGGGTAAGAAAGGTTTGGTTTAGGTTGGATTAGGGCTACTGTAATAGAAGTTATAAGTGCAGGCATAAGGAATGGTGTAAGAAGAAGGTGCAATGGAAGGGTGGCCAGTGCTTCATTTGAGCCAGTGGCTTCCAGTGATCAGCACCAGCACTTTATTGTCAGCACCAGCTCTAATAACAGTTGCAACATGGTGACGCTGCTTGTCTAATTTTGTGAGAAGCACAATAACAGTTATTTAATAATCAAATATACACTAAATTCAGCAATACCTGCCGCCAAATCTATAAAAATAGCTTGGACAGAATGTATTAGTCATTTTTAATGTATACTTAAAGTCTAAATTGTCACTCTTGCATGAGTGCGATGGTTAGTTGTGATGGTACTGTCATTGGTAACACTAGTGGGGGCAAAGGGTGGTGCAAGCTGCAATGGTCCCATGATAAGGGCCCTGTCACTCATTTGTTTACAAATTAATTGCTGAGGGTGGCACAGGAGCTGGTATGGGGTGCTTCAAATCTTGTAACGTAAAATGACAGAGAGACAGTGTGAGGCACAGGAAAACAGGTAAGGTCCAATAGGATAATAAGGGTGGTGATTAACCCTTTCGCTGCCAGATCCCCCCTGTGCCACACCCTTTTTTGGTGATTTGGGGTAGTTTGTGCTAGGCCCCCATAACATTTTGTTCACATGAGGTATCCACACCAAACTTCTATCCTTTTCTTCCATTATCTTGTGGATTCTAAAGGTATCCAGGGTTTGTGGATTCCCCTGGAAGGGACCGGGAAATTAGGCAAAATACAGCTAAATTTTGTTTTTTTAGGAAAAATGGGAAAAAAGTGCCGAAGAAGAAAGCATCTATTTTTTCCCTGCAAATGGTTTCAATGAAGGGTTTGTAGTGCTAAAATTACCATCTTCCCAGCTTTCAGGAAGAGGCAGATGTTTGTCAGAAAACCAACATTTTTTCTACACAGTTTTGGCATTTTATTGGGACACAAACTATTTTTCCTATTTTTTGTACTTTCAACCTCCTTCCAGTTAGTGGTAAAAGTGAAACCAATACTGGACCCCGGAAAGCTATAGATTTCTGAAAAGTAGACAAAATTAATCAAGGGGCCATTTGTGTAGATCCTTCAAGGTTTTCCTATAGAAAGTAACAGTTGAAATAAAAAATATTGAAGTTTAGTTTTAAAAAACCCAGCCATTTGTGCCCACATTTTCACATGTAACGTCTTCTAACTATGGTAGATTTTTTTAAAGCAATATACCGTTACATTTGCGGGACCCATCTGGTTGCAGGGATATATGAGGCTTGTAGGTTCACCAAGCACCCAAGGTACCCAAAGCCAATAACTGAGTTGAACCTTGCAATGGTTTTTCATTGTGTACCAGGTATACAGCAATTTATTTGGTAAAATATAAAGAGTGAAAAATAGGTATCAAGGAAACCTATGTATTTCTGAAATTGGAACAAGATATGAAGTTTAGAATCAGTGGTTAATTGTTCATCTCTGAATTTGTGTGTACCCATATTGGCATGTAAATTAGAGGGTATTGTTCAAAATGACTTCTTTCTCACACCTTGTCTTCCATTTGGAAGGCAGAAATGCATAGAAAGACAAATGGTAATACCACTTGTTCTACTATTCTGTGTTCTCCTGATAATAATGGTACCTCACTTGTGTGGGTAGGCCTAGTTTCCACGACAGGAAACGGCCCAAAACACAACGTGAACACATCACATTTTTCCACTGAAAACTGACACTTTTTTTGCAGTATGTCTTGCTGTGGATTTTGGGCTCTAGCTCAGCTGACACCTAAGGACACCTAACAAGCCTGTACATTTTTCAAAACTAGGCACTCAGGGAAATCCAGGATGGGGTGAATTGTGTGACTCTCACCAAGTTATGTTACCAAGAATCCCTTGCAAACCTCAAACATCCAGGATGGGGTGAATTGTGTGACTCTCACCACGTTATGGTACCAAGAATCCCTTGCAAACCTCAAACATTGTAAGAAAAAATATGTTTTCTCACATTTCTGTAATGGAAAGTTCTGGAATCTGTGGGAAGCCACAGACTTCCACCCATCCAGCATTCCCTCAAGTCTGCCAATAAAAAATGGTACCTCACTTGTGTGGGTAAGCCTAGTGCCTGCAACAGGAAATGGCCCAAAACTTATTGTTGAGACATCAAAATTATATATCACAAAAGAACCTGGTTTTGCAAGAGAGTCACCTGCATTTTTTGGTCCCGGGCTCAACGGCCATCTAAAGAAACCCACCAAGCCCAGACATTTCTAAAAACTAGGGAGGTGTAACTTGCATGTATCCCCAATGTGTTCTTACCTAGAAACCCCTGTAAACCTCAAATTAGGCTTTAGAAATCACATTTTCCTCACATTTCTTTGTGAGAAAGTTGTGGGATCTGCAGGCTGACACAAATTTACTAACCACTCAGCATTTCCTCATGTCTCCCGATAAAAATGGTACCTAACTTGTGTATGTGGGCCAAGTACTCGCAACAGGGAAGGGCCCAAAACATATTGTGGAGACATCAAAATTATGTATCACAAAATGATCTGTTTTTGAAAGGGGGGGGTTTGGTCCTGGGCTAGGTGGCTATCTAGGGAAACCTGCCAAACCTGAACATTTCTGAAAACTAGACACCCAGAGGAGCCCAGGAAGGTGTGGTATGCGTGAATCCTCCAACGTTTCCCTGCCCAGAATCCTCTGCAAACCTTGGATTCAGCTAATAAAAAAATCACATTTTCCTCACATTTCTGTCAGTGATGACCGCACCAGCACAAATTTCCCCAGCGTTTCCCTAGGTCTCCCGATAAAAATAATGCCCCACCCCTAAATTTACATAAAAATTAATTACATGGTTCCTAGTGGACTATTGCACCCATCTACCCTCCCAGGGGGGCAGAAAGACTGTCATATAAGTGTTTGTTGGGGTGGCGGCATTGGCATGCCCATTTTGGGCAGCCCCCACCCCTACATATTGAAATAAAAATAATCCCTGGTGCCTAGTGTGCTTTCTGCCTTCCCACAGGGGGCAGATCGGTGCTATTGCCCCCATCAGCCCCCTCCAGGGGGGGCAGTAAGACTGGAAATGCCCAGAATAGTTGTGGAAAGCAAAGGCCCTTGCCGAAGGGGCTGCTCCCTCCTCTCTGGTGTCTAGTGGTTAATCCCTTCTTGGGATCACCCTCCTGCAGCAAACCCCAAGCAGGGATCCACTAGGAAGGGGTACCATTGGAAAGTGGAGATTCTTCCCTTTCCAAAGATACCACTCCCATCTGCCTACGTGATTGGGGGGCTGAGATAGCCTTGCAAGCAGGTAGGCAGTGAAAGTAAAATGAGACAATCGATTAATTTCACTTTCACTTTCAGTGTAATGAGGACAGCGCGCATGATCATCATTACCTTTTTTTAAAATGCCTTTGGCAGCTGGGGAAGCTCTTCCCCAGCTCCCGAGGCTGAGAAAGAAAAAAAGAAATCCCTCTGCTGTTTACTGCAGAGGGATTTCTGATTGCTGTGCCGTGGACGTAATGGTTACGTCCTTGGCACAGCAACACCTCAGCCGAGGATGTAACCATTAAGTCCTCTGCATGCAAAGGGTTAAGGTAAGGTTTAACATATGTTTATGAACAATTCAGAAATGAAGCAGTAAAAGGTAGCTTTTTAGCTCAATATTTTTGCATTTTCTTAGCCAGACATTTTGGTCAAAACTTTTATTCCTCTATTGTTTTGTGTTCAAAATATTGAAATCATGTTTTCCTATTACCCGAAGATGCACTGTGAAAGGAGAATAAGCAGTCTGCGCTACCAGTTGTAATGCCACGTTCTTTCTAATTACCAGACTGAACTTGATTGCCCTATTATGCATAAGCTTAGTTACATGGTCACAGCAACACAAGGAGTGTATCTCAGCACTCATCAAGCCTGACACCTATAAACTTCTCACTTAAGCCATAACTCTTTCAACCGTGCACAACATTAGTACATAAAGCACATGTCAGCCATCACTGTGCCTCTTCCCTCAAATACATGCTTGGGTGATACCACCTAGGCTAGAAACATCACTCTGCTCAATAATGCACACAACTAAAATGATTCATGATAGAAATGGAATTCTTGGCTGGCTGACATACGCACCAAGGCCAGGCATGAGCTACTACTGTAGTCATGATAAGCTAGATAGACGCTAAAAGATAACCTGTGCTCTCACACTGGTAGCAGGGCACAGAACAGTTACGCTTATCTAAGGCAATGTGTAAAGGATTTGTGCAACACACACACAAAGTAACACAATGAATGCACCACAAAAGGATTCCACATAGGTTTAGACAAATAGGTTATTATATCTTGAAAGACACAAGACCAAAACAACTAAAATTCAATGTATAGAAGTTGAGATATTGAATTTTAAAGGAATAAATGCAGTAAAGTGCTTAAAAGCAAGTAGTGCTAAAAAGGTTACTTTAGATCGCGCTGGACCTGGGCAAAGTCAAAGTTCGGGCCAACCTCGTGGAAGCGCAGGCCGACTACAGGACACACGCAAGCCCCGGTGAAGAAATTACCTTTCCTGGTCACGAGCAACGAGATGCGTTAATCTTTTCCACGCAGTGCAGGCAATGCGTCAGTTCCAAAGACAGGTGTCGGACTATAGATACGTCGAACGATGCTCCGTATTCTGTTACGCAGTCGAGTGGATGCGTTGATCTCACCAAGCTGCAGTGGCAGCGATAAGCTGTCCAATGCAGTAGTCTCTGGAGGCAATACGCTGGTTCTGTTGCAATGTGCTAATTTTACTCCCACAACCAGGTTGATGCACCGGTTCTGCTACATACTGACAGGAGATGCGTCAAAATCCATGTCGCAAGTATCTGGGCCACTTCCAGTGAGCCAGGCACAGGAGCAGGGGTAGAGACTTTGATTTCCCTACGTCTCAAGCAACAGTAGGCAAGCCAACAAGCCCCCCGGAGATCACTTGGAAGGAAGGTAGAGTCCAGCTCTCCTTCAGCAGCGTCAGAGAGCAGCAGGTCAATGCAAGAGAGAACAAGGCCTTCCAAGTCTGCAGTCCAAAGATGAGTCCTTTAAGTAGCACAGCAGTCCTTCTGACAGAGGTGTCTGTTTTAGGGAGTCAAAGACCCAGTACTTATACCCAAAAGAGTCTTTGATGTGGGGGGTGATTTCAAAGCAGCTCTTTGAAGTGCACAAGTATCCCTTTCTACCCAGTCCTGTCTGCCAGGCTATTGGGGGGGGGAGGTCATCAGTACTTTGTGTGGGGACAGGACACAGCCTATTCAAGTGAAGTGTTAGCCCCTCCCTTGCATCCTGCCCAGGCAAGGCCATCAGAATGCAGTTGTGTATAGATGGGTATTCAGACACACTTAGTTCTTGTGTTGTGGCTCCTAGAGAGAATGCACATACATTAGCTGTCACTCACCCCACCCCAGATATGCATTGAAGACAGGCTGAGCAGTAAGTGCAGAGAAATGCCCACTCTCTAAAAGTCCCATACAGCCATTCCCTCCTGCTCTAGGTCAGAGTCACAAAAAAATGTATGACGGAAAGCGCAGCATCAATTGAGGAATCCACTCAAGGAACCCCTCCCTTCCAGCATCCATGCTGCACAGTCTAAGCGAGCCTCCACGTCGAACGGACGAAATTCATGATATTCGCGGGAGTTCAGGATATGACATGCAATAATTAAAAGCTGTCAGGCTGCCACAAGAGATAAAAAGATGTTCAACGCTTTGTTTCTGAGACGAATTGGGAGATCAACAAATACTCAAAATTCTACTTTTGGCTGAAGAGTATTCATCTGGTATGAGTGCTGAGGGGAACTCCCAAGTTGTTCAGGGTTCAAAACAAGTTGACATGGGCACCACCCAGAGAGCATTCAATAAGTGAACTTGGACTTACAGGGCAAATGATGTAAATTGTGTAGAGAAAATATTCCGGTTACGTGCCACTATTTGAATTTGTCCTTCAGCTTCTTGTAGAGGCCCTCCAGGCATCAAATTAATTCAGAACCAGGATAAAATCATTGGTTCATGTTTATACATAAGTGAAATAATTTTGTATTTTGTTTATGTTACATGTGATGTACTGTGAAACGTTTTGTGGGTATTAAGTTCCTGCTAAAGGATTGACAGATGGTCTCTAATGTGTGTTTGTCCACTGTGTATGATTTTGATGTATATAAATGACCTGGTCATTTTTTCTGAATGTTTAAATAAACTAAATAGTCACCTCATTATTTGATTTGCGTGCTCACAGAATTCAAAGCCTGTGTGAGTATTAAATGACAGTCCAGCATTGGCATTTTTTCCAGTAAATAGTTCGTATGGCCTAGCCTTGCTGACCGATACGGGCCCAACCCCTTCTTTCTTTGTTAAAAACTCTCTAAAAGTGGCATTCCTAAAACAGTAATGTTAAATCCAACTTAACCAGTAAGGAGGATTTATCATTACCTTTCCAAACATTTGAAAAATGGAAAGGCTACTCCTCTCTGATCCGAAATTACAACTTAAAAGTGCATTAAGGAATTCCCAATGCTATCATACCAGGACATGCAAAACAGAAGGATACAAGTCCTACCTTTTACTTACATAGCACACTGCCCTTAGGGTTACTTAGGGCCTACTTTAGGGGGTGTTGTATATGTATTAAAAGGGAAGTTTAAGACTTGGCAAGTAGTTTCAAATGGCAAGTTTAAGTGGCAGTAAACTGCACATATAGGCACTGTAGTGGCAGACCTGAGACAGGTTTTAAAGGCTACTTCTGTGAGTGGCATAATCAGTGCTGCAGTCAACGAGTAGCATTTGAAAGTACAGGCCCTGGGTATATGGTATACCATTTTACAAGGGACATACCAGTACAACAAATATGCAAATAAGATATACACCAGTATCATAATGTTTAGGGGAGAAGCACATGCACTTTAGCACTGGTTAGCAGTGGTAAAGTGCTCAGAGTATTAAGGTCATCAAAAGAATCAGCAAAACGTTGAGGTAAAAGGCAAAAAGTCTGAGGGAAGACCATCCTAAGGATTCCAGGCCTAACAATTCATACATAAGTTGCACTACAATCCAAAAGTCTTCCAACTATGCAAACACTCTTCTATAATACAGACTAGTAGGGCCTCTCCACAGTGCATGCCTTAAAGCGTGCACACAGAGCATCAGCTCAGATGCCTTACCCCGAGGCCCCATCATGCCCAGCAGTGGCCCACTGCCTGCATTTTTGGGATGGGAACCATCTCCTGCAGCAATCACATGTGCATGGCCCATTTGCGGTGGACAATGCCAAGGTGACTCTCTACTCTGACTTCACCCACCATGTTCAGACAAAGAGGGCATCATTTCTTGCAGAGAAGAAATAAATGTGCAACCTGGGTTTGCTTTACTCCTTGCTCTTTCCTTCCTGGCTAAAGATAAAGTGGTTTTCTTTACTTTCCCGTCTGCGGCACGGGACTGGCTTGAGATTTATGACAAGAATATTGTGCGTCCTTAGGTGGCAGACCAGTGGCAGCAAGAAAGGTCCTGGTATAGGAAACGGCTCGCCCTAGTAAATCACAGGTGTCACTGGAGAACTCAAGAGCAGTTGACACCACTGCTTCTATCTTGGACAGTGAGGGCTCCTCTCAAAGCCCATTCCCAGAACACCACAGCTCTCCTTCTTCTGACTCAGGGGATTCAGCTGCACTGGGGCTCGAGAATTCTCTGCTGGGTGTCACCCCAGTGTCTGTGGAAAATCTTGTCTGATGCCGATCAATCTGGCGTTTCGCAAACATCTCACTTTGATTCCTTTTTGCATCATGGAGGCTTGGTAGCTGTGTGGTTGATTTCTCCTGTGTTGATGTGTATATTTCTGATTTGGGTGGTCCAGGGGGGAATCGGGCGGGGGGTGCTTGCGAGATGTGTCCATTAGCATGTCGGCTCCTGCCCTGCTTGTAATCTTCCGTCATGGAACTATTTGGCCCATCGCTCTTTCCTTGTCTTCTTTGTTGGGCATTGCATGGAGTGTTGTTTGGACAGGATGGATGGATGTCTCAGTCCTTTGGGAGTGTTGGGATGGCTGTGGAATGTGTATGTTTGGTTTGGTAAGGTGCAACTATCCTCATTGGGGATGGATGTGTATAGGGTTCCCATATTTTTCCTTTTTGACCTGTTTTCTATGACAGCCCAGATAAAATTGCTCAAAGGGGACAGGCAAGGCCTCTCTCCCTCTCTCAGCGTTATAATGTTCTGGCTTATTTGAACCGTAGAGAGGTACACATTGCATTCCTACAGGAGACTCATCTTATGGAGACTGAGGGTCGCATCCTTCAGAGGCACTGGCGAGGTCAACTATATGCCACCTCTTAACTCCGCAACCTTGTGGGCCTCTCTTATCTAGATCAGACTCGGGGTCTGCTTTTGTTTGCAAAGGGTGGTTACTGACCTGGATGGCCATTATGTCTTGGCATTAGGTTGCTTAGATGGTTGGGATATTGCCCTGAAGAACATCTATGCCCCAAATGTAGACCAGCCATAATTTCTCAATGGACTGACCCCTCTACTGTCCTTAATGGTCCCCATTTGGAGAATGATAGGGGTTGATTTTAGTTGTGTGAAAGATTTCAGCTTGGATAGGTTACATCCACATTTGTACAGTGCACCGGCGGGAAGGCTGAAAGATGCTCTTGGGCGGTACAGTGGGACCTGATTGACTGCTGGAGAGTGCGGAATCTAGAATCTCAAGTGTATTCATATCACTCTAGTCTGCATGAACTTGTGGTCCGACTCGATAGAATTTATGCTTCCAGGGCAATGTACTCCAAAGTGGTGTGGGTAGAGTATTTGACAAAAAATTACTCTGATCTTTTTCCTGCATTGTGTTCCTTTCAGTAGTCCCCTCCCAGACCAAATGACCCTACTTGGTGTTTCATTCCCACAGTGCTAGAGAATTATGCTTTTTGGGTCTTACTGGGCGAATTAATTACACAATACTGGCTTGATAAATCAGGCTCGTCCTCATCGGTGGGGGAGGAGTGGGAAGCCATGAAGGTGCTGATTCAGGGTTATTGCATCTCCAGCAAAGTGGGTGTATGGCCTCAGTTGCACTTTGATATCCAGCGATAGGAGGGGGTGCATGCTGGATGAATGGGAGAAACTGAACTGGTCTAACACCTCCAGCACTCTCATTATAGAGCTTATGTCATGAGGTCCCATGCCGCTATGTAAAAGTTGGGTGGGATGCTTGCATGGCTATTATAGGGTAAGAGTTGTGGACACACTATTCTCCAAGTGCGTGTCTTTACGCAGGAAGACACCAATACAATGTTTTTCCAACACTACCTGGAATTGTACTCAGCGGGTGCAGGGTGTAGTGAAATGGACAAGTTGAATTACATTGCAGACTCTTCCCCGGTATCCAAATCGGTGCCTATACTCCTGAACAAGAGGTACCGGGGACAATTAAGGAACTGGTGAGGGGAAGGTGCCTGGCCTAGACGGTTTACCAATAGACTTTTACACTACATATGCCTTGGATCTTGTTCCTAAACCTGTCACCCTCTTTAACGAATCCAAGCAGCGTGGTTTACTTCCATCCTCACTGCGTGAGGCCTCTATTGTGTGAAAGATGAGGACCTGCTCTTCCTTGATTCCTATCGCCCCCTCTCCATGCTCAATACCAATTACAAGATTTTTAGAAAGATTCTGGCAACCAGCTTGCTCCCCATATGTGATCCCTGGTCCACCCTGACCAGACTGACTTTAACCCCCCGCGTAGTATCAGTCAATTACTCCTGGCCGTGGACCAGTGAGAGCAACTGCCAGCGAAGGCTCAGGGTATTTCTGTGATTATTAGGAAGGCTTTTGGCTTGCCCTGTTGGGAGTTTTTATATGCCACTCTGTTGTTATGGGCCTCCGATTACCCTTTGTCAAGTGGACAGAGGTTCTCTACATTTGCAAATCAGCTAGGATCTGCACTGGCTCCCTGGTATTGGAGGCTTTTGCGGTGGTGCCAGCACCCCAAAGGGTTGCTCCCGTCCCTGCTATGATTTGCTCTGGTTATGGTGCCATTTGCTTGCACAGCCCATACACCCGACTGCATATACCTCTCTGTGTATGCAGATTATATGTTGTTATACTTTAGAGGAGAAGACATCGATCTCAGCACACTATTTGGTATATGGGGGTAGCTGTTTATCGTTCACCAGAACTGTTTTATGAAGGAAACTACAATCGTGCACTCACTGAACTGTGGCGTTCGGTGGCCTTCTGGACCACACTGCTATTGTCTGTGAGTCGCAGCGCAAGCTCGGAGAGAAGCCAAAAGCAGAGTTATTGGCTTTACCGGGGCCTATTATTGCCTATATGGACTCTCTTATCCCGCCGAAGAAAGTGGACTGGGATAAGTTGACTGCGTGCCATCAGAAGAAGGATGAGAGTGTGTCAGATTTCTTCACCAGATTTGAAGGGGTATTTCTTTACTTTAGTGGTCAGGATTTGTCACAGGAGGGAGGTGTCCGTTTGTTTGTGAACAGATTTGTCACTAATTTACTCCCTGAAGTTGCACTAGGTTGCAGGCTTCGGAAAGTACTTGGACGACATCATCCCCATCGGTAATATTGAGTATGGAACAGTACTATGAGCATAGAGAGAACGAGGATAAAGAGAGAGTGGAAAAGAAGTCGAAAGATTTGAAGACGAGGGTGTTAATGCAGCAAGTTGCGAGAGGAAGGGGTAGAGGACGAGGTTCGGGTTCAGGTCCACGGCCACCCCGGATAAACAGGGGTGGTGCTTCAGGTGTTCCTGTGGGACCCAACCAATGTGTGTACTGTAAAAAGGAGGGACATTGGTGTATTGAGTGCCCGGAATTGTTGCAGAAAGGTGGGGCTCCGAGAGATCAGGGTTTTGGAGGCAGAAGGAGAGGAGGAGGAGGCTGAGGGAGCACGCATTCAGGGGACGCGTCTTACAACAGGCAGAGCGGGAAGACAGTACTACCATGACAACTATGACATGGACGAAGTAACGGGGTTGCCTCACAGCTAAGACAGCCAAGAGCAGGGCGAGGGACCAGTTCCGGTGCCTGTAAATCAGCGTGGCCTGTACATTACTGTGGATCTACAAGGTACTACTGAGAAATGTCTAGTCGATACAGGGGCTACGAATAGCTCTATTTCCCGTTCACTGATCCTAGGGGCATCTCTGACTGGCCTAAACAATGTTTTGGTAGGTTTCTCAGGCGTACCGGTTGTTAGCCCCATTTTCAAGCCCCGTGCTTTGACTATTCACCCTTTTACAGTTGATTCATCATCCACATCCAATTGTGGGGAGAACTTACTAGGATTGGATCTGCTAAAAAGACTGCATGGGACAATTTATGTTCCCCAGATGGCGTTTACATGACTGTTGGTCCGCAAGTTGCCTGTGCCAAGCAATGTTTCACAGAGGATGACCCCCTCTCTCCCGGGTTCTGAGATGTGCTTCGCACATTATGGGCTGCAGGAAATACAGAAGTGGGAATGCTTCAGATCCCACCAATCTCTATACAGATAAAGGAAAATGCCAGATTGCCCCGAATTCCCCAGTACAAGATATCCCAGGCAGGCGAGAAGGCCTTGTTGCAAATAATACAGGAATTGATTACGTCTGGTGTGATTGAAGAGACAGCTGTGAATGTGTGCAATAGCCCCATCCTTCCTGTTCTTAAAAAGGCACACTTGGACTGTTCTGACAACCACCCTTATGTTTACTGCTTCGTTATAAAATTGTGATTCCCCAATACCCTGTGGTCCCTGACATTACAACGATCCTGACAACGATTCCCCCGACTGCCAAATTCTTCTCAGTGATTAATTTGAAAAAGCTTTCTTTAGCATCTCCATCCACCCAATAGCCGTCACCTTTTTGGATTTTCAATAGCCGGTCAGAGCTTTAGTCTGTCGTGCTCCACAAGGCTATACAGAAACCCCAAGTATTTACAGCCAGGCTTTGAAAACACAATTGGATTCGTTGACACTTCCCTCTGGTAATGTGTTGCTGCAATATGCTGACGATTTCCAAGTGGCCTCCGACACTGAGCAGGGCTGTAAGGAGGCCACTGTTAAATTACTGCTACATTTGGCTCACCATGGACACAAGGAGTCTTTATCAAAATTTCAATATTGTCAATAGGAGGTCACCTACTTAGGTCACCTACTGTCGTAGGAGGGTTGCAGACTTACACCAGAACGCATAGCTGCTATAACTAACATGCCCGTTCCTAAGACCCAACTTGAGGTACCTCCGTTCCTGGGAATAACTTCATATTGTCGGCATTGGATACCAAATTTCTCCCTACTAACAAAACCCCTTCTTTATCTCACCACCAAAGACGTGCATGAGCCTTTGCCTTGGAGGACACCTGCATGCCAGCAAGTTTTTGTACAATTAAAGACAGCGCTTTGCTCTGCTCCTGTGCTTGGTACTCCTGACTACCAAAAGCCTTTTGTGCTCTATGTACATGAGGCCGACGGTTGAGCTCTTTCAGTACTAACACAGGGTTTCGGTGGTAAGCAGAGACCCTGCGCCTACTTTTCTGCCATTTTGGATAATGTCGCCAGAGCGCTCCCGAGCTGTCTGAGAACTGCTGCGGTGGCAGCGGTATCTATCAGACAATCGGCAGGGCTCATCCCTTGATACTGATCTCACAAATATGGTACCTCATGCTGTGGACACGCTTTTGAACAAGGCAAAGATGCAGCACCTCACCAGTGTGCGTCTCACTGGATATGAACTGATCCTATTTGCTCCACACATTACCATTAAAAGATGCGCTACTTTAAATCCAGCCACGTTACTACCCTTCCCTTTGGAAGAAAAGGACAATGATGTCCATGATTGTCTATTACGGACCGAAGAAGAAACGAAGGGACGGGTAGACCTGACTGATGTTCTCTTACCTGCCCCCCAAGGAGAACTATATGTCGATGGCTCTTGTTTCAAACTACCGGATGGCACTACTACTGCAGCCTATGCAATCACCACATTACACACCATAGTTGAGACATTCCCTATTCCATACCAGTCGGCCCAAGCTGCAGAGTTAGTTGTCCTCCTGAGGGCCTGTGAACTGAGTGAAGGACTGGCAATTAATGCCTACACTGACAGCCAGTACGCTTTTGAGGTGGCACATAATTTTGGGCGCCTCTGGGCAGAGAGAGGGTTCCTGACACCCCATGGGCAACAGATACAGCATGGCCCGATAATACTTAGATTGTCATCAGCATTGACAATTCCTGATAAACTGGCCATAGTCAAATGCAGTGCCTGTAAGGCTGTTGGAAGTGATGTTGGAAGAGGTAATGCATTTACGGACCAGACGGCTAAGGAGACAGCTAGATCAAAAATGAATAAAATGTTTGTGGTGGGTCCTACTAGATGGGTTCCAGACAATAGGATGTTTGAGGATACAGTGAAAAGTTTGAATGAAATACAAAGGGAGGCGACTGTAGACGAACTGGAGATGTGGGAAGGGAGGACAGGACATTTGGATGAGGATGGGTGCTGGACTGATTTATCAGATAAACGAAGATGGTTGTTGCCAAATGCTTTTGTCTTCACTGTAGTCACTATGGCCCATGGCCCGGCGCACATTAGTGCCAAGGGAATATGTAGACTATTAGACCCAGTATGGCAGAATGAGAATATACCTAAGGTTGCCGCACACCTGGTGAAGCACTGCATTATTTGCCTAAAGCACAATCCTGGGAAGTGTACACCTACCCCTGTTGGTAATTTTGCACCGCCTTCCTTCCCTTTCGAGGTTCTCCAGATGGACTTCATCGAAATGTAACGAGTAAATAACCTGAAATATGTGCTAGTGGTGGTTTGCCCATTCAGTAAGTGTATTGAGGCATACCCAACTAAAGAGAATACAGCCATAGCAACAGCGAAGGTCCTGTTAAAGGAGTATTACCCATGCTACGGATTGCCACGTGTGATCTGGAGTCACAATGGGAGCCATTTCAATGCTAAAGTCATTGATTTGGTGTGTAAGGGCTTGCAGATTACACAGAAATTCCATGCAGCGAATCACCCCCAATCATCAGGCCTTGTGGAGAAGTACAACGGCAACCTCAAATTGAAGTTAGGGAAAATACATGAAAGTACAGGATTAAAATGGCCGGCTGTCTTTAGCACTATTATCTCCGAGGGTAACTGCACACTCCAGAATAGGATTGTCACCCTATGAGGTTGTCTTCGGATGGCCTGCCTATGTCTGGGGCGTCCCAATACCCAAGTGTTTTCCTGAGATAGAGTACCCTCTTTTGATTGATTATTTGTATGCTTTGTCTAAAGATCTCTGTCTGTTCACCAACAGATCCATGCCACTCTACAACCAGCGCCAGAGGGCCCCATCCTGGGGATTTTGTAATGCTACAGCAGTTCCAGAACAAATCCTGTTTGGAGCCGAGGTGGAGAGGCCCTGCCCAGGTACTACTGGCCACTCGGACAGCTGTTAAAGTGGATGACCCAAAGCACTGGGTACATGCTACGCACGTGAAGAAGGTGCCCCTCTGCTTCCATACGACACCTGGGTGCGAGAGGGGATCGCTGATCAGGAAGGAGAGCTGGTTCCCCGTTTTGTTCCTTTCTATGATGCTCGACTGAGAGGGGCGAAGACCGACAAAGAGAGTGACAAGACATTATTCGAGGCAACCCCCCCTGAGATAAGGGCTGCCCCGGATACTCCAGCTCTTGAGACACCTGAGTCTCGATCCCCAACAGAGTCCTTGCCTCTGTTTGTTAATCACAAGGTGCCTGGGCATACCAGGTGCAATCTGCGACCCAGACGGAGAGACAGTGCACCAGCAGGGCAATACAGGAGTTAAGGAAGGCCTTGAGCATAGGGAAGAGGTGCTGTGTCTCTGGTGCCTACTTTAGATTAGAGTGAAGAACATCGGTGCACTGTCCTGAATACTGGACAGGATCGCTGAGGGTAATTGCCCCGGAGGGAGGCTGCCATATCCTGAAAGAAGAAAGATTTGTTTCTCATTAAGGGCCGCAATTGTTTTCCAGCAAGGGCTGCAGTTGGGCAGCTCCATCGTGGGAGTGTTTCTTTTGATGAACGATAGGAGCCTGTCTGTGAGGCTCTAGACGAATACAGGAAAGAAGAATACCCCTCTGGCCAGTTGTATTGTGGCTCCAATTCCCAACAGTGTTTTCTAAGATGTATCCCTTTGGTCGCCCCATTCCTGATGAGGAGCAGCCCTTTGCAGCTACATGTCCCACTCTGCATGGTCCCGTTTGGTCCTCCTGGTCCCACAAGACTAAAATAGTATTTGTGATAATAATTTAGCTTTCTCTGATATTTGTATTTGGAGTGCTGTTCTCTGTAGAAGAGAAATATCCTGTACATGCCTGGATCAGTACTACACCAACACCTCCTGAACATATTATTGGCACTTTAGCATCCCACAAAGAAGAGCACCAGAAGTCCTAAAAAGATAATGTTTAAATTCAGACGCTGCATCAAACACATGCTGTTTATAACACAACAAAATGTTGGGTGTGTGGGTTGTTACCTTCAGTTACGCATAAAAGTGAGAATTTGCTGCCTTTGCCTCAGTCCTATGTTGATAGTTGTGAGGGTTGGTTCACCTTGCTTAGTTTGATTCGCTCACTCTCCCAGCCTGACTCCTTCGAACACAGGGGCACCAGTTCCCATTCTCTGACAATGAATGTGTACCTTCAGCATAGATCCCCACATTGTGTTTCCCTGGAGATAGATGATTCTTGAGTTCCTGCCACAGAGCGGCAAATGGAGGTAGAAAAGCTAATAGAACAGAGGTGGACAAAAACAGTTGTTCGCAGTTCAATATATCTGAATATTACTAATCTTTCCAAGCCCGCAATGTCACTGAAGATAAGCCCATACCCCTGGCAGAGTTGGATGTACAAGCTCCTTTTTGTGTTCAAGGGGTGGGAAACATAGAGGTGGGGAACAGTAGGTGCAACACCACTTCCATATTGCGAATGCCCAAGTGTCTGCCGTTGATCCCACCACCCAATGTTTATTTTGTTTGTGGTGATCGTGGCTATGTGTGGCTGCCTGAGGGATGGTCCGGGCGATGTTACCTCTCCTACCTCATGCGAGGTGGGTCGCACACCGCTCGTCATACTAGCAAATAGCCCCATAGGATTCTGGAGGATGTAGTGACAGCGGCGGGTACACCTATGCCACGAGTATATAGTTAAAATGCCATCCCTGGACACGTGTTTCGAGGTAATTGCCTCTCGTCAGCAGGGAGCAGGTAAGTATGCGGGGTGCCAAGTAGACTGCCAAAAAATTATCAGGTATAGTACCTCTCGCGGCGCGCGGGTGCGGGATCCGGGCTCGTCAACCCATGGCTCAGGGAGCTTAAATACAAAATGCGAGGTGGGTCGCACACCGCTCGTCATACTAGCAAATAGCCCCATAGGATTCTGGAGGATGTAGTGACAGCGGCGGGTACACCTATGCCACGAGTATATAGTTAAAATGCCATCCCTGGACACGTGTTTCGAGGTAATTGCCTCTCGTCAGCAGGGAGCAGGTAAGTATGCGGGGTGCCAAGTAGACTGCCAAAAAATTATCAGGTATAGTACCTCTCACGGCGCACGGGTGCGGGATCCGGGCTCGTCAACCCATGGCTCAGGGAGCTTAAATACAAAATGCGAGGTGGGTCGCACACCGCTCGTCATACTAGCAAATAGCCCCATAGGATTCTGGAGGATGTAGTGACAGCGGCGGGTACACCTATGCCACGAGTATATAGTTAAAATGCCATCCCTGGACACGTGTTTCGAGGTAATTGCCTCTCGTCAGCAGGGAGCAGGTAAGTATGCGGGGTGCTAGTATGACGAGCGGTGTGCGACCCACCTCGCATTTTGTACCTCTCCTACCTCCTTTCCCCAGTTTACATCGCTCCTTCCAACTATCACAGAACTCATCACCTGCAACGTAGGGATGCCCCTGTTTTCCGTGTTAAAAGGGTTATAGATCCAGACGATATTGACCAAACAGATACTTCCTTTCAGCAGTTTCCTGACATAATGAAGTGTCTCATACAATTCTGGGGTCCCATGTTCAATGCCCGTAATATTCGTCGTCTGGCCCGGGTCGTCGAGGGAGTAATTAATACCACTGCAGGCATACTGACCAATATTACAGTTGAGCTCCAGGCTACGAGACACGTCTCACTTCAAAACAGGATGGTTTTAGACGCCATCTTAGCTGACAGGGGTGGAGCCTGCCGTCTCATCGGCAGCAGCTGTTGTGTTTACATACCCGACAGTGCCCCGACAGTATACTCTGCAATACAGAAATTGCACAGACTAGCTTCTGAGATTCATGAAGATAATGGCACATGGTACCTTTCGGGATGGCTCTGTGGTCTATTGACATCATGGGGTTAGAAGATACTTCTTGTTCTGATAGCCATTGTAGGGGTCATCTTCACATGTTATTTATGCATAAATTGTCTCCCAGCCTGCTGCACTTATTGCATAGGCAAACTGACTCCTAGTGTTCCGTTGCCCAAACGTGACAGTAAGTGCTCTCCCATGATGATGCAAGAAATTCAGTCAATCATGTTCATAGATGAGGGCATTTTTTAATATTGACTAACGTTTCTTTGATGCTCGCATTTGCTTTGTTTTCACCCTGACTGACGAATGACTAGGTGATACCTCTCTCCCACCTAGAATTGTAAAGAACCTACTGGATAGCAATAAAGCGTTTAGCCACTCATGCTAAAATGAGGGTCTGTTATATTTGAAACTTCCCTTCCCATAATGCACTTGTTATGTTGTATTAGGTTAGCATTGTGTGGCTAAAATACATGCATTGTATTTGCGTTATGTAAACACACTGAGTTATCCCTGCAGCATGTAGGCCTTCGATTAGCCAGTGTGACTCCATTTTGTATTTCGTAATCCTTATTAGACTGGCTGGGCTGTGCTTGTATTACGCTTTAGTACTTAGAATTGCTTGACTCTGCAGAACACTGTACTTCGTTACTATTTTCTTTTCTGTTCAAGGCTGCAACTCAACTTGTTAACGGACAATTATTCTGCTTTTGCATTCCATTGTATACATGTAGCTCTGCTCCCACGTTAGGAGATGCTGAGACTCGGCACAGTGGCCTTGAGACACCGATAGTGCAACCCTCTGGCAGGTGCTAGCTCATCTCTGTGTACCTCCTTTGTTCATGCCCGGCTCAGGCCGGTAGTTTTCCACCAGAGACGTGGCCAAAGTCTCCAGAGGGGCTTATTATGTATCATGTACCCAGGGGCAGCAGCCTTAGGGTGAATGTCTGACTGGGCTCCTCTGCAGAGTATATACCTGAATAAATGCAGGTTTTCGTTCTCTACTGTCTGGCCGACTCTTCATTCTGGGAAGGGTTGTATATAACCCACGTAGCACTAGAGGGCCCCGTCCTTCACTGCCCCATCTCCTTTATTTGTTTACAGCCCTCCCATTGGAACTGGCCCGGAAATTATTTTGGGAACTTGATAGCATATTGCTATTGCTGTACAGGGGCACCTCGCGTTGAAGTGTAGCACTTTGGAAATTGTGCCTGCCAGTAACAGAGGGTGTCTTGGTGGCACTCAATCAGGAGCAGTATTATTTTGGATCACCGTCCTGGGTGATCTCTTCATGGAGGTGAACTGTGTCTCTTCTTGGACAGCCTAGAGACCTATGACCTCCCTGTGTGTCAATTTGTACTCTGTGGCACCTTGACTCTCAGAATATGTGAGTGGTGGGGTACCTGGATTGCAGAACCACCGGCACATGATTATTTATGCCATCTTTTCCTCATCACAGGGCGGACAAAGACAGTCACACTACTCTAGAGGGATCTCCTGAAGGGTGCGCGGCCAGCAGTGGCGGCTCTTCGGCTGAGGTGGAGGAGCATCGCCCCACTGCTTCAAAGAAAAAATAGAATGATAATAACTATTGTTAATATTTTATTTTACCCATTACCGTCAGTGGTGGGGCGGGCTGTCAAGAGCAGTAGGAGGGGTGGTTTTCACTACCTAAGTACACTAGACCCTCTTGGGCCGGCCAAACAGTCATGCACACTTTGCATCTTCCCCACCAGGCTGTATTACGCAGCCTGATGAGGAACATGCAAACCCTTCCAGTCCCCATCTGAGCGCCGAACCATGGTGCTCAGACCAATCACAACGCTGCATTACAGCGTTGTGATTGAATTAAGAGAGCCTGGGAACCCGGGTCCTTCCTGCTCGTGATCCGGACTGGAGACCAGAAGAAGGAAGAGGATGGAGGAGAGGTGTCGGCCAGTATGGGTAAGTCTTTTTTCATCATACGCTCTGTTCTGTCGCGGCGTTAGAGTCCCCTGTTGTTTTGTAGAGGATGCAGGTTTCTCCTACCTGCTTTTACTACAATACTGGATTATGGTCCTCTGGGTGGTTTGTTAGTGAAGCCAGAGACCATCACCTCATACTCAGCCCCCAGCTGTGCCTTTTGGGCCTACATGATCGTACTGCGACCAGGGAAGTCAAAGGCAGATATCTGGACCTGGCCTTGATTCTTGCTTGCAGATACTTAACTATGTGCTGGAAGTCCGCTTGGGGACCGATGTGTAGAGATGGGGGTTGGAGCAAGTGAAATGGGCGGATTGCAAGAAAGATGCAATTTACAGGGAGGGGGCAAGGGCAGAATGGAGGGTACCGATTCTGCCTCCATGGCCTGTCCCAAGATGGACCACAAGGATTGTTTTGCTGTTGTAGAGCCTCTTTCGGGCACCCCGTCGCCCAATGCCAAACCAAAGGCGGCGATCCCTGAATCTGGGGGAACCCCCTTGAGTGCTCTTGGGTTTTGCAGCAAACCTGGCCACATTCTTCCCCATGCATGTTGGTTTACTAATGGATGGATGGGCATCCCCGGATTATTAGGTTGGAAAGTAGAGCTGCGGCTCTACTGCTGTGCATGTTGCTTGCTCTCGTTAACCCACCTCTGACCCTTCCTCACTGTCTTTACAAGGTTATTCATGAAGTTACTGGTCCCTCTAACTGTTGTGTAATTTGCTTCTGCCTTATGTCTTACCCACCGATTCTTTTCTACTGTATTTTGCTTTGTTGACTTAAAATGCTACTAAAAATATTTTTAAAAAGGAAGAGTTAGGTTTAGAAAATCTATACTTACTTATCTTTCGATATTTTGGATTTGATTTTATCCTCGATATTTGTATACGCTGATATTCTAGCTGTGATATTCCGGAGATGTACCAAATTATGAAATCAAGAAAATTAAACATGACTCACCACCCTTAGAGCAGAGTTCTCCAAACCTTCTCCCCACAGCAGCGGGATCCTAAAGAGTGAATTTAAAAAAGCACTGATCATTAGTACCCTATCATGGTGGATGGGCAACTTTTTAAGGGTTATAATTTCAAGACATTCAAAGTTTAAAAAAATGATCCTATAATTACTACAGATGAAGGACTATTTTACTTGCAGTGCACATATTCTCAATCAAGTATTGGAAGGGAAACAGCTTTTACAACGTGTTCCTTTACCATGCATTTTTTACCACACATGTTTTTAGAATGCATATGCTTTAACAACATATGACTTTAACAGCCTTTAAGGTACGTTAGGAGGTGTGAGGGGTCTCCCACCACAAATTCTTTGTTTATATATAATAAATATATATATATAAATTGATTGTTGAGTCCACACAAAGGTTGTAAGATTCAAGTGTTCTTTATTTCACGGTTCGGTACAACCATATTCACAGCCAACGCGTTTCGCCCAAACATGGGCTTCTTCAAGGCACGAAATGTACAAAGATGATGCACTGTAGTATTCTCAGAAGACTAAAAAGGGTAGCTAATGTAGATAAAATCTTGCTAGAAAGTAGCATGGGAGCAATGAAAATACGTGTAGCGAAGTGCGTCAGGAACTGTAATTTCCAAGCAATCCTGGTTATCCCAATTTCGGGTATCCTGTGTAAGGGACTACCAAAGGGGGGCCTGTAGTGCCGTGATTGCCGTCGTGTTGCCTCTCATATCTGTGTGAACATATGTTTTATTCATGGTCGTTTAAGCAGCTGGCCATTTGAGGTGGGCAATACTCTTATTACTGTACAGTGACAGGTCCAGGCTGTACATTCACGTATAACCTAGCTGCTTTCTTCTATAATTGTATATATATATATAAACAATGCGTGGTAAAGGCATACATTGTAAAAGCATATGTGTTCGAAAAAAATGCGGGGTAAAAAATGCGTGGTGAAGGCATGCAGAGTATTTCCCTGCGCTGTTCCGTCATACAACCGTATAGGAAATATAGAAATCACCTTTTATCAAACCAATCCAAGATGAAAGCTTCTCAGCCATAACAGAATTGTATACTTGTTACTTTGAAAAGTAGGTGGAAGATGAGTCCAAGTAGAAGGGAGAAATGTGCACATTGGGTCGGGATACATAATGATGAGCCAGACTTTATAGAAATGAGATGTTCACTTGGCTATAAGACATGTGGATCTCTTATATCAACAATATTTAATATTTTGTCACACACACCTTGATAGCATGGAAAAGAAAGGGGGGAATTTTTCCCGTGCACGGTGTATGAACGCCACTGAAATCTACTCATTCGAGCACCGTCACAATTACAATGAGAAGCTTTAAACATATGCTAGAAATTGGGCTTTCATTTCACATGATCTCTAAAATAATGACTTTATGTGGAATAATTCTTAATTGGCCACTGTATGCATTCTTGTGTTCCTTTTGTAAGCTATTTAATTAAGAATTACCATTAGAAAATAAATGGACGAACCTAATAAAAAAAGTGATACAACTTTTATTTAGGATTAGCTTGTTTTTCATAAACTTACAGTATGAAACATCAAACAGAAGCCATTATTCACCTATATTGTGCTTTCAGGGGTCCTGTTAGCTTGCTGGCAGTTATAAAACTGGAAGATGCTCTGGGCCTTAGTTGGAGTTTGGAGTAAAGGATACTCCGTCAAGAAGATGTGGCAATCATATCCACTGTATTACAAGTGCCATCTGCTATAATGCACAAATACTGTGGATAGGATATCTACCACATTTGTGACACGGTATCCTGTTCGCCAAACTTAAAATAAGGCCCTTGGACTTCTGACGAAGACAAAGAAGAAGTTTATATCCTGCATCCCGGAGTCCAGTTGGACTGATCTCTGACTACTAGAACTGGATCAACCAGTCTCCCAATTTACCACTGGAACCAGTAGGGTACCTATGCTTGCTTTTTTACTTGCCGATTGTGTGTATACTAAAGTATGTTGAAGATGTTAGGGTGACTTGGCATCTGTAACAGCCAAATGGAAAAGGATTTGTAGACTGCAACTGGACACGATTAGACATGGTCTTGGTGCTTATAAACTCCTAAAGGGTTTGTTGACTCTCCATGAAATCTTTGAATGGTTATGGGACTGAAAGTCCCTTTCTCTTTGTGCTCTGATTGTGACCAAGAGTAACAAGGGTTTGTACAGCCACATTGTTGTGCTGAAACCCTCTAAATACGTTATCTTGGTTTTGCCGTTGCCCTCAGGTGCAATCATTTGGTAAAATATTGCTTTACTGCTAAACTTTCCATGCTTATTTGGAACTGCCTTGAAAGCGATTAGGGAATTGTTATACATTGCACTCATAGGACCTGATCTTAATGGATAGAACACAAGGTGACAGGCTGACAGGTTTGAGGTTCGTCACTGAGCCCCACCATTTCGAACACATATCTGATCCCTCTGGCCAATGTTATCCATGCACTGACATCAACGTCCTCTCCTACACAGATGACAGGCACCTCATACTTTCTCTCTCAGACAACACCGCAACAGAAGAAACCATTCTCCGCCTGCATGACCGAAGTCGCAAACTGGATGAAAGAAAACTGTCTCAAGCTCAACACGGACTAGACACACAGCAGGAACACCTCCCCATGGGACTCCAACTGGTGGCTGGCCAAACTCGGATTCACTCCCACACTCAGAACCCACGCCAGGAACCTCAGAAGAATCATCAACAGCAAACTGGACATGTCTGCACAAGTCAATGCCATCTCTGTATCCTGCTTCCACATCCTCAAGATGCTGAGGAAGACCTTCAAATGGCTACCAAGCAACACAAGAAAAATTGTTACTCATGCCGTAGTCACCAGCAAGTTGAACTATAGGAACACTCTCTACACAGGGATCACCAAGCAACTCTCTAGAAAACTACAGACCAACCACAACTTGGCAGTCAGACTCATCCTCAACCTCCCACACAGAACTGACATTACAGTACACTTCAAGGATCTACACTGGCTTTCAATACACAAATGTGCTCAATTCAAACTCATTTCACACGCCACATCTCCACAACTCAGGGCCACCTACGTGAACAGTCGCATCTTCTTCCACCAACCATCCAGACATCTCCATTCCAGATGACTCCTACCCGCCGACATCCCACGCATACACATAACCAGATCAGGAGGACTTGTGTTTTCTTACATCACTCCTAACGCATGGAACAACCTCATTCTCCACATCAGAGCCTCCTCCTCTCTTCTTGAATTCTACAAGAAGCTGAAGACCTAGCTTTGCAATTAACCAACCTACCACAGGTAGGGCTAGGCACACACACCTGCTCAGTGCCAGGATAACCTTGCAGTGATAGTGCGCTTTACAAATGCACATAATGTAACATAGAGAGCTATTAATGTGAAGGACTGGATTCCAAATCCAGTAATCTACTGATACGATATTGCAGCGATGGATAACAGAACTTGTTAACCACTGTTGCTACTTCATAAAGGAATTCCAGGTTGCTCTGCCTCACTCTCTGAGAGCCTGTCAGAGCAGTGGTGGAAAGCAGGCGGCACAGCTTGTGGTGCAAAGGGATGGTAAGACCCAGAAAGTTGTGGGGGTAGGAGGCAGAAAGCCATGTATTTTGTTTTTTATTTGAGGCTGGATGGAGAGGCCATGGTATAAATCCATTACTCCTCTGCCTCTATCTAGCAGTTGAAAGCAGGGGCAGATGATTTTGGGGTCATACTTAACATAAGATTGTAGATGGGTAAAAGTGAATTTCAGGGATGGTTTGCACCTTGGGGTTCTAAGTGACATCATAGATAACTTGTGCTTCGCTCTCATTGTCTATTTGATGTCACTCAGAACCACTTGGTAAAAACATCCCGTATTTCACTGTTACCCATCTATAATTCTTTTTTTTATCCCGAACACACTAGTTTGTCATTTCTTTTGGACATTTTATGTTATATTTGATCAAAAGGCTTCTGAGAGAAGTATCATTCCAATGATTATTTATATCTGCTTTCCCTTTGTTATTTTTCATCAAAATGCCTGTGCGAATTATTTGACAAATGTACCTTTAGTTTTAATACTTTGTTTTCGACATTACATTTGTTTGACTTCTGCTCTTTTGCTCTTCGTATTGCTATATTCCTGCTACCAGTGCACCTCCCCTTTATGACTACACTTCAAAAGTCCTGCCTTAAGTCACCTGAAGGTCAGCTAAGGGCATTTTTGCAAAATGTCTGATTTTCCTCTTTAGGGGGCATTTGCTGGATTGTTGTAGAAACTTGGCTTTAGTCATAAGGGTCTTTAGTTCCTTTCACCCCTCCCCCCACCCTGCTGAGTGAGTTTTAAAATGAAATTTAATAGAAAACGTGCCCGTGGGCAAAGGTTCAATTCAGAAGACTTTCAGCGTCTGTAATGAGAAGCACTTACACTGTTTCCATTGGCACAACAAGTGCAATATGACCAGACGTCACTGACCAGGCCTTAATATGTAAGCTATATAATAAAAAAAGAAGGGTGTCTGGAAAATCATTAGGAACCTGGCATACAGCGTATCGACCAGGGAAGAAGGGTCCCTGAATGGAAATCCTATCAAGGAATATTAGAATAACAAAGATTTACTAACAAAATGTAATAAAGGAAATGACATGTAATCAAACACTAAATTGTTTTGATAAAATGCCAGTGAGGACAAACGTGCTCAGTGCTCAAAAACGTGACACGCAGATATCAATGAAACATCATATAGCGGTTATGGCGGTCGACTTCAAATCTGGGGAGCCAAGTTCAGTCTCGGCAACGACGCTCAACATCCTGTGATTCTGGGCAAATCACTTAGGGACAGATGTACGATGCGCAAAATAGAGATTCGCAAATTGCGAGTCTTTTGAGACTTGCAATTTGCGAAGCGCTATTATGCATGTACAACAGTGTTATTACACTGTTTTGTGATTCCCAATTGGGTTGCAAATAGAGAGGCTCATGAATATTCATGAGTCTGTCGCAATTTGTGATCCCATTGGGAATTGCAGGCCCTCCCAGGTATGGTGGCCTGCTGGGTTCAGCAGACCAACATGTCTGGGACTGCTTTTAAATAAAGCAGTTTATTTTTTATTGCAGCCCCTTTTCCTTAAATCAAAACAGGATGCATTTGTTTTTAAAAATGAAACATTTTCGTTTCATTTTTTAAGGGCAGGCAATGGTCCCTGGGACCACTGCCTGCCCTTAAAAAATATTTTACCATGCATTTGCGAAGGAGAAGGGGTCCCCTGGGTACCCCTTCCCTTTTGCGACCACATTACCACCCAAGAGGGTGGTAATTTGTGAGAGTTTTGCACATGCAAATGCGGCCGCAAAACCTTTGTACATGGGGTTGCGCTCACTATTTGGAAGGGAATGCCCCCTTCCGAATAGCGAATTGCAATTCCAAAATAGCGAGACACAAATAAACTGCAACTCGCTATTTTGGTATTGTACTTACCCCTAACGATTTTTGCATGCGCAAACGGGTTCGCACACCCATTTTCGCATGCAAAATCCATCGTACATCTGGCCCATAATCTCCTCCTGCCTAACAGAAAAAAATGAATGCCTCCTTATGTAATGCAACTAGTGCTCATGTAAAGCGCTCTGATACTTGATATCTTCGGGTCAAGTTTGCGCTATATAATACTCAGAGAAAAAAAAGTGCATCACGTTCCATTGCATCAAGTAAGGCACTATATAACATGATGAACAACTAATAGGTTTCACAAAAAAGTCAACCCCATTTCGATCCCTTAGCAATAAGTCATCATCATCAGGACTCGGGGAGAAAGAGCCGTGAGCATAATGGAGTCTCAAAATGAGCCAGGGCAGCGAGGTGGTCAGAGAGGTAGTCTCTGGGGGTGAATTAAGTATGAATTGGGCCAGGGTGGCGGCCCGATAGGAGGGCAGCTGGCAAGAAAAATGAGAAAAGCGTGGGCCAACTGCGATCAGGGCCTTATGATTAAGGCTCCCAGTTTTCAGTTTTTACGGATTTTTACGGATAAATACAGACATAAAGCAATGTGTTTTCGGTCTGCATTTATTTTTAAAAGTGGATAAATACAGAAAATGGTGCTTCTTTTAAGTGACTCTCCGTGCTGTCTTCATGAATTATAATTTAGTAGCTGAGCAGATGGACAGCATAGGAAATTAATAAACAGGAAGAAATGTCTTTAAATAACGGTATATGTCAGCATACATTTATGATATAATGCTAGTATTTACCAGTGGATCTATTGTTATGTAATATTTGGCAGCTTAAATAGCTAAAACACGCCAGACATCAAAGTATGAGTGCCCGTCTATCAGTTAAACAGATATGGAAATGTACAGTTTTACAACTTCATTTATACGCAAAACACAAAATAAATATGGATAAATACAGATAATATGGCCAATAAATTTATATGGATAAATACAGAGGAAAATGGCCCAAAAATAAATACCGTAAAACCGGGAGCCCTACTTTTGATTAAAACGTGATGAGCATAGACCGCAGAAGCGAACTGACTCCAGAGCGCACAGTGTCCAATTGTCACAAGGTGATAGAGGGCTCCCAGCTGCCACAGTGTTGACACAGTTTCTACTGGTCATTTTGTTTGCTGGAAGTTGCACTTATCCGCCATACTCCCGGCAAGTGTTGGCCTTCTTTGCAAGACCGCCTGTCTCCAAGTACTTGGTCAACTGGTGACAATGGGAATCGCAAAAAAAAACTATCCTCTACCCATGTATTCGCCTCTGTGTCAGTAACGTTTTTATTTAAGCTCTGACTGACAAGCCAGAATTCCTTGAAAAGTTCCAGCATGCCAATCTTTTTTGAAGTTTTCGGAGGAAAGGAGTGATGTGCTTTCTGAGTACTCCATATTTGAAACTGGAAGGGCCCAGGGGTGCTGTCTCATTGTTGATGGGGTGCAAAGTCCAAGGCTGAAGGCTTTCGAACAATTTCTAACAGGAGTCAAAAGCCATGACAGTCTCAGCAATCGCACTTTGACCACCCCAGAAATTATATCAAGAAGTAACAGCATATGGTCCTAGCTCCTTTGACATTATAGGGAATTATGTCACCCGACCTGTGACCCCATTGCCACCAAAGGAAGTGACAACACTGAAGTGAAATATATCTACATTAACTGCAAGGTTAATAAGAAAAAGGAAACAGACTAAACCATATATAATGGTGTGTTTTAATATTCCAGCATATCCTAGATAGGGTGCTGCATGAAATGTCAAGGTTCGGCCGTAATACACCAAGGTATTTAATGATATATTTTGGATCATGTCTTTAAAAAATAAAACAAAAAATAATATTGGGTCATGTCCATCAAATGTCCAGGTACAGTAGGCTTACACAGTCATCATATACACTCTAACATCTTCTAATTGACAGCCCACGCACTGCCCTAGTGCCCAAGCATAGCCCAAATGTCTACTAACAACCAGCATGTATAATCCAATTGCAGCCACATGAGCTCTCATACCACCTTAAGGGCCCGATTCACAGAACTAACTTAAGACAAAATCCTAAACTTACTACCATTTTCGTATTCACAGAAGGCACTTACTCATTTTGGTATTCACAGAAAACACTTACTCACTTCGGTATTCACAGAAGTTAGGAGTCCTAACTTTAGGACTCCTAAATGCCTTCTGTGAATACCGAAAGTCTTAGAATTAGGATTTTTCTCAGTTTAGGAGTCCTAAAGTTAGGACTCCTAACTTTACTACTACTAAACTGAGAAAAATCCTAATTTTAAGGCTTTCGGTATTCACAGAAGGCATTTAGGAGTCCTAAAGTTAGGAGTCCTAACTTTACTACTACTAAATTGAGAAAAATCCTAATTTTAAGACTTTCGGTATTCACAGAAGGTATTTAGGGGTCCTAAAGTTAGGAGTCCTAACTATACTACTACTAAACTGAGAAAAATCCTAATTTTAAGGCTTTCGG
Organism: Triturus cristatus; assembly: GCF_964204655.1. Lineage (NCBI taxonomy): Eukaryota > Metazoa > Chordata > Amphibia > Caudata > Salamandridae > Triturus > Triturus cristatus. The sequence goes on along the minus strand of NC_140591.1, from coordinate 268,780,183 downwards.
TAGTCACAGAAGGCATTTAGGAGTCCTAAAGTTAGGAGTCCTAACTTTACTACTACTAAATTGAGAAAAATCCTAATTTTAAGACTTTCGGTATTCACAGAAGGCATTTAGGAGTCCTAAATTAGGAGTCCTAACTATACTACTACTAAACTGAGAAAAATCCTAATTTTAAGACCTTCGGTATTCACAGAAGGCATTTAGGAGTCCTAAAGTTAGGACTCCTAACTTCTGTGAATACCGAAATGAGTAAGTGCCTTCTGTGAATACAGAAATGAGTAAGTGCCTTCTGTGAATACCAAAATGGTAGTAAGTTTAGGATTTTGTCTTAAGTTAGTTCTGTGAATCGGGCCCTAAATGTCCAACGCAGTTCCGTAATGCACATGGCTGCAATACAATCTATCCTGCAATCCTAGGTAGCGTACTGTGGTAGGTGGTGTTCCCAACAGAGCTGAAGTGGTGTGTGCCACTGCTTCAACATTAGGGTTCCTCGTAAGTGGTTGTGATAGTCACCCTTGAGCAAAAGTGGATAGTGGAGGGACTCCTGCTATGACTGTGGTCTATGGCACGGTCGATACAAATATACATTTCTCATTTTACTCTGTGACCCATGGGACACACACACATCCGAGACTATCTCAGGAAAATAGACATCCTCAGCTTTAGCTCTATCCTTGTTTCAATCAATGAATAAAAGGGAGAGTCAATGAAAGGCAATATCAGCCCAGGATCACACAAATTGGCTAAGCAGGGAAGTCAGCACTGATCACTGGGCACGCTTTTCTGACATCAAAGGGTAAAGTTTTGTCGTTTTGTTCTGAAACTATAAGACGAGATTATAGCGAAGGTGACAGGCAGAATTCATTTATTTTTTGACAGGCATACGTCATACGTCATACAAGCTCTTCACGAAAGAGAGAGACTGAGCACTGTTGCCATCTTGCAGCATAATGCTGTACCCAGGAAGACAGCTTTGCGCACTTTCTTCATGGCTGAACTCAGTGAAATTAAAATGAAAAGAGGCGCAGGCGCTTTGTAATTAAGTGTGTGTCTGAACTCTTGACTGACCTGAACATTCTAAAACATGTTCGAGTCAGTAGCTCGTGAGCCATCCTGCTAGCTGTACCAGAATACCAGCAGCAGTGTTACAACTATACATCCCTCATTTTACTGTGTGACCCGCTGTCAGCTCACACATTATGTCCTGCTGAAATGGTGAACTACAAAGCAGCTCATCTCACATGTTCCATTTACTTCACACTACTAGCATGTATTGTTACAAAATCATTATTTACTGCCTGCCTTTTAATTAATCTGAGGCCTGCTGCACGACACGCTGCTGCTTCGTCTGTCTAGGGCTGCGGCTGCGCAGTATGCTGGGGCGGGTGAAAAGTGGGGACACAGATCTACACTGGTAGACTCGGGACACTTGACGCCTCAATGCCGGTGAGGGACGGCTATTAATCTATTTGCAAGCAATCATTGGTAACGCACTAACGATACTATGATTGATGATGGGCCTGTTATGCTCGCTGGGGTCCTGTTATGCTCGCTGGGGCTGGGACCCACCCAGGCAGTTTCTGGTGGCGTGTGCCTCATAAGGCGGGCGGCCGCAACATCACATTTTTAAATGTTTACACACAGTTCGGCACACTGGAGCAAATCCAGCCCAATCAGTGACCCACTAGTGGTGTTTTTCCCGCACAAATTAGAAAAATGCCTCCCATTTGTGTGGGAAATTGCCCAATCTGGCTGGTAACACTGAACACAGGCATCGATTTACTGTGTGGTATTGGCTCTTCATCCAGAGACCTTGTGAAATAAGCCGATATTGTGTGACACAAGTTACCACCATGTGAGTTGGCACTTGGCAGGTATGCGAATAGACCCAGCCCTGAGAAATAAGTGCTGGTGCTAAGCACCGGAAACCACTGGCACAAATTAAGCACTGCCTGCAGGTAATGAGGAGCTACCGAGCTAGATCACCCGAGCAGGGATTTGGCAGATCACCCACCCTAGACAAGACTAGGTTAGGGAGCGCTAGGTAGAAGGACACTATAGCAAAAACAACAAGATGATGGACGAGGTGCTGAAACGTTTCAAACACTCATCACCAGTCAAGAGATCTTGGTTAAATTCATTGCTCTTTTGCTCATCATGCCACCCCAGTTTGGGCTCAGCCATAGCCAAATCAGTCTTGACCCTGCTGCCAAGGGTACAGTCTAGCCCGAACTGCCAGGCCTTCCCTGGAAAAGGAAACAAGCATCCTGGGACTGGTTTCCTGCCTCATCACCCAGGCTAGCTTGAATCCAGTAGCACAGCGAACAAGGGACCCACATCTGGGCATGCCCTTGGCCACTTAGGGCGAACATAGCAAACACAACATTATGATGGATGGAGTGCTGAAACCTTTGAAACATTCACCCCCAGTCAAGAGATCTGGGTCAAATCCATTGTTCTTTTTCTCACTGTAGGAAGCAGGCACTTTATGTGATGTACCACTAAGTGGTTATATCGTAAAGAGTCCAGAGATTCCCCCAGAAGTGTAAAGGGCTCAATGTAAACCCGAAGTGCTCTATTTGTGGTAGTGTGTAGGGGTGGGCGGAATTTGCAAAAGCGACTTTCGCAAATTATCGCGAAAATGTTAAAAATCTCCGCAAATGCGCGGAAATATCGCGAAGATGCAGAAGTTTTTTTCCCGCCCTTTCGCGGTATTTTCTGCGTGGTCACGGCTCACCAACTTACCCATGCGGTTGCTCACGGGCGCGGCCATCTTGTTTTCACTCTTCTCGCGGTGCATGATCGCGAGAAGAAAGACGTGATCGCGCGACGCATGACGTTACTGCGGGCGCGAACTGTCGCGAGACTGCGCAAATGGCTACCAACAATCCAACATCTCGTGGAGAACGCGACCGGATCGGGAAAACTTGTCGGATTCAGGTAAGGCGATCGCGCGCGAGAATGTATTATTTTACAGCGCGAGCAGAAACAAATTATCGCTAAGCTGCGGAATGCGGAAATTTTGACATTTTCGCGCTCTCCGCGGAACACGAAAATATCAAATTATCGCAATTTCCGCGAGCGGAACGGTAATTTAGCCCAGGCCTAATAGTGTGGTCGAGCAGCCTTAGGTCTAACACAAAGGAGTGCAAGACATTTGTTAAGTACAGAGTGACTAATAAATGACACACAACTCAAAATAAAGATCCACACCAATTTTATAAAATTAAGCTTCTTTCAAGACCAAGAAATACGTAAAAAGGTTAGTATGTAAAATAATTTTCACTTTAAAAATTTCACCAAAGTTAACCAAAGGGAGGAAAAGAAGAATGTTGTTTTGCAGATGAGTATACAACTTACAGTCTTCATTTTCAGGATGAAGAATCAAAATCCAGCAAGGTTCAGGTAAGGAGCAAATCTGTACTTCCAACGGCACGGGGGCGGCTGGGTGCTGGGCTCAAATTCGGAATCTGGAGCCAATGTTATCCAATGGAGAAAGGGGGCAATTGAAGAGATGTTGCTCACAGGTGAGTAGCATGGTTTGATAGCCCAGTTTCTAGGGGTTAAGGTAAGCACAGGGGGTGGGGGAACAAGTCAGCACCAAAATTACAACCTCAGCGACACATGGGCGGCTGAGTGCAGAGTGCCAACAGCATCGGGCACCGAATGCAAACCAATGGAGATCGATTTTGAAGAAAGGCTGGCGGCTCAGGCCATGCGGCTGGACGAAGAAAACCCATAGCTGCCCAGGTAAGTAGATATGCTAGGGGACATAGGGACACCATTGGTCACACTCCCCAGGGCCCAGGGGCTTTGGGGAAAGGGTGTCCTTAGGCATCTGAAAAGTGTCGAGGTGGAGTCTGGTAGGGGTCAGCCCATGGGGGACTCTTGCTCAGAAGCGTTGGGGAACCTTCATATGACTGGTTCGCCACATGGACTTGGGCGTGGGGTGCAGATGTGGGTCCGGCGGTGGTTTTGCGGTTCCTCAGGGCAGAGGCCTTTGTTCTTTAAAGTCGATTTCTACTGGATAGATCCACTGTCTAAGGGAGATCCTGTTCTTTGTCAAAAGAAGGCAGTCCTCCCAAGGCTTTTGAGGTTGCTGGGCTATAGGATGGGTCGTCTTTTGGCACAGGTTCATCGAGGGCTGCAGAGAGGCCGTTAGGTATGGGGCAAAGTCAGTTGGTGTCTGCAGTCTTCTCTGCTTGTGCAACGCTGTAGTGTCTGGCTTTTCTTAGGTCATCAGGAATCTGATTTCAGGGTCTGGGGGTGCCACCTAAATACTAGGTTTAGGGGTGTTAAAGGGGAAGTTTCTACACCTACTATTATGCCACTCTCCAGTGGTAGGGGGATATTGCCTTATCCCTGATTGGATAAGTCCCACCATCCTCAAGAAGGTGGGCACTGGCAAACGTGCTTCACTTTGCCTCCTGCACCTTAGGGGTGGTGTTTGTGAAGGGGTGCACACCTCCTATTCTTACTAAGTTTTCCCACCGGTTCTCCTGCCAAAAGTAGGGATTTGAACCAGGGGCTGCCACCTGCTGCTAAAAGCAGAGGCTAGGGTTGCATTATAAAAGCAGCAAGGCCTTTGAATCTTCCCTCCCAAGCACTGTGCTCAACCTGGGGGAGGAGGTGTGACACCTCCACCCAGGATGTGCTTTGTTTCTGGCCTCAGAGAGCAGTGGCTCTCGACCCAGGGGTCCAGATACATGTTTGGTAGTGGCAGGCTGCCTAAAGCCAGTCAGGGAGCACACCAGGGCTGGTAGGTTTTCAGGGCGCACCCCTGAGGTGCCCTCTGGGTACATGTTTCAATAAATCCCACACTGGTATCAGTGTGGGTTTATTGAGAGGAGTAGTTTGGTACCAAACACTCCTGGATTCAGTGAAGCCATCATGGCGCTGGGAAACTCGATTTGTCGAGTTTGCAGCCCATGTACTCTCCATGGCTTCACTGACACTTATAACATTAAGAATAGACATAAATATTGTAGGAGCATATCTACTCATGAAGTTATGCTCACAACTGAGATATAGTGCTCCCTGCCAGGGTACCATTTACTAGGGACTCACGGGGGGTTCTGAAGTGCCAATCGTGGTACAGTTTTAGGGAAGGAGCTCTGGAGCAGGGGACCTGGTTGGTTAGGACCCTGTGCATTTTCAATCGAAACTACATAATTTTCCAGGCAAAAAGTCGGGGGCAGACCATGTCAATAGAGGCACTTTCTCACACTCACCATGCCACCCCAGTTTAGACTCAGGCACTGGATTCAAACTAGCCTGGCTGATGAGGGGTGATACCCCAAAACAGGTCCCAGGGTGTTTGCTTCCAGTCCAGGGAGGACCTGTTCTGGCACTTCAGGCTGGATTGATCCCATGGGGACCAGGGTCGAGATTGATTTGCATATGGTTGGGTCTAAACTAGGATGGCACAGCAAGCAAAAGAACGATGTATTTAACCCAGATCTCTTGACTGGGTGTGAGTGGTGGAAAGGTTTCAGCACTTCGTCCATCATCTTGTTGTGTTTGCTATGTTTACCCTAAGTGGCCAAGGTTATGCCCATATGTTCGCCATTGATTGCTCTGCCACTGGATTCATGCTAGCCTGGCTGATGAGGGGTGATACCCCGAAACCAGTCCCAGGATTCTTGTTTCCGGTCCAGGGAGGACCTTGTCTGCTAGTTCGGACTGGACTGTTCCCATGAGGAGCAGGGTCAAGACTGATTTACATATTGTTCGGTGCAAACTGTGGTGACATAGTGTGCAAAAGAACAATGGATTCAACCCAGATCTCTTGACTGGGGGTGAGTGGTTGAAAAGTTTTAGCACTATGTCTATCATCTTGTTGTGTTTGCTATGTTCGCCATAAGTGGCCAAGGGTATGCCCATATGTGGGTCCATTGCTCGCTGCGCGACTTGATTTAAGCTAGCCTGGCTGATGAGGGGTGGTACCCCAAAACCAGTCCCAGGATGCTTGTTTCTGGTCCAGGGAGTCCCTGGTCTGGCAGTTCGGGCTGGACTGTTCCCATGAGGAGCAGGGTCAAGACTCATCTGTATATGGTTGGGTCCAAACTGGGGTGGCATAGTGGGTGAAAGGACAGTGGATTCAACCCAGATCTGTTGACTGGGGGTGAGTGGTTGAAAAGTTTCAGCACTCCGTCCATCATCTTGTTGTGTTTGCCAGGAGTACACTAAACACAGTAGCTATATGCTCACCTATATTCACTGTCCTAGCACAATGATGGAAATGCTAATCTTTTTCACTACTCTTGTACTACTAATTACGCTAATCTGTTTAATTCTTTTGATGATTGCAGCTCATGTATTTTGTACAAGAATCATAATGCTGCATTAAATATTGAAATGCCTTGCTGAGTATTTCCTGTGTATTTCTTTGGCTAGATATGTTACCACAATTTTCTATGGGGATCAAAGTTGTCATGTTGTGAGGTTGCGCACACATTTGTTACCCTGTAAGTTTAGGGGTGCAGATGGTGCACCATGGACTAGCAGGGATATAGGCCAACATATCCTGAGGGTGTGCATGGAATCAGTCTGGCACAAATCTGATGTTTATGTTGTCCAACAAATGCACAGTTTTACTGGAGAGGTACAAGCTGTACGGCACCCGCTTGGAAAGCCATTTTTCCTCAACTACTGACCGATCATCTGGTCAGACAGACAGACAACTTGAAACCTAGCAAACTCTAGCAGGTGGGGTGCTACTGTGCCTTTGTCAGGGTAGGAGGCTCTGCCTGCTGGCTTTTGCCATTGGCCTGTGGGGACCGGGTCTCCAATAGAGTGATTAAACGAGCTGTTCAGTCCACAGGTGCCCTAGACTCCTCTTCGTCTCAATGCCAACCTGGCTTATGTAGGGAAGGTGTCCCTGCCCAGTGCCTGTAGCCCTGTCCTGTGGGGACCAAGCTTCCCAGAAAAAAGCCATGGATTTGCTCACCTATCACAGGGGATTGTGAGAGCTGTTCAACCCACAAGAGCCTCAGACATCTCCCTGGTCTAACGCCACCCAGGCCCTCGTAGGGAATGTAGCCCTGCCTGGTGCCTGAAGCTCTGGCTTGTGGGGCTCAGCCCTCCCTGGTTAAAGCCATGACTTTTCTCGCCTCTCACAGGAGTTTATTGGAGCTGTCTAGTCAGCAGGAGCCACCCTAGCCCAGGTAGGGAAGGTGGCCCTTACCAGTGCATGGATCTCTATCGAGCGGGGAACAAGCTTCCCAGGTAAAAACCATGCCTCGCCCATTGGTCATGGGGTATTACCAGAGCTATTCAGCCCACACAAACTTCAGCCACCTCCCTGGTCCGACACCACCCTGGCCCGGGTAAGAAAGTTGGCCCTGCTCATTTCCTGGAGCCCTGGCCTGCATGGAACAAGCCTTGCAAGCAAAAGCCATGGCTTTGCCCACCTCTCATGGGAGAGTATGGGAGGTGTTCAGCCTACAGGAGCTCCAGGGTTCTCCCCATTCTGACACCATCCTGGCTCAGGTAGGGGAGGTAGCCCTGCCTGGAGGCTAGAGCCCTGGCCTACTCTGACCAAGCATCCCAGGTGAAAGTGATGTCTTCGCCCACCTCTTAAGGAGGATCACAGGAGCTGTTCAGTACGCAGGTGCCCCACACACTTCCCTGGTCTGATGCCACCCTAGGCTGGGTGAGAAGGTGGCTGTACCCGGTGCCTGGAGCCCTGGCCACCGGTGATCAAGCCTCCCAGGTGAAAGCCAAGACTTCACCCACCTCTCACAGGGAATTATGTGAGATGTTCAGGCTGCAGGAGTCGCACACTCTTCCCTGATCTGACATCACCCTGGCCCGGTTAGGGAAGGTGGCCGTGCCTGGTGTAAGGAGTCCTTGCCTCTGGGGACCAAGCCTCCCAGGCAAAAGCCATGGCTTTGCTGCCTCCATGGTGGATCATGGGAGCTGTTCAGCCCACAGGAGCCCCCGACTCCTTCCAGGTCTGACACCACCCTACCTTGGGATCAGCCTGGGACTTCACATTGGTCTCAAAGAGCACGAGGGTCCTCCCCAATCTTTAGCCACCATGCCCTGGTTAGGGACTGTCACCCAAGTCCATCAACTGAGGATGCCCCCGGTTGGTGCCTTCCACCTTTCTGTTGCCCCAGCTTAGGGAGCCAAGGACGATTAAGCTTCCAGCCAACTCCCATTGGGCCTGCCTGGAAAGCCAATGTTCTCAAATATTAAGCCCCCACAAACTGGGGACTTACAGAACCCAGGCAAGACACAAATCAGAGTTAGCTGCTCTAGCTGACCCACTGCTCATCTAGTTTGCCAGCCACTGAATAACTGGTCTTCTGGTGAGCCAGTCACGTGGTGATCATCTGGTCGCCCAGTGCGGCAAGCAGATGGCTTGGGCTGATCTGGTGACCTGTGTGCCAAAGCAGGATTCTACAACAAGGCCAGCAGGAGGCTCCTTCCTCTAGTCACCAACCAGCTTCTTGTCTCCAGGTGACTCCGCAGGAGCCTGCTTTCGCCAACCCGTCACACTGCAGACCTGCAAGGGATCATGCCCCCATCCCTACACCCGGCGGCACAGGCTGGAAAGGGGAGGCACTCACATTTGATACCCAACTTCATGCTAGTAAACTCAGCTTCTTACTTATAAAATGTTTGAGAATAGGTTGAGATCATTTCAGCTCAAGACCTCTAATCATCATCATCATCATTAACTTTATTCGATCAGTTTTGATACCAATCATAAAAGTATATTTAAAAAAATTAAATACACATTTACTAAATATTCGATCAATAGGAACAAGTTGTATAAAAAATAATAAAATTATCTTTTTTTAAATCAATAAGAACACAATGATTCAATATGAACAAGTATACAAGTTCCTAATCCTTAAGCTTAAAATGAACAGATAAAAGAGAATCATAATATATTATTTTGGACAGTACATTTTCTCGTCTTTAGTGAGAGACATAAAAACGACACAACGTAATACAAACCAGTGGATCATTCAACATTCTTAAGAAGAACAGTCCCGGGCGACATTGTTTACATTTATACTTGCGCATGATTGGAAGTAAATATTTTCTTCGATGATCAATATAAAATGTACAAAAAAAGAAAATATGCAGATCAGATTGCGGGGACACCCCATCACAAGGACAACAGGGTAAAGCTTGGGAAGAAAAAGTGTTTGATGATTAACCCAGCATACAGGGGATACATTTTAAACAAAATTGTGTTAAAATAACTCTGTGACCTGGGTTTACCACCATCGACAGATAAGTTGATTGTCCCACAGTAAACTGCGGTCCATCAAGGTATGCCAGCACCGTGTACTTACTTCTATTAATTTTGACCTATTTTCACCCATAAGGAATAGAAAACGAGTTTTTATAGTTTTCCTCGATGTGCTCAAACAATTACTTGGGGTTTCAAATTAAGTTCTCAGTCCCAAAGCATGTAGAATTCTTTTTATGTACATAATCCAAGGGATCCTGTAAACATATTCTAATGTGAGGCAGTTAGCGATGAACTTCTTTGACAAATTAACGGATTCCCTTCGCCATATGGCGTGCCACAGAAGGATTGGCACCAAACCAATCCGAACGGATATGTAAAGGTCATCCAATTCAAGATGGCAGTTAAAGGTTGATCAGCTATGAGAAAGGCTCAGCATTTTTTTCCACAATCTACTCATCAAGGCTCTTCAAGATAGGGTAGGTGCAGATGAAGTGGTCATACAATGGTTCTTCTCCTTCTTACACAACCGCACCCAGAGGATAAAAATCTTCTGTGATTTGTATGGCCACCGAATTAACTTTGCCCCACTCTCCTGCTCCGTAAGAGGCTACCAAACAGGATTTTGCCTGGTATACTGTTTTTAGCATATCAATCTGTTTCGATCATAGTTTTTTTGTGAACGAAATTATTGCATTATTGCTTTTTTCAAGCATCATCCCTCTGTTATTCACCATTGGGGACCATGTGGCCATCCTATCAAATGTCACCTCCAAATAGGAGAATGAATCTGTCTGTGCAATTTTTAACCCTGCAATATGAAAGGATGGGGTTTTCTTAGGTTTATGACCTGTCACTAGGATGAAGAACTTAGCCTCATTTGTTTTAAGGTCCAGTTTATCCATAAAAAGGACATGAGTCTAGCAACTTCTGGAGTGCCTTATCTGTCTGTGCGATAAAGACCAATTGGCCGCATAGAGAAGTATGGGGATGCAGAGTTTATCCATAGATGTAACATCAAGAGTCGAGGCCAGAAGGGGAGTCTCAACTCCGTTCGTGTATTAGGAAAACAGGAGAGGGACTAGGATGCTCTAATCATTTGCTTCACCAGATAAAACTGGGGTTTCCAAGCACCAACTATCCTGAGGGAAACTTTAGAGCAAACTAGCGATTAGATGGTTCGATAAGTCTTTTGCCCCTATACCCAGGTTGGACGATCTATTTGCATGTCACACCTGCTATAGACCTCCACCAGTGTTTCTTCTGGCTTTGTCCTGCCCAGGCATAGTTCACCATCTTTCAGGTCCTATCAAAGATGCTCGTGCTCCAACACCCAGACAGAGCAGGCAAGATGAGTCGGTGGTGCACATACCGCAAGGATGTGGTGGGATCCCACTTCAGCTGGCTGTTACCTTTATTGTGCCACAGGCTTTCAATCAGCTCTCTAATTCACACACATGCTAGACAAGATCGAGCAGAGGGGTGACTGACATCACTGCAGACTACTGGTTCCCAGCATTCACCTCTCCACTCAGCGGCATGACGTGGTCAAGGTGCCCTCTGTACAGTCCACACCAGGTCACACACACAACAGGAGTAGGGGGCTCAGTCTCTCTTCCCTGTCCTGGCCCATCCCATTCCAATAAAGCCCGGGCGGTTGCTATGGGAGTGCACGGAGGCAGTCAATCTGCAAAGATGCTGACAGGGGATCTGTAACTTTCTCTGTCAGATCAGCGAGCCACTTGCTGGCCAAAGTCTTCCCAGCAGACTTTATCACCTGCTTTGCACTGAATCCCCAGACTGTCTGCAAAGAGTAGACTCCAAGAAGACCTGAATCCAGCACGCTTGTCTCCACTATTGGCCTAACATCATCCATGAGGTGAGCCTCAATCAGAAGGATTTGGTCCCCCCTGAGCAACACCAGAGAGTCGGTCTTCTGTACGCCCCATTTTCTGTGTTCTCTGCCGGATGGGTATTCAGAGATGGGCTCTTTACTCACCATTACTGAGGGAATCCTGGTTAGATTATTTTCCTCCACTTAGCAAAATGCATGAATTCAGTGCATCCCCATGTCTGATCTGAGGTTGTAGTCAGATGCCAAAGCATGGTGGAGCCGGACCTCTTCATGGGCGTCAGAAATAAGGAACCCTCTTTCGCACGGGGGGGTCACGGCAGCCCACCTTTTCCCAGATTGGTAACCAAAGCCCTCGGGGGCCAGCATGGAAACCAGCACCTGACGGCAGGCAAGGGACCTTCCCAGCCCTAGGAGACAGCCACATGCAGAACCCATATCAGCAGAGGCAGGAAGCTCCATCACTGGCCCTCTTAGACAGGGCTACACACTTTTTAAACCCCTGACTAGGCAACCTGGGACCAGTGCACCAGATGCCTTGCAATAAGGGAAGGTTACCCTACATCCGCCACCTACCAGGGCCAGTGGTAGCCAGGGCTCACCCCCTGCATATTGACCCAAGTCATGCCAGCCAGCTGGGGTCCCCCTTGCCCTGGTGGGATGCACTGAGGGGAGAGGTACCCGGATCCTCCATACCACCCAAGCATCTCACTTGCTTCCGGTACACACATGAAAGCTCGAGCCGCCATGGGCAGCACCCCCTCTCACTCCTCAAAGCAGTTCACGCTGGCTTTGAGGGGGCACAGCATGTTCACTGAGAAGAGCAGGGGTTTCCTCATGGCCCCAGCTCCTTCTCATCCAGGCTGACCTGCCACCCATGACAGGCCACTCCTCAGTCACTCAAAACCCAGGTAGGCTGGGATTGGGCTTGAGAAGGCCTTCAGGGAGTTCCAGCCCAGGGAGGCACTGCAATTTAGTCACCCCGTGAACGTGCAGGGTAAGCATGAGTCCCTCATGGCAGGGCTATCTCTCACATCATGCCCCAGAGGGCCTAGGGCTTCACCCTCCCCGGTGGCTCACATCAGTTGGGTCCTCCTAGGGGGAGGAGCCCACCCAATGCCTGGCTCTCACCCACGCATCCAGTAACCATGCAGCGCTCCGGTGGCCAGGATGCACAAGGGGGACCAGGCTTTGTGCCTTGGGTTCCATCTGGGAGACGTCAGAGGGTTTAGGCTGTAATCTTCAGTCACTCAGACTGCGCCACCATTAATGATCCTTTACCAACTGAAACCTTGTTACAACTTTCACTTCCTCAAGATAATAAAGTTTGATCATCTTCTTGGTGCTCCACCAGAGCACTTGCCAACCCTGGCAGGGCGGTGTGTATAAAGACAGGGACTTAATCAATGCAAGCTTATGACCTTAATTTACTGGGAATTCCTCATTCATGGAAAATAATTGCAATCTCCAATCCAGATTCTGCACCTGTCGACAAAGTGTTGACCGGGGTCTTCAACCTTTTCTGTGGTGAGAACTACTGATCAGTGAAACTCAGCGTAAACTACTAAATGCCAAGCAATTTGTGCACTGTTCCCAGAGAACTCCAGGCCACGCCCAGCAATGTGGGCTGCAGTCCATATGGAGGAGTAGCAACTCTATGATACAATGTAACTGTGCACTGGTCCGGGTGGCGTGCTGCATTTTATAGAGAGCTACAATTCAGATGGCGCAATTACAAAACCGTGACATAAAGCACACCACAATCTGGCAATGTGGCATAATGGGTATCGTTATTCAGGGACGGAGCCACAACAGCTTGGTACAATGTGCATCACGGTCCGGGAGGAGGTGTAGACTGCTGTTTTCCTACAGCGCATTCAAGGCAGGACTATTATAAGCTTTCTCTCTAGAACGCCAAGGAAGCTGCTTTAGCCCCTGACTGACAAGCTTCATATATCCTGCCATCGAGAGCCACCTAAATCACCCCGCACTCACTGAGATTACTACTTGCAAGGTTTTCAAAACCAAACATGACTAGAGCTGAGATTACTACTTGCAAGGTTTTCAAAACCAAACATGACTAGGGCTTCACTGAGATCCATCAAATTAGACTACATTCTAAAAAAGAGCCAGGTTCCTTAATATCAGACCTTCTGAAAGCATAGTGGCTCTTAGAATAAAAAGCTCTCTGAATATATGTAGTTGAAATGTATAACTGCACGGCTATTCATTTGGTCGACTCAATAAACATATTGCTTTCAGGAGCTTAAATGACAGGTGTCATGGTTACAGTACTGAACACGTTATAGACCGTGTAAGGATTAAAGGCAAAGAAGGCCCTGCTGGAATTCAACCCGGGTCCTGTAGATCTGGGAGCAGGACTTCAGGCAATTGCGGAATCCTACCAGCCTATAAACAAAGGACACAATACATCACACATCATTATTCACAACAGAAACATTTCAAAGCTGATGTAAATATTGTGTGCATAACAGTGCGTGTGGAGCGGTGCAGTCCAATGAAAATTCGAGACATGCAGTTGAAACTGTACTACACAGCATCCTGCAAATTTGTTTTTTATGTACGCTTCTTTACAAACGGTTCTGCTTTAAATTCAACTTTATTTAATGATTACATTAAAGCAGAGATTCACAGGTTTCTTTTTTATACAAATGAAGTAAATTACACATTTACTTTTTTGCTATTTCACCAATATACATTTCACAGGGATTTTTTTTTAAACAAGTACCTCTTGCAAGTTAGACACATCCAGGAGCCAGGAACCTCACGCCTGCGCTGTGGTATTCAGCTACAATAAAGCCAACCAGAGTCCCAGGCCTTATAATACAGCTCCCAGGTAAAGGCTGCCACTATGGCTGAGCAGGATTGAAGTGCTACGGTTGCTGATGGGCAATCTAATATTGCTCGTGCCAGTCCTTTTGCATTGACATCCCCCTCTCATCACCACCACTCACCAGCTAAGTTCAATTCAGCTAATGTGAGCAGCTGCTTTGGGTGAGGGTGTGCAAGTACTGAAAAAGGCCTCTAATTAACAAAACAATAAGACAAGCCACATTTACTTTTAAAGCAGGGCACTAAAATGGTTATTGGGGTGGGGGGGTTGGAGCTTGCCGAAAACCTAAGATGGCCGCTTAAACCGAGTGCTCCGGCTGGCCGCCGCAATATCCGTTATTAATCCTGCATCAGGGTAGTTAAAGCTGCCAAATCTATGGCAATTCATGAATCGGAAAGACTCACCTCTGTAAAGTGGTGCCTAGTGGCCCTGGGGACGGAGTGCTTCTGCAAAAATTGCATATTGACGCTGAGGCCCGCTCTCGTGCCCGGAAGTCTGTAACTGCGATGCCTGGAACATGACAGTATGGAGAAAACACCAGAAGGAGCACACGAGAGGCCCTCCCGGGTGAACTGACGGCGGGGGCTCAGGCACGCTCTGGCTCGTAGGGGCCAAAACCTTCTCTTCCGGCAGATTGCGCTGCAGGGTAGGCGGGAGGAACCTGCCTGGATTGCCCCCAGATGACCAGAGTCTGGGGCGGTGGCGCTGGGCCTCCGGCGCTGAAATCGACCCCCGCTGCAGGGTGTACCGCCGAGATTGCCCCAGTGAGAAGGCCGGCAGTTTAGAGTGCATAAGAACAGCACGGAGCACACCACCTGGGCAGGTTGCCTGGCCGGGAGAGCGCCCTGCCACGCTGCCTGGAGACCTGAAGGGCGAAGGTGCGGATGATTGAGACCACGCTGAACCACCGCCACGCATACCTCCACGCCGGAGGACTTGCGGTGGAAGCACGGATTGGCAACATGCTGGGTGGTGGCGCGCTGACCCCCACCCCCCCAGTGAGTGCAGCGAGGACGCACTCATTGCCGGACCCGGAAGATCGGACATCAGCACTGAGAGCTGCGTGCCAGTGGGACAAGTAAGTGGCTTGCAAAGCGGGCCGACGGTATTGTGCAGCAGCGGAGACTGCCCTGTGCCCTGCGCCGCCTTCCCCCGCCTGACAGTTCTGACACCGGCAGCCTGGAGTGCTGGGACCCGGCCGACCTTACGGCAAACTGCAAGCAGATGGAAGGGTGCCATTGCGCGATTTGCTGCAAGCGCTGACACAAGGCGAAAGCGGGGCTGGATACTCTACACAACAGCAGGGGCTTGGTCTGCAGTCTAACTATAACAACGTCCTGGTATCATACCTACAAAGTGGAGTGCACTGTATGGGCAGTTGGCAGATATTGGTTCTAAATGAGTTGAAGGACAGGCGGTCCAGCGGGTAGACCGAGGGTCTGAACTAAGAGCTCTTGCGACAAGCCATTGGCAGCATAAGCTTGTATAGATAAACCAGGGCTGCGAATTTACCTGCGCACTGCCTGGGTGCTAAAGGAAGACCACTTTTACGACACCGGGTGGATAAAACTCAGACGAAGCTACAATTCTACCAAAGGAAGCCCAGGCAGCGGGACCCAACATCTGAAGGAAGTGCCAGCTCACAACCAGACATGCCGGACATGACATGCCGGATCCAGTGGAGGGAGACATTTGCATCGCTCTCGCTGTTATACAAAAGAGCTTGTCCACCATTGATGGCAAAATAGACTCTTTGTCATATCGTATGGACAGAATGACAGAACGATTGGACAAGCAGGCGGAGTGCATAGACATGACAGAGCGTCGGATTACAGAGGTGGAAGAGGCCCAGACAGAAACAGACACTATTCAAAACCAAATGGGAAAGGCGCTACAATCTCTCCAAGATAAGGCAGAGACTTTGAAGCCAGGTCCCGAAGAAGTAATATCCGCATCACAGGCCTTCTGGAACCTACTAGTGTTGGAAAGAGTTACAAAAGAAACATGGAGCAGTTTGCTGAGAAGCTACTGGTGATGCTGTTGGGTGCTGAAATATTCTCCTCGATGTTCGTGGTGGAGCGAGCGCACCGCTCGTTGGGACCGAGATCTCCTCCTGGCGCTCCTCCGAGACCCATAATAGCAAAATTGCTGAACTATCGAGATAGAGACGCGGCTTTGAAGCAAAAGCTGTAATACGAAGGATCCACAATCTCACTTCTCCCCGACTTCACGCTTCGAGTTCAGGAAGCATGCAGGCAATTTGCACCATTGAAGAGACTTTTAAGAGAGCAGAATTTGGACTACGCCATGCTATATCCGGCCCGTCTTCGAGTGAATAGACAGGGAAAATCACGGATTTTCACAGACCCTAAAGCGCTCCAGAAGGCCGTGACGGAGTGGTCGAGAGACAAGCTGGTCAACAGTGAGATGCCCAGCGAAGAAGGAGCGACGGGGGAGTCCTTGATGACAGGACTAGCTGCTGGGAAGCTCACTCTGTTAGAAAAAAGTTTTTGGCTGGACTAAACAATGAACAATATTCGCACACCAGGGACTGCTAAGTACCTAGGAAGTTAGTGAGTAATGTCGCTCTAAGGCAGCCAATGCAGCAGCAATGGTAATGACAGGCTGGTAAGAGGGGCTCTTAATATAGACTGCTTTCTCATGACAGGCGAATATGATAGAGAACCTATTGTTATGTAAGGACGCTGATGCAACTGTTGTTCTAGGTGGCGGGGAGTGTGCAGATCATTGCCTACTGCAGGTTAGTTTAGTAAGGACGAAGGCAACATCCGCCCACTACACAAAGCTCAACTACGTTGTGATTGTTGTTTAAATCACCAGATGGGATTGTTTTAATGTACCGTTGGGTTAATACGTGGGGATTCCACCTTTGCACTGTTGGGGCATGCTTGGCGTGGGAGGGGGGAGGTTGGAGAGGGGAGGGCACAGAGTCAACAACTGTTTGTGAATACAATGATATATTTACTGAATTGCTCGAGCACAGCTTATTGAGAACAGATGGCGCGCAGATAGGCAGTAAGATATATAAGCTACAGAAACTGATGAAGCCGAGTAGCACACAAGACCCAGGCCCAACATGGTAAAATAAACATTTTAACCTGGAATGTTCATGGTCTCAACGATTACAGGAAGCTTCGGAAGATCCTGGCTTATCTAACCAGGCACAAGATAGAGATTGCATTGTTGCAAGAGGTGCACCTACCCCTCAATAGTCCAATGCTCAGTAGTAAGGGGTTAAAAGAAAATACACATGTTGCGGGGTTCATCACTCATGCTCGGGGGTGATTACCTGGATTAATCCACGATCTGAACTGAAACCGGAACCACTCGAATCGGCCCCGGAGGGTAGATTTGCCATTTCGAGATGCAGAGGGAAGGGAATAGACCTCACTCTATTAAACATCTATGGCCCTAACTTTGACAATCCTCACTTCTATGTGAAGCTACTCGAGAAAATGCGAACCTATGAGAGGGACATACAACTCTGGAGTAGAGATCTTAACTGTAATCTGGACCCGCGCATGGACCAGTCGCGGGGCACAGAGAGGTGCCTCTCTGCCTCGGCTGATTGCAGACACAATGACACGATTGGAACTAAGGGACGTGTGGAGAGAGAGACAACCAGGGCAGGGTGGGTATACACACTATTCAGCATATCATAACCTACACACCAGCGCACTATATAGCCAGATCAGCGACTGTATTGTACTTCCCAGGACGTATTCCGAACACTCGCCTGTCTTGCTGGTGGTCGAATGCACATATAAGCACATTCCTCCATTCATTTGGCGGTTCCCCCATACTCACTTCTGAATCCAGTGTTTAGATCAGAACTTGCAGAAGCCATTGACACGTTTTTAGATTGTAACGTTGGGTCGGTTGACACATTTGCAGTGGTGTGGGAGACGTTCAAAGTCTACATCTGTGGGATTGCCATGACCAAACCTTCAGGGGTTTTACGGGTGCTCCGCGCGAGGCTCTCACAATTTGAGAACTCCCTCAAATTGCTAGAACAGAGGTCACTAACTATGCCTACAGACAGTGTAGGGGAAGAATTTAAGGCACTGCTTGAAGAATATCATGAAGCAGCCGACGTGGAACTCAAACACCTGCGGAAATACGTGACGGCCCGCATCTATAGGGTGGGAGAATGTCCGGGCTTGGTTCTTGCCTCGCTACTAAAAAAGAGATGGGAGGCATCTGGAGTCATGGAAATTAATAACCAAGAAGGGGAGCCTATTACTGACCCACTGGCGATTACGGACAGATTTAAACAGTATTATTCAACCTTATGCAGCTCGCAAAGCGGGGATAATGAGCCAGCGATCCTGGACTACCTGACGCATATTAAGCTGCCCTGGCTGCTGAATGCGCACCAGAAATACTTGATGCGTCCCCTCGATAAAGAGGACATAATGGATGCCCTGGTTGGGATGAAATCCGGGAGCGCTCCAGGCAGGGACGGCTTAACAGTAGCATTCTATAATGAGTACAAGGAAGTGCTCATCCCACACTTAGCTACGCTATTTGAAGAGATAAGCAAGAGCGGTATCATGCCACCTTCAATGAGGGAGGCATTGATAGTTGCGACTCTTAAACCGGATAAACAACCTACTGAATGCATCTCATACTACCCACTGTCGCTCCTAAATGTTGACGCGATTATCTATGCCAAGATATTGGCAAATCTTTTAGGGCCAGTTCTAGTGGCGCCAGAGTAAGCAGGGTTTGTTCCCAATAGGAACCTTACTTATAATCTCTGCACTGTATTCGGGGCGATACAGCATACAAGAAGAGACGTGCAGGCTGTTGCGGTATTCCTAGATATAGAGAAAGCATTCGACTCCATTGAATGGGCGTTCATGAAGCAGCTCTTGTCGAGACTGGGACTAGGGGAGATCTTTCTCCAGCTGGTGGGGGGTCTTGTACAACTCCCCAAAGGCCAATTTGTATTACTAGAGGCACGTGTCAGGGGTGCCCGCTGTCCCCAATTTTATATGCTCTGGTGGTGGAGCCCTTGGCCTGCGCCATTTGGGAGTATCACAGCAACATGGGTATACGCTTCCGGGGATACGATTATTTCCACTGATGCGGACGATAACTTATTATACGTTAGAGACCCTGACCGGCATCTCTCACCACTGCTAGGCGAGGTGGTCAAGTATTGCACGTTATCAGGGCTCAAAGTGAAATGGAATAAATCAATCATATTCCCCCTCACGCCAACTACCACACCTTTTACCCCAGATTATCCACTCAAATGCATGACTGAGCCTGTGCGCTATTTGGGAATAAAGATCCACACTGACTCAGAGATAGCTATGAGGGAAAACTATGGGGTAGCACTTAGCAAACTGGAAGACGACGTAGACAAGTAGGTCCGGCTACCATTATCCCTAGCGGGGAGGGTCTCAATAATGAAAATGGTGATATTACCACGGTTCTTATTTCTCTTCGCAAATAAATCTATGGTCTTCCCCAAATCATTCTTCTGCTGGGAACAGAGCTAGACGACGCCACGTGGAGATACTGCTGCAAAAGCACAAAGCGGATATCGCCAAACGGCAGACATAGACTGATTCTTTTAAATATCTGAACAGGACCTATTACACGCCAAAGAGGCTGAACAAATTTGGATTGTGAGACTCCGCAGACTGTGGTTGCTGTGGAGCACAGTAGGTGGACTTTTTCCATCTAGCTTGGTTATGTCCTGGGATTGCGAAGTTCTGGGTACGGATTTTTAAGAATCTGGGTGATATTATAGAGAGGACTCTAACGCCTGACCCAACACTGCCATTAATGGGATATTCCAAACAAATACCTAAAACAGTCATGCAATTGGTAGACATGGCGCTACTGATAGCCAAGTGCAGGGTAACGATTTGCTGGTCCCGTGGACCGGCTACCACAGTTACGAGTTGGATGAAAGACATGGTGTATTGCAGTACGCAAACGGAAAACTATAGTGAGATCCTACCCCTGCGCAACCACCCTAAAAACTTCAGGGGACTATATAAAACATACCTACTCACTAGAAATAGAGAGATGGAGGGTAAGGAAGCACCTACAGATGCACAAAGGGGGAGACATGTGTAACATGACAGATGGAAATTGCGTATACTTTTACAATAAGATTGAGGTGAGAACGCACAAAAACGGGTCTGAACCGTGCTGACTCAGAAGTAGACAAATTGTATAAGGATAAAGTGGGCTGAGCGGCATGACCCAACATTGTCATCGTGTTGCTGTGGGTGGAATTGTAAGCCACACTACATTTAGTCAATGTCTACTGCCACTAGACTTCATGCCAGACACAAGTGATTTATAAAATGCAAATATGTGTCAAGTGATTGTCTTTATGTAGCATGACTCCGTAGAACTTTGTATACACAAAAAGTTAATAACGTTTTTTTTAAATATTGAAAAGAAATATGGTTATCGGGGGCTTCGAGCTACTCACAGGTTGTCGGCGAACTACCAGTAGCTAGTGATCGACTGTTTGAAGACCCCTGATGTAGAAACTCGCAGATCGGTTCAGTGTTGCTCACATGTAACCCTGGATATCTAAGGGCATCACAGGCCTGTTATTGCTCGATATGGTGTGGCTGAAAACCACTTGTCCTAAGGGGAAACAACCTTTACAACGCAAGTTTTACAACGCAATGCTATTACAACGCATTTTTTACAACGCAAAAGCTTTTACAATGCATGCATTTACAACGCATGCTTTTATATGGTAAGTACTTTTACAACGCATATACCATTACAACGCATTTTTGTAATTTTTTTATTTTTTTGAAAAATGCTGTTAGAAAAAATAATTAATTAATATTTTAGAATTTATATAAAATACTATTTTTAAAAAATATGAAAGAGTAATTTTTGATTATAAATAAATAAATTAGAAAAATTAAAATATATGAGTAGTATTATAAAAGATTAATACTTGAGTATTTTAAAAATATGAAAGAGTAATTTTTAAGAATAAATAAATAAATAAATACAGTATATTAAAAGAGTAGTATTATGAAAGATTAATACTTGAGTATTTAAAAAATATGAAAGAGTAATTTTTTTGTATAAATAAATAAATATATAAAGTATTTTAAAATAGTATTATGAAAGATTAATAATTGAGTATTTTTATCTTACTTATTTAAAATGTAATTAATAATATAAATAATTTAATAAAAGAAAAAGTACTTTTGGAGTATTTAAATTTTAAATAAGATAATGTAAAAAAAAGAGAATTTAATTTAAGGTAAAATACATAAGTATTAATTGAGTAATAAAAAATAATAAGAACATCTAAAATACCTGAGTATTATGATTTAAAAAAAAAAAAAAAATTATTAAAATAACCAATTAAAAAAAAAAATTATTAAAATTTATAAAATATTAACAGATTTATTTAAAAATTATTTAACTTAAAATTATACCAAAAGAAAAAAGAACAAAGAAAATAGAACTTACTTTAAAAAAATTCCCACGCTTTTGTATTGAAGTCTATGTGATAAATTGTCCTTCATTTATTTTGGCAGCTTAAGAAGATACAAGCCGCGGAACAAGAAAGGAAGGAGTGAAAAGAGAAGAAAAAGCAAGTTTGAAAGGAAAAAGAAATTAGAGTCGAGGTAAGGAACATATTTAGTAAATTTACATATTATAATATAAATTTAACATGTTTAAATAACAATTTATTACAAAAAAAGTAAACAAATAAGGTGTTTTAAATATTTCTTTATTTGAATAAACATAGAAAAAACATTTTTGATTTATTATATTTTATAACATAATGTACATATTTTAGAAAAAATATACAATATTTATTATTATTTTTAAACATATATTTATTGAAATAGTAAAATAAATAGTCCATTTTAAACATTGATTCACGCCATGACGTCATGACGTGAACGTAAACGTAAGGCGCCATTTTGGAGAGCATCGGAGGAGGAAGCAGCAGGAAGCTGATCTGCGTCCAGGTAGGAAACTTTTTCACATTTATTAATAGATATATAGTTAAAAAAGATACATATATAGTAAGAAAAGAATAAGGAGAGGTTGCGGAATAACTAATTGATGTTTAAAATGTTAAAAAACATGTCCACGTTCATTTCATTAGTGTATGTCTATGTCGGGTCGCGAAAATTTATTTGTTAACAAAAAAAAAGTTATTAACTGTAACAGTAATTAAAGTTACAATTAAAAATGTTAATTTCAACACTTCGGTACGATTGCAAATGATTGAAATCTTCATTTAATATAAAAAAATGTTTGCGTATTCATACTTTGTGAACAAATTGATTGTTATTTATTTGGTGTTTATGCAGCAATGTGCATTTCGGAAAAAATATTGACTTTTGCAAATTAGAATAGGTAGAGATTTTTTGGTTTTTTTGGTTGGTAGTTAGTTAGGAAGTTTTCTAAAAATTAATAACTTGATATTGATCATTGGAAAGTTGGACAAATATTATGGTAAAGTTGTTTTGGATACATTGGTTGTTTGTAAGTAAATGAAGATTGGAAAAAAAAAAAGTAAAATTAGGAGACCCGACTTGTAATTTTGAAAAAATGATTGAAAAAAAATTGTATGCCAATTGTAATTAAAGGTTATTTAAATTTGAAGCAAAGCAGGAAAGTAAGTACATAACTATTTTAAAAAAGATAGAATGTTAGCCAGATTTTCCAGGTAGTCTAGAGCCACACACAACGAAAATTGTTGTAATATAGCCAATAGTCTCTCAGACATTTTCTTAGTTTTTACAGTTACTCGTAGGTTTAGACTACCTGCAAGTGATTGGGCAAGTCTCATTTCTTGAAAACTTTGCTCCTTCTTCAAAGTTTCCAAAAATGAGTAGAAATTAGGATGAGGTTTTCCAATTGTATGGTTGAAGGAGTTATGCCATCCCTCAATGGCATTGTTTGTTTTTGCTTCTCCCTCTAAACAGCTCGTGTAACAGTTCCACCACTCCACATGGAATCGTGGCTTCCTCCTGCGACCCGATCTGCTTAGGTGCCCAATCCATGTGTCCTCGAAATAATTTAGGATGGGTGCCAATTTTTCTTCATTACTTGTAAAAAAAACAGATTCTGTAATAGCAGTGTAGTACTCGTCCACACTATCGGGAGGAACAAAACAAAGTGCTGTTAATTTTTTTAATTCAAACTGTAGTTTGCTATCTCGACAGTATTCTGCAACTAGGGATGTTTTTTGTAATTTACGCCAAAATGCCTGGGAAAAATGGAAAAAACATCCCTGAATTTGGGTATCCGTGTACGTTTTAGTGATCACATTGATCATGCTCAATTCAAAATCTATTATTATTTTCCTAGGACTTTGAGAAGTTTTACTTTTAATAACTGATAAAAGTTCACAGTATGTTGCAGAAGTCTTATCAGGTAGCAAACTATATACTAAGGGGATTACATTATTGTTAATTTTAGCATGTATAGTGTAAATTTGTGTGAAAGGATGGGGTGTACTTTTAAACGTCCCATCCATCATCCAAATTTCACTATTTTCTAACTTTGCTAGGTTATGTGGGGTACTAAAAATAAGAATTCGTTTCTGAGGGTTTTGGTTATCATGCAGAAGGAAAGGTTCATCAGAAAAAGAAATAGAAAGATCATGTGGAATTCTAATATCAGAAAAAGTATGTTGTGTAGATAATTGGATGTTACTTGCCTGCTTTTGTCTTTGAATAATTCTTCTCAAATTAGGAATTATAGGCATATAACTAGCAACATGACTGGGGACATGCTGTGCAACCTCTCTTAAAATGGATCCTGTAGAATCATTGGAGGTGCTTGCAATAGCTTTCATTTCATTAACAGTTTCTCTTATTTCTACCTCCATTGCAGAGGCAGAGTGGTTATGTTCTGTTGTTTTTACAACTAAATTATCAAGTGTAACGGCTCTGCCACTGCAATGGGTAGAGTAGTATTGCACACACCTCCAATGATTTCTAGGAAAACTTATTCTTTCCTTACTATATATGTATCCTGCATGGTTCAATAAATTTTTCCCTTTCCTCGATTTTATATATTTTGCAGTTTCAAGAGTAGACATTATCTGTGAAGAAAAGAGAAGGAAAAAAAATTAGGATGTAAAAGTAAAAACACACACTTCCCTTACTGCTGCACCTTCCTGGAGTTAGAATAGTAAATATTACCCCTACACCATCCAACACTTTCCCTACTGCTGCACCTTCCTGGAGTTAGAATAGTAAATTTTACCCCTACACCATCCAACACTTTCCCTACTGCTGCACCTTCCTGGAGTTAGAATAGTAAATATTACCCCTACACCATCCAACACTTTCCCTACTGCTGCACCTTCCTGGAGTTAGAATAGTAAATTTTACCCCTACACCATCCAACACTTTCCCTACTGCTGCACCTTCCTGGAGTTAGAATAGTAAATATTACCCCTACACCATCCAACACTTTCCCTACTGCTGCACCTTCCTGGAGTTAGAATAGTAAATTTTACCCCTACAGCATCCAACACTTTCCCTACTGCTGCACCTTCCTGGAGTTAGAATAGTAAATATTACCCCTACACCATCCAACACTTTCCCTACTGTTGCACCTTCCTGGAGTTAGAATAGTCAATTTTACCCCTGCACCATCCAACACTTTCCCTACTGCTGCACCTTCCTGGGGTTAGAATAGTACATTTTACCCCTACACCATCCAACACTTTCCCTACTGCTGCACCTTCCTGGAGTTAGAATAGTAAATATTACCCCTACACCATCCAACACTTTCCCTACTGCTGCACCTTCCTGGAGTTAGAATAGTAAATTTTACCCCTACACCATCCAACACTTACCCTACTGCTGCACCTTCCTGGAGTTAGAAAACTAAATTTTACCCCTACACCATCCAACACTTTCCCTACTGCTGCACCTTCCTGGAGTTAGAATAGTAAATTTTACCCCTACACCATCCAACACTTTCCCTACTGCTGCACCTTCCTGGAGTTAGAATAGTAAATATTACCCCTACACCATCCAACACTTTCCCTACTGCTGCACCTTCCTGGAGTTAGAATAGTAAATTTTACCCCTACACTATCCAACACTTTCCCTACTGCTGCACCTTCCTGGAGTTAGAATAGTAAATATTACCCCTACACCATCCAACACTTTCCCTACTGCTGCACCTTCCTGGAGTTAGAATAGTAAATTTTACCCCTACACCATCCAACACTTTCCCTACTGCTGCACCTTCCTGGAGTTAGAATAGTAAATATTACCCCTACACCATCCAATACTTTCCCTACTGTTGCACCTTCCTGGAGTTAGAATAGTAAATTTTACCCCTACACCATCCAACACTTTCCCTACTGCTGCACCTTCCTGGAGTTAGAATAGTAAATTTTACTCCTACACCATCCAACACTTTCCCTACTGCTGCACCTTCCTGGAGTTAGAATAGTAAATATTACCCCTCCACCATCCAACATTTTCCCTACTGCTGCACCTTCCTGGAGTTAGAATAGTAAATTTTACCCCTACACCATCCAACACTTACCCTACTGCTGCACCTTCCTGGAGTTAGAAAACTAAATTTTACCCCTACACCATCCAACACTTTCCCTACTGCTGCACCTTCCTGGAGTTAGAATAGTAAATATTACCCCTACACCATCCAACACTTTCCCTTCTGCTGCACCTTCCTGGAGTTAGAATAGTAAATTTTACCCCTACACCATCCAACACTTTCCCTACTGCTGCACCTTCCTGGAGTTAGAATAGTAAATATTACCCCTACACCATCCAACACTTTCCCTACTGCTGCACCTTCCTGGAGTTAGAAAAGTAAATTTTACCCCTACACCATCCAACACTTTCCCTACTGCTGCACCTTCCTGGAGTTAGAATAGTAAATTGTATCCCTACACCATCTAACACTTTCCCTAATGCTGCACCTTCCTTGAGTTAGAATAGTAATAGTTATTCCAACTACAACCCATATTTTAAGCATTGTGGGGTTTTGTTTAAATAAAACGTTTGACTATTATATTGTTGGATTTAAAACAGTGTTCATTTAAAATACCTTTTGTATTTGGTGTTTCTCTCTTGGTGTGGCTTCTGCTATGGTTTTGGCCTGCTGGCTTGAGATTGTGGTTATTAGGTTTTCAGTTTTTTTCAACAAAGTAGCAAACAATTGTCTGTGAAAATGAAAAAAAAATAATAATAAATTAAACAACTTTAACAACGTTGGTGACAAATGCAAAATGTGAAAAATGTTATGAAAAGCTGACATTTTATATAAGTGTAACGACATTACATATCATACTTTCCCTGGTGCTGCACGAAACTTGAGTTAGAAATTTTTTTTGTAACCATAAACAACCTACACTTACAATAATGCTACACCTTCATGAACTTAGAATACTAATGGATACACCTACACCATCCCTCACTTTCCCAACACCTCCACCTTTCTGGAGTTAGAATATTAATTGTTACCCCTACACCATCCCACACTTACTCTAATGCTGCACCTTCATGGAGTAAGAATAGTAATTGTTACCCGTACACCATCCAACACTTTCCCTATTGCTTCACCTTCCTGGAGTTAGAATATTAATTGTTACCCCTACACCATCCCACACTTACTCTAATGCTGCACCTTACTGGAGTAAGAATAGTAATTGTTACCCCTGTACCATCCCACACTTTCCCTATTGGTGCACCTTCCTGGAGTTAAAATAGTAAATATTTCCAATACACCATCCCACACTTTCCCTACTGCTGCACCTTCCTGGAGTTAGAATAGTAATTATTACTCCTACACCATCCCACACTTTCCCTACTGCTGCACCTTCCTGGAGTTAGAATAGTAATATTTATTACAACTACAACTCATATTGTATGCATTGTTGGATTTCATTACAATTAATAAATAAAACGTTTGACTATTATATTGTTGCATTTATAACAGTGTTCATTTAAAATACCTTTTGCTTTTGGTGTTTCTTTCTTGGTGTGGCTTCTGCTATGGTTTTGGTCTGCTGGCTGCAGTTTTTGGTAATTTGTATTTCAGTTTTTTCAACAAAGTGGCAAACAATTGTCTGTGAAAAAGAAATTAAAAAAAAAATAAATGAAAAACTTTGTCAACGTTGTTGACAAAAGTAAAATTTCAAAAATTGTTTGTAATGCTGACATTTTATTTAAGTATAACTACATAACATATCATATTTTCCATGGTGCTGCACCACACTTGAGTTAGAAAAATAATTTGTACCCCTAAAAATCCTACACTTTCAATAATGCTGCACCATCATGAAATTAGAGTAGTAATGGATACCCCTACACCATCCTTCACTTTCCCTACTGCTGCACCTTCCTCGAGTTAGAATAGTAATTGTTACCCCTGCACCATCCCACACTTTCCCTACTGCTGCACCTAACTGGAGTAACATTAGTAATTGTTACCCTTGCACCATCCCACACTTTCCTTTATGATGCACCTTCAATGTTTAAAAAAAATATTTTTTACCCCTACACCATTCAACACTGTTGCTAATGGTAAAGTTAATGTTTTTATTAAAAAAAAAAAAAAAAAAAGAAGAAGTATTAAATGATTTACCTTCACAATAAGAAAGGTGAGTCGAGTAGGTAGAGGTGAAAAAAAATTAGGCAAACGATATGTTGCTTTTGATAGAAAAACAAATTTCTGTTTTAGGAACAAAAAAAAGATGTTATTAGTTTGTATAAATTAAAGTTACTTCAGAGAAAAAAAATGGTTAGAGTACATGTTATAAAATATTAAAATTAATTTTAATGCACTGTTTTGATGGAAATGAAACATGATTTAGGACAAAACAAGGTGTTAAAATATAATAGTGACTTACTAGTAGTAGGAAAGAAAGAATGCTTCTCCAAAGGATTGCAGTGTTCTCTCAGTCGAGGTCACAGTCTAGGTGTCAGAGGGTCAGGATTTTGCGTCTTGTCTCTCTGGTAGTTGATAATCAACTGATTGCAAAATGGTGTCTTGCTGGTATTTATAAGTTTTAGTCAGTGTCATTATAAATTTTTTTAAAAACCGCGTTCGTTTTCTTTTTTAGTATACTTTAATTTGCTGTGTAAAATGATAATTTAAAAAAGCATTAAAAGATGTGTTGTTTTCATTTATTTGCTCCGTTTTGGCATCCATTTTGGAACATGTTGTTTGCTATTGTTTTCATAGAAAGTGTTGTAGGACAAGTTTTAGATGTGGGATGGTTAAAATGGCGACTATGTGTATGTGTTTTGTGTTTGAATCCGTTTACTTATTTTCAGATATATTTATGATTTGCATGTATATGAACTGTTGTCTAATTATTCGTTATTTGTGTAATACTTTTAAATTTGTTAAAACGGATTTTTTTGGGAAATAGGAGTATTAATTTTAATACTCGAGTATTAATTTTAATACTCGAGCATTCATTTTGTAATGCATTTCAGTTAATTTACGTACAGTTTTTCTCCACATTTTAATACACTTCCCCACCCTAAAACCCCTATTTTCCCTGCATCCCGTGCCAGATTTTATTGTACTTTTTAAAAAAAAAATATATTTTTTGGCGTTGTAATGGTATGCGTTGTAAATGATTTCGTTGTAAAAGCACTTTTAAGTATTTTACTCAGTTTTGCGTTGTAACAGTATTCGTTGTAAAATATTGCGTTGTAATAGTGTTTACGTTGTAAAAAATGCGTTGTAAAGGTATGCGTTGTAATAGCATGCGTTGTAACGTCATACATCCGTCCTAAGTCTCAAAGAAGTTGAACTTAATCTCTAGTGGCACAGTACACATGTCCCTGGCTATCCCTCTTAATCCTGGCACCAGTTCCAAAAACCAACAAACTGGAGCCAGAGTCCTATTCCATTATTCCTAGCTGAAGTATTGAGGGAACACTCACATTTTTACAAAGTAAATGCTTTGGACCATCAGGACACTTAGTCAAAAGCATCAAGAGGCACCTAGAAGCAGGGCATGGAAAAGGCAGTAGCGAACCTCGCAGCTGACCTCCAGCTCAATTTCAAGAATAATAACGAGTTTTTTAACTAAATTAACTTAATATATAAGTTATTGAATATGGAATTGATGCTGTCGCTGACATCAGATTTGCCCTCCATTGGGTCCTTGCTAAAGTGTACTCATTCCAATTACAGGGCTTGAAACAGTGCAGTACAATTATTTTTCATCACTACCTGAGAGTGGGTCATTTTCACACCTACTGCCTTCCTTGGATGTGGTAGCCGTTTCTCAGGCTACCTCTCCAGAATTGAACCTTGATTCACCATTACACATGGTCACCACTGTGGCATACTCCCCAGCCCGAGTAGTCGAAAATGCATATGCCATACATGGAACGTAGTATAACACGTTTTAGGACTTGGCCTTTTTAGGTCTCGCCTGAGCCAGCTCATGCGATGCTCTGCGAGACATTTAGTAAGCAAGTTTTTAAAGTGCTACCACAGGCTTTTGGTGGCCTCAAGCTTGCGTTCACGCGAGCGTGCACGTGCGCAGCCGCCATCTGTCTTTCACGGGTCATTAAGTGCATCGCAATGGCGATCACTTTCACTTTCGCAGCACAGAGGCACCATCTGGCTTTCCTCTCGCTCTCCCTGTGCATGCGTGCACCACTTGCGTATTTTTATTTTTTTATTTTTGCCGCACACACAAAAGTCGCGGCCGCACGTTTTCTTTTTGCTCGCTGCCAATGCATTTATACAGTGGAGTGGAGTCGAACCCGCCTTCAGTTTCTTAGTCACAATGTGAGAAACTTACACCAGCTGTCTACAACCGTAAAATCCCAAATTTGTAATAGCAAAGTCAGTTTCCTAATCAAGCCAACGCTGCGTGTCAACGCTAAATCAAATCTTATAAACAATATCACAGAGCGATACAATACACGAGTCTTGCATGATTGTTCTATCAACCGGGAGTGAATGGTCTTAACCGTGGTGATTCTAAGCTTGAGCGACTTTTTCAGGCAGGGATCAGTGGGTCCCTCACGCTTCTGGGCGCCGGTGCCACTGTGCCCCTGGCCACATGGTTGTGGTGAGAGTGTACATAGAATACCTTTGACAATATGCCACTTGTAACATTGTGAGCGTGTAATCTTTGTGCTGTTGCGGCATTCTGCGTTGGACTGTAGGCAAGAAATAATAGTGTCTTTGTAGAAACTGAAGGTGCCATTGTCCTGCGCCTTTGCCTGGGGCCAGAGACCACTTCCTATGGAGGCGGGTCTCTGGGGAAGGGCAGGGGCAGCACCCAGCTCTTCCCATCCCACAGGACTGTCAGCAGCCCGCGAGTGGAGTCATCAGCCTCGGTCTCTCTTCTATGCCAATGAACCAGGTTATGGCCCGTGTCCTGCCTCAAAGTGCCTCCCCTCAGTGCCCGAGCCCTCCCACTGGAACTGCACGCCATTGGAGCCCGAGGAAGACACAGGTGAAGAAAACATTTCTTCGTGGATACCCTATGGGTTTTTGTTATGACTGTTACCACAAATGTTATCTTTTCCAAACAAACTGCAAGGGGGAAGGAAATTCGCAAGAGAATTCATAGGCTCGTTCGCCTCTGACGTTTCTGCGTCCTTTCCCATTAAAGTTGTCTGTAAGTGAACTGAACTGTAGGATGCAGTGTCAGCACTGGCTGGAATGCTTTTTTTGTGGCTGCCCGTGTGTCACACCTGCTTTCTTTGCAGTTGACAAAGGTTTATTATTGGCACTCTCATGTGCTGGGTGCTCTATAGTGCTCACTGGTTGGAGAATTGAGGCTCTATAAGGACAGTTTTTTTTTTAAAGGAATCTTGAAGAAAGTGCTTAAGTTAAGCCCTTTCTGCACTTCATTTTTAATTCCAAGAAAGCCATATTTTCCCCAGAATTAGGTCCGGGCCGTCGCAGTGTTGAACCGATTGAAATGTGTTAACAAGCATTGGCATAGCCAATAGGTTTCGTCTTTGGGACATTATAAGTGTTTAGCCATGCAACAGTTGATGTTGTTGCACCAAGGATATTGTGCTGGATAACTAAACAATTATAAGGTCCCAAAGGCGAGATCTATTGGCTATGCCAATGCTAGTTGGCTAAAGTTCCCTAAACGTTTTGCTTTCCCCCTAGACCATTTTCCTGACCTAGAGATGCCAATTTAGATGCTTTGGGTACTTTGCCACTGCTGATCAGTGTCAAAGTACAGGAGTTCCCTATGTAAAATGTATAGTGATTGGTTGGCCATGATTGGTATGTTTGCCTTACTAGTAAAAGTCCCTAGTGATGTGCAGTGTGTGTGCAAGGGCTTCAGAGTAGGGCCTGCGCGCAGCTTGCTAAATTAGCATGTTGTCCTGACAAGTGCAACCACTTGTCAGGCCTGACTTTCCCTTTTTAATACACATGGGGCACCCCTGTGGTAGGTCTAAGGTAACCCCTGGGCAGGGTGCAGTGTAGGTAAAAGGCAGAACATAAACTGAGGTGTGTGTTATGTTCTGGCAGTGAAAAACTCTCCATTTCGTTTTTCACTGCTGAAAGGCCATTCTGCTCATAGGACAGAATGGGGAAAGCTGGGTGTTGTGTTTTGTAGCCTAGTTTCCTGTTAGTGTATAATGGAGAGGTGAAGTTCGGTATGTGTGAACTCACAGTGTCATAATGCATCTTTCTGTAAAGGTGGTTTTGTCATTGTGTGTTTGTAAACCACTCTTTTAGAAAGTGGCTGAGTTTTGTGCTCTGAGCATTTCTGTGTGTTTCTGAAATGTGGATTGTCTGTCTAGAATTGAAAAGTGAGAGGAGCTGGGAGAGGTCTTGACCCAGGGAGGGGTTGAGATAGCACCAGGCTGCCCTGCATCTGGAGAGTACGGGGAGGAGAAGCCCGGGAGATGAAAAGGCCTGGGCTGGTGCTATAAACCAAGTGACCCATCTCCTGCTGAGTGATTAAGGATCCAGACCCCCAGTATCAAAGGGAGAGAGGTGACACTGGGAGGGAGACACCCAGAACTGATTTAGGGAGGGGTCAGGGACCCCTGAGCACATACAAACTATAAGACATTAAGGGGTATAACTATGAGAGCTGAAATCCCTGAACGTTGGAATGAAACAGATATGGATTGAGACTGAAAAGGCTTGGACCTATTCTGTGGTCAAGAGGAACCTCTGCTAAAGAAGGAACAACTGAAGAGACTCTGGCAGATAGACCAATCCTTGCTTTGTGATCTGGGGCTGATCTGCAGTTTGCTGTTCTAACTAAGGAAGAGGCTGCTGGGACTGTGCTTGGAGACGCTGTGTCCTCCTGCTTGAAGAAGACTGTGCTTTGTGCTGTGTCTTGTAACCCCAAAGACCCGAGGTGAGCTGGCTCCCTGTTTGGAAATACAGGATCATAAAAGTTTCCGGAGAAGTCCCAAGCAACGTGGTGTGCGTGTGCTTTGTGCCGTTTGAAACCCTCAGAAGTTGTGCCTTGTGATCTTGGGCACGCAGGAGTAAGCTAAGTCTAAGATGCGCAGAGTGCGTGTCGTGGTGCAGGCCAAGATGTTGGTGAGGAGCGTCTGGTCGTGGTGTGCACAGGGAGACGAAGCGACGCTCCAACGCGCAAGGGTGAATGTTGTGGTGCAGCTCGGGTGCTAGTGAAGAGCGTCTGGGCCTCGTCTGGGCCTCGTGTGCACCAAAGGAAGAAGCGAGACTCAGACGCGCAGTGTGCGTGTCGTGGTGCAGCCAGGGCATTGGTGAGCTCCTGGACATCTTGTGCAGCAACATTCTAAACCTGCATTCACTTCAATACGCTCTCATTCTTACATCACAGTTCTACGGAGTCCATCAGGAGACACAAGGGTTCTGTCATTACAACCTCACTTGACACTTCATCTCCCCCTACGTTAAATAGAAAAATAAAAACGAATTACAAATACATATATACCCAATAATAGCTCTTCAATGAGTCTTTGCGGCACTTTTTTCACACGTCCAGACGTTGTTTTCGGAAACTGGGGACAGGCAGTAGAAGTGAACATGACCGGCGTTTGTGATCTAGAAACAGAAGCAGTCAGCAGTTCTTCACTTGTCTGCATAGGCCTTCATATTCCTCTTCCAACCCAAGATTTTCATGTTGGTGTCTTCCTCAAAATTAGATCTTATGTTTGTCCATTGAAGTAACTTGGGTGTCATGGCGCACTCGAACATCAAGGTTGCAGGGCTTTCACCTGTGGTCGAGTGAGGGGTCAAATGGTAAGTGCCCATATTTGATATCAAGACAGTTTTAAGGTCTAGCTTTTCCAGTACAGCACTCTGGACAGCTTACTTAAGAGTACTCATGAAATGTTCGACAAGGGCTTTGGCCTGTGGACAAAGAGGTGTGTTTATCTGATGCTTCACATTAAGATGACTGAGAAAGTCTCTGAATTCTCAACTGTTGAAAGGTGTACCCCAGGTCACGAAGATGCTGTCTAATATCTAAATGGCATGTTCTTGAGAGAGAGATGAAAAATATTCTATCAAGCGGAGAGCTGTGTCTGGGCTGTCGTGCTGTGGGCCAGTAGAGATTTGCACAGCGGCAAGGAGGAGCGCCCAATGCCGCCGCCGAAGGTAGGCCATGATCAGCACAGAAGAGCACATGCGGCCACCGGCGGAGGTAAGCCGGGTGCCCCACGGGAGAGGCCTGCCCGAACTGCCCAATGGCCGCCAGGGTACGCACTGAAAGGTAGGAGTGCTACAGAGGGCCTCTGCTGGGAGGCAACCACAGGCACTAGGCAGCCAGCTGATTTGCTCTGACCACACGCCTGGCGCAGTGGGTGGCCAATTGAAGAAGTCGCAACGGGCCGACGGTTTAAGATCGCCGGCGTTTATGGAGATCGGGCCGTATTGAAAAATTACAGTGAAGGGCTCTGACTATCCTGTAGGGGGACTTGCTGTTCCAGTGGGTCTGCTGAAAGCAGAGCCTGCTCAATAGGATTACTCTGGGCGAGAGGCGGCACTGGGATACCCATGGACCACTGCATAGGCACTCACCCACAATGGCAGCAGTGAGACCACCCCACAGGCTGCCTGGAAGCTAAATAGAGAAGCGGACCAGGCATACCAGTATAACGCTCTATCCCCATTCGGACACCTGCATTGTAGCTAGGTGAGGCTCTACCAGGTGACATTTAGAGGGTGGGACCCTGCTGCCCCCATGAGAGCCAGGCAGGGACCTCATGATCTATGCCCCGCTGTCTTAACTAGGAGCCAGGGAAGACTCAGACCAGACTTGCAGGCAGCTCTTCAGATTAGGGCGCTCGCATGGCTAACTGGCAGATTCACCCCAAGTTTGGAGGCCTTGGGAAAGGCCCAATGCGGACAGGAGTGAATCAGTAGAATGGGTAAAGCTGACACCAGACAGTCGAAACTGGTCTTTGAGCAGCAGAGGCCTCCAGGGGTCCCAAGGCCATGGAGGACAGTCAGCAAGACATAGAATCAGGCGGCCCGACCCCCCCGAACTGGACATTCGAGAAATGTTCAGGGACCTCAAACAATCCCTCACTGCCATCGATAACAAAATTGACTCTTTCAGACATATTTGATCACCTAAAAGAGAAAGTGACGAACCATGAAGAATGTATTAAGCAGGTTGAACAAAGTACCTCCACAATGGAGGATGAGAGTGAGGCGACCTGGGAAAAATTCTTCAGTTTGAGAAAAGGTATTGGAGGTGAGAATTCCTAGCAGTTAAATGCACCGGGCAGCAACTCGATGTCAAATACTCTCTACTGTACACAGCGATTCTCTGCATATTCCACGCTGGAAAGACCTCATATTTTACAGATCTGAAGAGTGCCGCCAGGCTCATGAGAGATCTCCGCTCAACCAAGCAGACGCTACGATCAGGTAAAGACTTGGAAGAGGGAGGCCCTACCAGTTACAATGATTGACCATGATTGACCATGAACAATGCTCCCATTCACTGAGTGGTAGCAGCCACCAGCCTCTCAAGGTGACCTGCAAGACAGTGACTACCCCCCTTCTTTTTCTTCCATTTGAGCAATTGTCAATGCTTGTTGATGCTGCTCGGATAGCACTGGGGCGTCCTGCTTCTTTGTGCAATATCTGTCCAGCCACCACCAACTGGGAATGGGCTGGACAGATATTGTCCAGCCCATTCCCAGAGTAGCTCTTCCTCAGGGATGATTCCCATTCTCTGTGTGATTAAAGAATGGAGTTGGGGTTGCGGGGTATTGGGGGATAATTTTCAGCCTGTTTGGGGGGCTGGAGTGGATGGGGGTGGGCTTCATGGAGGTTGTTTACGCTGTTGAATTTTAAAAGTGTTGTCCCTTCTTTCCTACCCATTCCTCTCCCCCGACCTGCTCCTGCTCCATTCACTACATGCCGGGGGGCACATCAGGCAGAGAGGAAGCATTTGACGCTGAACGACCAGTTGCAAGTTAGAAGGACATGACTAGATTGAAGTGTATTACATGGAATGTCCGTGGCTAGAATGACAAGCGCAAGGTGAGTAAGGTCGCTGCACATCTAGATCGCCATGGGGCAGACATTTGCTTTCTGCTAGAGCTTCACCTTACAGCGCACACACGCAAGCTCCTATGAGCGGGGTGGACGAGTGAAAGGCTTATTGCGTACTACTCCAACTATGCATGTGGAATGGCCATACTCATTAGAGGAGTTGGCCTAACGGCAAGGGCGGTTGGCCTCGAATCTGGGGAACCGGGGTTGAGTCTCAGCAATGACGCTGAACATCCTGTGATTCTTGGCAAATCACTTAATCTCCCAGTGTCTAACAAAAAATGAATGTGTCTTCATGTGACGCAACTGGTGCTTTGTAAAGCGCTCTGATACCCGGTACCTTCGGGTCAAGTTTGCGCTATATAAAACTAAAAAAAAAACAAGGGACTACACTGGTGTACATGTAAGGTCCTATGTGACAAACAAGGAAGATATGTGATGCTAGCGGGCTGATCTCAATATATGGCCCCAATACTGACGATACAGATTTCTTTGTAAATATTTGGAGACTTGCGGATTCTCTCGGTCAGAGCTTGATATTTTGAGGAGGAGACTACAATGTAGTGCTCGACTCGAGAAAAGACAGATCCGGTGACTCCTGCCATCCCTCCCGTAATGCCGTTGCCCAACTGCAGGCCTTAATAGCTGATGGGGATCTGGTACAGGGCACGTGTGTGTCTTCTGCCAGGCCTTCCTAGTTGAGGATTGACTACTGGCCGGCTTACTGTGACTTAATGGCCTGGGTCGCTGCAGCCACACACTTGCCCCGGACCCTCTCCAGCGATGCTCACACTGGACATACCTGAGTACCCGACCCGAGCATTCAGATGGAAGTTTCCACCAGGAGCATTTTGTGCTCAGGTGTTCTGGGAAACCATTAGACAGGCGATAGTTGAGTACTTCACACTCAACGAGGGCACATTCGATTACCCCTCGATGCTATGGGAAGTGTTTAAAACCGTCATACGAGGAGAAGCAGGCCGAGGTTATTTGTTCGCTCTGGGAGGAACTTAAGCTGCTTGAAAAAGAAATACAGGCCTTAGAACAAGATTTTTATAACAGTAAAATCGAAAACTCGCTGCGTCAAATCAGAGAGAAAATAGGAGACTTCGAGGGGGCTGCCACATGTGAAGCCCCCTACCTCAGTAAGGAGACTAAACCTTCAAAAAATACGGAGAGGGAGATCGCGCAGGAAAGACACTGGCAGGCCTTCTTAGGAAGCCCTGGGCCAGTGACTACATCTCAGAACTACGCACCTGTAAGAATGATGTGGCGGTGGGTCAGACAGCGATTCAAACCGAAATGGTCTCCTTCTATTCGTCCTTATACAGCACCCAACAAGGCATGGCCACCCCTGCTATAGCAGAGTTCTTTGACTCCATACAACTATTGTGGCTGGAGGAAGGCCACAGATCCAATATGGATGAGCCGTTTACAGAGGAAGAAGTGGTCAGAACCATTCAAGCCTTGCCAGGAGACAAAACCCCGGGCATTGATGGCCTATCGGCCGCATTCTACAAGGAATACGCAATATTACTGACCACACACCTCATCAATATGAACAAGGAATCCTTAGAATGGGGGAAGCTCCCCTCGGTGCTTCAAGAGGCACACATCGTCACAATTCTGAAACCAGATAAAGACCTCCTGAGGTGCGACTCATATCAGCCGCTGTCCATGATCAATGTGGGCAATAAGATACTAGCTAAGCTTATAGAAGTGCGGCTTCTCCCATTGCTACCCCTGGTTTTGCGACCAGACCAGTGCATTTTTGTCCCAGGTAGAGCCACTGCACATAACCTACGCACACTCTTCGCCACAATGCAAGAGGTGGACCCGATACTGCAAGCAGCGGCGATTTTTCTAGATGCTACCAAAGCATTTGATTCACTTGAGTGGCCATACTTATTTGCGTTTCTTGCCCCCATAGGGATTAGTGCTAAATTTATTAAACTCATTACCCTCTTGTACTCCCACCCCTCTGCATGGATCAGGGTTAACAGAGTCATATCTTTTCCATTTCCAGTCTCTCACGGCACGTGTCAGGGGTGCCCTTTGTCGCCCTTAGTCTTTGCCATCGCTAGGGAACCCCTTGCGGCCCGCATACAACAGCACCACACAGATACCGAGGTCTGGTGTTCACTCATCAGGTGATACTTGTCTCTCTATATGCGGATGATGTCACACTATATATGAAACGCCCTGGTGAAAACCTGGACCCCTCATCAGGGAGTTCCTTAACTTTGGTGGGCTGTCGGGGATACTTATAAACTGGGAAAAGTCAGTGATTTTTCCGCTGATGGATGTCATGACAAAATTCCAATCGGAGTTCCTGCTGCAGTGGACTGAGGACCCTGTGAAGTACTTGGGTATCTGAATAAGTCGTACTACTGAGGAACTATGGCGCTCCAACTATGGACAACTTAAGGAGTGGCTCGAGCAACGCTTAAAGGGTTGGACGAGTCTTCTGCTACCATTGACGGAACAGCTTGGCATTACAAAAATGGTGGTCCTGCCTACATTTTTCTACCTTTTCACTAATCTCCCCCTCCCACTTACCAACAGACTACACTCTAATATGATTACACTGGCATGGGCTGGGAAATAGCCCAGAATCTCCTGGGAAACCCTCACATTACCTTTTGAGCAGGGGAGCCGGTGTGAGCCTGGCTTTGATTTATTTTCTTGCTGCACCCATGTGCAGTTTAAGTTCCATTGGGTTTCCCCACACAGTTCATGGCACACACTGTGCCCGAACATGGCACATTAGCACCGCTCCCCCTACATATGGCTATATAGAGAGCACAGAGTGGATACGGTGGGATGCACAGTGTGGGCGTGGCAGGAACTTAGCCACGGAGTGAGGCTGGAGGAGATATACGCACCCTCTGTCCCCCTGCCCCGACACCCTGCATTGCCCTTCCTAGCGGAAGCAGGCCACTGTGCTCGACTTAGGAAACTCCAGCTTTACAAAATGGGAGACGTGTTTCTAGACAGAAACTTCAGAGAGTTCCAAAAGGTGCGGGAGGGAGAGGACCTGACTGTACTAGAACAGATGACCTATTATCAGTTGCGAGCACCACTGAATGCTTACCTCGCCTCCTTCCCAGCTCCACCACCTATATTCCAAAAACTTGAATGATTCTTAAATAGCCCCTCCCCACGCAAGTTGATCACATGATAATACTCTGACATGCAGCGCACAGAGCCCCATTGCACGCCTCGAGCCCAGCATGAATGGGAGGTCTCGCTCTGCATATCAATCACGTCGAAGCAGTGGCCATTCTGCTGTGCACAAGCATAGGCCCTTTCCCTCAATTTACCTTAGTCTTTTGTAACAGAACAGACTAACATGTGTAAAAAAGATTGCAATGTATCTGCAATTCTCCTCGGGTTCCAAATGATGATATCCTTTATCCAGATGAATGCGATGGAATACCTTTGAACCATCAAATTGTGTTATCCTGTCAGCAATGTGCGGACCTGGATGTCATACTCTTCCAATTGCCTTGATCGATTGACGCATATCCACGCAGATGCGTACATCTCCTTCACTATCCTCCTTGAGTACTACCTCAATGGGCGAAACCCATGGAGCTGGACCAATGGTATATTCAATTATGTCATGTTTCAGTAAGGCTTCAAGTTCTTTTTCAAGAGCTTCCTGTAAATGAAACGCAGTTTATTTGTGTCTTTGAGCAATAGGACGTACGTCCTCCTTAATGTGTAATTGGACTTTCATAATCTTGAGTTTTACCAACCCATGTAACAACAAAAGGAATTGACTTACTATTTTTTTTATGAGAATTCATGTTATAGTTCACGGATATCAGTCCCATATCAGCTTCTGCGCTGAAGCTGAGTCAATAGGAGCTTGACGCTGTACCTTGAAGTACATGAATGGGTGCTTGTACATTT
The DNA here is from genome assembly GCF_964204655.1 of Triturus cristatus. NCBI lineage: Eukaryota > Metazoa > Chordata > Amphibia > Caudata > Salamandridae > Triturus > Triturus cristatus. The sequence continues at coordinate 268,740,853 of NC_140591.1, read as the reverse complement.
GTCTTCTTATTCTTCATCGTTGCCACTAATGAACCTTGACTTTTTAGTGGCATTGATGCAGCCCACGTATATACTTTAGTTTTCGATGGCATAAGTTGGGGAAATGGAGGCAGTTCATTATATTTCTCCTCAGGATTAATATTTATTAATGCACCACTACCGATAATGAAAGGTATTGAACAACCATTGACTTTTAGTGTGATTTTCAGACAATGTTTGAATGACTTTGGTGCTTTGTCATGTCAACTTCTCTTGGGCTAATATTTTTCCTCAGTGTGGCTTGTCCAACATGCACATGTTTCTCTGAGGTAAACATCAACATGGCACAACCATCTTCTTTATTTTCACTTGACATTGATAAGGAAGAACGGTATGACAAAGATTTAGATGTCAATTGACTTTGTTTGCTGTTGATTTGCCCCAACTGAAGTGGCCGCTTGGCCTTATGGGTGTTCCTCGAACATCGCTTCTGGAACATCCGGACGGCCAATTTGTCTTCGCGCCGTGATGCACTTATTTTTTCCTTTGCCTTGCAAACTATTTCAGGATGGTTCTCCTGTCCACAGCCTTTGCAGATTTGTCCAATGGCAGGATATTTACCTTTGTGCGGAAACGAAAATTTACACCTGAAGCACAACTACTTTTTGCTGTTGAGAATGCACTCTATGACCCTAGACCTTGTGCTATGGCTTACTTTTCACATTCATGACTGACTCACTCTGAGCATCTGCAGCCTCCATGTCAGCAGCTTGTCGATCAACATTCTCTTCAGCTCAGGTGGCCATGAGAACTCGCTCCAGACTAAGAGTTTCTTTCAGCATATGTTGTCTGAATGAATCTGACAAGCATCCATCAATGAGGTGCATAGCTTCCTCATCATTAAATGTATTAAACTTACAGGGTTTGATGAGCGGATCCAGTCTCTCAACAAATTCATAGATGGTCTTACTGGCTTTCTATCGTTCTTGACTGTAGATGTATCTTTCGTAATCTACATTTGGCTGAACATGAGATTCAAGGCTGATTTGCTTTGATTGTTTGTAATTTCGTCAGCTTGTGGCATTTTCTTTATGACTTCTTTTACACCTTCACCAGCAAGATTCTTAAAGTACTTGACATTCTTCTTGCTATCTGCTTCTTCAATCACATCAATGAAATCATCAAATGTCTCTATCCAGGCAGTCCACCTGTTGCTAATATTCAGCTTTTTGGCAGTAGTGAATAGCCGTGGTGGGTTCAAGAAGGCGGCGGCATTTTAACCATCTGTGGAACTTATTGATGTGGAGAGTAGAGTTATTTCCAACACTGCTAGGTGATGTTGTCTATGCAAACCATCGGAAGACTTGCAATGTGCTGGCCTCTGGATCATTTTTGATAATGACAGGACGTGACTCATTTCTTAGTCTTTATTGGAAAAGCAAACTTTCATGATTCCGATTGCCACACTTGGCTTTCTGAACTTTGGAGACCGTTGGAGTTGTTCTGAGCCATACTTGAATGTTTTGGTGGGGTGCTGCTTTGGGTATGGATGGCTCTGCAAGCACAACCCCTAGTGGTTCCTCTGGAGTCACTCCCTCTAGCACTGTGGCACGATGACTCTATTCAATCAGTACTGGTAAGCAGATGAGCGTTTCTTGTAACACTTTGCCTTAAGGCATCTCTTTGTCTGACACCGGTTGATCTCTACTTTGCAGCATTTCTGTTCACAGTGTTATCTTGCAATTGAATGCTCTTTCAAAACCTGGTTGCATCTGCCTGTATCGTTATCACTCCATATGAATGTACAGCTTTGAGTTGTGTAGTATCATAGTACTTCTCTTTGTAGACTTCCCAGCAGGTCATCGACCACCAATATGTAGACTTATCAGTGATGCTTTCATTAACTCCAAATGCTTTACAATGAACTTGGGCTGCACTTTAACTCCACATATGCCAAATGTCGATTCCACGCTTCGCCAGAGGCACACATGGCATGCACGAGCAGTTTGCTGGACCACTGTAAACTCTCTGGGAGAGCACTGGTGAGCTTTGGGTTACTTAGCCCCTATCTCATTGCCAGTTGTCGCGTCCTCACCTGGGTACTCGCCAATGACTACGCCACACACGGAGCTTAGTATAACAAGTCTTAATTCTTCTGTGGGTAACCACAAACTCAACATGCTAAATCTGCATTTACTTCACTATGCTCTGATGCTTATGTCACAGGTCTATGGAGTACATCAAGAGCCAGAATGGTTACGTCATTACAAACTCACACGAGACTACAAACACCGTAGGCACAGAAAGCACCATCGAATGTTGATAAGGCAGACATCTGTATGTAACATCACTGAGACAAGCATGCACTACTGGCAGGATCAACCAGATAGCTGCACCAGCTGTACTAGAGAAGAAGCCATGTGCCCGTCCTAGACCAACCTTCACACACCTTGGAAGCCTGCTTTGGGAGCCCCTGCTTGTCTGTAGCGGGTGGGGGAACAGGGGAGTCACAAAGGCACCAGCAGGCTCAGCCTGTTCCACAACAACAGAAGAGAGAGGTGGGCCAATGTGCAGCCTAAGCAAGACACAGGGGAGCTGTGTCCTGGCATAGGCAGCCGGGGCCACCTCAGGGAACAGTCATTCTGAGCTGCTGCAAAATTGCACTGGGTGAGAAAAGGCAATAGAAACGTGCATGTGGCCTGAACCACCAAGCGGCATTGTCAGACCACTTCATAGGCTGCCGGGGTGCTTGGCCTTCGCTCTACTGAGTGGCCTCCACAAAAGGCAGATCCTCAAGTTGGACAGTCCAGGGAGGATGAAAGCTCTTTGTGTGAACCAACAGTTGTGGCTGGCCAAACAGTCTCTCTCTAAGTGAACTAAGTGTGCCTAATCAATCAGAGTACAAAACTGGCCAAACCAGCCCAAGCATGCCACCCTGCATGAGGAATGTCAGATATGTATCCCTGCCTGCTCTCTGGAAAGCAAGCCTCAAAAGAAAGAGCCATCAGGCAGGGCTGGATGGCAGCAACAGACTCAGGCCTCTGGACCCCAGGGTGGTCCAGCCGTTGCCCTTTCGTCACCTGGGGAGAAAGACCATAGGACAAGTGAGGGTTCCTCATACCTTGTCCCTAATATCCCAGCGGAAGGCTACCTGCCTTTCCTGTAATCCATGCACACCAAGTGAAAAGAGGCCATCAGATCAAACACATCTGATCTCCTGGAACCCAGGTAGGGTTGGAGAGTCAAATAAGCCTTCATCAGGACTTTCAGATCAGTCCAGCTATCACAATCGCAGTTAAGTGCTTGCTAAACCTCCCCAGCCCCGAGCAGCCTGCCCTGTGCAGGAATGTCAGCTTCGTATCTTTGTCGGCTCTCTGGGATGCAAGGCTTGGAGGAAAGGTCCATTGGACACTTTGACACAAAGTGGTCCAGGGAACGGAGCTCAGGGCAAGGTCTTCCAGCCCAGGGCCTGCCGGGGCTCTTGCCCAAGGCCTGGTCAGAGCTTCTAAACCCAGACAAGCAGGGGGGACCTCCCTGGTCTTACAGGACCTGGTCCCAGACACTCTGCGGCAAGACAGGCCAGAGAAGGAAGCAGTGGGACATTAGAGAGAATGTATCCGGCCTTCTGGATCCCTGAAAGGGATTCAAGCTTCAAGGGTAGCTAGAAATTCTGAACACCGAGTCACATGGAGGTAATGGCACGCTTTGTTTACTTATGTTAAGTACAAAACGTCACCAGTGATGTTAGCATGGCATATTTTGCATCAATTATGTAGGCGTTGTAAAGGACCACTAATTTGAATTATGCCCAGGCCTAGTGTACACCCATGTATATGAGGTATGGCCACAGCCTTTCTCATTTTTCTAGTCCTTCAAAAGATACCACATTCAAGGACTTTTGCTGGGAATAGTTGGGGCATTCTGCTGAAGGCATTGGTCGGTCTCCAAGCAAATTTGCTGGGAGTTTACGGCAGGTAAGTTTGCCAACCAGATAGAAAGATCTTCCACCTACAGGATACCACTTTGCCTCCATTGGTTCCCCAGTGGTAGACTGGCAGGAAACAGACCACCCAGGAAAAACATAGATTAATGTCTTGCGTTATATGTCTATCAATTCTTGTCCACATGTTCACACTACCTGGGTAGAGAAAAATACCTCTCTTTTCAGCACAGTGGACAAAGAGAGTTATGTACACTGCCGAGTGCATGGTTCTTCGCCCGCTGCAGCATAAAAGCATGGGGCACGAAGTCATCCCACTACCTTACCTGACAGTGAGTAATGACATTTGGGTCTTTTGTAATGTGCACATCTGCACGATAATTTGGCCCATTCAGTGCCAGTGACTATTGGTGCAATGTGTACTTTTACATAAAAAATTATATAATTTAGCTTTTAGATATGTCATATATTCATAGAATGCGTTTTCACACAAAAGAAAATCATTAACCAATAAAATAAGCATTGTCAAAACCAATAGGTCAGCAGTCAACACCAGACCTATTGGCTTTGTCAATGCTTCTTTTGTATTTCACCCTCACCTGAGCATACTACTTCGCAGAAAACTGCCAGCATCCTGGGTAAGCAGCGGTATTGTATCCAGAATATGGATCCTGGTCTTCCTAAAGGGAGTGTTGTCTATGTTGGGGCATTTACAGTGAGGACAGTTCTCCAGGGATAAGTGCCTGCAGGGGACACTCTCCTTAGCAGTGGATAACAGCCTCCATACATTACTATGCAGAAAGTAGCTGATTAGGCATCAACCTTTGCGAGCTGTGACCTAGAGAAGGAGGGAAGAAACTTTCAGACTCTGGTTTCAGCCACCAATTTGACGCTGATAGATGTGCCCGGTTCTTTTAGATTGTTTCACGCTGAAACAAACACAATCAATAGCCCAGTAAAGATACAATCAGCTGGCTAACTTAGTAATTACTGCAGTCTCATAATCAATTTGTCAACAGCCTACTCCAAATTCAACCTATGTGACACCATTTAAATACTGACAATCAATTCAGGAATGGGATGGGGGTGGGAGGGGTTGGGGGGTTTAGGGGGGGTTGCAGCTATCTGAGTGGCCACAATTATAGATGTGCAGGATACGCGCGAGGTCATTTAGCACCTGTGTTCCGTCTTATTCTTTCCACCTACATTTATTACCTTTAATTCAGAAGTTAAGAAAAGATTGCAATGAAACATGTTCCCAGATACAGTTAAGATGGAATCAGACACGATTGTTCAGGACTATCTTACTAAGATGCCTAAAAACAATTGGTTGTAGCAAACGTCTTGTAGGTGAGACTTTCATCGCACGAGCAAATGCCATTGGGCCCTAGTACAGTAGAAAAGCAATCCAACCGAAATGGAACCAGTAATGTCTTTAAATTAACATTATCTACAAGTAAAGGGGCGATTCCGGCCAGTGAAACACTTCAGGGGGGAAATGGTGTGTAACTGACTGCTTCTGTAGTCGTAATATTTCATCTGTTGCAGTTTTGAGCACATTTACGGAGTCACGGAGACCTGATCACTAGTGTACAAAAACGTGCTCAAGACAATTTACTTTACACTAGTTCCTGTTTGGAGATGTGACCAAATAACGCTCACTAACGTGCTTTTGCACGAGCACGTCCACGGTTAAGTGCACAAGTATAACTGTATGCTAAAGGAAATGTCATGTGCATAGAGGAAAATATACCTTTTTGTGTTAGTACTTTGTGCACAGGTACTAATCTGGCACACACGTACACACCCAGGTTCCAGAATTGATGCTATTTGGGCCTGGGTGTTTTTGAGAACACTAATAACTTCGGGGTCTAGATGGCCATGCACATGTTTCAGAAACGCACACATTGTAAGCTTCAAACAGCATGCCTGGTTAATGGTAGAAGTACCAGTTTTCTCATAAATTGACAGATGTATGAGAACCAAAGGACAACCTGGGATGCCCTCGTTACGAGTTACCTGGTGTTTGGGCCACTATTTATCACACCCAATAAAATATCTCATCGATGGGTCTGAATATACGTGGTCCCACACATAACTCTCAATTCGGAATAATGCGGATTTTGGTGATTAAGGCACTCAAAAAAATGTGCTTGCCCTGGCAATTATGGGAGATCTTTAAATACAAATGTCAGCACATTTGACCCCGCTGGAACTTATTCGGGGGGAAAACTGCTGGAGTGTGGTGTTAGCCCCCAAAACCCCAATTGTAATATCATATCACGATTACCCATGTCACTCTTAGTTAGTGCCAAAGGCATAAACTTCTCCTATGATTGGAAAGAGTAAGGGTGTCCTTTTTGGTATGCAGATAGAATATTGAGTTGGAAATGTCGACTTTCACAAATATCGAGTTGGAAATATTGTGATACAGAAATATTGGTAGCAAGAATATCGTGGTCAAGAATATCGAATTTAAGGTAAGAAATATCGTTTTCAAAACTATAGAAGTCATTAATATTGTTTGCAAAAATGTAGTTGTTTAAAATATCGATTTTGTAATTAGTGTTACGTATTTTAGTTTATATTTTAAATTTATGTGATGTATGTTTTTTGACAAGAAAAAGATCCCACAGCCGACTAGTGTTGAGCACATCAATTTTGTAGTCCCATAAAGTAGAAAAGTCCTGTGCCAAACATCTCCAGAACCTGCTGCAGAAAGGTCCTACTGGAAAACCCAGGAATAAACTCTTGAAGAAAAGTGGAGGCGGCACCAAAAATGTAGTTGTTTAAAATATCGATTTTGTAATTAGTGTTATGTATTTTAGTTTATATTTTAAATTTATGTGATGTATGTTTTTTGTATATGTATTGTTTGTGCTTTTTAATATATGTGTTAAATTTTTAGACGTTATCAATTTTATTTTAATTAAATGTTGTGTTTTTTTAGTTCCGTAGCAGGTTTTCGTTTATAGGGGAATAGGATAGGGTGGGAATTGATATTTTATAGTGTTAATTGTGGGAAGTAATTTATTTGTAATTAATTATGAATTGGTTGTTAATTAATATTGATTAATAGATTGGTAATAAATTATGGTAATTGTGTATTTTTTTAGGTGCGGGTTGTGGAGTTTATAGGGGTAAAGCGAGGGAATTCATTTATTTGTAACTAATTATTAGTTATTAATTAATTAAAAACAGATTATATGCACACGCACAAAAGTAAATAAACAATGTACAGGTTAATTGTTGTTAAAGATGAAGACAAGTGTTCTTTCTTGCAGTGTTGATTTTTTAATGGTGTGTTACTTCACAGGCCAGCCAACACATGTTTCGTCAATGAGGTGTAAATCCCTTGACTTCTTCTCGCGGCGTTGTCCTAGTAATCTCATGTATAGTAAATGCAATTTAAGTCTTCATGGCGAGTCTAATTGTTGGCAATATTAGCCACGTAAGTAAATCTTTGCGTACCGGTACACCATGGTCCCGGAATCACTGAGAGACGATCAGGACGTACTCGCCTGAGTTACTCTTTACGGCGGATAGCGCCACAATAATTTGATCTTGCATCCACGAGGCGTAAGAGTACTCCGCAGAGACTTACTTACGTAGCTAATATCGCCAAGAATTAGACTCGCCCTGAAGACTTAAAGTGCATTTACTATACATGAGATTACTAGGATAACCGATAAAAGGAGAATCTCAACAACACCGCAACAAAATTCACTAGGACCCACTGGGTCGGAAGTATCACCAGTTGCAAGGTCCAAAGACTCACTCTACTCTAGAACAGCCCTGAAGAAATCAAGGGATTTACACCCCAAGAAAGAACACTTGTCTTCATCTTTAACAACAATTAACCTGTACATTGTTTATTTACTTTTGTGCGTCAGCAGAGGATCTGTTTTACTTGTAGATGGACCCTGGTCCTGATTGGAAGGTTTAGGGGTTTCTCCCTCACCTGTAGCACCGCATTTATAAGTCACGTTTGAGATAACTTCACGCCATTTGGCAAGCGCCGTTCCATACCCTGTGATAAATAACACTCCCTTTTCGTTGTCTATTAATGAATTAATTGGTAATTAATTATGGTAATTGTGTACTTTTTTAGGTACGGCTTGTGGGGTATATATATATATATATATATATATATATATATATATTTTATTTTTTTCTCGGGTGTGGTTCGAAAAACGGATGAGAGGCGCTGCGTAAAGGTGCGTGATCCTCGCGGTTCGAACCTGAGCCGCTATTATATGCCAAAATCTTCTCCTTGGGAGAAATCAGGGTCGCACTCCAGTTTGGTCAGTTTGTAGAAGTTTTATTTTAGTATACCATCAGCAATCGTGCCAGACACACAGGTCTCCAAACCAACGCGTTTCGGTATTCCCACAATACCTTGTTCACGGTTAATTTTTTGCACCTCACGTGGTTAGTTTTAAATAAAGAAAAAAACTTTCAAAGGAAATGCTAATTACCTCATTTCCTGTTCCCATCAGGACTCACTCCATTGACTTATGGGAGTTGTAGTCCGATGATTTTTTATATATAAGCAGTTAATTCAATGAAGTTTAAAGAAACATTCAAACAGAGTAGAATCAAAAACTCTTTCAAACAGGGCTGGATAATGAAAACAAATCAACATTATCAGGTCGACTTTCACATGTGTCCATGGCAAGGGCTGCATCAGTTCCTGCAAACCAACGACACAAAGGTCATTTACAACAAATGCTTTTTTTCTTTATATGTTTTGTGTCTTTTTTCCATGTTAAGTTTAAAAATATTTTAAATCAAACTGATATCAATCTTGTGGTGATTGACCTTTTACCATGTTCGTGGAAAATTCGTGGTGCCCTTTTGATCTCCTCCAGTGGAGTGTCTCACTTAGTTATCCAGAGTGAGCAGTAGGTATTCATGTTCATTTCAATTACTATATTTATTTGTGGTTTAATGATTAAATATGTATGTAAAGTTCTTCCGACTGATTTAATCCATTGGGTGCCAAGGTCCTGAAATTCAGGATGTGGCGTGATTCCCGTTGGCGTAGCATTTTCTCTCTGTTGCCACCGCGTGTCAAAGTTGGGATGGATTCTATCCCATGGAATTTCAACAGTTTCCAATTGCCATTGTGATGCGTGTCCATGTGTTTTGCCACTGCGTTATTCTTGTCTCTGTTTTTTGTTGCGCGAACATGTTCTAAGATTCTCTTTTTTAGTTCGCATATGGTGCTCCCCACATATTTTAGCTTGCATGGACATTCAATGATATAAATGGTGTATTGGCTTTTACAAGATATTAGGTTTCGTATGTGCCAGACTTTGCCACTGGCCATTGAAATTTCTGAAATGGGTTGTGCAATTTGACACACCTTACAGTTGTGGCATTTGATAAATCCTTTGGTTTTAAGCCACGTTTCCTTTGGTTGTTTGATTTGTAAATGACTGTGTATGAGTCGATCCTAACTATATCTTGCATTATTAATTGGCCCCTGGGTGGGCGGCGGGCCTTGTTTTAATAAGGGAGGAGAGGTGCATGGGCCCCCTCTCCTAGGGCATAATATTACTCCAGGGGCCACCACCGCCTGGGGCTTTTTTAACAACAAATGCATGGGAGGCCCACACGGCCTCCCCGGCTGCCCTGGGACCACCACCGCACCAGGGCTTTAATTTAAAAGGTGGGGGGTAGACCCCGCTGCAGCCCAGGTATTGCCACCTCCCTGGAGCTTTAACAAAAAAGAATGTGGGGGCCGTGCAGCCTTGATTTGAATGACATTTCCATGTCATTGAACTCTGTCCATCCTCTTTGACATCTTTAATCTATTGTGTAGTGTGTAGATGTTATATATACTCTTTCATGAAATATGTTTGCTACAGTTGTGAAACTTCTTTTTGAAATGGAAATGTGTCCAGCTACAGAGTTTGTAATTTCAGTTTCTTATTTAGTACCATCCACTCTGCATCACTGTAGAATGACCCATGTGCTTGTACTAACAACATACACCTAAGTTCTAATCTGCAGTTTGGCAGGTCATATCTTGATGAGTGTTTTTGGTTACATTTTCAAAGGCCACAGCTTTACAATCTGGTAACGTCAAGTAGAGGAATCGTTCTAAATTAATTTCAGTGCCAGAGGTGAATTTGCAATGTTCACAATTATGATTCCATTTATAACTTAAAGCATATCATTCATTGATATTCACATCTTCTTCCTCTGATAGTCCTAGCATTACCATTATAAATTATTGAGCATCCTGCTGAACATTTTGAGAAAACACTAGTAATCCAGTACACTACTCTACCTTTTAGTTCTCTCTGTAGGTCTGATGGTGATAACTTGCCTGTCTTTGGCTCCATATGAACTATTTCCTGAAATGGAATTATACTTTGGATAAAAATTCACTCAAACATTTAAAACCTTGAAGTGGTTCTGGAATAGGAACCAGTATTGACTTGTTATGCACAGCTCTAACTGGCATTTTATTATCCTCTAATTTATTGTAACATTACTTACATATAACTTACTGTGTGGACAAGAGAAAGCGTTTCTCTACAAGTAAGTAAACAGCAAACATTTGTCAGTTATCATTGTTTCTCTTTTCACTTTTTAAATACAAGTTAACAGTCAGTGTTTGAATCTTGTAATGAGTGTGTCAACAACATATGCAAACATACTCTAGTTTTTCAGAGCACAGTGTTACATTTTGTGATCTCTTCTTCAAAGCTATCAACTATAATACCTGTGACTTCTTCTACAACTACTCCTGTTATCAACTCTTCATTTTCCGTAGAGTCCTGCTCTGAACAAAATCTATGCGCTTGGTTTTTGACCTGTATATGTATCATCGATGATGAGACTTAGGACCTTCTTTGTGACTCCTTTTTTTCTTCGGTATACAGAGTGACTCATTTGTCCGGGTTTTAGTTACATGACACTGCTGACAACTTACATCTTTTCTCAGATACAGTGGCTCCTCTTATGATTGGATTCCGCAAATGGTGGGTGTTGCATCTTCTTTGCCTTGGGCACTTGCCATGTTCTTGGCCCCCACTGGGGGTGTCCACCTGGATATTTGCTTTGGTCTCGAGAAGGGAGCACCTCTTCGGTTCACACTATGGTCACCTTTATCATTGGTATGCACACGTTGGTTTCTTTCCTGGTCTTCTCTTAATACAGGGGTTTACAATTTTTTTATCATCCATATATCCTGTGTCTTTGAATAATTTTCATTCTGCTTTCTATGCGTCACATTTTTTCTTGGGTTCTCTCAAGATACTCTATTTAGTAGAAGGCACATTGGGGGGCATATTCACAAGGAGGTATCGCCAAACCAACGGCACTTTATCACACCCAAAGTCGTGATAAAAATACCTCCCCATTCACAAGCTGGTGTAAACAGCCCACAGCACCAGTTTACCCGCGATAGCAGCCGCTAAACACATCGCCACAGAGGACCCGCGCAACTATTGCTATTGAGATGCAGAGTGGGCGTTCCCTTGCCAAAATCAGCAACAAGATCACACCACAACATTCTCAACGACCAGCCACATCAGCGATAAAAACACAAAACAGGCAATAAGGCGCGTTAGCACCAGGAAATCTACACCTGCTCTGACCTGGTGTAAAGTCAGACGGCAGCCTGCACCACAAAAGGGAGACAAACCCAGGGCCACACCGTGGGCAACAGAAGCCATGGAGCCACCCATCTTGCGGTCCGGACGCCCAAGAGGGCCACAACACCCTCTGACAACACACACAGGCCTGCAACACCACCCCCCCCCGGGACCACCCCCAACCCTGGACTAAGAAACTGCACACCAACACCACGTATCCCAATACAAACATTTTGCCTGATGTCGCACAAGCAGGAACATCAACAGACATGCGTGGCCAGAAAATGGAGACTCATTCAAACAGCAATGCAATCATCAACACAAAACACCATACAAACAAAAGCCGAGACAACCCTTAGGATGAGTCCTAGCGGCCCCTCACTGGACAATCCATAGCACACAGCCTGGAAGACCAAATCCAAGAGAAGAAGGTGTGCCATGCGCCCAACAAAGGAAAGAGAGGGAGAGTGCGAGGGAGAGAGACGGAGTGAGATTACACAAGCATCGCAAGGCCTCTCGGGCACCTGGCTCCACATGCTAACATGTGTATGTGTATCGCCATCCATACACCATGAGCCCATGGCCCAATCTCAGCGCTAACGCCACATCACATACCGAAAATGCAAGTAGTAGTCCGACAAACATCAGGGATGAAAGCTCCATTGTTCCAATGCAGAAGGCTGGAGGACACCTGCACCTCTGATCTTGGTTCAGAAGTGCCTGGAACACCATGAGAGAGATGCAATGGCAGACGGGGATGACTCCCACACCACGCATTCCGCAAATAAACTATCCAACTCATCCACACCCCACTCACAGAAGCCCCTGCCTGTGGTACCCCTGCATGGGATGCCCTTGACACTCACAGAAACAGCAACCCACTCTCCCCAAAATTTCCCACACATTCAAATCATTGCTCAGAGCTGTGGCATATCCTCCACACAACTGCCGCAGTTCAGAAGATTGCCGGTTCCACGAGAGGCACCAATGCAATGGCAGGCCATACCGGGCACATGCACAACCCCCATCACGTGGAACAGTACCATGCACGTATGCTGCATTCACTGGGCGCAGTGCCACTGGCAGTGCTGCGGATCAGTTACCTGCTCAGCTTCCCCATTGCCTACATCACCTGCGTCCAGCCCTGGTTCCACTGCCAAACATGCACATTTGAGTGTCCCATGGATCTCTGTCTATCCAACACAACTGTTGATGAATTGGACTATGACTTGTGTCTGCACCCCCTGTTGGATCAGGAATAGGAGTGTAACCGAGACAGCCGTGCATGCGATTCCCTGACATACTGCGTATGTATTGGTAGTTGTGCATGGGAGATTGCACAATTCCTCGTGTGCAGTGACCACATCAAGGCGCTCCCCTATTGGGCTGTGTTGCGAATTGGTGAAACTGCGTGGGCTGAGCACACCTGCACGGACCACTTAATGGATTGGCTCACCCTGGGGTTTCTTGAACACGACAACGACGTACTATTGGAACACATTGCACATGAAGCTGCATGGGCATTCATGGACTAGTAACTATGTTCCTGCAGCCACATCCGATTGTCACCCACAGCACATGTCCCAACAACTTGTTGAATCGTGGGGATTGCTCACACATCTCACCACAACAGAGGACATGTCTGCCTTTGTCCGGGCTCTGGATGCATGTGCGTGGAACAACGCATGTGTACACACACCTGTGCAAGGTGATGCAGGTCCATGCTCGGTGCAAAAAAATAGCATTCCGTTTGGTGAATTTTTACGCCTCAGGCGTAATTGTACGAGCATTATAGATTTTGATGAAAATCTATTATGATGAAGAATTTTTTTTTAGCTAGAGGTTATCCCAATAAAATTGTGCGGGATTCTTTCAAAAGGGCTCGTTATTATGACAGACAACATTTACTAACGAATACCAAAACAAAAAAGGATCCGTCTCTGGTTTTTGTAACACGCCATTCTATGCTTAATGCTAAAATTCGCCAAGCGGTTTGCTCTAGTTGGCAAATTCTGAATGTGGACGAGTCCGGTGAGAGAGGTTCAATGTCTAAGCCATTATTTGCGTACAGACGCAATAAGAGTTTAAAAGATCACGTAGTACACTCTAGGATGAGAAATACCAAAACCTTCTCGCAAACTAGTTTGGAAGGATCGAAAACAGTGGTGGGTAATTTCAGATGCACTTCGTGTAAATCCTGTGAAACTGGCATTGAAGCGCCAACATTTATGTTCAATGGCCAATGTATCTCTCCCAATACGCTTAACAACTGCAAATCGACAAATGTCATCTATTTGATTATATGTCCCTGCAAAATGGGATATGTGGGAGAAACAGGCAGATCTTTGAATACTATATTAACAGAACATAGATCTGCGATCAGAACACAGAAATTGTCAGCACCCATGGTACAGCATTATGTGAACCTAGGCCATACACCAGATGAGATGCAGTGGTATGTCCTGGAGAAAATTTGCCCCAAATCAGGTGTATTGACAGAGAGGATAAGAAAAATGAGAGAAGTCTTTTGGATTTTTATTCTGAATACAGCAACATCAGGTTTAAATCAAGAGATACCCTGGGACCAAGCCATCAAGAATAATGGATAATGGCTTCCAACTTATTGACTTATGGTGATCACTGTAATTACATATCTCAGTGCCATTTCAGATAGTAAACTAGGGTTTATCTAAATTATCTGTTTAACACACTTCGGTCATGGCTCGATTTGTGTTAAGCCTATTATTATACTTAGGTATCATCATCATTCTTTATATTGATGGAGGTTATAAAATAAATATAATCAGTTTTTTAGGGGAACCCCTAGTTTGTTAATATCGAGTAAAGACTAACATACTAGCTCGTTTCTATTCATAATTTGGGAAGTTCAAGATGGCACCCATTTAGACAACATACAGTGTTCAACAATTAGTCCTATTTCCATGTTATTGACCAAGTTAGCTTGCGTTAAGTTGACGTACATAAAAGGACCAAGATGGCCGATATATGGATAGTTGTCGATTCCAGAGAGAACGTGCAATCAACACAAGTGCAGGTATGTAATCTTTGGTTTGTTGGTTATATCATAATTTAGCCACGGGTGAGAGCATTATTTAGGGTAAGATACTACGAGTAAATAAAACAAACCTGCAGGCAAAGATAAGGGTAATATTTGTGATGGATGAGCATTGACTTATGTTATGCTTGTGAGTCTTAGACACGGTTTATATTCAGCGCTTATACGTCCAAAACCATTGCAGTTCAGTTCTCTGCGTGGTGTTCTGGGGTAACCTCCAATTTGTTAATATCGAGTAAAGATCAATATGCCAGCTCGTTTTTCACAATTTGGTAAGGTCAAGATGGCACCCATATTGAAAACATACACTGTTCAACAACTAGTACTATTTTTATGTTATTGACTAGGCTTGCGTTGCGTCAAGTCGACGTATATAAAAGGACCAAGATGGCCGATATTAGGATGGTTGTCGATTTCAGTGAGAGCGTATAATCAACGTAAATACAGGTATGCAATCTTTGGTGTGTTGGTTGTATAAAAATCCAGCCATGGATACGAGCATCATTTAGGACTAGGTGCTAGGAGTAAATAGTATAAACCTGCGGGCAAGGATAAGGGTAATATTTGTGATGGACGAGCAGTGACTTACGTGATGCCTGTGAGCCTTGGATATGGTTGATATTTAGCACGTACACGTTTAAACCCATTTCAGTTCAATCCTTTGCGTGAAAATAATGTTTATATTTAGCGTATACACCTTTTATAAGCATTGAAGGTTTGGTTGTTTTTTGAGGACTGTAAAAAAGAAATAAACATTTGACTAAGTAGATTAGCCTTTTCGTGTACTGAGAAACGACCAAACGATATAGAACCCCAGTACAAGATAGATAGATGATATGTGCACGTAAGCTCATAACGTACCGTTTTGATCATACTGAAGGGATATGACCTTGAGTCAAACTGTTAATAATTAAAATCATTAGATTTACCATTAAGCAATCTTAGCTTCATTTAATCATAGTGTACATAATGATTATATGCAATGAAGGACTAATAGATATGAAGCATTAACACAGCTCTTATAGAAAAAACTGGTTTAGATTGATTAGTTTATTTTTGACCCACCATATACTAAGTATTATTAGGGTGGTGCAGTTGCTTCAGCATATTAGCTTGGATAAAAGAAAAAATTAAACATTGGTGTAAATCATTATAATTATGATTAGATCATTGACATCGGACTATCTATTACCCTTTATCTACAGTGCATAGACTCCGCGGGACACGAAGCTTAAGAATATCATTATACAGCTATTGGCCAAGCATTTTTGGATAATCTATACCAAACAACAGGGCTAGTATACTTTGGTTGAAATACAAATTGTGTGACTAAACCATAGCTCTATCATTTACCCCTATACTATGTATGTCATGTCTATATCCCCTATTGTAGGGCTGTTGATGTCTTATACCATGCGAAGAATGGGAGGAAAGCACGACTTACCAATATCTGAATAGTCACATACCAAGTTGAAAGTTAGCCGTTTTAGGAAGTGAGTATCTGAGGTACAGAGTTAGAAGAAACCCTATCAATAAATAAGCATCGAGAATTACATCAAATTCTCATTAATTCAGTATTAAACATCGCTCAAAGATATACCCGTGGTTTCTTATCTTTTTCTTCCCCGCTTCTCTATTTCTGTTTCCAACAGTTGGCTGCATCTCTGAACAGTATTTTAAAACACGTACAGAGAGAATCATTGATCATTATTTAAACTGGCCTATGCTACTGATCAGAGATTAGAACTTTAACAGGTATATTGAATTTATCTATCAACATGGTTGCTTGTGTTGATTTTCTAATACCTATAAGGCCTCAATAGGTTATTTGCTTATATTCCTGTCTTTATCGTATATAGACAATTCGGAAATATGACTCAGATCGATACACCTGGTTTGAATTGATAACGTTTACAGCAAAAGATATAAGAGGTAGGCGCAGAGACTGAGAATTTAATCATGTTTAACTAGACTCAATTCTAGAATAAACATTAAGTGATTGATAACTGTGGCTTTATGTAGCCATGCGACATTCTAAGAACTTGATTACCCTTTAGAAATGTTTTTTTAAAATATATAAGTGGTTGCCTTGATTAAGTGTGGAAACCTTAAACTAGATCTTTTTATATTAATTATTTGTATGTTGACAGTAAAATTTGTAAATAAGTAGATCGCCACGTTGACTCCTAATTTTAACATTGGTTTTTATTTTTGATTATTCCTTGCATATAGTATACAACCTTGAGCGGGTTCCTGACGAAGGCTTAGCCGAAACGCGTTGTGTCTACAAACCGCCTGTTGAGAAAGAACTATGTTTGGATATGTATAAATTGTTCTTTTGAAATACTCAGTATTCATCATTAGGACTAAGTCTAGAGAATGAAAAAATAAGAGCTATACAAGTGTACTATATCATGAACCTCTAGGAATATAATTTATGTGTATACTAATATTATGACTACTTATTGATTGTTATTATTGGATATGTTCATAGACATATTAATTTACTCAAAAATAAGAAAGCAAAACAAAAATATTTATATATTACAACAAAAAAACATAAAAATTAATTAAATAATTTTTCAATCAATTTTTTCTAAATCTCTTTTTTACAAATGTATGTATTCACAGTGTATAGCCGCTAGTAATTTTGCTGAATTTGGAGTTGACAGGTGATCTATATGTTATATACACTATGCCCGGCATTTTCCTCTTTTTCCCATTACCATGCTCGGTGCAAAACAGCGTCTCTTGGCACCATTGCCAATTTGGACACACTGCTGGGGGAGAGCACACACATGGCCATGTAGCACGACATGTGAACCTGTCAGACCCTCACACCTGATCACTGTCGGCAGAGCAGACAATTGGCACACTCCAGAGTCAGAGCACTATGCAGATCCCATGGGCAGTGAGTCGTGCCCCCTCACACGGGGCAATGGGCAGACGCCAAACAACACATGACTCATCCAGCAAGGCAAGGTGGGCTGAGAGTGTTGCCATCTGTGATGAATGTTCCCCGTTTTTGCCCCAACATTTTCTGAACCTCAACATGTACCCATGCTGCGTGTAAGTGTCTTAAGCATTTCCCTGCCTGTTGTGGCCGTTGCCTCGTCTGTAGTGACACGCACATGCCAATAAAGTCTATGCAACTCCACTGGTGTCTAACTGTGAGGTGTGTTGTTTGGATTGTCCACCCGTGTGCCACAATGACCATCGTCCCTACACAGGGACGAACTGACTGATGCATGTGCAATGGGGCTGTGTCCCTTTGGCAAGCTCCACCTCTGTGAGCCAGACATTGTTTTTGGATAGGTGCTGGACACCATGTGCACTTACGTGACTTCAGCAATGTGAGTATGGTGTCCTACCTCTGACCATGTGGAGCAATGTCATATATCACACCAGAATGTGTCCACACAGCTGTATGTGAGTAGGTATGCGACGTGAACTTCTGGTGTCAAATGTGCCGTCTCTTGGCACCGTTGCCAATTTAGACACACTGCTGGGGGAGAGCACACACATGGCCATGTAGCACGACATGTGAACCTGTCAGACCCTCACACCTGATCACTGTCGGCAGAGCAGACAATTGGCGCACTCCGGAGTCAGAGCACTATGCAGATCCCATGGGCAGTGAGTCGTGCCCCCTCACACGGGGCAATGGGCAGACGCCAAACAACACATGACTCATCCAGCAAGGCAAGGTGGGCTGAGAGTGTTGCCATCTGTGATGAATGTTCCCCTTTTTAGCCCCAACATTTTCTGAACCTCTACATGTACCCATGCTGCGTGTAAGTGTCTTAAGCATTTCCCTGCCTGTTGTGGCCGTTGCCTCGTCCGTACTGACACGCACATGCCAATAAAGTCTATGCAACTCCACTGGTGTCTAACTGTGAGGTGTGTTGTTTGGATTGTCCACTCGTGTGCCACAATGACCATCGTCCCTACACAGGGACGAACTGACTGATGCATGTGCAATGGGGCTGTGTCCCTTTGGCAAGCTCCACCTCTGTGAGCCAGACATTGTTTTTGGATAGGTGCTGGACACCATGTGCACTTACGTGACTTCAGCAATGTGAGTATGGTGTCCTACCTCTGACCATGTGGAGCAATGTCATATATCACAACAGAAAGTGTCCACACAGCTGTATGTGAGTAGGTATGCGACGTGAACTTCTGGTGTCAAATGTGCTGTAGGACACCACTCCTGGCCTGCTTTCGTTTGGGTCAGTCCTACACACAGCCCTATTCAATACATGGACGTGTGCCTACGTTGGGGGTTGTGAGCTTGTTGTTGATGTGCAATGGGGACACAGATAGTACTCACCTTCACAGTCATCCATTTGGCCATGTGTCTCAGGGATACACATGCGCATAAATGTCAGTTACCAGGGTGTACCTTCATGTGCAATCATTGTACCTACATGCAGCTATACCTCCATACGTGAGTGAACATAGTGATGACACATCTGTGTGATTTAGAATGTTTTATACACATTCAGGTGATTGACAGAGCTGGGGCTGTACATGGCCTTCCGAGCCCACATCACATGGAAGCTCAGTGGTGTGGCAACCAGAGTCCTTTGGGGATTCTACAGTGATTGGGAAGAGGGAGAGTGCAGTCCGCAGCAGGATAGCTGTGTAATTCGCCAGCGGTGAAGAAATGGCAGTCCATGTCGGGGTCCGGGTGAAAGCCGCAGAGTGTTCAGGGGGTCACTATGAGGTGTTTCCTAGGCCATGATGCATAGATCATAACCAGGCAGGGACAGGCCATATGGCAGTGATGGCTGCTGCTGCCTCCTTTCTCACACAGTATTTCACATCCCCTTCTTAGTCCCCTGATACGGGTTCTGTGTCCGGTGTGTGTGGCGGGGTGATGGCTGCATCACTGTGTGCCACTGACAGATCAGACTGCAAAGGTGATGGGGCAGCATCACTGTGTGCCACGGACACATCAGGGGTCAGAGCTGTGTGTGTCAATGTTCCCGCTGCAGTCATCTGGGAATGGCTCAGTGGCAGCAATGGCAAGATGAAGTACTGCAGGGCATTGAAGTCCACAGCTACTACTCGCTGGTGTCAATCCGTGTCAGACATCCTTCCAGTCTGCATCTGCTCCTTGGTCTCCATTGACCTCCGCATCATTCCCAACTCTGTGCTGTCATGGCTGGTGCCTGTCTACCCACACAGTTCTTGTGTACAATTCATGGCACCAGCGAGGTCAACCAAGGGTGGACTCAGACACCCACGTATGACATCGAGTTTGGCTGCCATGAGCTTGAAACCCACCCGCAGCTGTTCAGCCAACTCCACCTGGGAAGACCACACACGTTGTATGTACTCCATGTATTGGTTGGGGGGTCCTGGGAGACAGCTGTGGTGGTGTGTGTTTCCTGCTGTGTGGTCTGTGCAGGTGGTGGGGTCACCTCGAGGCAGCTGGCTTGCCCTGCTCCTTGGGATGGGGTGCGGAGGCTGTCCATCATCCGTTGGAGGGTATCTTGACATATGTGCAGGTTGTCCTCTTCATCATCAATGATGGCAAGTGTGGTGTGCTCTGCAGGAGGTGTTGCTTGTCCCCCTTCAATGTAAAGGGGAGATGCAGGTTAACAGAGTTAAACATGTATGTTGTATATTTGCAGATGTTTACATTCAGACTGCATGCCAATGTACATTGTGACTGTTTTGAGGGTGCTGGCTATTTGATGGCAGTCAGTGTGTTTTCCGAATACATGACGATGGGTGGTAGTACCCGTTCATTATCATCACACTGTGTCAGGCAATGCCAGATGTGAGTGGACAGTTACTACGCATGAGCGGAACCTGTCGTGAGCCCTGTCCTGTGGTGTTGCACTTTGTGCCACATTGCCGTCATTGCTGATGTTCTGTGCTTGCTATGTGTGTGCGCTGCATTGTGGGGGATTTGCCCCTGCAGCTCTGATTTCATGTAGCCTTCTCCCTTTGAGGCGGGGTGCCTTTGAATTGTGTGCTTTTCGGGGCCTGATTTGCTTTTGACATGGGTCATATGTGCTCTCGGACAGATTTTGTGGCCTGGTGCATTGTTCGACTGCTGCGTGTATTGTACGGCATGGGTTGTGGGTGCCTCGTGGACATGTCAGAGTGTGACCTGCTCCTTTACAGATGTGATCCGCACTCGGCTACCTCTATGTCGATTCGTGGGCCATGTAATTTTTTTTGGCTGCTGCCATGCTATCGGACATGCAGTGTTACTTGCATAGTCAGTGTGGGTCACAGAGTCGCTGCTTTGCTGTATTCAGCACATGTGCATGGCTCAGTTGTGATATTGGTGATAGGGGGGGCCCTCTGTTCACATTGTGGATGGTGGCCTACTTGGCGTTTCTATGTGTGCTCCAGTGTGCCAAGGCAATCAGGGGCATGTTCCACGGTCATTGTGGGTGTGCAGTGTGCTATGCATACTTGTGCATGTGTGCCATTGTGCCCATCTCCTCCCGCCCCCGTCCCGGACGTTACTCACCCTGTTTCCATTGGGTCAGGTTATATCATGCTGTGTCCAGGCCCCCCAATCCTGCCACCACCTCCTCACTGCTGACTGTGACATTTGCTCCAGCTCATCCAGCTCCTCCTGTGTCGCAGGAGGCCCACCTCCAGTCGCCGTTGCTGCCTCCCTGTTGGCGGCGAGCTTATGTTTGGTCTGCCTTTTCAGATCATGCCAGCGCCTCTTGACCTCCTCCAGTGACCTCCTCGACATTCCGACTGCATTGAAGTTGGTAAAGATGGCCTGCCATATTTCGGTTTGGGTTGCCAGTGCCGCAGTGGAGGTGCCGAACATTTGTTGTTGGTGTTAGGTCACAGGATTCCGTCTTCCTGCGAACTGAACCCCGTCTTCCTCTTGTCCTTGCCCTTTCATGAACACGGAGTTCCTGGCTGGTCCTCCGTGGGGCTTGTGGTGTTCGGCTTATCATCTGCACTCGGCCCGGGTGCATCCATGTTGCTACGCAGTTTGAATTTTTTTTTGTTTTTGTTTTTATGGTGCTTTTTCCCACCAGACGCGTGGGATTTGCAGGTCTGTGGCTGGTCTTCGCTGATTTGTGTACCGCGATTGGCCTCATCGCATGATTTTTCGCGTTTCGCACTTTTGCGGCGTGGCATTGATTTTGACGCTGACATTTGATGCGTCATCTGATGTCTATCGCATGCTACCGCCTTGTTGTGTATTCCACATTGACACGGGGTTATTTTCCCGAAATGGGCTGCAATATTGAAAGTTGCGTTACGCTACTCTTGCGGTAGTTATCACACGTTCTTTTGAATATACCCCTTAGTTGTTTGACAATGTCCTGTTTTGAATGTTAAGTTACACTAAACGTTATAGGTGTTGCCTTGGTGGGTCTCTCTATCCCATTATATGGGACACAAATGGATTGAAATATGCTTTTCATAATATATGTATATATTGTTGGTCTTACCACAATATAGTTGTATTTGTTTGTTCTACTGTAAGTTATGTTTTTAATTATATTTATACATGCATGTACTTGTTACTCTACAGCCCTGACGAAGTCCATTTGCAATGGACGAAACGCATTGGTAGATCCACTCTACAAGTTGCATGTCACACTAGAACCAATTGTGATTAAAATATTTGAAGTACACGACGCTGGATACGGATCTTGTACTTTATTGAATTGTTACATAGTGGTGCATCGATTTCTTTTAATGTTTAACAACATATACAAACATGCTCTGGGTTTTTAGAGCACACTCTGTTTCATTTTGCAATCTCTTCTTCAAAGATAGCAACTATAATACCTGTGTCTTGTTCGGCAACTCCTCCTGTTATCAACTCTTCATTTTCCATAGAGTCCCGTTCTGGACAAAATAAATGAAACTGTGCATAATCACAAACCTTTTCTTCCTCTGCCACAGCACCATACAAAAGTGCTATATTCTTTTCTCCTAAACATAAAGCAGGAATTTTCACATAGTACCATCTCCTAACTAAAGTTTGCATTTTCGAGAGATGTACAGTTTACATCCTGAAATGATCGAAGGTGCTTTAGCACATTTTCTTTGATAAAGAAGACAGTGAGTGCCCCTCCAAATTTGTATGCTTCCTAACCTTGCAAGGATCCAATCCTTGTATAAAGTACTTATTTGGTGTTTTAAACTTTGCCTTGGAATGCTATGTAGAAGTTGTCTTCTTATGAGTACTGCCTCAACTTGTTCTTTCTGTTTCAGTCCACCTCTTCTTCTTCTATATCTTTTCATATTTATCAGTAGATTTACTACCAGTTTACTACAAAACATCCTGCCTCTGATTTCCTTGAACTGCTTCTGTCTCCTAGTTAAGGTGTGTCCATCTTTGTTACATTCTTTCCAGTTCTTGTTACATAGATTTTGTCCACTCTTAATCTTTCTCACAATTTGGTTTTTATTTTCATTATTTTGTACTCTTTACATGTGTCCACATTTATATTTTTAGAAATGACTTTGTGTTCTTACCAGTAGATGTTTTCCTTTCACCACTTTTTCAGCATTTTTCCCCTTTTGTGTCTCAGCTCTGCAGAGATATGTAGTTCTTCTGTTGCTTTTTTCTCTGAACGTTTGTAGGCATTCTAACTGTCTGTAGTTATGTAGATATTGCTCTGTAATAAAAGATAAGTATATTTTAATTTTTACTGTAGCCAACGAACCAACTACTTTACTACTGACTTACAGATAATCCAAAAACAGTTTTTATGTTATGTTACAGTTTTAAATCTACAGCTAAATCTAGCTGTATAACTACATGCACTGACTTCAATATCCCAAACCCAAAGGAAAACACAGAACTGTATTTATTAGTTATCTTTTAACATTATACCACCCTCTCCTACAACACAGCTGCACCATATGTCAGTTCTCACTTATACATGGTGAAAGACCAGTTTATCCCTCTGTAGTAAATTTTAAGATGTAAATCAACAAAAGTGTAGAAGTACATAAGGTGTTTCAACACTGTAAATCCAAAAAGACAAAATAAGAGCTTTTTGTGTACCTCTCTACCACTGTGTCAGTGGTGTATTTAGTATCTTCGTTTTTTTTCTTCTTAAATGTATCGCATTTACATTTTGGGAAACAGTGCATATACAAATCTGCACATTAATCTCTATCAGAGCACATAGCTCACTAATTCTTCCAAGTTCAAGCAAAGAGTGTGTGACAGGTTGCATATATAATTCACCGGATTGTTGCAAAAGACTACGGGCCAGATTCACAAAAGTAATCTGAGACAAAATCCTAACTTTCCAACTTTCGGGATTCACAAAAGGCATTAAGTAGTAGTAAAGTTAGGATTCCTAACTTTACTACTACTAAACTGAGAAAAAGCCTAACTTCACGACTTTCGGTATTCCCAAAAGGCATTTTGTAGTAGTAAAGTTAGTAATCCTAACTTTACTACTACTAAATACCTTTTGTGAATACCGAAAGTCGTATAGTTAGGATTTTGTCTCAGATTACTTTTGCGAATCAGCCCTACATATTTATCATTAAAACTTGTAAATACACGTGTTTGTGGTTGAATTCTTGAATACTCCCTGGAAGATTGAATGAGTGCATAGGTAGTGCCTAGCTGATTCCCTGAGGATACTGGTAGTGCCTGTATGATTCCCTGAGTATATGAGAACTCCATGGATTGTTCAATATCTGCATAATTACTGACTGTGTGTTGACATGAGCATATCACTAATATCTGGGTGTTTGGACAAGTGCATGAGTTGTACCTGAATGATTAGATAGGTACATGACTCATGCCTCAAAAATTCAATACATGCATAGCTAGTGATTGGATGATTAAATGAGTGTAGCTCTAGTGCCTGCATGATTTCAGGGGTCCATAGATAGTATATAGGTGATATATAGAGTGCATGGATAGTGCATACATGATTGTTTAAGTACATTCATAGCATCTAGCAGATTGAATGAGTGCATGAGAAGTGTTTCAGTGATTGGAAGACTACATGGCTGCTGCCCACGTGTTTTTGCTTCATTGAACAGGTAGTGCTTGGGTGTTTAGATGAGTACATAGGTAGTGCCTGGATAATTGAATGGGTGCATCAGTATTGTCTGGCTGATCAGATGAGTGCATAACCAGTGTCTGAGTCATTGCATGCAACCATTGTTAAAGCTTGATTGATTAAATAAAAGCAAGTGTACTGCTGGGGTGATTGCATTAGTGCAAAAGTATTGCCTCAGTAGCTGGATAAGGGCATAGGTACTGGATGGTTGATAAATGTACTGCAATGGTACCCCCTGCATAATTAGATGAGTGTGTGAGTAATGCCTGATTGTTTGGATGAGTGCATATGCTGCATCTCAATATTTCAACAACATCATGGGTATTAAGTGGGTGTTTAGATGAGAGCATTGGTTGTGCTTGGGGGTTTTAATGACTGCATAGGTGCAGCCTTGGCGATTGTATAAGTAAATGGTTAGTGCCTGTGTGATTCGATGAGTGAATGGCGAGTGCCTGCATAGTTCAACGACTACATAATCAATACCTGTGTGATTGCAAGAGAAATGTGTAGGGCCTGGGGGATTGAATAAGTACGTGGATAGTGTGTGAGTGATTTGATGACTGTCTGAGTAATGGCTGGGTGAATGGATGAGTGCCTGAGTAGTGCCTGGCTGACACTGAATATACCTCCATTGCAGTTAGATACATAACAGTTGTGACTATATCTGTGACTCATTGTTTAAGTCATTTTGCCAGTATCAACCATGAATATTAATATTAATAATAGTAATAATAGTACTATCAGTAATAATAATAGTAATAGTAGCAACTATTTTAGTGTATCTATCCTTTTCTACTGAGCTATGTGTGTGTGAAGTCCACATATCACACTTATATGGCTGATATGCACAGGTTAACTTGGGTTTGCCAAATGTGGATATTACTTGGTTTGGACAGAGAGGCTTAAAGTTTCATCAGTTGCTGGCTTAGGTTTAAACCATTGTACATTGCCAAGCTTCCTCACCTCATGATTGTGCACTGTGGTGGCAATGACCTTGTCACATTGACTGGGGCAGGGCTGGAAATCCTAATGAAGGATACCTTTGAAGAACTGATGTCGCTTTTCTCTCACACTGTCTTGGTGTACTCTAATATATGCCAAAGACAGAAATGGAAGTGGTCAAATCAATTCTGTCCACAGACTGACAAAGCCAGGAAACATGTTAATAAAGCTGTTTCCATAACATGAACTCCATCTACAACAACAATCTACTTTTTAACATGCATAGAATCTATAGAAGTGAGCCGGTTCACGTAACAAACAAAGGGAACATGTTGTTTCTAAGCAATCTGAA
Source organism: Triturus cristatus (assembly GCF_964204655.1). Classification (NCBI taxonomy): domain Eukaryota; kingdom Metazoa; phylum Chordata; class Amphibia; order Caudata; family Salamandridae; genus Triturus; species Triturus cristatus. The sequence goes on along the minus strand of NC_140591.1, from coordinate 268,714,917 downwards.
ACTCTGCATACAGTCTTATCTGTAGCTGTCCTATACACACTCTCAACACAAAGGCTCTTGTCGGAGCTACCCAAGAGCACAACATTTTGTTCATTATCCTGCTTAATAAAATCCCTTACAATTTTTTAAATCTACGACAATGTCGCAATGATAGTGATCATGTTGCGAAAATGCTAAACAAAATTTAACTTAAATAAATCATTCTCTTTCCATACACACATTATTAACTGCATCATGCTTAAAATATATGTTTGTAAACATATTTTTCTAGTCATTTAAAAACAAAACTGTTTCAACCCTACTTCCCATCTTCGTGTGTACTCCGAGAATCGCAGTGACTCCTGTAACCGCGACAATCGGGCCTTGTTTAAAAAGTGTAAAACACATATATGCACACATTTTACAGTATTATATATACTAGGGGTTAATTACTGCACTGTTTAAAGTCATATTTTTATAGGCAGTTTGTAAAAGAACAATTGTTTAAACTGATATTCTGTGTTCGCGAGTACTCAGAGAATCGCAATGATGTCAGTACGCACTAGTGGTTTTTTCAGTGCATTGTTTAAAATCATAATTTTCTTGGGGGTTTAAATAGAAACCATGTTTTTTAAACCGATTTTCCATGTTCACGATGATGCCAGGCACCTCAGTGGTATCTGTAGCCACGATCACTGCGAATGCATCACAAAATGACAAAACAAAAGCAGATATTTAATAGACACCACCACATTCAAAACTATGTAAATGGGTGCACAACTACCTGAATGAGTATGCGAGTGGGTTCATGATTATCTGAGTGGGTATGTGACTGGATGTATAAGTGTGTGAGTGAATATGTGAATGGGTGTGTAAGTGTCTGAGTGAGTGAGTGAGTTTGTGAGTGCGTACATGAGTCTGTGACTATGACCAGCGAGGGTGTGTATTTGGATAGAGATACTTTTTGTGTTATATTTCCCAATATCCATGATGTCACCGCAATAGTTGCAACATCCCCGCAACGGTACATGGGGCAATGCTGGTGGTCACGGCGTCATCGCAAATATTGTGCATGATTAAAAAAATCAATTTTGCACACATAATTTGTGTCACTAACACCCCTATTTCTCAAACATAGGATCAGACCTCTTATCTTAGCTTTGACACACTTTTTCAGCCCAGGGAACCGTTCCCAATTGATAAAATGGTGGCTGCAACTTTCTATTCAGGTTGCGACCAGCCAATCACAGCATTCCTGCTGGTGTGCTCTTTAGCAATTTACCTCAAACTCGTCGCAATTGAACCACGGTCACGGCAAAACCACCACAAATTTCTATTCATGTTGCGTCCAGCCAGAGATATCACTATATTGTTTGGTTTTAATTTCTCAAAAACTACTGAATGGATTTGCACCAAATAAAACAAGCACACCTACCTTTCCGCCCAATTTGGTGTAATTCTGTACAGCGGTTTGGGCTGTAGGTTCAACAACGTGTTTCTATGGAAATTAACATTACAAACGCACCCTTACTTTTTTTGCCCCTATTTCTCGGTGCCCATTGAACAAATCACCCCCAAACTTTCTATGACACACAAAACCAACTTTGGCACTTTTTGGGGGAAAATTTCATGAAGATTGGTCAAACAATGCTAAAGGTAAGTCAAAACATGCTTTTCCTATGGAAACTAGGTCCTAACTATATATATATATATATATATATTCACTGAAAAAAACATAGGTTTCAGGGGCGTTATAGTTAGCTGGACTTTTCACTCATACAAAACCATTGAAATTAAGTATGCAGCATAATCTCACTTTTATTCAGGAAGAAGAGGACGTTTGTGACTGTGGCTCCGGGCTCACTTGGCAGAAACACCCCCTGACCCTCCACCCCCATCGCAAAATGTAATGCCCGTGAAAAGGGTAGGTGTACGCAGTGTTATATAGAACATAGTCCTGAGAGCACGATTGAAAATGAAAACTAGATATAGTATATGGTATAAACAATGCATCAAAAAGGGTGATATAAGATGAACCGGGGTGTGAAATATAATATGCAATACATTGTGCGCAGTGACAGATTCATTGGAGAGCGCGAGATAGCACAGGCACTAGCGCGTGCTATGCGATATGCGCCTTGGAGTGTAATATGCACAGGGCAGTGTTGTGTAACCTAACTAGTCTCTAAACTATGTGCTGGGGAGTGTAACGTTGCATATGCACTGTGACAAAGATATGGATCTCAGATTGTAATATGTATGGCATAGCGCTGTGCGTTATAACATAGGCATCGAGGAAGGCACGTTAGTTGGGGCAATATAACCCGTGTGAAGGCAAGTGTGGCATGACATATTCACGGGGTGGTGTTACAGTGCACATGGGCTAGAGAGTGTCATAGCATATACACTAGCTGGTGGAATACAACACAGAAGTGTGAGGCACTCGGCAGGCACTGGTGGGTGTAACACAGCATTGGGCTAAGCCAGGAGCACGCTGTGACTCTCAAGTGAGGTTCGTCTCCTTTCCAGATAGTAAAATAAAAAGTATTACACATCCGGCGGTGGATGTGTGTTTTATTAACCGTGAGGGGGGTTTCTTGCATAGTTTGGTCGAATTTTTGTCGAATCCTCTATTAATGGCTTGGTGTGCGTGTATATCAGGGTGCCGATCACGATCCTGTAAAAACCGGGTACGAACTGTTGGACGGAGCATATTCTCCGTCCGACGCGTACCCGGTCGTCAAAATATACAAACATGGAATTACGATTCGCACGGAAACACAATTTCCGTACGAATCGTACAAAAGCCCGACCGACGAAAATAAACGTACAAATGCGATCCGGGAAAGCGCCGACGTGACGTCGGGACGCACGCAGCCTGCCATTCACGAACCAGGAATTACGATTCGCACCGACGTCATCCCGCACGGTGAATATTTTCCGGCTGCCAAAAACTGCCGGGAAATCAGGACGACGCGAACAAGGAGTACCGGTACGCGACGGACAGACAGGACGACGCGAACAAGGAGTACCCGTACACGACGGACAGACATGGACCCGAACCTACGTGTCATCCCGGCCCTCATAGCAGTCGACCTCCTCTACAGGTTCCGATGCAGACGCCGCAGAAGGTCAGAACAACAAAGGGAGGGGGGAAAGGGGGGGGGTGGCAGGACCAGGGCAGGCCACAAAACCCCCACCAAAGTCACACAGCACACATGCCCTGGACATACCTGACCCTCAGGCCCTGGTCACTACAAGGGGGTGGGGGCGTGTCCAGCTAAGCCAGCGACCGCCACAACGGAAGTTCTTGACGACGCGAACCGGCAACACAACCAGACAGGTACGTCCCGTACCCACGCCTTAAGAGCGTGGGTACGAGTCGTACCACGCCCACACCTACGTCACCCCAACAATGGCGGGACGGCTCGTACCCACGTGGCAAAGGCCTGGGGACGGTCCGCACAAGCATCACATAGCGTGGGGACGGATATGTACGGACCGTACCCCCACCCCGTATGCATGGAGCGTACCCCCAACCCCAACAGTGTAAGTACGACACGTACCCCCACCCGCGTATGCAAGGAGCGTACAACCCACCCCAACAGTGTAAGTACGACACGTACCCCCACCCGCGTATGCAAGAAGCGCACCCCCCACCCCAACGGTGTAAGTACGACACGTACCCCCACCCACGTATGCAAGGAGCGTACCCCCATGCCAACAGTGTAAGTACGACACATGCCCCCACCCATGTATGCAAGGAGCGTACCCCCACCCCAACAGTGTAAGTACGACACGTACCCCCACCTGTGTATGCAAGGAGCGTACCCCCCATGCCAACAGTGTAAGTACGACACAAACCCCCACCCGCGTACGTATGGAGCGTACCCCCCACCCCAACAGTGTAAGTATGACACGAACCCCCACCTGCGTACATATGGAGCGTACCCCCCACCCCAACAGTGTAAGTACGACACGTACCCCCACCCGCGTATGCAAGGAGCGTACCCCCCATGCCAACAGTGTATGTACGACACGTCCCCCCACCCGCGTATGCATGGAGCATACCCCCCACCCCAACAGTGTAAGTACGACCCGTACCCCCACCCGCGTACATATGGAGCATACCTCCACCCCAACAGTGTAAGTACGACCCGTACCCTCACCCGCAGACGTATGGAGCGTACCCCCACCCCAACAGTGTAAGTACGACCCGCACCCTCACCCGCGGACGTATGGAGCGTACCCCCACCCCAACAGTGTAAGTACGACCCGTACCCTCACCCACGGACGTATGGAGCGTACCCCCCACCCCAACAGTGTAAGTACGACCCGTACCCTCACCCGCGGACGTATGGAGCGTACCCCCCACCCCAACAGTGTAAGTACGACCCGTACCGCCACCCGCATACGTATGGAGCGTACCTCCACCCCAACAGTGTAAGTACGACCCGTACCCCCATGGAGCGAACCCACACACGTGCATGGACTAAGCGTACATATTGTTAAATAGGAGGGATGTGTGCCAATCGGTCCCAGCAGTGCCCAGAGTCAGGAGGGGTGGGTGCCTATCACTCCCAGCAGTGCCCAGAGACAGGAGGGGTGTGTGCAGAGTCCTCCCAGCAGTGCCCAGAGACAGGAGGGGTGTGTGTCTAACACTCCCAGCAGTGCCCAGAGACAGGAGGGGTGTGTGCAGAGTCCTCCCAGCAGTGCCCAGAGGCAGGAGGGGTGGGTGCCTATCACTCCCAGCAGTGCCCAGAGTCAGGAGGGGTGTGTGCCTATCACTCCCAGCAGTGCCCAGAGACAGGAGGGGTGTGTGCAGAGGCCTCCCAGCAGTGCCCAGAGACAGGAGGGGTGTGTGCAGAGTCCTCCCAGCAGTGCCCAGAGGCAGGAGGGGTGGGTGCCTATCACTCCCAGCAGTGCCCAGAGACAGGAGGGGTGGGTGCCTATCACTCCCAGCAGTGCCCAGAGACAGGAGGGGTGTGTGCAGAGGCCTCCCAGCAGTGCCCAGAGACAGGAGGGGTGTGTGCAGAGGCCTCCCAGCAGTGCCCAGAGTCAGGAGGGGTGGGTGCCTATCACTCCCAGCAGTGCCCAGAGTCAGGAGGGGTGTGTGCCTATCACTCCCAGCAGTGCCCAGAGACAGGAGGGGTGGGTGCCTATCACTCCCAGCAGTGCCCAGAGACAGGAGGGGTGGGAGCCTATCACTCCCAGCAGTGCCCAGAGGCAGGAGGGGTGGGTGCCTATCACTCCCCGCAGTGCCCAGAGACAGGAGGGGTGGGTGCCTATCACTCCCAGCAGTGCCCAGAGACAGGAGGGGTGTGTGCAGAGGCCTCCCAGCAGTGCCCAGAGACAGGAGGGGTGTGTGCAGAGGCCTCCCAGCAGTACCCAGAGTCAGGAGGGGTGGGTGCCTATCACTCCCAGCAGTGCCCAGAGACAGAAGGGGTGGGTGCCTATCACTCCCAGCAGTGCCCAGAGACAGGAGGGGTGTGTGCAGAGGCCTCCCAGCAGTGCCCAGAGACAGGAGGGGTGTGTGCAGAGTCCTCCCAGCAGTGCCCAGAGGCAGGAGGGGTGGGTGCCTATCACTCCCAGCAGTGCCCAGAGACAAGAGGGGTGGGTGCCTATCACTCCCAGCAGTGCCCAGAGACAGGAGGGGTGTGTGCAGAGGCCTCCCAGCAGTGCCCAGAGACAGGAGGGGTGTGTGCAGAGGCCTCCCAGCAGTGCCCAGAGTCAGGAGGGGTGGGTGCCTATCACTCCCAGCAGTGCCCAGAGACAGGAGGGGTGGGTGCCTATCACTCCCAGCAGTGCCCAGAGACAGGAGGGGTGTGTGCAGAGGCAGGAGGGGTGGGTGCCTATCACTCCCAGCAGTGCCCAGAGACAGGAGGGGTGTGTGCAGAGTGCTCCCAGCAGTGCCCAGAGACAGGAGGGGTGTGTGCCTAACACTCCCAGCAGTGCCCAGACACAGGAGGGGTGTGTGCAGAGTCCTCCCAGCAGTGCCCAGAGACAGGAGGGGTGGGTGCCTATCACTCCCAGCAGTGCCCAGACATAAGAGGGGTGTGTGCAGAGTCCCCCCAGCAGTGCCCAGACACAGGAGGGGTGTGTGCAGAGTCCTCCCAGCAGTGCCCAGAGACAGGAGGGGTGTGTGCAGAGTCCTCCCAGCAGTGCCCAGAGGCAGGAGGGGTGGGTGCCTATCACTCCCAGCAGTGCCCAGACATAAGAGGGGTGTGTGCCGAGTCCCCCCAGCAGTACCCAGACACAGGAGGGGTGTGTGCAGAGTCCTCCCAGCAGTGCCCAGAGACAGGAGGGGTGTGTGCAGAGTCCTCCCAGCAGTGCCCAGAGGCAGGAGGGGTGTGTGCCTAACACTCACAGCAGTGCCCATGAAACGCAAAGGGTGGAGTTGAGGTTCTGGACTTTTAAGAGTCCATAGGTGTCAGGGAAACAACACCCGAAGACCCCTGAGTTCCTTCCTGTCTCGGTGCACAAATAAACAGAGACGCGGGTTTTTCGATGGTGGCGTCAGAGACCAAGATTTATTCACTGCAGGGACACAGAAGTCATAGGAACCACACAGAGGCAGAATCTACGAGACTGTTCAAATTGCATTAAGTGGGTTGTTCCTTAAATACACGAAAAATGTCTTTAGGCAACATTACACGAATATTTCTCATGCCCAACCCGGTATCCCAAACAAACAGTAAATAGACATCAAACAATAACTAATCGTAGGTTTTCGGTATTCGATCAGGTCCCCTTGTCAGTTTTCCATTCTTTGCCCGATCCTCCCCATCATAAAAATCGTAACCTCCCCATTGTAAAAGCCCAGAAGGAGAGGAGCAGAGCCAGGTGCAAAGGATTGAAAAGTAGGATAAGAGGTGTTTATGGATCATAAACGGGCATGGCTACCGTCTTCGGCCTTTCAGTCAGGACAATGGACACGAGAACCAGTATAGCAGGACTGGCCTCAGGCAAGGGAGGCAGCTTGATTCTGCCTAGTCATGCAGCGTCAGCCTTTCTCGGGGCTCGAGCTTACGTATCCTTAACAAGGTGATTCTGCCGGGGTCATCGCCCGTTCATTGACTATGTGAGGGCAAGAAACAAAATGGATGCCGTAACTAAAATGGATGCCATGACTTAAACAACAGAATGCCCTATTTCTCAGTGAATTCATGCTAGTTGCGCAGCGAAAACACTGTCATGCTTATAATGGATCATTTACGGTTCATTGGTACCAAAATCGTGTCAGTACTACGATACCGAATACACGGGTTCGGATCGCTACAGAACCTCAGAGTAGCCACAGATACCATGCCCACAAATTTCAGTCAGGTGCACAAAGACCCTGCAGTACATGTACCACATGTGTGCGAGGCTGGGAGTATACGCATGCATAGCGCAGAAAAGAATACATGTACACATGAAGTCATGTCAATAGTCCACATACACAAGTACAATGACTACCAAGAATGCCACGAATGATGCAGGTGGAGACATCGCTCAGCATGCATGTGCAAAGTAAAAGGAGTCCGTCACACACCCAGCTAATGTACACACAGCTCTGCGCTAAATATTGGGAACACCCTGCAGGGAAGATGGCAGGGTACACAGAGGAAGGAATACACCTTTGGACAATTTCACCATGCAGCAACTGCTTACATGAACACAGAAACCTAGCTAACACCGTGTGATGGCACACAGATCCCAGGGTCCCCCCTATGACCAGCACACTACTACATTTCCCACACAACCAACACATGATCACCACCCAAAATCATGTAGCAGCCCCACCAACAGCAATATCAGAAAAGCAGTAGTGTTCAAAGGAAGCAAAAATGGCTTTAATCAGCATGATCAAAAATTGTATGTTCGTAGAAAGTTCAATATTTACAAAGCCCATAGGCAGTCCAGAAGTCACAGCTGGATGGGGGACACAGTGGGATGCGTGTCCCCTAGCTTGCCTGCACAGTTACATTCCGTCGTCTTCCACAGGGGTGAGGGCATCATGTGGGGGGGAAGAAACAGGCACCGCAGGGACAGGAGGGTGAAGAGTAGGCGTCGTGGGTGCAGGGATGGAGGACTTCACTACAGGGGGTGGGGCAGGGCCAAAGGTGGAGGCCAGGATCTCGCTGCACACCTTAGCAAGGTCCTCCAGGGAATCCCCTGCACCCGAAAGAACCACAGGCCCCAAGGAGGGGGGGGGTCAGAGGGATGGGTCGCAGCGCCACTGGGGAAGGGTGTAGACAGGGGGGGGAATCAACCACCCTGACCGAGGACTTCCTTGACCGCTTGCGTGGTGGCGTCACTGTGGGGCTCAGGGACAGAGCGGCCATGAAGGAGTCTTTGGGGGAGATGTGGCCAGGAGAGCTGAGGGGAGGGGATTTGGAGGGAGTGGATTGGGTGGAATGCGGACTCCCACTCTGACTGCGTGTCACACGTTTGCCCCCCGACCCAGTGGGTGTGCCTACTTCACCCTGTGTGTGCGTGTCAGGAGGTGTGCGGTGGACCTTCCCTGCTGGTGTGGTGCCTGTGTGTGTTGTGGTGGGCGCATGCTGACGTCTGGGTGTACGTGGGACAGGCATGGGAGTGGGAAGTGTGGATGGGGCAGGGGTAGGGGGTGGGACGTAGCGCTGCAGGAGACCCACTGCTGCAGTCAGTGTCGAGTCTATTGACCTCAGCAAGCTGCGTTGGTCAGCCTGCGATGAATGAATGCCCTCCAAGTATGCCTCCATGTTGTTGAGGACCTGGCTGTGGCCATGGAGGACATTAAGGATCGCAGCCTGACCAACCTGCAACTGCCGCTGGATGTCCACAGACTCGGCATTGGCGGCAGCAGTGGAGACAGGGGCAGGGGGTGCGGTGCCTGGCAGGAAGGAGACATGTGGTGACCGGGCACGTTGGGAAGGGACACGAGCAAGTGGGAGGCGGCTGATGGCAATGGAGGGGGCGGGGCGAGATGTAGTGCCGCTGTCAGCTGCTGGTGCAGCCGCCGCCCACTCGGAGAGATCATCCTCGGACCCGTCAGCTTCATACTCTGTTGTGCCAGTCGACAGGTCCCCGGCTTCACTCTCCTCCGCCTCAGTCCCACTTGATGTGCCAGCCCCGATGTCACCGCTGGCACTGGTGCTCGGTCCCTCTGCTCCGTCTGTGCCCATGTCTCCCTCCGTGTCCCCCGACGATGCTGTGGGCAGGGTGAAGAGACAGAAATTAATCATACACCTGTATACATATGTCACATGAGTCCAATCTACATAGGTCACAGTGCATAGCCTGAAACAAAAGAAGAGTTACATCTACAAAACAAGGTACATATGTAGGGCATGCAAGACACAGTTGTTTGACCCACCATGCCACCGAAAAACTATGGAGAGCATGACACAATAGCAAATGAGATGGAATGGAATTTTGACTGAGGAGCAAGGCCCTGGGGACAATCCAGCACTGCATCTGCACCACACAGCGTGGCAGGAAATAGGGATGAGCAGGGACCATATCCAGGAACAAGAGGCACATGCAGCATAGGTTAAACTGAAAACATGCCCACCATGACTGGCCCACTGCACCTTGAGTGCATGTCCAGACAAACATCACACACTGGCCAGTCATAGCAAGGAGATATCAGGTTGTGACATGAAGGCCATGCCCGCACCACCCACCCCCTACATGAGACTATTATTTGGAGACACAGGAAGCACTTACATCCCTTAGTCTGGGTGAAATACACATGGGATGCAACAAATCAAGGTTGCACACAAAATACCCAAGGTGCGCCTGTCCAAATAATCATGTACAAATGGGCATCATCAGATGATTGTAACAAGACACACAGGCAATGTCCACCGTGAGTATGAACAAGGAAAATCAGGTCAGTCTGTACAGGGGACACTTGTACTACATTTCATGTCAATATACATTTGGCCAGGGGACAATGGCACAGAGCACAACCTATGCTGTAGACACAGAGATTGTCAACATATTCAGATTACACACATGATACCTAGGAAAATATGCCCCTGGGGACAGTAGTGGCCACACAACTCCATGCTCCTGAATGGGAATGACTGCAACACACGCTACCATCCCCGCACTATGCGTACCGCACACTCATGCACATCATGTCACAGGCCACCACATAGGACATGCGTGCTGTAAGGCCTCACACTTGAGAGACTAACTCCCATGTCTGGACTCAGCATTAGTGCCAACTGACATGTAACCCACAAGACCAGAACTGGACAGGGCACAGGCAAGGTCCCAAAACCTGTTACACACCACCCCCACACATGATGCTGCAGGCATTGTACACGTGGAGAAGGTGCCAGGCTACATAACCTTGTGACGGAGTGACTTCACACAGACCAGGGAACACATTGCAAGGAGGGGAAGGGAGGCAGGAGAGCACTGCAATACTGTGGGTAACAGGATCTGCACAGCACCATTAAACCCTGGCAGTGCATCCATGGAACAGTGCACTTACAAATGCTGGTGAAACACAACAAACACACATGTACCTACCCCCTTCCTGCTGCTGCATCTCCTGTAAGCGCCTCTCCAAGTCTGGAAAGACCACCGCCAGCACACGCTTGTGGATGTGGGAGAGACGGCGGCGCCCGCGGTTCTTATGGCTCTCAGGTGAGTCCCCCAGCAGGACCCGTGCGATCCTCCGTGTCCAGCACCGGATATCCTGCCAGCGTTTCCTCACTTGGGACAGGCTCCGCCTCCGACCATCCGCACTCCTCACGGCACTGACGGCGGTCAGCCAGATCTGCTCCTTGGCAGAGGCGCCTACCTGTGAGGATGAACAAGTGACACTACATCAATACACCTACAACATGTCACAGAGACACATATGGGAACAAATTAGCTGGTTACAACAAGGCATGTCATGCAGCCAACGCATTGCACCTTTGCCATAGGGACATACTCCTCTGGGGAAGGGCAAAAGCAGTACGTGCCAGTGAAAGTACACAGGTGGAATGAGGGCAAAGACACAATCAATTATCAAGGCTCACACTGTGCATCACACCCACCCCTCCTGACTCTGGGCACTGCTGGGAGTGATCGGCGCCCACCCCTCCTGTCTCTGGGCACTGCTGGGAGGACTCTGCACACACCCCTCCTGACTCTGGGCACTGCTGGGAGTGATAGGCACCCACCCCTCCTGTCTCTGGGCACTGCTGGGAGGACTCTGCACACACCCCTCCTGTCTCTGGGCACTGCTGGGAGGACTCTGCACACACCCCTCCTGACTCTGGGCACTGGTGGGAAGCCTCTGCACACACCCCTCCTGACTCTGGGCACTGCTGGGAGTGATAGGCACCCACCCCTCCTGTCTCTGGGCACTGCTGGGAGGCCTCTGCACACACCCCTCCTGACTCTGGGCACTGCTGGGAGTGATATGCACCCACCCCTCCTGTCTCTGGGCACTGCTGGGAGTGATAGGCACCCACCCCTCCTGTCTCTGGGCACTGCTGGGAGGACTCTGCACACACCCCTCCTGACTCTGGGCACTGGTGGGAGGCCTCTGCACCCACCCCTCCTGTCTCTGGGCACTTCTGGGAGTGATAGGCACCCACCCCTCCTGTCTCTGGGCACTGCTGGGAGGACTCTGCACACACCCCTCCTGACTCTGGGCACTGGTGGGAGGCCTCTGCACCCACCCCTCCTGTCTCTGGGCACTGCTGGGAGTGATAGGCACCCACCCCTCCTGATTCTGGGCACTGGTGGGAGGCCTCTGCACCCACCCCTCCTGTCTCTGGGCACTGCTGGGAGACATCAGGCATTCCCCCCCGGGACCCCCCCTACAGTACATAGCATGTGTGTCACACCTGGACACAATGGCAGAAGTCACAGTCACAAAAAAAGGGACACAGTCTGTGCTAGTAGCTCTGCACTCACCTGATACCCTGGTCGCCCATACAGCAGGGGGTACTGTGGGAGGATCACATCCAGCAATGCCAGGTTCTCCTCCAGGGTGAATGGCTGTGACCTCTCCACAGACCTTGACATGGTTCCAGGGAATCAGGAGCAGCAGCAGTGTGGTAGAATCGAAATATGTGCAGGCAAGTGCTCCCTCATGGGACCTGGCTGCCTTATATCTGCCTTGCTGGCCTGTTTCATGCACAGGAGTACAGAGTGATTGGTCACTCACATTTGCATCCTATGTTTCCTCCAATCCCTTCAAACCTAGCACAGTCAGTGGGTTCTTATTGTGTTTTTTTCTTCAGCATGATGTCAACCCCACAAACACATTGCAACAAAGTAGATTCATTCCAACTGACTTCTGCTGTGCACCTTTCAGAACAAATTCAATCTTAAAAATTGGTCTCCATGACAACCAGCATGCATGTAGGCCTTAATACTTGTCCCTCATGTGTCCCCTATGTAAAATTGAGCTTCACCCACAGGTACGGTGCGTTCCGGGCCCCTAGGGCACCCCAAATGCATAGCGATGGCCCGTACACGCGTGCGTATGTTCACTATCACCATGGGTGTCCTCGCGTATGCGTACTCGTACTGGTACGGCCCGTACACACACCTGTACGCTCACTATCACTACGAGTATGCATAGGCGAGAACACCCATAGTGATAGTGAACGTATAGGCGTGTGTACGGTCCGTACCACTATGGGTGTTCTCGCGTATGCGTACTCGTACTGGTACGGCCCGTACACACGCCTGTACGTGCACTATCACCATGGGTGTCCTCGCGTATGCGTACTCGTACTGGTACGGCCCGTACACACGCCTGTACGTTCACTATCACTACGAGTACGCATACGCGAGAACACCCATAGTGGTACGGCCCGTACACACGCCTGTACGTTCACTATCACTACGAGTACGCATAGGCGAGGACACCCATAGTGATAGTGAACGTACAGGCGTGTGTACGGGCCGTACCACTATAGGTGTTCTCGCGTATGCGTACTCGTACTGGTACGGCCCGTACACACGCCTGTACGTGCACTATCACCATGGATGTCCTCGCGTATGCGTACTCATACTGGTACGGCCCGTACACACGCCTGTACGTTCACTGTCACTACGAGTACGCATACGCGAGAACACCCATAGTGGTATGGCCCGTACACACGCCTGTACGTTCACTATCACTACGAGTACACATAGGCGAGGACACCCATAGTGATAGTGAACGTACAGGCGTGTGTACGGGCCGTACCACTATGGGTGTTCTCGCGTATGCGTACTAGTACTGGTACGGCCCGTACACACGCCTGTACGTGCACTATCACCATGGGTGTCCTCGCGTATGCGTACTCGTACTGGTACGGCCCGTACACACGCCTGTACGTTCACTATCACTACGAGTACGCATACGCGAGAACACCCATAGTGGTACGGCCCGTACACACGCCTGTACGTTCACTATCACTACGAGTACGCATAGGCGAGGACACCCATAGTGATAGTGAACGTACAGGCGTGTGTACGGCCCATACCACTATGGGTGTTCTCGCGTATGCGTACTCGTACTGGTACGGCCTGTACACACGCCTGTACGTGCACTATCACCATGGGTGTCCTCGCGTATGCGTACTCGTACTGGTACGGCCCGTACACACGCCTGTACGTTCACTATCACTACGAGTACGCATACGCGAGAACACCCATAGTGGTACGGCCCGTACACACGCCTGTACGTTCACTATCACTACGAGTACGCATAGGCGAGGACACCCATAGTGATAGTGAACGTACAGGCGTGTGTACGGGCCGTACCAGTACGAGTACGCATACGCGAGGACACCCATGGTGATAGTGAACGTACAGGCGTGTGTACGGGCCGTACCACTATGGGTGTTCTCGCGTATGCGTACTTACTGACCGTACACATGCCTGTACGCTCACCATCACTATGGGTACACATACGGCAGCACTCCCATAGTGATATGGGAACGTACACAGGCCCTCTTAGCAGCAGTACGGCGGTTTTCACACATCACAGTGGTGACAGGCAGCACACAGGAAGGAATAGGGCGGACATACTTGTCCATGGATGGACATCAAGGCATTGTCTGGGCAGTACTACATGTGTGGGGCACAGGTGTGACAGGCTGTGATGTGGCACATTACTCCTGAGTCGAGAAGGCACCAGATGTATGATGAGATGTGTAGAGATGTAATGTGTCACGGTGCAATGTGTGCCAGGCATGCCCTTGACTCCTTTGACATGTGTGCATGTCGTACTGCACACTTGGGATGACCGACACTGCCATGGCACGGACACCAACACACGGAAGTGTCCCCTGATGCCCGGTACAGGGGTTACCACACCTGACTTGTCACTACCCACGGTGCACGATGTGACTATGTCATGTATGTGTGGGGGTTTCCCATTAGGTTGATGTTGGAGCACCCTCAAAAGCTGCAGCTGTTGCAGCAACCAACATGTGTCTGTGTGTAGATTGACATTGCACACTGTTCCGCACACCATGCCACATGTGGTATCGGATGTGAGGTGCGTATGTATGCATGGGGCACGGAGTAGCGTAACAAGGACATGTCTGCATCCTCTCTATGAATGTGTGGTGAGTCATGACATGTGCACCTTCATGGCAAGGTGTGTGGGCTGTCCTAGTGTAATGTCATGTGACCTGTGGCTCTAGTGTTCCGCTACAAGTCTCTGCAATCGACATCCTACTTCCGCTGATGTGTGGGTGTATGTCACTCCTGTCTTGCGTCTGGCTGTTCACTTGCACTGGGACACAGCTAATCCCATGCCATGGCATGTGGAGGTTCTCAATCTCCGTGTGTAGCTGGGTCTTGGTAGGAGTGTCACCTGCCAGCCATACGTGTCCAGGGCATGTGGCACATACCTGACTCCGTATGTAGCATATGTGTATAGACAGATTAACATGTGCTCAGGACAAATTATTTGTTGTTGTGGTGCACTCACTCTTCCTTGTCACTTCCAAATTACTGCAGAGCGCCGCCTCTTCCCCGACCAATTCCGGACTTGGCTGCCATGCGGGAGAATGATTGTATCCGGTGCTACCGCTTCCCCCAACGGTTGATTCTGGATTTGACGGCGAGACTGGCACCACACCTGCAACCGCTGCACAGGTATCCTACGGCACTGACACCCAAGCTGAAGGTAATGGCAGCCCTACATTTTCTAGCCACGGGTACCTTTCAAAATACCATAGCTCATGTTGGTGGCATGTCCCAGAGCATGTTCTGCCGTGTGCTGCATGATTTCTTAGAGGCCATGTTGATTCACCTGGATGACTTCATACATTTTCCTACCCCTGAAATGTTGACTGGGGTCAAGCGTGGATTCTATGCCCTGGGAGGGATGCCCCATGTCATTGGGTCCATAGATGGGACACATGTTGCTTTGGTACCACCACAGGCACAGGAGGTAGCGTACCGGAATCGCAAGCACTACCACTCCATCAATGCCCTTGTGGTGTGTCTGTCCAACATGGTGATTTCACATGTCTGTGCTCGTTTTCCAGGATCAGCACACGATGCCTACATCATGAGGCGTAGCAGGGTGCCTGAAATGATGACGCAGCTGCGCAACGAACGAGCATGTGTTGTTGGTGGGTACAGTCTGTCTGTCCTGTATTTTGCGTAGACTTCCAGCACGACCGCTTCTCCTGTTCTAATGATGTCCATGTGCTTCCCATGTAGGGGACGCTGGCTATCCCAACATGCCATGGCTGATCACACCTCTCCGCAACCCCATCACGCCGGCCCAGCTCCGCTACAACACCGCCCATGGCCGGACAAGGCGAGTGATAGAGAGGACGTTTGGCCTGCTGAAGAGCCGATTCAGGTGCCTACACAAGACCGGCGGCGCACTCCCATATGCCCCGACGAAGGTCTGCAAAATCTTCATGGTCTGCTGCATGCTGCACAACATGGCAGTTGAGAAAGCTGTGCCACTCATCCTGGATCAAGATGACGAGGACCATCCACCCATGGAGGACGAAGGGCTTGGCAATGGGGCTAGTGATGTGGAGGATGTGGAGCCGCAAGAGGACATCCGGACTCGGCTCATACGCGACTTCTTTGCTTAGTGGTGAGTACCAGTGTCTGAGTGTGCACGCATTGGTCCCCGTGTGGCATGTGTTGTGATGTGTGTCTCCACCTGCATGTATGGCACGTGAGTCAGAGGTGTGTGTGGGTGTGTCACTGGAGTGATGGTGCCAGTGATGGTTGTATTTCCCCAGTCATAATTGTGACCTAGCATGTTGTCATCCATACATGTGTCGAGTAAATGCACATGCAAGTGGCTGTGCTTTTTGTGGCTGACTTCTTGTGTGTCTCTCTTCCCCAGGTACTTGCGCATGCCGTCTGCTGGTTGCATTGTTGTGGCACTGCTATTCCTCATGGACACGTCATCGTGTGCTGACTCAGCGTTACAGGCACGGACACGTTTGGAAGTCTCCTTAGGGTAAGGGATGCATCAGGGGTGTATTGGGTGTGGCAGTTGTTCACGATGTATGCACACTGCCCCTGTCGATGTTTGGTTCCTCTGCAGCCATGTTGCATCACCATGGTACACATGACATGCAGCTGGGTACACCTGAATAGATGGTCAGACTTATTGACAGTCATCACTGATGGGATTGTGGATTGTGATGATGGCATCAATGTGTGTAACACTGCCCTCGGACACATATGGTTTGCATTGGCTTGACATGCTGTGGGACTTCCACATCAGCAGATCAATGGTGTATGGCAGGCTCTCCGTGAGCAGCTGTGGGTGTTTAGCTGTTAGCCGACACTTGTGTGCCAGTTCCATGGCTCTCACGCACATGTGCTGCAGAAGGGGGGTGCCAGTGTTGGACCCACATGTTACTCCACATGAAGTGTTCATGTGTACTTCAAGTTGCCTCTGCAATCCCGAAAACATGACTAATAAAGGTGTCCCTATGCCTCCAAGGTGCCTCTTCTCAGTCAATGCTGGTGTGTTGCCACGGTGCATCCAGCATGTCTGGCATGGTTTTCCCTGATAGTGGCTATGTGTCTATGTGTCGAGTAGCAAGATGCAAGCTGTGTGTGTGGGATGAGACTGTGTATTGTGCATGATGTCCATGACTGTGTGGGTATTGTGACATGTGCCATCCCCATGCATCCAATGTTGGCCAGGCCCCCATTATCTGCATCCACCGGACTCAAGCTTGCAGGACATGGTTCTGCCACCTGTCTACACATACCTGGGTGCCCCCCAGGACACTGGACATGATCCCTGACCTCTGTGCATGACTGTTGCTGTACTCAATATGTCTGTCAGCACGGTTGTGCGGCCACCCCCTCAGCTGGTTGGGCCCATCACGGGTGCGTATAGTGCTCTATGTCTGTCTTGCCTAATACACTGTGACCCGTGTGTCCTGTGCCAGACTCAGGCCCCAGGGTGTGGATGGTTGAAGTCAAAAGAGAACTCAGGCATGTTTAGACTTTACAAGACACATGTAAGGTAATAATGCAACCAGCAGGCATCTTCTCTTCATGGTGTGACTTTTTATTTTAGTGGGGGGGGGGGGGTATGACATGAGGGGCTTTCCGGGTGTTTGGAATCCAAAGTTCAGTAGGGGAGTTGGTGTCCTTGCCATTTGAAATCCTCTGAGTCCATGCCACAGTCTTTGTCAACATTGGTCAGACAGTGACCAGCAAGGCCATGTGGCAGAGAATGTCTTTTGATGCTGTGCTGCTGTTGCTCCAGTGGGCCAGGTGCCAGGCCAGGTGTCCTGGGAGATGGTGCTGTAGCGCCGACCCTCACGGTCTTTTCCGTGGACGACCCGCCCTCCTGCGGGGACCCTCAGAAGCAGGCCGTGACGATGTTTGGGATGCTCCATCGGATGTTTCCTCCTCCTCCTCCTGATCCCTCCCTGTGGGTGGTGATGTTCTAGGCCTTCTGGCACAGGGAGGGTTGCCCATGTTGTCGGCCATCCGACGGAGTGTATTGTGAATTCCCGTGTACACCGTCACGAGCTCAGCCTGTCCGTCCTCCATCCTCCGTTGGTGTTGCAGTAGACAGGCATGTAGCTCCGCATGTTGCTGGGCCTGCTGGGTCTTGATCCCCTCGAGGACGGACACAACCTGGGCCAGGCCCAGGGTGTCCTGCCGGTATGTGTCCAGGATGTTTCGGACATGGGAATATACCGGATCCCCAGCCAACTGGTCAGGCTGGCGCCTCCGCCGTCCTCCACTCCCACCACCCCTGCCCACTTGCACCTGGCCTGCCCTTGTGGGCACATCGGGTCTCCGGGTCCCCTGAGGGGTGGCATTGGCGTTGTCGCCTGCCTCCTCCTGGGTGCCCGGGACACCGTGTCCCTCCTGGCCAGTCTGGCTGCTTTGTGGTGGTGGGGCAGGGATCCTGGGTGTCTCCTGGGATGTGGCAGGAGTGGGGGTGGTGGTTGGCCCCGTTGTACCTGACGCAGGTGCTGCAGGTCGTTGGACACCAGAGGGGCCAGTTTGGTCGGGGTCGTCCACAGAGTGGTGAGAGTCGTCGCTGCCGGTGGGATCGGCCTCCCGCAGAGCCGGGTCCTGTGAGTCTTCCCCCCCAGTGTTGGGGGGTGAACCATGAGGTTGACCTGTGTGTGAGAGAGACAATGTTAATTTTGGTCCATGCAACATCCATGTTTCATCAGTTTCAAAGTTGGAACATTTCCTCTGGGAATTTGGATCTGTCTTGCATTCCACTCACAGTGCACTTGTGCATGGGTGTGTCCCTTGGGCACAGCTTTGGCGCCTTTAACTATGTGTGGCACAGTCTTACTCGCTGCGTCAAGTGTGACTGCAGTCAGCAGTGGAGTGGGCAGGTGTGGCGAGCCGTGCATTGGTGCCTTCCGTGTTGCACTGTACGTGGGCACGTGAAGTTGTTCCACACACTTATATGATGCAGGTAGCTGTCGTTGTGCTCGTGCACAGGTTGTGACATGGCCCTGTGTTTTGCCATGGAGGAGAGAGGGGGTGCTGGCACTGGCCACCCTTGTCTACATGCACGCAGTCCACCTGCTGACGAGCAGACATTCCCATACACCACATGGCTGATTTGCTCTCCCTGTGTCTCCCTCCCTCTCTGTCCCCCTCTCCCTCCCTCTGTGTGTCAGCCTCCTCCCTCTGTCCGTCTTCCTGTGTCTCCCTCCCTCTCTGTCCCCCTCTCCCTCCCTCTCTGTCCCCCTCTCCCTCCCTCTGTGTGTCAGCCTCCTCCCTCTGTCCGTCTCCCTGTGTCTCCCTTCCTCTCTGTCCCCCTCTCCCTCCCTCTCTGTCCCCCTCTCCCTCCCTCTGTGTGTCAGCCTCCTCCCTCTGTCCGTCTCCCTGTGTCTCCCTCCCTCTCTGTCCCCCTCTCCCTCCCTCTCTGTCCCCCTCTCCCTCCCTCTGTGTGTCACCCTCTGTCACCTCAGCCCAGCTTCCTGGGCACACACTGTTAGCAGATCTTTGAATGGCCCTTGGCTTGTTGATGTGAGTTTGTTTCTGATCTCCAGGCACCCATTGGGTGTAGTGTGTGTCTCTGCGCTGCTGCTGTGGTGGTGTGTGCTGCCACTCTTTCACAGTGTTGGCTGTTCATTAGCTGCTGTCATGTGCAAAACAGTGCCTTCACCCCCATGTGTTAATGCAAGGCGTCCGCCATTTGCTGGCGAGTCTTTCCTGTGTGGGGACACACTGTTTGTCTGGCTGTGACCTCGGCCATATGGGCAGAGGGCATTGTTGTCTGCTTCTGAGTTGCACTATGTGATTTTATGGGCCCACCCTCCCGCCATCCGGGTTACCGTGTCATGTGTTGGTGTCTTCTGTGGCCTGTGACTTGACATTGTCCAGCTGGGTGCATGGGGCATGGTGGCGCCAGTGGCACGTGCGTGTTCATGGAGTGTGGTTGAGTCATGCGATAGCTTGGGGTGGTTGCGTGCCTGTTTGTGAGTTTGGTTGTGGATGACGTTCCCCCCATGTGAGGTGCGTTGTTTGTGTACTCACCCAGGTCTCGGAGTCCTCCTAATCCTGCGACTGCCTCCACCGGCAGTATGGCCATCACCTTCTCCTCCCAGGGATGGTAGTGTACGGGTCTGCGGGACGGCCCTCCTCCAGTGACGTTGGCCTGGTTGTGTTCATCCGTCATCTTGGCTCGGACCCTCCTCCGCAGATCGTACCACCTGGCTTGGCATTCCTGCTTGTTCCTTCTGGTGTCCGCAACAGCATTCACAGCATCGACGATGGTCTGCCACATGGCTGTTGTTTATGAAATGCTGGTCTGTCTGACCAATGTTCCAAAGAGGTGTGGCTCGACTCTGAGGATTTCATCGACAAGGACCTCCAACTCTCGGTTACTGAACTTTGGATTCTTGTTAGTGGGCATGGTGAGGGGTGTGGGTGTGGTTGTGCAGGTGTGTGTGTGAATGTGATGAGGGGGTGTTTGTGAAGGTGGTTGTGTGAAGGTGTGCAAGTGTAAGGTGTGGTGAAGCTTCTAGTTTGGTGCTGTAGGTTGTCTGTGGGGTCTGGCAGCAGTGAGTCTGTTGCAAAGGCTCATGGTTTGTGTGTGTGGGCCCTTTTTATTGGTCCATTGGTGGGTGTGGCTGTGTTTGAAGTTTGGGTGGGTGTGTTATAAGGAGTGGTGGTGTTTGGGGCCTCTGTTTGTTTTTGGCAGTTGCAGGTCAGTGAATGTGTTGTTTTAGTGGTTGTTGGACATGTTTAGTGGCTCTGTGCCATTCGAATGGTGTATTCTTGTGTTGTTTTGGTTTGTCCTGGTTGTGTACGTGCGTTTTTAGCTTGTGTACGGGGTGTACATGGGCCATTTTGTTGTACAGTGCTGTCCTTGTGTGTGGCTTGGTACGACTCGTACATGCGGTTGTGATGTTGGGTCCTGGGGTGCGCTCCGTACTTAGGAGGTTGTGGTGGGGGTACGACTCTGACGTACATGGGTGTACATACACGGGTGGGGGTACGACTCTAATGTACACGGGTGCACATACACGGGTGGGGGTACGACACGTACAGGTGTGTACATACACGGGGGGTACGACACGTACAGGGGTGTACATACACGGAGGGGTACGACATGTACAGGGGTGTACATACACGGGGGGTACGACACGTACAGGGGTGTACATACATGGGGGGTAGGACACGTACACGGGTGTACATACACGGGGGTACGACACGTATAGGGGTGTACATACACGGGGGTACGACACGTACACGGGTGTACATACACGGGTGGGGGTACGACTCTAATATACACGGGTGCACATACACGGGTGGGGGTACAACACGTACAGGGGTGTACATACACGGGGGGTACGACACGTACAGGGGTGTACATACACGGAGGGGTACGACACGTACAGGGGTGTACATACACGGGGGTACGACACGTACAGGGGTGTACATACACGGGTGGGGGTACGACTCTAATGTACACGGGTGCACATACACGGGTGGGGGTATGACACGTACAGGGGTGTACATACACGGGGGGTACGACACGTACAGGGGTGTACATACACAGAGGGGTACGACACGTACAGGGGTGTACATACACGGGGGTACGACACGTACAGGGGTGTACATACACGGGTGGGGGTACGACTCTAATGTACACGGGTGCACATACACGGGTGGGGGTACGACACGTACAGGGGTGTACATACACGGGGGTACGACACGTACAGGGTTGTACATACACGGGGGTACGACACGTACACGGGGGTACATACATGGGGGGTACGACACGTACACGGGTGTACATACAGGGGGGGGTACGACACGTACACGGGTGTACATACAGGGGGGGTACGACATGTACACGGGTGTACATACACGGGGTACAACACGTACACGGGTGTACATACACGGGGGTAGGACACGTACACGGGTGTACATACAGGGGGGGTACGACACGTACAGGGGTGTACATACACGGGGGTACGACACGTACACGGGGGTACATACACGGGGGTACGACACGTACACGGGTGTACATACAGGGGGGTACGACACGTACAGGGGTGTACATACACGGGGGTACGACACGTACAGGGGTGTACATACACGGGGGTACGACACGTACAGGGGTGTGCATACACGGGTGGGGGTACGACACGTACAGGGGTGTACATACACGGGTGGGGGTACAACACGTACAGGGGTGTACATACACGGGGGTACGACACGTACAGGGGTGTACATACACGGGGGGTACGACACGTACACAAGGGTATATACACGGGGGGTACGACACGTACACGGTTGTACATACAGGGGGGGGTACGACACGTACACGGGTGTGGGGTACGACACGTACACGGGTGTACATACACGGGGGTAGGACACGTACATGGGGTACATGCACGGGGGTACGACACGTACACGGGTGTACATACACGGGGGGTACGACACGTACACGGGTGTACATACACGGGTGGGGGTGTACATACATGGGGGTACGTCTCGAACGTTAGGGGGCTGGGGGGAGTGTTGGGCGCGTATGCGGGCACATGTCTCCATGGTTGCTATGGGAGTTCGGTGCGGACGGTGTTTTTTCCATACGGTTGTAACATCGGACGCACGGGATGGATCGTGATTCCTCGGTCGAACTTCACTTTTCACATTTGTACGGTAAATCGTCCGAGGACGTGTCGGACACATTTTCCGACCCGAGGACGTGTGGGGAATAATTCCCAATGTGATTTGTATGGTCTTTTTCCCATGTGAATCGTAGTTGGCAGTTTGTACGGCACTTGTACGATTCGTACGGGAAAAAGACCGGATACGAGTCGTACGGGGAAAATTTTTACCGGATCGTGATCGGCACCTAAATGTGCCCGTCAATAGCTGCCCATGTTTGTATAAATAAACGACAAGGGTGTCTACTTGGAGAGTACCCACCGGCGGGGGCGCCCGGATTAGGCACGGTAGGGCGTCAGACACGTCAGAGCTTCACTAGCGGTGTAAATACATTCCATGTGGATTCATTCTATGCATAGTCGCCTTTTAATGAATATCACGCAAATCGTCATGGTGATAGGTACATACGGTTTGTCCAGCATGTCCTAGGTTTTTCTATAAATGTATATTTTTTTTAAATAATAAAAAACAAAGGCCAGCCCCGGGGGATGGGGTCCCCGTGGCCATAAGTGGCCTGAGGAGGGGGGCAACACAGCCCCCTCCTCAAGAATAAAAAAAAATGGCCATGACCCGGGGGTTGGGGTCCCCGGGGCCGATTGAGGCCTTGGGAGGGCCAAATTAATTTTTTTCAACAAAAAAAATTAGGGTGCAGGCCCTGGGGGATGGGGTCCCCAGGGCCAGTAAATTAGAAAAAGAAGGGGGGGCACACAGCCCTCCTTCTTAAAAAACTAAAATAAATAAAAGACCTGCATCGCGCCTTGCAGCACTCTGCAAACGCGCCCCCTGGCCAGTTGTAAGTTGGGGAATTAATTCCCCTTCAATACTGAGGGTCCCTAAGGGCCAACTAGCCCAACAGGTATCTCCAGTATGCGCCAGGGCGCTGCGTTGCAGACAGGTGTTCTGAGGCCACGCCCCTTTTTACACCTGTATGCAACGCAGCTCTGTGGCGCTTACTGGAGGTACCTAGTGGGCTAGTTTGACCCTAGGGACCCTTAGGATTCAAGGCAAGAGGACTTAATCTCTCAACTTAGAATGGCCACAGGGCGTGTTTACACAGTGGTGAAGGGAGGGGACTGGGCCTGAGGTGACGTGTGCAAACACCCCCTGTGGCGTGTTTTAAGGTGGGGAAATAATTCCCTTTCAATCCTGAGGGACCCTGGGGGCCAACTAGCCCACCAGGTGCTTCCAGTAAGCGCCAGTGCTCTGCGTTGCAGAGAGGTGGTGCAGGCCGTGCCCCTTTTTATACCTCTCTGCAATGGCACTTACTGGACGTACCTAGTGGGCTATTTTGCCCCTAGGGATCCTCAGGATTCAAGGGGACTTAATCTCCCAACTTGAAAAACTGCCACAGGGTGTGTTTACACAGTCGGGAAGGGAGGGGACGGGGCCTGAGGTGACGTTTGCAAACACGCCCTATGGCATGTTTTAAGTTGGGGAAATAATTCCCCTTCAATCCTGAGGGCCCCTGGGGGCTAACTAGCCCACCAGGTGCTTCCAGTAAGCGCCACTGAGCGGCGTTGCAGAGAGGTGGGGCAGGCCGTGCCACTTTTTACACCAATCTGCAACGCAGCTCTGTGGCGCTTACTGGAGGTACCTAGTGGGCTAGTTGGACCCTAGGGACCCTCATGATTCAAATGAACTTAATCTCCCAACTTAAAACGGCCACAGGGCGTGTTTACACAGTGGGGAAGTGAGGGGATGGGGCCTGAGGTGACGTGTGCAAACATGCCCTGTGGCGCGTTTTAAGAGGTAGTTTTAATCTCCTGCCCTATTATATACTAGGGGCTTACAGAGGAGGTCATGCTGATCACAGGGGGACCCCAACGCATAGTGTTCCCTAGTGTATGTAGGTGTTTTCACTGTATTCTGAGTGTCTTTTAACATAGCGCTGGCTCTAGGACTGGTTAGTCAGACTCAGTTACCACCAGTATCCGTCTGAAAAAGTTGAGGGTACAGGATGATTTTGCAACAAGGCTTCTTTCTGCTCTTCTGTTTGTTCTTTCTGCACGTTATTCTTCTTCCTGCACTTTTCTTCGTCTTTGAGGACTTCTGTTGCTTCTTTCTGCATTTCTTTTTTTTCTTTCTGTGCGTTTTTTCTTCTTTCTTCACATGTCCTATCTCTGTAGGCATAGTTAGAAATTAGCATTTAAAAAACCTTTGAAATTCACTGAAAAAACCATAGGTTTCAGGCATGTTATAGTTAGGAATTAGCATTTAAAAAATCTTAGAAATTCACTGAAAAACCATAGGTTTCAGGGGCGTTATAGTTAGCTGGACTTTTCACTCATACAAAACCATTGAAATTCCCCCGTTATAGTTAGTTCAGCTAACTATAACTTGCGCGCCCGCAATGCACTGCTGATGATGTCACATATTACATCACTCATGACATGGTATGTGACATCACTCATGACATCACTGATGACATCTCAAATGACATCACTGATGACATCATCCTTGTGATAGAGTGGCAGACCTCCTCTCCCCCTTATATAACCTTTGATACACACATTCAAAAATAGAAACTAACATTTTCAAAATAATGGACATACCAATATCAGTTACAAGAACCTATTCAGTAATTCTAAGATCCACATACACATCCACTCATTCACCAACAGTCCTATACAGTCACTCATACATGTACTCACTCATCATATGTACTCATACACCTATACATCCTGTAACACAACACCACTCATCCATAGTGTTACTCACACACATAGTCACTCATGCTAATAAAGAATCAAACATCCATTTACTTGCATATACAGTTATACACACACCACCACACTTACTTCTACAGAAACTTACTCATACTTAGTCTTTTAAACAATCACTTATAGAAACACATACTTATTCATACAGGAACTCTTTCAATCTCTCACTCTCACATATACTCACTTATATACACCAATAGTCACATATAATAGTTTAAAACATATGTAGTTACTCATAAAGACACTATTGAGACAGTCATTCACTCACTAACACACCCATGCACACACTCATCCACCCATACAGTCCTGCACACATGCTGTCTTCAACACATACAAACAGTGAGTTACTCATTCATGCACCTATGCACTACGTAATACCCCCCACCGAACCATACAGACACTCAGGCACTCATACTGATACTCAAAAGACCAACTAATAACCTATATAGACACTCATGTAGCCACTCACCAACCCATGCAGCCACTTATACACAAAGTGAGAGATAGATACAGATATTTACATATTTAAACATTACTCACTAAGCCATGTATTCACTAAGATACACTTAATCAGTCAGTTATACAACCAATTTTTCAAAAACAAATCATCCATTTAGACACTTCTATACCCATTTATTCTTCCATCGACCTTGAGATATACATATATAAAACATATGTAATTTTCAGAAAAACACACATTCACTGGATGATGTCATCAGTGATGTCATCAGTGATGTCATTTGAGATGTCATCAGTGATGTCATGAGTGATGTCACTGACCATGTCATGAGTGATGTAATATGTGACGTCATTAGCAGTGCATTGCGGGCGCGCGAGTTATAGTTAGCTGAACTAACTATAACGGGGGAATTTCAATGGTTTTGTACGAGTGAAAAGTCCAGCTAACTATAACGCCCCTGAAACCTATGGTTTTTTCAGTGAATATATAAATATGTATGTGTATATATATATATATATATATATATATATATATATATATATATATATATATATATTGGTGTGTGCGTGTATCTATTACCCAGTGGCAGTCACAACTGTGTAGTTCAATCAATCGGTAGATTTGTAGAGCAGTTTCTTGTCACCCATGCGATTATTCAGGCACAGACAGGGTTCTGTTGATTAGCCAAATAGCCAGGTGTTCAGGGACTTTAGGTACTCTGAAAGAGATGGGGAGGTCTGTGGATGAAAGGGTAGCTCCCAGCCACGGTCCATGCAGGTAAGAGTGGTGAGGTGGTGGGGGCGGGTAGGGGGGATTTTGATGGACGATGATGAGGGAAAGTTAATTATTCATTACATTTTTCCTTGTTATTGTCCGTCGAAATCCACATCAACCCTGCCCAACCGCCCCATCGGACTTACCTGCATGGGCCACGGCTGGTAGTTGAGATTAAATTGGTAAACTCCTGAGGCACAGCCGGGAGCAGTCTGTTTTGTGTAGCTTCGCTTTTTAAATCACCGCATCTGTGTATTTTTTTATCCTGCACTCACCTCCACTTCCTGATTCACAAGGATAGTGGGCAGGCACCCCTCCGCCTCTAACGAGCGCCAGAAACAGCCAGAAACAGCTAAAACCGCCGATCCACTCTCCCATCATTGTCCTCGTTACGACAGGACACGCCCACTTCGAGGCCACGCCCCCTGTCACTCCTTCAAATAGCGCGCTGACTACTAGCGCGGCAGATTAAATTGGTAAACTCCTGAGGCACAGCCGGGAGCAGTCTGTTTTGTGTAGCTTCGCTTTTTAAATCACCGCATCTGTGTATTTTTTTATCCTGCACTCACCTCCACTTCCTGATTCACAAGGATAGTGGGCAGGCACCCCTCCGCCTCTAACGAGCGCCAGAAACAGCCAGAAACAGCTAAAACCGCCGATCCACTCTCCCGCCATTGTCCTCGTTACGACAGGACACGCCCACTTCGAGGCCACGCCCCCCCACTCTATATATGTGTATCTACAGGAAGCGCAGCGGACGAGCGCAGCGGGCGCGCCGACTGCGCGCCGAAGGCGCGCTTAAGGCAAGCTCGTCTGCGCTCGTCCGCGACCGTACGGGACCAGGGACCAGGGACCACCCCCCCTGTTGCTCCCGGGCTTCCGGTCAGAACTTACAGCCCCACTGCCTTACGCCTCATAGGAAGCAGAGTTACTGCCCGATGTACCCGCACTTTTACAGCCTCATCCCTCCCTCCATGCTGCTGTGAATGCAAACATTTCTTTCGAAACACCCTGGCAGGCCCCTCGGTACAGAAATATTGCATGTTGACATTAAATTGTCGATCACTACCAAAGCACAGCACTCAAATGTTGATGCTGCTAGAGGAGCGCAAGCCAGATGTTATCTTTTTAACAGAGACCTGGCTCTCCTCTCAATCTGACCCAGACATAGTCGCAGCTCTACCCAGTGGTTACCACATTGTTAGATCGGACAGACCGATAGGAAGAGGCGGCGGTCTGGCCATCATTCTTAAAAACCAGTACCGCTGCCGCACCTCAGCAGAAAGTATCCCCGAGTGCGAAAGCATGGAATTCTGCATAGAGTTCAACGCCAACACTTCCTTCTCGGGCACGTTGATCTATCGACCCCCTGATCCAACTAAACTGTTCCATAGGTCGCTCCCGGAGATAATAGCAAAAAGAGCTTTATCTACGGCTAATTACACAGTCCTAGGAGACCTAAATCTTCATTTCAACTCCTCCGCAGATATGATTGCAAAGGAGCTAACAGACGACCTTGGAGCTCTTCAGCTGTGCCAGCTGGTCACAGCTCCAACCCATGAGAAGGGCAATTTGCTCGATCCAATTTTCAGCAGCTGCAGCGAGCTGACTGTCGACACTCCTATTCCCCTCCCATGGTCAGATCATTTTCTGATTCCGTTTGCTTGGGCCATTCACAAGGTCCCCCAGCTACCCCCCCGGACAACAATTAGGAGGAACTGGTCAAAACTCCAGCCGGAACCCTGGAGGCTCAGTCTGGCCTCTACCCGCCCGCCCCCTTGCTTAAACCCCAGTGTAGCACACAAAAACTATGTCAGCTGGATCAGTAACTCATTAGATTTGATCCTTCCTCTCCGGAGATCCTCATCTAAGAGAATGTACAAATCCGCGCCCTGGTTCTCCGACTCCTTAAGAGAACTAAAACGCTGCTGTAGGCAACGAGAGAGAGCCTGGCGTTTGGACTTTCTCCCGGAAAAAAAGGTAGCCTACAAAGAAGCAATAAAAGCTTACAGAGAGAGGATTAGGACGGCGAAAGTGACCTTTTATTCCGATAAAATCCTAGAGGCTAAATCGAAGCCCAGGGAAATTTTTCGGATATTAAAGCACTGCTCAAGTGTCATCACCGCCCCCCTTCCGAGCAAAACCCAAGATCAATGCAACGAGCTTGCGGACTTTTTCTACAACAAAGTCCTGAAAATATATTCCACCTTTCAAACGGGAGCTTCAGCGTCAGAGATAGCTGACCCACCCTTTCCTAGTTACCTCCCTCCCCCAGGCCACCCAACACTCGAGCACTTCCCTCCCCTGGACCTCGACACTCTCGGCAAATTGGCACGCCAAGTCAAATCAGGCTCCCCGCGCGACCCAGCTCCACCGGAAGTTCTGATACAAGCACACGAAGCCACCCTGCCTGTTATCTTGGAACTCTTAAACACATCCATCACCTCATGTGCCGTTCCTACAGCATGGAAGCAAGCCATGGTGCGGGCGTTGCTGAAAAAACCACTCTCTATTGGATGTATCTCAGACAGGTTTCAGGCCGAAACATGGCACCGAAACTGCCTTATTAGCGGTCGCCGAGGAATCCCGAATGGTTCTGGATCAGGGAGGATCAGTGGCTGTGATCCTCCTTGATCTAAGCGCCGCCTTCGATACGGTCAGCTATGCCACCTTGCTGAATCGTCTCCGGGTCATTGGAGTCTCAGGCGACGCTCTAAGGTGGTTCGACTCCTTCCTGTCCGATAGATCTTTCCAGATCTTCGACGGCGACATTACATCAACCAGCAATCCTCTCAGCTGTGGAGTACCACAGGGCCCCTCTCTGAGCCCTGTGCTATTCAATATCTACATGAAGCCACTGGCTGGGATCGTCAAACCATATGGCATTAAAATTGTGTCATACGCCGACGACACCCAGTTAGTGGTATCATTGGCTCAAGAGAACATCAGCCAACCCCATGGAGGCCTGTTGAGCTGCCTAGAAGATGTTAAGGAGTGGATGACCAACTCCTCCCTTAAACTAAACGGAGATAAAACAGAGCTTTTGCTTCTGGGCCCTGCCTCGCCGACATCTTTCACCTCCTTGTGGCCCCAAGCTCTGGGCTCTCCCCCTACCCCCAAGGAAAGCGTCAAGAGCCTAGGAGTGTGGCTGGACAGGAAGCTCTCCTTTTACACCCAGGCTACTAAGTTGTCCGCCACCTGCTTCGGCATCCTCAAGACTCTGAGGAAAGTCCTTCCACTCCTGCCCCTAGAAGCCAAGAAAGTGGCAGTACAAGGCCTCATCCAGTCCCGCCTGGACTCAAACAATGCCCTATATGTAGGGGCTCCCGAGATGACCCTCCGGAAACTCCAGGTGGTACAAAATTGCGCAGCACGCACCCTGTTACAGATTCCACGAGCCCAGTCAGCTAGACCTGCATTAAAAAGTCTTCACTGGCTACCAGTAAAGTACAGAGTGACATTCAAGGCACTGTGCATTGCGCACCAGGCCTTTTGGAAAACAGGACCTGCAATTAACAGCAACCTTGTCATCCCCTATCACCCAAATAGGAACCTCCGCTCCACTGAGGCTTTCCTGGCAAAGGTTCCTAGAGTGAAGAGAGCCAGATCCGGGGGTAGGTTGTTCTCATTGAATACAGCTAAACTTTGGAACACTCTCCCCCTCTCACTCCGTTCCAACCCGCACCTGCTATCCTTCCGAAAAAAGCTGAAAACCTTGTTATTCACCAAAGCCTCTGAGCTCTAATCTGTCACTCAGCACGTCTCTCCAATTTTTATCTCAGTGCTTGGACGCCCTTGGGCAGCAACCGCGCTCAACAAATCTATTTCTATTCTATTCTATTCTATTCTATTCTATTCTATTCTTTGCTGCTAGTTAGCAGAAGGAGTAACCTACGTATCTGCTACATTGGAAGCGTGGGTGAGGATTGGAGTTAGAGACACGGGATGGAGGTGTCTGGTGGGCTGGTGGAAGTTCAGGCGCTGATTCAATTAGGCAGGTCTGTAGTTTTGTAGGGTCTTGTATGCATTAGTCATTAGCTTGAACTGGCGTCTTTTCAGTACAGAGAGCCAATGGAGTTCCCTGAGGTACTGGGTGATGTGGATTTGCCTTGGGAGATTCAGATGAGTGGCTGCAGCGTTATGTATGGTCTGTAGTTGTCGGAAGCAGTCAGCCTGCAAAGAGAGTGTGGCCGTAGTCCAATCGGCTGGAGATGAGGGCCTGGTGATGGTGTGTCTTGAACTTTGGGGTGGCCATTTGAATATCTTTTGAAGTATGCAGGAGCCTCATCATGGTTAGCTGATGCCTAGGTTCCTAGCATGGTCAGTAGAGGGAGGAAGAGGTCTGAGTTCTGAGAGCCACCAGGATGCATCCCATAGGGAGCTTTTGTTTCTCATAATCACTACCACTGTCTTGTCCGTGTTGAGCCTCACGCAGTTGTCCTTTATCTAGTTGGCGATGTCTGCCATGCAGTTTTGGAAGTTAGTCCTGATACAGGTGATGTCTAGAGAGAGGGAGAGGATGAGTTTTGTGTTGTTGGATATATTGTTGAGTAGGGGTGGGTAGAGCTTTCCACAGAGTTGCACAAAACCTCTTCAGAAATCTGCAGAGTTCTGCTCTGCCCTATTGTAACTCTGATCATCCCTGCTCTGCTCTGCACTCACCTCTCAGTGCTGCCTACTCTCCCAGTGATCTAATCTGAAAGTTGGATGCATGTGGTGGTGCTACATTGGGATCCTTTGACCCAGGGAGCCACCTCCACTGCCCCCTCGAAGGGCTCCCCGGGGGTGCGATACTTGACACCATACAAGCAGTGGCAGCAGCAGCAGCAGCCGCACACACTTGCTCACAGGGTATGGTGCGCACAATGCACGTCAGTGCCCAGCAACCGCTGCATGCCGGCACATGACAGTGAAGTGTGCTGAAATAACACAGAGCAGCCAGGGAGACAGGTATGGGGTCTGTTCAGAACTGGAGCTGGCACATTTTGGGTAGAGCGAGCTGCTGAAGCTGGGATCCTTATGACCCCCACCTGTGACGCTGTTTCTAACAAGACTAGGAGACTAAGGGCTCAGCAGGAGGGGCTGGTAAAGGATTTGTGTATGAAGGACGTCCGAGGAGGCTGCTTTTCTTGGTACTTGTAATCTGGGAGGCGGAGGGTGCACAAGTAAGGTTCTTCTAGCTGTTGTAACTTGCTGGACACTTCCTCTTCAAGCAAAGTCGAACCCTGTATTGCTTGGCCGTGCCAGTGCCCTCTTCGCTACAGTCAGTGACGCTGGTCTAGTTCCTCTTCTGTGTCCTTGCTAGAGTACCTCAAAAGGCAGAGCATTTTATACTGCTGTGACCCTTGATAGAGCCCCATGATAGACCTGCACTTCAGCCACAGGGGCACAGCGTATGACTGTGTGGTGGCAGTAAACTGGTACCATGGAGTAAGCACATATAAGGCCTCTGAGCATAGGGGCAGTTCCTGTCAGAGGTCAGCACCAATGACACACCACCTGTGCACTCTACACCGATGTGGCGAATGCTGTGGCATGGGCCAGTGCCTTCACGGTGGCATTAAAGGGTGCCCTGGATTGTGCTGTGTGTTCAAGCTCCTGTGAACCCTGGCAGAGTCCTATGCTCCTGCTCTGTAAGGCATCCTGGTGGGGCCTGTGTGGTCTGGTTACAGCTGTGGCATAGTCTTTAACCAGTGGCATTATAACTGCA
Source organism: Triturus cristatus (assembly GCF_964204655.1). Lineage (NCBI taxonomy): Eukaryota > Metazoa > Chordata > Amphibia > Caudata > Salamandridae > Triturus > Triturus cristatus. The sequence continues at coordinate 268,682,684 of NC_140591.1, read as the reverse complement.
CTGGTTGAGGCTAGACGATCTGTACTTTTGCGCTCCTGGCTCAGTTTCTGCATTGTCCTTAAAGATGTCTTCAATACAGGTGTACTCTGTGCTGCTGTGGCTAATACTGTACACTAAAGCGGCCTCTGTATACCAACATTCAAAGTTCTCCTGACTGACACCTTTGTGTCCCTGATGCAGTCCAGTGCGTTCACGGTGATATGTAAGCGTGCCCTGCACAATGTCTGCTGCTGTGGAACTGCAAGGGTATTCTCATTGAGACCTCTGTGCCCGATGATGCTGCTGAGGCACAGACATAGACCCTGCATGCCTTGGACATCCCTACAGCTCTTCACATCTCCCCTTATACAAACAGATGGTGGGCTCTGCTCTTGGAGGGCGCATTCCCCGAGGAGCCCGCTCAGCACTAGGGGTGGGTGGCACGGGCAAACTCCACCATGTGGCAGAATCAGAGTTTTTTGCCAAACTCCACATTCCCAGCGGAGTTGGCAAAACTCCGCTGGTGTAGCAGAGGTCACCGCACACCCCTTATGTTGAGTCCGTGGGTTTTGGTGATGCTGGGCAGAGGTGTCATGCGAGTGCTGAAAGGGTGGGGCTGAGTGGGTATCCTTGGGGCATTGTTTGAGGAATCTTTAGGAAACTTTTATTTAAAAGTCTCATCCACCTCAGCTCCTTTCTGGAAATGTTCAGGTGATCTGTCAAGCTGGGGCTGAAAAAAAGAGGGGGGGGGTTTCCAAAACACAATTTCTCCATTTATTTTTTGGTAGGATAATTAGACACAGCTACAGCCCATATGGCTGAATGGATTTACATCACATTTGGCAGAATCATGAAAAGCGAGCTTTTAGAGTAAATCCATTAGGTTTTTGAGCTATTAAGGCTCTGCTTATTTCAGGTCACGGACGACCCACAGGCAGGCAGATCTTGAAATAAGATTTGATTGGCTGCCACCACATAAACAATGATGTGGTGGCAGTCATCTTCTTAGGACTTAGGCCTCAGCCCTTTGTCTTGGAAAAAGTAAAAAACAAGATATGAGGTGGCAGGGTAGGGATACTATCACTATGCCCATCTAAGCCTTATGGGGGGAGAGGAGTAGAGGAACTCCCTCAGGGCCCAAAATGATTATTAAAATGTTACAGTAAATTTGTGGTGGATCTGCAAATCTGCAGAAAAAGGGTTATTGCACTTAAAAAACAACAATCTCCCTCCCCTTAAAAGATAAATTATTTGCCCCTGAGGATGGGGGTCCCTTCGGCCAGCAATGGCCAGGGGAGGGGGCCATACCACCTTCCAAATATTTAAAGAAAAGTCAAAAGATCAATATTAAATGAGTGTCAGGAGACACTCATTTATTATTCACTGCTCCTACCAAGGAGCTCCTCATAATCCCCTAGGGCTTTTCAACCCAACAGACCCCTTGTAGTGACTGTCAAAGACGAGTGGGTTCTTTCTTGTCATATCCTGGTCTCCAAGCAGTGTCCACGTTTCCCCCTTTTAATTGCTGCTGAGTAGGCAAAGGTGCCAAATCACCTACAAGCTCCACCCATTTGGCCCCTTCCCTTTCACATTAATAGTAAGCAATGGTGCAGCCTTTTGGTGGGTTAGCCACAGGCTCCTGCTGTCAACGGCCATAGGTTGTGCGAAGAGTGGGACCAACTGCTTGTGTGTGGTATGCCAGAGGGCCTGGCTGCAGGCAAGGGGTTGACTTTATGTATGGTGATAACATATTACTGTACAGTAAAAAAAACTGGACATTTATTGAAAAAACAAACGTTAAAGTAACGTCATAGTTAGGTGTGATAAAAAGATCTGTTTTAACTAAAATTTATAGTTTGCAGAGCGAACTATAAATTGCACCTCAGCCATGCACTGTTTATGACCTTACATATTACATCAATTGCCCAATCAAATGATGAGAATTCTGATTCAATGTGCGTGGCAGGAGCGTGTGCTGATTTTGAAAGATCTTGAAACATTAAAACAGGAACAACAAGAGACAGACACCAAGGAGTCTTTTGATAACAGTATGAATGAAATAATTGAGAAAGTCAATGAACTGGAAGAAAATATTCATTTGAAAAAGCAAAGAAAATGTGTGCTTGATCAGAAAGATTATCAGCATGGGAGAATACTAACCTTCAGCAGAAGGTATGACAATTTGAGTGGATAGAGTGAGACCACCAGTAAACGGAGTGACTGAGAATGATGTCTCAGAAGAAGGCGCCATGGGTGAGTCTGATGGGAAAAGACGTAGACCGGTGAATTTTCAGGAGGAATTTAGAATAATCAAGCAGAAGAGAAACCAACAATACTGACTGAAGACCGAGGAAAAGGAGGAAAAGGAAGAGGAAGAGGCACAAAGAAACAAGGAGAGAAAGGTGCAACAAAGGCAACACCCCATGGGGTCAGAAAATAGGACAATGATGAAAAAGACAACAAATGTGGTAAATTTACATCCCATAGTTCTACTGTTACTGGACTTAATGTTTAAAAATTAGGCCTGTACTTCTGTCCCACCAATTCATTTGATTATGCCCAGAATCGTATTGACATATATGATTTTATAAGGGAACTAAAACCCACAAATGGTTCTCCACCAAAGGGGAGACCAAAGCAGCAACTCCATTAAAGGGAGGTTTAAGTAATCTGAGCATAAGCGACATTGAGGTATTGTGGACGCTAGCTGAATTGGATCCAGACAGCAATGCCACTGGTGATAAATGCCTCAAATTGACGCATATGGGGATCGATGTAGAGATGAACTGTCCTAGTGCATTCAAAACTAAATCCAGTTTCATTCCCACCTTGCCACAGGATGCAATTGAGGCCATTATAATTCAGGACTTCAAGAAACTGCCCAAAAAAGAGATGTTATTTAGACAATTTGTCCACAAGTGAGCAATTACCAGTTAAAGGTCTGTAAGTGGACATACATTTTGTAATCAGACGATCTGACTAGGGTGGCAATTTTGTTATCCTTTCCAGAGAACAATATTTCAGGGAAGGTTATTGACAACTGAATGTTGGTGATTGTTGTGAAGTTGTACATAAAAGTGTCATCAATGAGTCTAACTCTAGATATGTTGGCAAACTGAGGGAGTGGGGGTGACAAGGCCTTATACAGTGGTAGGAATTTAGTTTCTTACACTTCAAACATACTAAGATGCTGATTCTGTATTTACTCTCCAAGATACTCAAGGAACCAGGGAACACCCCAGGGAGGCCTATTGTTTCTTTGAGGGGTTCGTTGTAGACTACCTCAAAATACATTGATTGTTTCCTGTGTCCCTTTCGGACAGCTTTGCCCTTGTATATTCAGGATAGCAGAGAGTACCTTACACATATTTACAACATATTCTAGGAGGATGACTTCCTTCTCATTACACTTGATGTCAACAGTCTTTACACAAGTCTCAGGCATGGCAATAGCATCAAGGCCTGTAGGCACTTCCTTAAAGCCAGGTCATTGTCTTTACTGTTCCACACTGAAATGATCATAGATATGATAAAATGTTGTCTTGGGAATAATTTCTTCCTATTTGATGAAAAGTAATATAGACAGATCCAGAGCAAGGAGATGGGCACATGTTTGCTCCCAGTCTCTTTATGTGATGGTGGGTAGAGCAGGTAGCCGGAGCCCTGGAGGAATTTAACAGCCATGTGATCTTGTGGATCTGCTACATCAATGATCTGTTTGTAATATGGAAAGGTTATAGTGATGAAACACTGAGATTTGTCAACATCCTCAATTGTTAAACGTGTATTCCACCAGTCACATGAGTACGAGTGAAATATAATTTTTTTACATTAATGTTAAGGCAATCCATTACAAGGATGCCTCTAAATTACACTGGAAAGCTACGCCTGGGAATACCTTGTTTTATGCCCAAAGCAGTCATCCCAGGGCTTTGATTGAGAGTATCTTTTTATGTGCACACAGGAATTGCAGCACGAGGCAGCTTACCAACAAGAATGCTCCAACGCGATATAAAGAGGAGAGGGGGTATTGTCAATACACCTACAATCAGAAGTCCAAAGAGCTCAGACAGGTCTTGGGGAGACACTGGCAGATATTACAGATATTACTTGCAGAGAGTAGCCTGGCAAGAATCCTAGCTAATACTCCAAGTATTACATAGAGGAGGGGGTTGACCCTCAAAGACAGACTGAGTAAAAATGGCATTGCCAAGGTACCACTCACTCTTGGGGAGACAAGGAAGGGGTTTTTCATTTGCATATTTACAAAGCATGTAAAAACAGTTCCAACGTTGCTCATTTCCATTCTCATCTATTAGGAATCGAAAGAACTATCAATCAACAACTCACTTGTACTTCTGATGTCTGTTTCTACATTTGTACTTGCCCCTCTGGCAAAAGATATGTGGGGAGTACCACTCATCCAATGAAGAAACAGATCTTAGAACACATTAGGGCTATCAAACATGGCAACAAACAATACTTTGTGGCACATCATTTTGCAACATTCCACAATGGAGACAGCACGTTATTGAGAATTTTTTCTTTTGACAGAGTTTCCAACACAAAAAGAGAAGGAAACAGAACAAGTACCCTAACACAGTTAGAATCCCGATACATTCTTGAATTGGAAGTAGACCACAGAATAATGCACCCATGAAAAAGTCCGGAAGTCCACCAGTGCAATTGTTGATTACACTACATTCTCGAATTGGACACCAAAGCCCTGATTGGGTTAAACTCCGATGAAGAACTAGATACCCTTTCTGGCTGAGAGAAGGGTTATTGTGCACACTCACATAGTCAGGTATACATAGTCAAGTAATACAATGTTAATATATGCTGATGTTCGTTTCTCCCATGTTCATGTGTTTTTAATAGTTAACACACATTTGTTTTCTTTTTTGTTCACACAGGGCTTTTGGATTACACTGGGCTTTTGGAGGTTTATGGAGCAAGTATTTTTCATTTTCAGGTTGCCTATTTAGGCATTATTACTTTGATACCGCCCTTATGCAGATTATGTAACTCATGGGTTTATAGAAATGTGTTATATGATGTAGGGACCATGGGATCAGACCAGGGTCAGATAAAATGTCATAATAAGCCAATATAATGGCCATTAGGTCATATAGCAATACCCAAGGGTATTTGCGCGCTTAGTTAATTGAATAAATAAATAAATAACTAAATAAATAAATATAGAAATTCTTTAGTGGGCTATTTGACATTTTGAGATGATCTGTACCATGCATACTCTAGCATGGGTAAGCCCACTTGGGTTCTTTAGTATTTGAGGTTATTCACACAATGCACGCTACAGCAAGGGTATAAAGATAGAATATCGACGGGAAAATATCGACTAGCATTAATATCGTGGTAAGAATATCGACTGTGAAAAATATCGTAATAGAAAATATCTTTGTAAAAAATATCGTTTCTTGAGAATGACAAAAATATCGTCAAGAAAAAATATCGATGAACAGAATATCGTTGATCAAAATGTCGTTTCATATAATATCGACAGAAAAACATAAGTTGTTATAAAATTTATAAAAAAATATGTATTATGTTTTTAAAAAACTTACAAAACTCCTACTAGTAATAATATGTGTTAAAAAATATTTTCTACAAAAGAATTGTTAAAATTTTAGTAGCGGGTTATTGGTATAATAGGGGATAAGGGTGGGTAGTAATTTAAAATTTGGTTTTTACAAAATTTCTAAAATATAAAAATATTAGAAAATAATTAAGAAATCGAAATTTTAATTAGAAATTTCGATTTGTTCACGAAATTAAATTTGTAATTACATTTTTAAATTCCCCCCAAAAATTTTAGGAGCGGGTTATTGGTATTATAGGGGATAAGGGTGGGTAGTAATTTAAAATTTGGTTTTTACAAAATTTCTAAAATATAAAAATATTAGAAAATAATTAAGAAATCGAAATTTTAATTAGAAATTTCGAATTGTTCACCAAATTAAATTTGTAATTAAATTTTAAACTTCCCCAAAAAAATTTTAGGAGCGGGTTTTTGGTATTATAGGGGATTAGGGTGGGTAGTAATTTAAAAATGTTGTGTTTTAAAAGTGTAGAAAATATTAATAAATTAGAAATTTATCATGAAATCAAAATTTAACTTCGAAATTTTAAATTTTACATGAAATGTATTTTTTAATATTAATAAAAAATATTAAATTAATATTGAAGAAGCGGTATTTTGGTATTATAGGGTAATAGGGTATAAAAATAATTTAGATAGAAAAATTTATATTGTTTACTAACCTGCACATTTCCTGACTTATGTTGGATTGGAATTAGAATAGTAATTTGTTATGGTTTACTATCCAGCACTTTCCCTGACTTATGTTGGATTGGAATTAGAATAGTAATTTATTATGGTTTACTATCCAGCACTCTCCCTGACTTATGTTATGTTTGGAGTTAGAATAGTAATTTATTATGGTTTACTATCCAGCACTCTCCCTGACTTATGTTATGTTTGGAGTTAGAATAGTAATTTTTTATGGTTTACTATCCAGCACTTTCCCTGATTTATGTTGGATTGGAGTTAGAATAGTAATTTATTATGGTTTACTATCCAGCACTCTCCCTGACTTATGTTATGTTTGGAGTTAGAATAGTAATTTATTATGGTTTACTATCCAGCACTTTCTCTGACTTATGTTGGATTGGAGTTTGAATAGTAATTTATTATGGTTTACTATCCAGCACTCTCTCTGACTTATGTTATGTTTGGAGTTAGAATAGTAATTTATTATGGTTTACTATCCAGCACTTTCCCTGACTTATGTTGGATTGGAGTTTGAATAGTAATTTATTATGGTTTACTATCCAGCACTCTCTCTGACTTATGTTGGATTGGAGTTTGAATAGTAATTTATTATGGTTTACTATCCAGCACTTTCCCTGAGTTATGTTATGTTTGGAGTTAGAATAGTAATTTATTATGGTTTACTATCCAGCACTTTCCCTGACTTATGTTATGTTTGGAGTTAGAATAGTAATTTATTATGGTTTACTATCCAGCACTTTCCCTGACTTATGTTGGATTGGACTTTGAATAGTAAATTATTATGGTTTACAATCCAGCACTTTCCCTGATTTATGTTGGATTGGAGTTAGAATAGTAAATTATTATGGTTTACAATCCAGCACTTTCCCTGACTTATGTTGGATTGGAGTTAGAATAGTAATTTATTATGGTTTACTATCCAGCACTCTCCCTGACTTATGTTATGTTTGGAGTTAGAATAGTAATTTATTATGGTTTACTATCCAGCACTTTCCCTGACTTATGTTGGATTGGAGTTAGAATAGTAATTTATTGTGGTTTACTATCCAGCACTTTCCCTGAGTTATGTTATGTTTGGAGTTAGAATAGTAATTTATTATGGTTTACTATCCAGCATTTTCCCTGACTTATGTTGGATTGGAGTTAGAATAGTAAATTATTATGGTTTACAATCCAGCACTTTCCCTGATTTATGTTGGATTGGAGTTAGATTAGTAAATTATTATGGTTTACAATCCAGCACTTTCCTTGACTTATGTTTTGTTTGGAGTTAGAATAGTTAATTATAATGGTTTACTATCCACCATTTACCCTGACTTACGTAGGATTGGAGTTAGAATAGTTAATTATTATGGTTTATTATCCAGCATTATCTATTTACTATTTTTAATAAGAATAATATATGGCATGTTGTAATATTCATTTCAACAATATAAATTAAAACATTTTTATAACCTTTTTACATACATATGACAAGTTTCTAAATTAAGAAATAACAATTTTTAGATCTTTTTTTTATTCATAGTTTAATTTGTTACTGCAAAGATTTTGAACATTTTATAAAACATTTAACATAATTTTTGTTAACAAATTATATTGCAGTTTTGTACATAAATACAGTTTCAATTATGCATACATTAGTATATTAAATTTTTATATTTTTTATAAAAATTTAATATATTACATATTTTTTATGACATTGATTTTATCACGATATGTACATAACATAAATTTACATTTTTTAACATCTGAGAAAAATATTTAACAATGAAAAACATTTTTTAATATACAATAAACAATTAATATATAATTCTATTGAACATATTAATGTATATTTTACAATATTCATTTGTTTTTTAAGAATAAAAAGTAAACTATTACTAAACATGGTAAATTTATATTTAAAGGATGGATTTAGCTATTAGGTCTAAGTATGCTAGACCTTCTATACTTGGGTACAGTCTAGTTTTTTGCTGGAGATATTCGTACATATTTAATGTTTGTTTACTTAGTTTAGGGCCAATTTTAGAAAGGGATTGTTCTATTCTGAGTTCTTGGTAGCTTTGTTCTTTTTTAATGCTTTGGATTAGTTTGTGAAGTGTTGGTTGACTTCTTCCTAAAGTGGCTTGGAAGGCATTATGCCATCCTTCAACTGCGTTGTTAGTTTTAGCTTTCTGTGCTATTGTACTAGCATACACATTCCACCATGGAATTTGAAATTTAGGTTGTCTACGGTGGCCTGAACGATGTAATCTTCCAACCCAGGTATCTTCAAAATAGTCCAAGAAGGGAGTTAGTATTTTCTCATTGGTGCGGTAGAAAGGGCTGTCAATTAATAAATTGTAGTAGTTAGCTACTTCTGTTGTTGGTACATATGCCAATGCAATCAACTTTTTTATTTGATAAGCAAAGTGACTGTTTGTACAATATTCAATGCTTAAGGTAGATTTTTGTAAGTGCCTCCATATACTTTGGTTGTAGTGATAATAACAACCTTGTATTGAGGTATGGGGATATATCTTAAGGATAGCTTGAATCATGGCTATTTCAAAGTCAATTATAATTCTTTGAGGATAGTAATTATCTGTTAATTCTTTGATCTTTGTTAAAAGTTCAACGTAGGTAGTATTTGTTTTGTTTGGCAGCAGAGTATAAATTAGAGGGATATTTGTATCTTGGTATTCCCCATGGATGGTGTAAAGTTGATAGAAAGGTTTGGGACAAACTTTAAAAGTCCTGTCCATCATCCATGTTTCACATGATTTAAGTTTTTGCAAATTACTATTAGTAGCAAAAAGTAAAACTCGTTTGTCATGACTCTGGTTGTCATACATTAGGAATTTATCCTCATTATGTGTAATGGTATATTCAGGATATATTTTTATATCCTTAAAACTTTCTGGCGTTGGTGGAGTTGGATCTGAAGCACGTTCAGTTTTTGAAATTAATCTTTTTAAGTTGGGAATAGAAGGTAGCTGTCCTGTCACATGTTCTGGCACTTTGCTTAAAACATTTTTCAAAATACTAGTGCTTGTTTCTTGTGATCCTTTACTAGCATCTTTCAATGTTTCCAGTGCTTCTCTAACTTCCACTTCTGTTACATTTGGTGGGTGGTTATGCTCACGTACATTTACCACATTGTTATCAACAGTTGTTGCTCTACCATAGCATGCACTTGAGTAATATTTGCTACATTTCCAATGGGTCTTATTCGCTTTTACTCTTTCTTGGGTGTAGGTGTAACCCATGTAGTTCAGCATTAGTTTCCCTTTTTGCGAAGTAATGAAAGTAGCTCCAGTTGCCATGTCTAAGGTAGATCTGTGGAAAATATATATATGTATTTTTAAGAACATTGAAGACGATTTACAGAGATGTGTATAAGAGCAGGAAAAAGCGTGAACATATACTTACTATGTGGCTTCACTGGTAATTCTTTTATTCTTATTTCTCTTTCTGAATTTTCTTATTTTTAAGTTCTGTAGTAGTGTTAAAGAATAATTGAAAGACATGATTTAGGTGCCGATCACGATCCTGCAAAAACCGGGTACGAACCGTCGGACGGAGCACAATCTCCGCCCGACGCGTACCCGGTCGTCAATTTTCACAAACAAGGAATTACGATTCGCACGGGTACACCATTACCGTACGAATCGTAAAAAAGCCCGACCGAACAAAAAAACACCTACCAATGCGATCCGGGAAAGCGCCGACCTGACGTCGGGACGCTCGCAGCCAGCCATTCACGACCCAGGAATCACGATTCGCACCGACGTCACCCCGCACGGTGAATATTTTGCGGCAGCCAAAAACTGCCGGGAAATCAGGACGACGCGAACAAGGACCACCAGTACGCGACGGACAGACGACGACGCGAACAAGGAGGACCAGTACGTGACGGACACACAGGACGACGCCACCAAGGAGGACCCGTACGCGACAGGACGACGCGATCAAGGAGGACCCGTACGCGACAGGACGACGCGAGCAAGGAGTACCAGTACGCGACGGACAGACATGGACCCGAACCTACGAGTCATCCCTGCCCTCATAGCAGTACACCTCCTCTACAGGTTACGACGCAGACGCCGCAGAAGGTCAGAATAACGAAGGGAGGGGGGAAAGTGGGGTGGGGTGGGGGTGGCACGACCAGGGCAGGCCACAAAACAACCACATAAGTCACACACCACACATGGCCTGGACATACCTGACTCCCATGCCCTGGTCACCACGAGGGGGTGGGGGCGTGTCCTGATAAGCCAGCGACCGCCACAACGGAAGTCCGTCACCACGCGAACCGGCAACACAACCAGACAGGTACGTCCCGTACCCACGCCTGAAGAGCGTGGGTACGAGTCGGACCACGTCCACACACGTCACCCCAACAATGGCGGGACGGATCGCACCCACGTGGCAAAGGCCTGGGTACGGGCCGCACAAACATCACATAGCGTGGGGACGGATATGTACGGACCCTACCCCCACCCCGTATGCAAGGAGCGTACCCCCCCAGCCCAACAGTGTAAGTACGACCCGTACCCCCACCCGCGTATGCATGGAGCGTACCCCCCATGCCAACAGTGTAAGTACGACTCGAACCCTCACCCGCGTAAGCAAGGAGCGTACCCCCCAGCCCAACAGTGTAAGTACGACCCGTACCCCCACCCGCGTATGCATGGAGCGTACCCCCCAGCCCAACAGTGTAAGAACGACCCGTACCCCCACCCGCGTATGCATGGAGCGTACCCCCCATGCCAACAGTGTAAGTACGACTCGAACCCTCACCCGCGTATGCAAGGAGCGTACCCCCCAGCCCAACAGTGTAAGTACGACCCGTACCCCCACCCGCGTATGCATGGAGCGTACCCCCCATGCCAACAGTGTAAGTACGACTCGAACCCTCACCCGCGTATGCAAGGAGCGTACCCCCCAGCCCAACAGTGTAAGTACGACCCGTACCCCCACCCGCGTATGCATGGAGCGTACCCCCCATGCCAACAGTGTAAGTACGACTCGAACCCTCACCCGCGTATGCAAGGAGCGTACCCCCCAGCCCAACAGTGTAAGTACGACCCGTACCCCCACCCGCGTATGCATGGAGCGTACCCCCCAGCCCAACAGTGTAAGTACGACCCGTACCCCCACCCGCGTATGCATGGAGCGTACCCCCCAGCCCAACAGTGTAAGTACGACCCGTACCCCCACCCGCGTATGCATGGAGCATACCCCCCATGCCAACAGTGTAAGTACGACTCGAACCCTCACCCGCGTATGCAAGGAGCGTACCCCCCAGCCCAACAGTGTAAGTACGACCCGTACCCCCACCCGCGTATGCATGGAGCGTACCCCCCAGCCCATCAGTGTAAGTACGACCCGTACCCCCACCCGCGTATGCATGGAGCGTACCCCCCAGCCCAACAGTGTAAGTACGACCCGTACCCCCACCCGCGTATGCATGGAGCGTACCCCCCATGCCAACAGTGTAAGTACGACTCGAACCCTCACCCGCGTATGCAAGGAGCGTACCCCCCAGCCCAACAGTGTAAGTACGACCCGTACCCCCACCCGTATGCATGGAGCATACCCCCCAGCCCAACAGTGTAAGTACGACCCGTACCCCCACCCGCGTATGCATGGAGCGTACCCCCACCACACCAGTGTAAGTAGACTCGTACCCTCACCTCGAATGCATTGAGCGTACCCCCACCGTGTATGTTCCAAGCGTACATATCCTGAAATCGGAGGTGTGTGTGCAGAGTCCACCCAGCAGTGCCCTGAGACAGGAGGGGTGTGTGCAGAGTCCTCCCAGCAGTGCCCTGAGACAGGAGGGGTGGGTGCCTATCACTCCCAGCAGTGCCCTGAGACAGGAGGGGTGGGTGCAGAGTCCTCCCAGCAGTGCCCTGAGACAGGAGGGGTGTGTGCAGAGTCCTCCCAGCAGTGCCCTGAGACAGGAGGGGTGGGTGCAGAGTCCTCTCAGCAGTGCCCTGAGACAGGAGGGGTGGGTGCCTATCACTCCCAGCAGTGCCCTGAGACAGGATGGGTGTGTGCAGAGTCCTCCCAGCAGTGCCCTGAGACAGGAGGGGTGGGTGTGGAGTCCTCCCAGCAGTGCCCTGAGACAGGAGGGGTGTGTGCAGAGTCCTCCCAGCAGTGCCCTGAGACAGGAGGGGTGTGTGCAGAGTCCTCCCAGCAGTGCCCTGAGACAGGAGGGGTGGGTGTGGAGTCCTCCCAGCAGTGCCCTGAGACAGGAGGGGTGGGTGCCTATCACTCCCAGCAGTGCCCTGAGACAGGAGGGGTGTGTGCAGAGTCCTCCCAGCAGTGCCCTGAGACAGGAGGGGTGTGTGCAGAGTCCTCCCAGCAGTGCCCTGAGACAGGAGGGGTGGGTGTGGAGTCCTCCCAGCAGTGCCCTGAGACAGGAGGGGTGTGTGTGGAGTCCTCCCAGCAGTGCCCTGAGACAGGAGGGGTGTAACACATGTATGTGAGGCCAGAATTATCCACATGCATACTGGCTACAAGGGAACATGTCCCCATGAACTCATGTCAACAGACTCCACACACAAGTACAGTGATCACCAAGGATGCCACGATTGTTGCAGGTGGAGACATGGCCCTGCATGCATGGCCAAAGTAGAAGGGCTCCGTCACACACACAGCTCATGTAGACACAGCTCTGCGCTAAACATTGGGAACACCCTGCAGGGAAGAAAGCTGGGTACACAGAGGAAGGAATACACCCTGGGACAAGTGCACCATGCAGTAACTGCTTACATGAACAAAGAAAGTTAGCCAACACCTTGTGATGGCACACAGATCCCAGGGTCCCACCAATGAGCAGTACACTACTACACATCCCACACACCCAAACCCTTACACACCTCCCAAAACCATGTAGCAGCCCCACCAACACCAATACCAGCATAGCAGTAGTGTGATAATGAAAACAAAATTAAGCTTTATTCAGCATGAGCACAATGTCCGTGGATCGCAGGCAGTTCAATCTTCACAAAGCCCATAGGGCAGTCAATGATTCTCAGCTGGATGGGGGACACAGTGGGATGCGTGTCCCCTACCTTGCCTGCACAGTCAAATGGCATCGTCTTCCACACTGGTGAGGGCATCAGGGGGGGGAGAAGCAACAGGCACCGCAGGGACATCAGGGCAAAGGGGCGGCGTTGTGGGTGCAGGGATGGAGGACTCCACCACAGGGGGTGGGGCAGGGCCAAAGGCGGAGGCCAGGATGGCACTACACACCTTTGCAAGGTCCTCCAGGGAGTCCCCTGCACCCGAAGGGACCTCAGGCCCCAAGGAGGGGGGGGGGTCAGAGGGATGGGTCGCAGCGCCACTGGGGGAGGGTGGAGACGGGGGGAGACTCAACCACCCTGACCGGGGACCTCCTTGACCGCTTGCGTGGTGGTGTAACCGTGGGGCTCAGGGACAGAGCGGCCATGAAGGAGTCCTTGGGGGAGATGTGGCCAGGAGAGCTGAGGGGAGGGGATTTGGAGGGAGTGGACTGGGTGGAATGCGGACTCCCACTATGGCTGCGTGTCACACGTTTGCCCCCCGACCCAGTGGGTGTGCCTACCTCACCCTGTGTGTGCGTGTCAGGAGGAGTGCGGTGGACCTTCCCTGCTGGTGTGGTGCCCGTGTCCGTTGATGTGGGTGCATGCCGACGTCTGGGTGTACGTGGGACAGGCATGGGAGTGGGAAGTGTGGATGGGGCAGGGGTAGGTGGGGGGAGGTCGCGCTGCAGGAGACCCACTGCTGCAGTCAGTGTGGAGTCTATGGACCTCAGCAAGTTGCGTTGGTCAGCCTGCGATGAATGAATGCCCTCCAAGAAAGCCTCGATGTTGGTGAGGGTTTTGCCGTGGGCATGGAGGACATTAAGGATCGCAGCCTGACCAACCTGCAGTTGCCGCTGGATGTCCACAGACTCTGCATTGGCGGCAGCAGTGGAGACAGGGGCAGGGGGTGCGGTGCCTGGCAGGAAGGAGACATGCTGTGACCGGGCACGCTGGGAAGGGACACGAGCAAGTGGGAGGCGGCTGATGGAAACAGAGGGGGCGGTGCGAGGTGTTGTTCCGCTGTCAGCTGCTGGTGCAGCCTCCGCCCACTCGGAGACATCCTCCTCGGACCTGTCAGCTTCGTAGTCTGATGTGCCAGTCGACAGGTCCTCGGCCACACTCTCCTCCGCCTCTGTCCCACTCGATGTGCCAGACCCGATGTCACGGCTGGCACTGGTGCTCGGTCCCTCCGCCTGGTCTGTGTCCATGTCTCCCTCTGTGTCCCCCGACGATGCTGTGGGCAGGGTGGAGAGACAGAAATTAATCAGACACCTGTACACATCTGTCACTTGAGTCCAATCTACATAGGTAACATTGCATAGCCTGAAAAGGAAGATCCCTAACATCTACTGAACAGGGTACCGATGTAGGGCATGAAACACACAGTTGGTTGAGCCACCATGCCACTGAAATACCATGGAGAGCATGAGACAATAGCTAAAGACAGGAAACGGAGTCTGACATAGCACCCAGGCCCTGGGGACAATCCAGCACTGCATCTGCACCACACAGCGTTGGCGAAAATACCGATGACCAGGGACCATATCCATGAACTTGAGACACATGCTGCATAGGTAATGCTGAAAACATGCCCAACATGACTCGGTCACTGCACATTGCGTGTGTGTCCAGACACATCACACACTGCCCAGACCCAGCAAGTGGAAATCAGGATTTGACACATAGGCATTGCCCGCCCCAACAAGACCCTACACGAGGCAAATAGTTGAGACACAGGTGGCACCAACATCTCATAGTCTGGGTGATACACACAGGGGCAGGCAAAAAGCAAGATTGGACGCCAAACAGCCAAGGTGCGCCTGTACAAATAATGAGGTACCAGTGCCCATCCTCAGATGAGTATAACAAGACACACAGGCACTGGCAACTGTGAGTATGAAGAAGGACAATCAGGTCAGGCTGCACAGTGGACACCCGTACAAAATAGCACGTCAATATACATGGTGACAGGGGACAATGGCACAGAGCACAACCTACGCTGTAGACACTGAGATTGGCCACGTTTATGATGACACATACACCACTGAGGAAGAGCTGCCCCAGGGGACAGTAGTGGGCACACAACTACATGCTACTGAATGGTAATGACTGCAACACACGTCACCATCCCTGCAATATGTGTATCGCACACTCATGCACATCATGTCACAGGCCACTACATAGGACATGCGCGCTGTAAGGCATGACACATGAGAGACCAACTCCCATGTCTGGAGTCAGCATCAGTGCCAACTGACATGGAACCCACATGCAGTGAACTTGACAGTGCACAGGCAAGGTCCCACAACCTGTTACACACCACCCCCACACATGATGCTACAGTCATTGTTCTCGTGGACAAAGCGCCAGCCTACATTACCTTGTGAAGGAGTGACTACACACAGACCAGGGAACACATTGCAAGGAGGGGAAGGGTGGCAGGGGCACAGCGCTATACTGGGGCAAACAGGATCTGCACAGCACCTTTAAACCCTGCCAGTGAATTCATGCTACTGTGCCCTTACAAATGCCGGTGACACACAACAAACACACATGTACCTACCCCCTTCCGGCTGCTGCATCGCCTGTAAGCGCCTCTCCAGGTCTGGAAAGACCACCGGCAGCACACGCCTGTGGAGGTGGCTCAGACGGCGGCGGCCGCGGTTCTTGTGGCTCTCAGGTGAGTCCCCCAGCAGGAGCCGTGCAATCCTCCGCGTCCAGCACCGGATATCCTGCCAGCGTTTCCTCACCTGGGGCAGGCTCCGCCTCCGACCATCCACACCCCTCACGGCACTGACGGCGGTCAGCCAGATCTGCTCCTTGGCAGTGGCGCCTACCTGTGAGGAGGAACAAGTGACACCACATCAATACACCAGCCACATGTCACAGAGAGACATATGGGTACAAATTAGCTGGTTACAACAAGGCATGTCATGCAGCCAACGCATTGCACCTTTGTCATAGGGACATCATCCCCTGGTGAGGGAAAAAGCAGTACGTGCCACAGTGGGTACACAGGTGGAATGATGGCAATGTCACAATCAATGATCAAGGCTCACACTGTGCATCACACCCACCCCTCCTGTCTCAGGGCACTGCTGTGAGTGATAGGCCCCCACCCCTCCTGTCTCAGGGCACTGCTGTGAGTGATAGGCCCCCACCCCTCCTGTCTCAGGGCACTGCTGTGAGTGATAGGCCCCCACCCCTTCTGTCTCAGGGCACTGCTGTGAGTGATAGGCCCCCACCCCTCCTGTCTCAGGGCACTGCTGTGAGTGATAGGCCCCCACCCCTCCTGTCTCAGGGCACTGCTGTGAGTGATAGGCCCCCACCCCTCCTGTCTCAGGGCACTGCTGGGAGTGATAGGCCCCCACCCCTCCTGTCTCAGGGCACTGCTGTGAGTGATAGGCCCCCACCCCTCCTGTCTCAGGGCACTGCTGGGAGTGATAGGCCCCCACCCCTCCTGTCTCAGGGCACTGCTGGGAGACATCAGGCACCCCCCCCCTGGGACCCCCCCGACAGTACATGGCATGTGTGTTACACCTGGACGCAATGGCAGAAGTCACAGTCACAACATAGGGACAGTCTGTGGCAGTGGCCTATGCACTCACCTGATACCCTGGTCGCCCATACAGCATGGAGTACTGTGGGAGGATCACATCCAGCAGAGCCATGTTCTCCTCCAGGGTGAATGGCTGTGTCCTCTCCACAGCCCTTGACATGGTTCCAGGGAATCAGTAGCAGCAGCTGGGTCGACGAATGCAAAGATGTGCAGGCAAGTGCTCCCTCATGGGACCTGGCTGCCTTATATGTGCCCTTCTGCCCAGTCTCATGCACAGGAGTACAGAGTGATTGGTCACTCACATTTGCATCCTATGTTTCCACCAATCCCTTCAAACCTAGCAGTCTGTGGGTTCTCTATCGGTTTCATTCTCCTGCATGATGTCAGCCCCACAAACACATTGCAACAAAGTAGAAGAATTCCAACTGACTTCTGCTGTGCACCTTCCAGAACAATTTCGAATTTTGAACTTGGTCTCCATGACAACCAGCATGCATGTAGGCCTTAATACTTGTCCCCTATGTAATTTGGAGCATCACACACAGGTACGATGCGTTTCGGGGCCCTAGGGCACCCCAAATGCATGGCAACGGCCCGTACATGCATGCCTACGCTCTCCATCACTATGGGTCTGCACGCGTATGCGTACCCGTAGTGTTACGGACCGTACACACGCATGTACGCTCTATATCACTATGGGTCTGCACGCGTATGCGTACTCCTAGTGATAGTGAGCGTACATGCGAGTGTACGGTCCGTACCACTACGGGTACGCATACGCGTGCAGACCCATAGTGATAGTGAGCGTACATGCGTGTGTACGGTCCGTACCACTACGGGTACGCATACGCGTGCAGACCCATAGTGATAGTGAGCGTACATGCGTGTGTACGGTCCGTACCACTACGGGTACGCATACGCGTGCAGACCCATAGTGATAGGGCCGTACACACGCATCTACGCTCACTATCACTATGGGTCTGCACGCGTATGCGTACCCGTAGTGGTACGGACCGTACACACGCATGTACGCTCACTATCACTATGGGTCTGCACGCGTATGCGTACCCGTAGTGGTACGGACCGTACACACGCATGTACGCTCACTATCACTATGGGTCTGCACGCGTATGCGTACCCGTAGTGGTACGGACCGTACACACGCATGTACGCTCACTATCACTATGGGTCTGCACGCGTATGCGTACCCGTAGTGGTACGGACCGTACACACGCATGTACGCTCACTATCACTATGGGTCTGCACGCGTATGCGTACCCGTAGTGGTACGGACCGTACAAATGCCTGTACGCTCGCCATCACGATGGGTACACATACGGCAGCACTCCCACAGTGATTTGGGAACATGCACAGGCCCTCTCAGCAGCAGTACGGCGGATTTTACACATCACTGTGGTGATAGGCGACACACATGTAGGAATAGGGCGGACATACTTGTCCATGGATGGACATACTTGTCCAGGAATGGACATCAAGGCATCGTCTGTGCATTACTACATGTGTGGGGCACAGGTGTCACAGGCTGTGATGTGGAACATGCCTCCTGAGTGGAGAAGGCACCAGATGTATGATGAGATGTGTACATGTGTACTGTGTGAGGGTGCAATGTGTGCCAGGCATGCCCTTGACTCCTTTGACATGTGTGCATGTGGGACTGCGCACTTGGGGTGAGCGTCACTGGCATGGCACGGACACCAACACACGGAAGTGTCCCATGATGCCCGGTACAGGGGTCATGACACATGACTTGTCACTACCCACAGTGCACAATGTGACTATGTCATATATGTGTCCGGGATTTACATCAGGTTGATGTTGTAGCACCCTCAAAAGCTGCAGCCGTTGCAGCAACCAACATGTGGCTGTGTGTAGATTGTCATTGCACACTGTTCCCAACACCATGCCACATGTGTCATCGGATGTGAGGTGCACATGTATGCATGGGACACGGAGTAGCGTGACAAGGCCATGTCAGCAAACTCACAAGGAATGTGTGGTGAGTCATGACATGTGCACCTTCATGGCAAGGTGTGTGGGCTGGACTAGTGTAATGTCATGTGACCTGTGGCTCCAGTGTTCCGCTACCAGTCTCTGCAATCGGCATCACACTTCTGCTGATGTGTGGGTGTATGTCACTCCTGTCTTGCGTCGGGCAGTGCACTTGCACTGGGACACAGCTATTTCCATGGCGTGGCATGGGGAGGTTCTCAATCACCGTGTGTAGCTGGGTCTTGGAAGGAGTGTCACCTTGCATCCATACGTGTCCTGGGCATGTAGCACATGCCTGACTCCCTATGTGGCATGTGTGTATTGCCAGATTTACATGTGCTCAGTAGACATGAGTTGTTCTCGTAGTGCACTCACTCTTCCTTGTCACTTCCAAATTACTGCAGAGCGCCTCCTGTTGCCCGAAGAATTCCAGACTTGGCTACCATGCAGGAGAATGACAGGATCCGGCTCTACCGCTTCACCCAACCGTTGATTCTGGAGCTGACGGCGAGACTGGCACCACACCTGCAACCGCAGCACAGGTATCCTACGGCACTGACACCCCAGCTGAAGGTAATGGCTGCCCTACATTTTCTGGCCACGGGTACCTTCCAAAATACCATAGCTCATGTTGGTGGCATGTCCCAGAGCATGTTCAGCGGTGTGCTGCATGATTTCTTGGAGGCCATGTTGATTCACCTGGATGACTTCATCAAGTTCCCAACCCCTGAACAGATGACTGAGGTCAAGCGTGGATTCTATGCCCTGGGAGGGATGCCCCATGTCATTGGGTCCATAGATGGGACACATGTAGGTTTGGTACCACCACACGCACGGGAGGTGGCGTACCGCAATTGGAAGCACTACCACTCCATCAATGCCCTTGTGGTGTGTCTGTCCAATATGGTGATTTCACATGTCTGTGCTCGTTTCCCAGGATCAGCACACGATGCCTACATCATGAGGCGTAGCGGGATGCCTGATATGATGATGCAGCTGCGCAACGAACGGGCATGTGTTGTTGGTGGGTACAGTCTGTCTGTCCTGTATTCTGTATAGCCGACCAGCACGACCGCTACACCAGTTCTAACGATGTCCATGTGCTTCCCATGTAGGGGACGCTGGCTATCCCAACATGCCTTGGCTGCTGACACCTCTCCGCAACCCCATCACGCCGGCCCAGCTCCGCTATAACACTGCCCATGGCCGGACAAGGCGAGTGATAGAGAGGACGTTTGGCATGCTGAAGAGCCGATTCCGGTGCCTCCACAAGACCGGCGGTGCACTCCCTTATGCCCCGGCGAAGGTCTGCAAGATCTTCATGGTCTGCTGCATGCTGCACAACATGGCAGTTGAAAGAGCTGTGCCACTCATCCTGAATCAACATGACGAGGACCATCCACCCGTGGAGGACGAAGGGCTTGGCAATGGGGCTAGTGATGTGGAGGATGTGGAGCCGCAAGAGGACATCCGGACTCGGCTCATACGCGACTTCTTTGCTTAGTGGTGAGTACCAGGGTCTGAGTGTGCACGCATTGGTCCCCGTGTGGCATGCGTTGTGATGTGTGTCTCCACCTGCATGTATGGCACGTGGGTCAGAGGTGTGTGTGGGTGTGTCACTGGAGTGATGGTGGCAGTGATGGTAGTATTTCCCCAGTCATAATTGTGACCTAGCATGTTGTCATCCATACATGTGTCGAGTAACTGCACATGCAAGTGGCTGTGCTTTTTGTGGCTGACTACTTGTGTGTCTCTCTTCCCCAGGTACCTGCGCATGCCGTTTGCTGGTTGCATTGTTGTGGCACTGCTATTCCTCATGGACATGACATCGTGGGCTGACTCAGCGTTACAGGCACGGACACGTTTGGAAGTCTCCATGGGGTAAGGGATGCATCTGGGGTGTATTGGGTGTGGCAGTTGTTCACGACGTGTGCACACTGCCCCGGTCGGGGTTTGGTTCCTCTGCAGACATGTGGCATCCCCATGGGACACGACATGCAGCTGGGTACACCTGAATAGATGGGCTGGCTGGTTGTCAGTCATCAGTGATGGGATAGTGGATTGTGATGATGGCATCAATGTGTGTGACACTGCCCTCGGACACATACGGTTAACATTGTCTTGACATGGCGTGGGACTTCCACATCAGCGGATGTATGGTGTATGGCAGGCTCTCCGTGAGCAGCTGTGGGTGTTTAGCTGTTAGCCGACGCTTGTGTGCCAGTTCCATGGCTATCACGCATTTGTGCTGCAGAAGGGGGGTGCCAGTGTTGGAGCCACATGTTACTCCACATGATGTGTTCATGTGTACTTCAAGTTGCCTCTGCAATCCCAAAAACATGACTAATAAAGGTGTCCCTATGCCTCCAAGGTGCCTCTTCTCAGTCAATGCTGGTGTGTTGGCACGGTGCATCCTGCATGTCTGGCATGGTATTCCCTGATTGTGGCTATGTGTCAATGTGTCGAGTGGCAAGATGCAAGCTGTGTGTGTGTGCTGAGACTGTGTATTGGGCATGATGTCCATGACTGTGTGGGTATTGTGACATGTGCCATCCCCATGCATCCAACGTTGTCCATGACCCCATTCTCTGCATCCACCGGACTCAAGCTTGCAGGACATGGTTCTGCCACCTGTCTACACATACCTGGGTGCCCCCCAGGACACGGGCCAGGATCCCTGACCTCTGCGCATGACTGTTGCTGTACTCAATGTGTCTGTCAGCACGGTTGTTCGGCCACCCCCTCAGCTGGTTCTGACCATCACGGGTGTGTATGGTGCTCCATGTCTGTCTTGCCTAATAAACTGTGACCCATGTGTCCTGTGCCAGACTCAGGCCCCAGGGTGTGGATGGTTGAAGTGAACAGATGACTCAGGCATGTTTAGACTGTACAAGACACATGTTAGGTAATAATGCTACCAGCAGGCATCTACTCTTAATAGTGTGATTTATTATTGGGGGGGGGGGGGGACAAAGTGAGGGGCTTTCCGGGATTAGGGAATCCAAAGTTCAGTAGGGGAGTTGGTGTCCTTGCCATTGGAAATCCTCAGAGTCCATGCCACAGTCTTTGTCAACATTGGTCAGCCAGTGACCAGCAGGGCCATGTGGCAGAGAATGTCTCTTGATGCTGTGATGCTGTTGCTCCAGTGGGCCAGGTGCCAGGCCAGGTGTCCTGGGAGATGGTGATGTAGCAGCCACCCTCACGGTCCTTTCCGTGGACGACCCGGCTTCCTGCGGGGAACCTCAGCAGCAAGCCGTGACGACGTCTGGGATGCTCCGTCGGATGTTTCCTCCTCCTCCTCATGATCCCTCCCTGTGGGTGGTGATGTTCTCCGCCTTCTGGCACAGGGAGGGTCGGCCATGGTGTCGGCCATCCGACGGAGTTCAGCGTGAATCCCCTGGGACGCCGTCACTTGCTCAGCCTGTCTGTCCTCCATCCTCCGTTGGTGTACCTGTAGACAGGCTATTAGCTCCGCATGTTGCTGGGCCTGCTGGACCTTGATCCCCTCGAGGACGGACACAACCTGGGCCATGCCCGTGGTGTCCTGCCGGTATGAGTCCAGGATGTTACGGACATGGGAAAATACCGGATCCCCAGCCAACTGGTCAGGCTCGCGCCTCCGCCGTCCTCCACTCCCACCACCCCTGCCCACTTGCGTCTGGCCTGCACTTGTGGGAACATCGGGTCTCCGGGACCCCTGAGGGGTGGCATTGGCGTTGTCGCCTGCCTCCTCCTGGGTGCCCGGGACACCGTGTCCCTCCTGGCGAGCCTGGCTGCATTGTGGTGTTGGGGCAGGGATCCTCGGTGTCTCCTGGGATGTGGCAGGAGTGGGGGTGGTGGTTGGCACGGTTGTACCTGACGCAGGTGCTGCAGGTGGTTGGACACCAGAGGGGCCAGGTCGGTCGGGGTCGTCCGCAGAGTGGTGAGAGTGGTCGCTGCCGGTGGGATCGGTCTCCTGCAGATCCGGGTCCTGTGAGTGTTGCCCCCCAGTGTTGGGGGGTGCAGCACAACGTTGACCTGTGTGTGAGAGAGAAAATGTTAATTTTGATCCATGCAACATCCATGTTTCATCCGTTACAAAGTTGGCACATTTCCTCTTGGAATTAGGATCTGTCTTGCATTCCACTCACAGTGCACTTGTGCATGGGTGTGTCCCTTGGCCACCAATTTGGCCCCTTTAACTATGTGTGGCACAGTCTTACTTGCTGCGTCAAGTGTGACTGCAGTCAGCAGTGGAGTGTGCATGTGTGGCGAGCCATGCATTTGCGCCTTCCTTGTAGCACTGTACATGTGCACATGGAGTGGATCCACACACTTATATGATGCAGGTGGCTGTCCTTGTGCTCGTGTACAGGTTGTGACATGGCCCTGCGTTTTGCCATGATGAAGAGGGGGGGTTCTGGCACTGGCCACCCTTGTCTACATGCACGCAGTCCACCTGCTGACGAGCAGACATTCCCACACACCAAAGGACTGATTTGCTCTCCCTGTGTCTCCCTCCTTCTCTGTCCCCCTCTCCCTCCCTCTCTGTCCCCCTCTCCCTCCCTCTGTGTGTCAGCCTCCTCCCTCTGTCCATCTTCCTGTGTCTCCCTCCCTCTCTGTCCCCCTCTCCCTCCCTCTCTGTCCCCCTCTCCCTCCCTCTGTGTGTCAGCCTCCTCCCTCTGTCCGTCTCCCTCCCTCTCAGTCCCCCTCTCCCTCCCTCTGTGTCCCCCTCTCCCTCCCTCCGTGTGTCACCCTCTGTCACCTTGGCCCAGCTTCCTGGGCACACACTGTTAGCAGATCTTTGAGTGGCCCTTGGCCTGTTGATGTGAGTTTGTTTCTGATCTCCAGGCACCCATTTTGTCTGCTGTGTGTCTGTGCGCTGCTGCTGTGGTGGTGTGTGCTGCCACTCTTTCACAATGTTGGCTGTTCATTAGCTGCTGTCATGTGCAAAACAGTGCCTTCACCCCCATGTGTTGATGCAAGGCGTCCGCCATTTGCTGGCAAGTCATTCCTGTGTTGGGACACAGTGTTTGTCTGGCTGTGACCTAGGCCATATGGGCAGAGGGCATTGTTGTCTGCTTTGGAGTCGCACTATGTGATTCTTGGTGCCCAGCCTCCCGCCATCCGGGTTACCGTGTCATGTGTTGTTGTCTTCTGTGGCCTGTGACTTGACATTATCCAGCTGGGTGCATGGGGCATGGTGGCAGCAGTGGCATGTGCCTGCTCATGGAGTGTGGTTGAGTCATGCGATGGCTTGTGGTGGTTGCGTGCCTGTTATTAATTTTGGTTGTGGTTGCAGTTCCCCCCATGTGAGGTGCGTTGTTTGTGTACTCACCCGGGTCTCGGAGTCCTTCTACTCCTTCAACTGCCTCCACCGGCAGTATGGCCATCACCCTCTCCTCCCAGGGATGGTACTGTACGGCTCTGCGGGAGGGCCCTCCTCCGGTGGCGTTGGCCTGGTCGTGTTCCTCCTGCCTCTTGGCTCTGACCCTCCTCCGCAGATCGTACCACCTGTTCTGGCAATCCTGCTTGGTCCTCCTGGTGTCCGCAACAGCATTCACAGCATCGACGATGGTCTGCCACATGGCTGTTTTGGCTGCCTGGCTGGTGCTTCTGACCAATGTTCCAAAGATCTGTGGCTCGACTCTGAGGATTTGATCAACAAGGACCTCCAACTCTCGGTGACTGAACTTTGGATTCTTGGTAGTGGGCATGGTGAGGGGTGTGGGTGGGGATGGTGTGGGTGTGGGGGGTGTGTGGATGTTGGGGGGGGTGTGGATGGTTGTGTGTGTGTGTGAATGTGATGAGAGGGTGTTTGTGAGGGTGGTCGTGTGAAGGTGTGCAAGTGTAAGATGTGGTGTAGCTTGTAGTCTGGTTCTGTGGTGTCTGGCAGCAGTGAGTCTGTTGCAAAGGCTCATGGTTTTTGTGTGTGGGCCCTTTTCATTGGTCCATGGGTGGGTGTGGCAGTGTTTGAATTTTGGGTGGGTGTGTTATAAGGAGTGGTGGTGTATTGGGCCTCTGTTTGTTTTTGACAGTTGCAGGTCAGTGATTGTGTTATTTTAGTGGTTGTTGGCCATGTTTAGTGGCTGTGTGCCTTTCGAATGGTGTATTCTTGTGTTGTTTTGTTTTGTCCTTGTTGTGTACGTGCGTTTTGAGCGTGTGTACGGTGTGTACATGGGCCATTTGGTTGTACGATTATGTCCTTGTGTGTGGCTTTGTACGACTCGTACATGCGGTTGTGATGTTGGGGCATGGGGTGCGCTCCGTACTTAGGAGGTTGTGTTGGGGGTGCGCCAGGAACGTACTGGGGTGTAGGTACACGGGGGGTATGACACGTACTGGGGTGGGGGTGGGGCTCGAACGTACTGGGGTGTACATAGACGGTGGTACGACACGTACAGGGGTGGGGGGGGTGTACATTGACGGTGGTACGACACGTACTGGGGTGGGGGTACGACTCGAACGTACTGGGGTGTAGGTTCACGGTGGTACGACACGTCCAGGGGTGGGGGTACGACTGGAACGTACTGGGGTGTAGGTACACGGGGGGTATGACACGTACTGGGGTGGGGGTGTGGCTCGAACGTACTGGGGTGTAGGTACACGGGGGGTACGACACGTACTGGGGTGGGGGTACGACTGGAACGTACTGGGGTGTAGGTACACGGGGGGTATGACACGTACTGGGGTGGGGGTACGACTGGAACGTACTGGGGTGTAGGTACACAGGGGGTATGACACGTACTGGGGTGTGGGTGGGGCTCGAACGTACTGGGGTGTAGGTTCACGGTGGTACGACACGTACTGGGGTGGGGGTACGACTGGAACGTACTGGGGTGTAGGTACACGGGGGGTATGACACTTACTGGGGTGGGGGTGGGGCTCGAACGTACTGGGGTGTAGGTTCACGGTGGTACGACACGTACTGGGGTGGGGGTACGACTGGAACGTACTGGGGTGTAGGTACACGGGGGGTATGACACGTACTGGGGTGGGGGTGGGGCTCGAACGTACTGGGGTGTAGGTTCGCGGTGGTACGACACGTACTGGGGTGGGGGTGGGGCTCGAACATACTGGGGTGTAGGTTCACGGTGGTACGACACGTACTGGGGTGGGGGTACGACTGAAACGTACTGGGGTGTACATAGACGGTGGTACGACACGTACAGGGGTGGGGGGGTGTACATTGACGGTGGTACGACACGTACTGGGGTGGGGGTACAACTGGAACGTACTGGGGTGTGGGTAGACGGGGCTATGACACGTACTGGGGTGGGGGTGGGGCTCGAACGTACTGGGGTGTAGGTTCACAGTGGTACGACACGTACTGGGGTGGGGGTACGACTGGAACGTACTGGGGTGTACATGGACGGTGGTACGACACGTACTGGGGTGGGGGGGTATACATTGACGGTGGTACGACACGTACTGGGGTGGGGGTACGACTGGAACGTACTGGGGTGTACATGGACGGTGGTACGACACGTACAGGGGTGGGGGGGTGTACATTGACGGTGGTACAACACGTACTGGGGTGGGGGGGTGTACATTGACGGTGGTACGACACGTACTGGGGTGGGGGTACGACTGGAACGTACTGGGGTGTACATGGACGGTGGTACGACACGTACAGGGGTGGGGGTGTACATTGACGGTGGTACGACACGTACTGGGGTGGGGGGGTGTACATTGACAGTGGTACGACACGTACTGGGGTGGGGGTACGACTCGAACGTACTGGGGTGTAGGTTCACGGTGGTACGACACGTCCAGGGGTGGGGGTACGACTGGAACGTACTGGGGTGTAGGTACACGGGGGGTATGACACGTACTGGGGTGGGGGTGTGGCTCGAACGTACTGGGGTGTAGGTACACGGGGGGTACGACACGTACTGGGGTGGGGGTACGACTGGAACGTACTGGGGTGTACATGGACGGTGGTACGACACGTACAGGGGTGGGGGGGTGTACATTGACGGTGGTACGACACGTACTGGGGTGGGGGGGTGTACATTGACGGTGGTACGACACGTACTGGGGTGGGGGTACGACTGGAACGTACTGGGGTGTACATGGACGGTGGTACGACACGTACAGGGGTGGGGGTGTACATTGACGGTGGTACGACACGTACTGGGGTGGGGGGGTGTACATTGACGGTGGTACGACACATACTGGGGTGGGGGTACGACTCGAACGTACTGGGGTGTAGGTTCACGGTGGTACGACACGTCCAGGGGTGGGGGTACGACTGGAACGTACTGGGGTGTAGGTACACGGGGGGTATGACACGTACTGGGGTGGGGGTGTGGCTCGAACGTACTGGGGTGTAGGTACACGGGGGGTACGACACGTACTGGGGTGGGGGTACGACTGGAACGTACTGGGGTGTAGGTACACGGGGGGTATGACACGTACTGGGGTGGGGGTACGACTGGAACGTACTGGGGTGTAGGTACACGGGGGGTATGACACGTACTGGGGTGGGGGTGGGGCTCGAACGTACTGGGGTGTAGGTTCACGGTGGTACGACACGTACTGGGGTGGGGGTACGACTGGAACGTACTGGGGTGTAGGTACACGGGGGGTATGACACGTACTGGGGTGGGGGTGGGGCTCGAACGTACTGGGGTGTAGGTTCACGGTGGTACGACACGTACTGGGGTGGGGGTACGACTGGAACGTACTGGGGTGTAGGTACACAGGGGGTATGACACGTACTGGGGTGGGGGTGGGGCTCGAACGTACTGGGGTGTAGGTTCACGGTGGTACGACACGTACTGGGGTGGGGGTACGACTGGAACGTACTGGGGTGTACAAAGACGGTGGTACGACACGTACAGGGGTGGGGGGGTGTACATTGACGGTGGTACGACACGTACTGGGGTGGGGGTACGACTGGAACGTACTGGGGTGTGGGTAGACGGGGCTATGACACGTACTGGGGTGGGGGTGGGGCTCGAACGTACTGGGGTGTAGGTACACGGGGGGTGCGACACGTACTGGGGTGGGGGTACGACTGGAACGTACTGGGGTGTGGGTAGACGGGGCTATGACACGTACTGGGGTGGGGGTGTGGCTCGAACGTACTGGGGTGTAGGTACACGGGGGTACGACACGTACTGGGGTGGGGGTACGACTGGAACGTACTGGGGTGTAGGTAGACGGGGCTATGACACGTACTGGGGTGGGGTTTCGACTGGAACGTACTGGGGTGTACCTAGACGGGTGGGGGTATACATATACGGGGGGTCCGTGTCGGACATACGGGGGCTGGGGGGAGTGTTGGGCGCGTATGCGGGCACATGTCTCCATGGTTGCTGTAGGAGTTCGGTGCGGACGGTGTTTTTTCCATACGGTTGTAACCTCGGACGCACGGGATGGATCGTGATTCCTCGGTCGGACTTGGATTTTCACGTTTGTAAGGTAAATCGTCCGAGGACGTGTCGGACACATTTTCCGACCCGAGGACGTGTGGGGAATGATTCCCAGTGCGGTTCGTATGGACTTTTTACCATGCGAATCGTGATTGCCAGTTCGTACGGCACTTGTACGATTCGTACGGTAAAAAGACCCGATACGAGTCGCACGGGGGAATTTTTTACCGGATCGTGATCGGCACCTTAGTGTTATAGGTGTTTGATTTTACTTTCAGAATTGTTATACATACAGTGACTATACTTACTTGATGTAGTAGAAGATGTTGGTAGTGTAGTTGTAGATAGGTAAATAATTTTGTAGAGTCTGTGGAAAAAATAATCATTGTGTTACTTAAAGTATTTGGATGATAGTAGTTGTTAACATATGAAGTAAATAGTACATTTACTTAGCAAGTTTAAATAATTTTTATCAGCTATCTAAGTAGACATGGATAAGGTAGTTTATAAATGTTTTTACATCTAATTTTTTGGTCGTTGTTGATAAGTTCAACATGTTTTGTTTTCACTCTAAAGAAGAACAGTTTTTAAATTAGGGAGTTTATCTACTTTTTGCTAAGTTCGAATGAAAAAAGCAATGGGATTTTACTTACTTGAAGTGTAGTATGACGTTTTGTAGTTGTAGTCGTAGGTTTGTATTCTCTTCTCTCAGCAAGGTAACCGTTTTTCTCCAAGTTTGTGCCAAAAATGGTAAATTACGTTAAGTGTATAATTGTTTTTATATTAGTGAGTTAATTAATGGTAGCTTTTGATTGGTTCAATTAGTGAAATTTCAAAATCATTGGTCGAGAACGTAATTTCGAATTAGAAAACCGTTATTTTTGTAAGAGTTTGTTGCATCACTATTTGTTTGTTAAAGTACATTGTAAAAAGATTTATATGTGCTTTTTTGTTTTATATGTAAATAGTTTATATGTAGAAAATAATGAAATGTGTTTCACATTTAGGCCATCGGAGTGTATGATAGTATCAGTAAATGTAATTTTTTTTAACATATATTATATATTTTTATATCAATAAGTATTAGGAAAACTAAATAATTATATGTGTGAATAGTTTTGTAAAGTAAAATAGTAAAAACAAGTGAGTAAAATAAAAGAATCGTGCATATCGAGTTGGTAATAAAAAGACGATATTTTTTGTATATTTCTATAAGCAGATAGGTCGTCGATGTTAGTGTAGTCGATATAAATGTCTAAGGTAATGATATTTAAAATAAAGTCGATAATGTAGTAGTCGATATTTATGTTGTAGATATTAGTGTGAACGATATTAGGGTTGTCGATAAAAAAAAATCGATATTTGTGTGAATTCTTGTTTAAGTATAGGATGACGATATTAATGTAAGCGATATTTTAGTGACGATATTTATTTCTGACGATATTTATGTTAACGATATTCCATCATGGAACCACAGCAAGGGCATGCCCACTGGGACTTTATGTCATTTTCAGTATGTTTCAATTTCCCTTTTATTTTTTGCTTTCCAATGTAGGTGTGGTCAAGTAGGATGATATGCTTATGTGTTTTCATCACTTGTATATATTTTCTTGTACAATGATCATGTAGGAAATTCAAGTAGGATTGAGGAGATATATGGCATGACATTCTTGTGATGTTTCTGATAATCCAAATTTGCTGACACACTGGATGATCCTTTGTCTGGAGTTATATACAGTGAGATTGCTTCTATTCAGAAAGTGATACATTTATAATTTATGACTCACAGCATTTCAATATTCAGCAATTGAATATGAGTGGCCATACACATTTGCATAGTTTTGAGATTGAGCTACTACCTGATATGACTCATTTCAGATCTTGATACATTCCAAGAAAGCCGACACATTTGTGAATTTATGTGAGTCCGTTTGAACCTTTCTTGTTTTAATCATGTTCAGGTGTATATATAGGTGTTTCCGGGAAACATTGTTTACCTGTGACCAAGGCATTAGGAACACCAAAAACGCATTGAGAATTTTGTTGTGCTACATGATGCTTGCTGTAAGTTATCAGAGAAGGGGTTCTTAGGCCAGTGGGCAGCTCTTGGTGGTGGGAGACACCATGCCCCATAGCTCACTGTGCCTGGAGGTGACTGTGCACACCTTGCTGAGAGTCTCACAACGGTGCTTTAAAGCACATTTGGCTATCTTGCAACACAGGCCGTGTCTGGGAAAAGTCTGGGCAAGGGCAGGCCCATCCTGCACCCATCAGCAACAGGAAGAGGCAGGGAAGGGCAAGGCCCTCTGAAACTTGGCCACCTAGCTCTGCGTCCCGAACATCTCTTGTGCCCTGTGTAAGCTTGTTTTTACCTCGTCTAGGCCTGTTTATAATTGCTTTTTTTGTGACTTCTTGCTGCCTTAGATACATCCTTCTCAACTTGGCCTGCACATCGCCTGCTTGGAAATCGTTGCAATCTCCAGAAGGTGTGCTGGGAGTTCCTGACTTGTGTTATTCACAGCAGCATTTTTTATTTTTACTCCAGAGAGTGAGTGAGCATTTTGGTGACTGTTAAGTCTAGTTTCTAAAAAAATGTTTTCCTTGCTCCAAATTGAGCCAGTGAAATTTCCTGATGGGCAAGCACAAAGCGACCCACACCTTGCTAGGGAAGAGAAAGAAAAGCTCCAAACTTGCTACAAGCGATTCAGGGAATGAACATAGTGCATACAATGTTAGGCGACATTGATAGTCTAATTGAAGAGTGCGAAACGCTTTTGACACTCTTTTTGAAATGGAAATTTGTCCAGCTACAAAGTTTGTAATTTCAGTTTCTAATTTACTACCATCCACTCTGCATCATTGTAGCATGACACATTTCCCATACTTGTGTAATAACAATGGCCACCTAAATTCTAATCTGCAGTTTGGACAGGTCATATGTTGATGGGCAGTTTTGGTTAAATGTTCAAAGACCACAGCTTTACAATCTGGTAACGCCAACTAGAGGAATATTTTCAAATAAGATTCAGTGCTACAGGTGAATTTCCAATGTTGCCAATTACTGTTCCATTTATAAGTAAAACCAAATAATTAATTGATAATCACATTCTCTTCCTCCAATAGTCCTACATTACCATTAAAAATTCTTGAGCATCCTGCTGAACATTTTGAGAAAACACTACAATCCAGCTTAGTACTCTACTTTTTAGACATTTCTGCAGCTATGTTAGTGTTAACTTGCCTGTTTTTTGCTCCATACAGACTGTAGCCTGAAATGGATGTATATTTTGGATAAGAATTTCCTCATAAACATTTAAAACCTTGAAGTGGTTCTGGATTAGGAACCAGTATTGACTTGTTCTGCATAGCTCTAGCTGGCATTTTATTATCCTCTAATTACTATCACAGTACTTACATATAACTTACTGTGTGGACAAGACAAAGGGTTCCTCTACAAATACGTACACAGCAAACATTTGCCAGTTATCATTATTTTCTTTTTTACTTTTTACATACAAGCCAACAGTCCGTCTTTAAATCTTATAGGGTCATATGTAGAAAGCAAAATTGCGATCGCAAACGCTGAAATTCGGCGAATTTCGGCGTTTGCGATCGCAATTTTGCTAAGTGGCATGTAGGAAGGCAAATCTGCGTACAAAATAAGGAATCGCTAAATTTGCGATTCCTTATTTTGCAATTGCATTTAAGGAATCGCAAATTTTGCCATTCCTTAAATGCAATGTATGAAGCACCAAAAAAGTGCAATTTGGCCTTAAGGAATCGCAAATTACCACCAACTACAGGTTGGTGGTAATTTGCGATTTCTTTCAAGAATGCATATTTTTGCATTTTTCTAAGTGGCATGTGGTGCACACACATGCCCTTAGGGCATGTATGTGTGCCACATGTGCACCCATGCTCATTTCAGGGGTGCAACAGGGTGTCCTTTTGACACCCTGGCACACTTGAAATTGCATTCTCAATTTGCGATTCTCTAATTGAGAATCGCAAATTGAGAATGTCCTCTCATTCATTCCTATGGGCCTCTAGGCCCATAGGAATGAATGGGGAGGTATTCCTTAATTGCGAATTGCAATTTGCAATTCGCAATTAAGGAATATGTAGGATTCGCAAAATTATTTGCTAATCCTACCTACATTCCGTTTTGCAATTCTCTAATTGCGATTCCCTAAAAATTGCAATTAGAGAATCGCAAAACACGTTCTACCTACATATGGCCCATAGTGAGTGTGTAAACAACATATACAAACAAACTCTAGTTTTTCAGAGCACACTGTTTTATATTTTGTGATGTCTTCTTCAAAGCTATGACCTATAATACCTATGTCTTGTTCTACACCTACTCCTGTCATCAACTCTTCATTTTCCGTAGACTCCTGTTCTGGACAAAAGAAATGAAACTGCACATCATCACAAACCTTTTCTACCTCTGCCACAATACCATAGCAAAGTGCTCTATTCATTTCTTCTAAGCAAAAAGAAGGAATTTTCACATAGTACAACCACCTAAATAAACTCCACATTTTTTAGATGTGTACACCTTACATCCCGAAATGTTTGAAAGGTGATTTGCCACACTATCTTTGATAAACAAGGTACTGAGTGTCCCTCCAAATTTCTATGCTTTCTAACCTTGCAATAATCTAATCCTTGTAGAGTACTTATTTTCTGTTTTAAACTTCACCTTTGAAAGATATGTAGAAAAGTTCCTAGAATATCAGCGGATTAGTGTCAAATGCTACAAAGACTACTACAATACCATTTGCATACAGGGCCTGACTGTGCCTTCCCTGTACCTCTTCTGCAATACAGTGTTCTACATTTCTAGTTCCCATCAATTCTTTCGCTATAGGAGTGTCATTCTTCATTTTGTAACACCATCCTCTTTCATCAATAGCATGAACTAATGTGTTATCCCGGAGATAGCTTTCTTCATTAAAGAAAGGCTCTCTAGTAGAAGTATGTATTCATTCTCCACCAAAAACTGTACAAAAGTTACTTCTATTGACTAATATTTTCTTCTGGTTTTCTCTCCTTATGTACAACACTATTTTGTCAAGAGTCTTCATTCTATTTATAATCAAAGTGAAAAGCTTCCTCGACACAGCAATAGCCTTATCAACTACTACCTCGACTAGTTCTTTCTGTTTCATTGCCTCTGTCCTTTTTCCATACTTCTAGAAATTTCTCAATACGTTTTCAACCACTCTACACCGAAATATCTTGTCTGTGATTTCCTTAAACTGCTACTATCTCCTGGTTAAGGTGTGTCCATCTTTGTTACATTCTTTCCTGTACTTGTAGTATAGATTGTGTTCACTCTTATTGTTTTTCATAGTTTGTTTTTTAATTACATTATTTTCAAATCTTTGCAGGTGTCCAGATATATTTTTAAGAAATGACGCTGTCCTCTAACCAGTAGCTGTGTTTTCTTTCACCATTTTTTCTGCATTTTTCCCCTTTTGTGTGTCAGTTCTGCAGAGATACTGTAGAGGCTTCTGTTGCTTTTTCCTCCGAACTTTTGTAGGCATGCTAACTGTCCATAGTTATGTATATATTGTTCTGTAAAAAAAATAAGTATACTTTAATTTTTACTTAGCTAACGTACCAACTACTTTACTACTGACAAAAACAGTTTTTATATTATGTTGCAGTTTTAATTCTACAGAAGAACCTAGCTATATAAATACATGCACTTACTTCATTATACCAAACCCCCAAAAACACAAAACATTATTATTAGTTACCCTTTAACATTATAGCACCATTTCCTTCAACACAGCCGCACCATATCTCAGTTCTCACTTATACATGGTGAAAGACCAGTTCATCCCTTCTGTAGTAAATTTTAAAATGAACATCAACCAAAGTGTAGAAGTACATACAGTGTGTCAACACTGTAAATTCAAAAACACAACATAAGACCTACTTGTGCCACTGATATAGTTGGTATCTCAGTACTTTTCTACTTAAAAGTATCCCATTTAAATTTTGGGAAATGGTGCATATAAAATCTGCACATTAATCTCTATCAGAGCATATAGAGTGTGTGACAGGTTGCATAAATAATTCACCAGAGGGTTCTAAAAGACTTCATAGTCCTCACTAAAACCTATAAAGACATGTGTTTATGGTTGAATACGTCAATATTCCCCAGAGGTTTAAATGAGTGCATAGGTAGTCCTTAGGTGATTCCCTGAGGATGCAGGCAGTGCCTGGATGATTCCCTGAGTATGTGAGAACACCATGGGTCCTTCCATATCTGTATAGTTACTGCCTACATGTTTGCATGAGTATATCACCACTGTCTGGGTGTTTGGATAAGTGCACCAGTAGTGCCTGAATAATTAGAAAAGTGCATCACTGATGCCTCAATAATTAAATACATGCATGCATATTGGTTGGATGATTGAATGAGTGAAACTCTAGTGCCTGGATGATTGCACGAGTGCATGCATAGTAAATAGGTGATTTATAGAGTGCATGGATAATGCATATGTGATTATGTAAGTGCATACATAGCTCCTGGCAGATTGGATGAGTGCTTGAGTAGTGTTTCAGTGATTGGATGAGTACATGGATGTGTTTTTGGATGAGTGACCAGGTAGTGCCTGGGTGTTTAGATAAGTACATGGGTAGTGCCTGGATAATTGAATTAGTGCATCAGTAGTGCTGGCTGATTAGGTGAGTGCATGACTAGTGTCTGCATGATTTTATGAGTCCATTATTAAAGTTTGAGTGATTGCATGGAAGCAAGTGTACTCCTGGGTTGACTGTATTTTATATATTTTTTTAAACAAAAAAAGGAAGGGAGCTGCACGGCCCCCTCCCCGGCCATTTTCGGCACCGGCAACCCCATACCCCAGGGCCAGGCCTTAATACATTTTTTTAAGGGGAGGGTGGCCCACGCAGCTTCCCTCCCCAGACCAACTTAGGCCCCTGGGTCCCCATGCCCAGGGGCATGGCCACCTCATTGGGGACAGTGGGGGGAGCATGAAGGCCCCCGTGGTCCCAGCCAGCTCCCCGCCTCCTGCAGAAGCCATCAATACTTTTTACATCCAGGGAGTAGCTAACATGCAGCTCCCTTGGTGTAAATTGCAAAGTGTACTCCACTTTGAGCAGGTGAGAGCATAATGCACAATGGTCTTGCTTGCTAAAAGCGGAGCACACAATTTGATATGGGATGGCAGGAGTAGTGCCCAGGGCCATGAAGGGCTCCACACGGCCCCCTCCAATCTTGTATTTAGATAGCCCTGGGGAGGTGGTGGTCCCCCGGGCCCGGGGTCTGCAATGGACCCCCTTTGTTAGTGTATTGGTGCCCCATGGAAGTGGTGGTCCCCAGGGCTGCGTGGGGGTACCAGAGCCCTCGCGCATAATTATTTATTTATTTTAGCCCGGGGCAGGTGGTGGTCCCTGGGGCTACGGAAGAGGCCTCCCCTGCTATTTTTTTAATGTGCATGTGCCCCGGGGATGTGGCACTCCCTGGGGCAGGGGGCCCCAGGAGGCCCCCCTCATTAGTGAAATTAGCCCCAGAGAGGTGATGGTCCTCCGAGTAGGGGGGTCAGCGAGCCCCCCACATAAGACACAATAGCCCCGGGGAGGTGGTGGTCCCAGGGGCTTTAATAAGTAAGCCCTAGCAGGGATGCCCTGTGCTCCTCCTCCTATATAGAGTATATGCCCCTGGGACCTGCCCCATGGGGGTTATTTTAAAGCAGGTGTGGGTGCCCACTGTGGTGAGGTCCCAGGAGATCCCCAAGACCATGGCTTGGGGGTCAGGGTATTTTTGCCTAGCCCCCTTTTCTTTATTTACACTTTTTGTGGGGTGACTCAGTGAAGCCAAGTCCCAAGATGGCTGCCAACCCTTCCTGGTTGAAGAGTTGGAAGCCAATCAGAGCAGTGCATTTCCCTGCATGTGCTTGTCTTTGTTCACAAAGACTTTGCAAACAGAGCTATCACTATCAATTTTAACTTACATTTCTCAACAACTACTGAATGGATTTAAACCAAATAAGCAAAAGGCACTTCCATGAACCAACATCTACCTCCCTGCCAAATTTGGTGTAAGTCCGTTCAGCGGTTCGGGCTGCAGCTGTGGCTAAAGGTAAGTTTCTATGAGAATTAACTTCACAAATGCACCCTTATTTGGCACCCCAAATACTCTGTCCCCACGGCATGGCTCACCCCCAAAATTGCCATGACAATCAGAATCTAATGTGTCCCTTTTTTGGAACATTTCATGATGATTGGTCAAAATGCTGCCAAAGTTATAGGCAAGTCAAAAAAAAAATTTCGTATGGAAACCAGGTCCTAACTATATATATATATATATATATATATATATATATATATATATATATATATATATATACACACATATATATTACCTACTGGCGGTCGCCAGTAGGTAGTTATAGTTAGGACTGTGTTTCCATAGGAAATCTCAAAATTCTATTTTGAATTACTTTGGCGCCGGTTGACGAATCCTCGCAAATTTTTCAAAACTAATGGGGCGCTCCGCTCAGCTCCTACCCTGAAAGTTTCGGGGTGATTCGTCAAGCGGGGGCTGAGAAAAAAGGGGGGTCCCAAAGCGTGTTTTCCCCATGCATTTTTCCATAGGGACTTTAGTCGCAGCTACAGCCCGAACGGCTGAACAGAATTATGTGAAATTTGGCAGAGAGGTAGCCATGAGGTCCATGAAGTGCCTTTTGCAGGTTTGGTGTAAATCTGTTCGGTATTTCCTGAGAAATTAGCATTTAAATCAATATATATATCTGTACGCGCGCAGCGTGTGCGCACTGAGCAAGTACTGTGCGCGCACCCTGGCGTGCGCGATCGCACTTCTGATTGGTTGTTAGATGTCAGTAAACATTCGAATCGGTGGAAATCAGGAATCGGCGGCCGCCATTTTGTCTCTCGCATAAAGAGGGGGTGATAAACAAAGGGGGAGAACGTGAAAAGGGGGCAGAGTGGGGAGATATTGACCCACTAGGCATTGTAGGGGGGTCACAGTAGGACCTTGTAGGGCAAAAAAAAAGATTTATATTTTGAAAAAAAATATCGCCGAGTGCGCGCACCCAGCGCGCACCCGAAAATTTTTTCAAAACAAAAAAATAATAAAAATTCGCAATTAAGTGAAAAGATATAAGGTGGCTCTAAAAAGAGCCCTTGTGTTCATTGTGTGTTTTTTGGTACCTACAAGTAAGTACCGATGCAGAGTCTAAAGTTCAAGAGGAAGACTCTGTTGCCTTCTTCAGTGAAGTGTACACCATCTCCTCTATACATGTCTTGCATGTTGTAACGCAAGTTGTTGTGGTATATAGAACCCATACCATAGTCTCTGAGGAAAGCAGAAATAGATTTGTTGACGTGATTCCTTGCTTTGTCAATCTGCGGACAAAATTGGTTGGACCAGTTCCACTTTTGCCTTTGGCATATGTTAGAATATACAAAGGCAGTTTGTGGAAAAAGCGACATCAATTGCACAAAGGTGTCCTTAATAAGCATTTCCAGACCTACCCCAGTTAAAGTGCCTAGGTCATTTCCACCACAGTGCACAATAATAAGGTTAGGCTGTGGGAGATGTAGAAAGGTTTTCACCAAAGGCATTAATTGGTGCCACTTTAACCCTCTCTGACCAATCCATGTAATGTCTACATTTGGCAAAGCAAGGTCTCTCACCATACCTCTTTTTTCTGCAAATTTTTCAC
Organism: Triturus cristatus; assembly: GCF_964204655.1. Taxonomy (NCBI): domain Eukaryota; kingdom Metazoa; phylum Chordata; class Amphibia; order Caudata; family Salamandridae; genus Triturus; species Triturus cristatus. The sequence goes on along the minus strand of NC_140591.1, from coordinate 268,644,678 downwards.
TCCAGAAGACATAGCTGTGACCTACAATCCACACTGTGAACATCTTCCAAGGAGATCTGGATGCGCTCAGGAGGTGTCTTTCAGTAGAAAGGCAATATGAAATGAAAGACAGTTGAAAAATGGAGGCACACATAGTTTTTTTATAAAAAGAACTCATTGGCTGTTTCAAACCATTCTACACTAAAAACTAGGCTGTATGTTTAAATTTTAAAAAGCATGTTTTGTATTGGTTCAGAAAAATGTGTTACCAAAGAACATTACTATGGATTTGCTGTTAGGTTTGAAAAGTCAAGCACTCTTGCTCTTTGGATATGAAACATTGTCTGCTGAACTTCTGACCTCTCTCCTCACAGCAGTGTTCCATGATCTGTTGCTATGGTAGCAGGCAGGAGACAAGTTGGGGGAAGGGTACATTTGGAAAGGGGTTGAAGTTTTCAACCAATAGAAATGTGTGATTTCATTTGAAAAAAAGTGGGAAGCACTGAGATTTGAAATTAACATGTATATGTGTGAAAAAAGAGAGGGAAATATTGCCATTTACTGGTTCTGGAGAGAGGAGAGAGGTGTGGAGCTCTGATATTCTGACTCTGATAGTCTGCTGTTTGAGTGGCACATTTCTTTCTCAACTAACTATTTTAAAAGGTGAGTTATGAGTTTGAGAGGGGATGTATGTGGTGATTTTTGAGATAAAAATTAGAATTGTGAATCTTCTTCAAAAGTTATGCTTTACATTTTGAGATTTGTGAGATATTTAACTGTTTTGAACTTGTAAGATATTATGGAGTATGTTTTCACAATAAGTTTATGTGTACTGGTAAGAATGAGGAATACTGTTTTGTGCCTACCATCAAACCATGAGTCTGTGTGCAGAGAAGAATTGTTGACAGAGATTTAATTTGCGTTGCTGTTGAAAAGTAAGACTTGCAGTTGAAAGGAAAGGACAGCTTGTTTTTAATTGTGATGGTTAGGATTTAGCAGAAATCACTTTGAAAGAAAAGAGAGGAAAATGGCAGCACATTTGAAATTAGCATTAGTTCTGTAAGAATTGGTGACCCAGGAAAGGGGCAGCCTGTGTTTTGTGCCTACCAACACAGCATGAGTCTGTGTGCATATAGGAATTGTTGTCTGAGATTTAATTTGTGAAGTTGTTGTTCTGTAAGGATTGCAGACCCAGGAAAGGGGCAGCCTGGGTTTTGTGCCTACCAACACAGCATGAGTCTGTGTGAATATAGGAATTGTGGCCAGAGATGTATTTTGTGTTGCAGTTGTTTTGTAAAACATGCACTTGCAGGAAAGGGACAGCTTGTTTTCTTCAAATGTGGTGGTTAGCAGTCAGCAGAAATCACTTAATTGCAAATGAGAGGCAAAAGCTAAAACATTTGAAACCAACAGGGTAGATTTTCCTTTCAAAATAGCAAAGGCACAGGTAGTTGCCATATGTTCAAAAATGAAAATAACCCTTAGCACACATGCACTGTTACATACATCCCAGCAGTCTTCATGCAGTTTTGGAAGTCTCTTTGCTCATCTGTCTTGCACCAGACAATACACAGTCTCCAGAAACACACTCTTGGCACACACGCAGCAGCTTCTCCCACACTCCCAAGTGTAGTACTCAGGTCTGTGTGGTGTTTCAGATAGCACTGTGTAACGCAAACACATTCAACGTCAATAAGGCTCATTTCCTTTGCTCTAGTGTAGTCACTCACCCAGAATGCACATGCTCATGGTCTCAAGGAGCTGTTAGGACATGTGCTCTTTTCTGCCTCTGTGATCTACAAGGAAAATGTGTCAGGCTGTAACACTAATTATCACTTGCGCTAACATAGTAGTAAATGTGCTTTGAAATTGCTAATCAAATTCTGTTTTGTGCTTAGAAGCACTCTATGAGGCTGTGTGCATATAGGAATTGTGGCCAGAGATGTAATTTGTGTTGCAGTTGTTCTGTAAAACATGCACTTGCAGGAAAGGGACAGCTTGTTTTTTTTCAACTGTGGTGGTTAGCACTGTGCACAAATTAGTAAATCACAAATGAGAGGCAAATGGTAAAACATTTGAAATTAATGAACAGCTTAAAAAATATTTTAATGAATTATAATTATAAAAAAGATTTTTTTTTAAGTTTCTTGCAGGTATTGTTGAGCAACAGTGAAAAAATAAAAAAATGCCTTTAAGGACAAGAAAGAGGAAAGAAAAGCACTTGCAGGAAAGGGACAGCTTGTTTTCTTCAAATATGGTGGTTAGCAGTCAGCAGAAATCACTTAATCGCAAATGAGAGGCAAAAGCTAAAACATTTGAAACCAACAGGGTAGATTTCTCTTTCTAAATAGCAAAGGCACAGGTAGTTGCCATATGTACAAAACTGAAACTAACCTTTCGCACACATGCACTGTTACATATATCCCAGCAGTCTTCATGCAGTTTTGAAGTCTCTTTGCTCATCTGTCTTGCACCAGACAATACTCAGTCTCCAGAAACACACTCTTGGCACACACGCAGCAGCTTCTCCAACACTCCCATGCGTAGTACTCAGCTCTGTGTGCTGTTTCAGATAGCACTGTGTAACGCAAACACATTCAACGTCACCAAGGCTCATTTCCTTTGCTCTAGTGTAGTCACTCACCCAGGTTGCACATGCTCATGGTATGAAGTAGCTGTTAGGATATGTGCTCTTTTCTGCCTCTGTAATCTACAAGGAAAATGTGTCAGGCTGTAACAGTAATTACAATACACAGTCTCCAGAAACACACTCTTGGCACACATGCAGCACCTTCTCCAACACTCTCATGTGCAGTACGCAGCTCTGTGTGATGTTTCAGATAGCACTGTGTAATGCAAACACATTCAACGTCACCAAGGCCTCATTTTCATTGATCTAGTCTAATCACTCACCCTGTAACACATGGTCATGGTCTCAAGGAGCTGTTAGGACATGTGCTGTTTTCTGCCTCTGTAAATGATAAGGAAAATGTGTCAGGCTGTAACAGTAATTTGGTACTATTCAGGAACACTGTTTTGTTCCAAAAAACATAGCATGAGTCTGTGTGTATACAGGAAATGTGGGCAGAGATTTAATTTGTGAAGTTGTTGTTCTGAAAGAAATGCAGTCCCAGGAAAGGGGCAGCCTGTGTTATGTGCCTAAAATGGCAATATGAGTTTGTGTGCACACAGGAATTGTGGGCAGAGATTTAATTTATGAAGTTGTTGTTCAGTAAGAATTGCAGTCCTAGCAAAGGGGCAGCCTGTGTTATGTGCCTAAAATGATGGCATGAGTCTGTGTGCGCACAGGAATTGTGGGCAGAGATTTAATTTGTGAAGTTGTTGTTCAGTAAGAATTGCAGTCCCAGGAAAGGGGCAGCCTGTGTTTTGTTCCTAAAATGATGGCATGAGTCTGTGTGCGCACAGGAATTGTGGGCAGAGATTAAATTTGTGAAGTTGTTGTTCAGTAAGAATTGCAGTCCAGGAAAGGGGCAGCCTGTTGTCTTTACACAAATTATCCCTTAGCACACATGCACTGTTACATACATCCCTGCAGTCTTCATGCAGTTCTGGAAGTCTCCTTGTTCATCTCTCTTGCACCAGAGAATACACAGTCTCAAGAAACACACTCTTGACACACACGCAGCAGCTTCTCCAACACTCCCATGTGTAGTACTCAGTTCTGTGTGATGTTTCAGATAGCAGTGTGTAACGCAAACACATAAAAACATCATCAAGGCCTCAGTTTCTTTGCTCTAGTCTAATCACTCACCCAGGTTGCAGATGTTCATGGTATGAAGTAGCTGATAGGACACGTGCTCTTTTCTGCCTCTGTGATCTACAAGGAAAATGTGTCAGGCTGTAACAGTAATTATCACTTGCTCTACCATAGTAGTAAATGTGCTTTGAATTTGCAAATCAAATTCTGTTTTCTGCTTAGAAGCACAGCATGAGGCTGTGTGAGCACAGGAATTGTGGCCAGAGATGTAATTTGTGTTGCAGTTGTTCTGTAAAACATGCACTTGCAGGAAAGGGACAGCTTGTTTTTTTTCAACTGTGGTGGTTAGCACTGTGCACAAATTAGTAAATCACAAATGAGAGGCAAATGGTAAAACATTTGAAATTAATGAAAAGCTTAAAAAATATTTTAATGAATTATAATTACAAAAAAGATTTTTTTTTAAGTTTCTGGCAGGTATTGTTGAGCAACAGTGAAAAAATAAAAAAATGCCTTTAAGGACAAGAAAGAGGAAAGAAAAGCAACAACAAGTATATCTGGACAAAACTGGGGGGAAAAAATAGGAGGAGAAGCTGGTGATGACAAAAAGAAAAAGTCTACTGGTAAGCAGAGTAGAGATTTCTTAAAAAAGATCTTCAAAAAACAAAAAAATGGCAAAAATAAATGTAAAACAAAGAGTGTTTTATGTACAAAGCAACAACAGAGACAACAGCAAAAAAAAAAGCTAATGTGCAATCAGAAGTATGTAAAAATGATTTAACACGAAAATTAGATTTTAAAAACATTCGTAGAAAAATGTTTCAGAGAAGAGTGATGTTAAATTTGCTAAAGGATGTGAAAAAATATAAGAAAAAAACAAAATTTATTAAGAAAAAAAATGTATAGAAAATATTGTAAGTAAGGCTTTGGAAATAAAAAGAAAACTTTTTATTCTAATGTTGAATAAGATGCGTAGATTAGATAAATTAGTCAATGCAATGAAGTCACAAAGCAAAAGGAAAAGAGAAGTGAAAAAAAGTAACTTTTGTAAAGTGTTCTTGGGAGAATGGAAGCACAGTTCAAGTACTGAACCATTTTTTAATGAAGAGAGTTATCTTCAAAGTAATAGTTTGTTGCATGCAGTTGACACCAATGGTAGAGCATATGAAGTTAAGGATGGTTGTGTGATGGAAAAAGAGAAAATGGTCCCAAGAAATGAGGAAGAAGTAATGGCTGCTGAGGCTATGGGGAGACGTCCAAAAGCCCCAGTGTACACTTGGAACTGTAGTAGTATTTGTACTGTGCGTCAGGAATCTATTGATAAATTACGTGACTTTCTAAGAGAATATAGTAAAAAGAGTGTAAAACAGAAGATGAAGGTGCTTCAAACACTAGATCCATGCAGAGGGAGAGAGAATACTGGTTTGCAAGGACATTCTCTGGCTTGTCTATCTAGAAAAGTGTGTAAAAGTGTTTTTCATCATTTTAGGATGCTGGCTGTTCATCATACTGAAATGAGAAAGTTTATGAGAACATTGTATTTTGCTAAAACTCCAGCAGTAAAGTTGAATGAGTTGAATAATGCTCTGTTCCGTGGATCTGTATCAGATGTAGTGAAGGTTACTGATGAGATTCAGTTTTGTTACTTTGGTCCAGAACAAGAAAGTGCAGAAAAGGACACAGTTAATGAGAAAAATGAGGAACAGAATGTAGAACTCATTATTACTAAACATTTTGAGGAAGAAATGACAAAATTTACTATCATCTCTAATGAAAGACCAAATATTACTTGTATTTGTTGCCGCAGAAGCCATTATAAAATTCAAACAAGGAATGTTGATCTGTATAAAAAAAGTGAAAATGAAGATAATTATAAGTGGAAGGATTTTGCAACATATATATTTCTGGAAAATTGTTTTGAATTGGGTGAAGATCAGCGTATTTGTAAATACTGTTATAACAAGTTAGAAGAAAATAGAATGCCGACCAGAGCTGTACATAATAATATAGAATTGGATGCTATTCCTGCAGAACTTTCTGATTTAAATACATATGAGTCTATACTCATTCAATGTGTTCATCCATTCCAGACCATAGTACGTATGGAGCCCAAAACTGGTAAATTACCTCCTTCAGATTTACTGAGAGGTTTAAAAGGAAGAGTGGTGTATTTGCCCTTGGATTTGAAAAAAAATATGGAAACTATTGATGCAGATACTTTGGAAACTGAACCATTAGTTATTCTGGTTAATGGTGTACCTACAAAGAATAAGAAGATTTGGCAGGAGCTGGTAGATGTACGGAAAGTACAAAGAGCAAATTTATATTTGAAAAGGAATAATAAATGGTATGAATCAATTTATATAGATGAAGAAGAAGAAGATTTACAAGAAGACAAGGAAACACCAACTGGACAAATTGAAAAAGTGGACAAGTCAAAGGAAGAAGAAATTTATGAACATTTTAGCATACATCCTCTTCATTCAAAAGAAGTTATGGGAGACACTATTGATCTGTTTCAGATGAAGAAAGCAAAAGGAACTCCCGTGAGTGTATGGGAGAAGAGCTTGGAAGCTCGATGTTTTCCTCAGCTGTTTCCTACAGGAAAAGGTGGACGATACGATGAACGCCCAGAACAGATTCCAGCTTCTGAGTATCGGACTACAAGACTATATGCTGAAGATTCAAGATTTCGTCAAAGTATTCCTTATTTGTTTCATCTTTTATTTGAAAGCGACTTGTCTGCATTATCTTATGCAGTAAATCACATTTTAAAAAGTGGAGTACATCTACATAATGTGTCTGCTAAGGATTTTATGGAGAAAGTGCAGCACCGAGATGATCATTTGGAAACACAACTGATCAATCTGATGGCTTGTCAGCGTGGGACAAATGAATATTGGTACCGACGCCATGGTGAATTAAAATGCATGTTAAGGAATTTAGGAACTCCTACATGGTTTGTAACCCTAAGCTGTGCCGAGTATGCTTGGGATGATTTATTGGATTTTCTACGAGAGGCAAATTCAAACATTAAAAACATTGAATACAAGACAGCAGGAGAACTGTGCTCATTGGATCCGGTTAATGTTTGCAGATATTTCAATCATAGATTTGAGGCTATGATGTCGTTCATCTGCAATAAAAAAAATCCACCTCTTGGAGAAGTAGTGGATTTCTTTTGGAGAAAAGAGTACCAGGCAAGAGGTGCTCCTCATATTCATATGCTGTTGTGGATCAAGGATGCCCCAAAATTTGGAACAGATGCTGATGAAGCAGTGTTATCTTTTATTGAAGAATATGCAACATGTGCTATACCTAATAGCACAGAAGAGAAAAAGTTAAAAGAACAAGTTTTACGTTTCCAAAGTCATCGGTGTGGAAAATACTGTCGACGGAAGTACAAGACCAAAGATAAATTCTACACAAAGTGTCGATTTGGATTTCCTAGACCTGTTCTTTCAAAAGGAAGAGTCAACAGATTTATGTCAGCTGTGCGACATACTATAACCAGAAAATCTCCCAAAAATACATACAACCTAAGAAGAAAAGAAGAGTCAAAATTTATAAATGACTTCGACCCAGTCATTTTATCCATGTGGAATGCTAACATGGATATTCAGTATGTGGCAGACAATTCTATTGCTGTTGCTCGGTATGTCACATCTTACATCACTAAATCTGAGAAAACAGAATTGAAGGAAATGTGGGAAGAGATTTCTCACGAGAAGACTGTCAGTAAGAAGCTGTACAGTTTCAGTTTAAAGATGTTATCGCATCGAGAAATTGGATCCTACGAATGCTCAGATAGGTTATCATCTGCAAGTCTTTACTCGAAATCCAGAAGAATAATTTGGGTCAGTTTAGGCCTTGCAGGAATGCGAAATCGGGTACTGAAATCTGTTGGAGAAATTGAATATTTGGCCGAGAACGACCCAGAAAGTACAGATATTTTGAAAACAAACATGTTGGACACATATTACCCAAAAAGAAGTCATCATCTTGAGAACATGTGTCTCTATGAAGTGCTGCAGAACTACATTTTTTCACGGAAAGCCACAGAAGACATCAACAATGGAAAATATAAAGTCATTGGTGAGGAAGGATGTTTGGTGAAGCAAACAAAAGGAAGTTTGATAAATCACAGGAAGCTGAGTTGCGACACTACTGACAAAAAGGAATTTTACTACTTGGCTCTTTTACAGCTGTTTAAACCATGGCGTTCAGAGGACGAACTACTGGGAGAATTTCAAAGCTATGAAGATTCTTTTAATGCTAGCAAAGACAGCATAGAATGCAGTACTTTCACAACTTATGTCCAAATGTTAAATGAAGAAAATGAACAGGAAGCAAAAATTGCAGCTGAAGTAGCTAGAGACAGTTCTCAAGACAGCCAAAGTTCAAGAACACTTAGTCAAGATCCCCTAGGACAACCAATCGTAGAAAACGAAGCTGCAGTAGCCATGACTGAAGTAGAAACGGCTATGAATCAAGCACAGGAAGATTCAATCGACTTACTAAATCTGGAACAACAACTGAATGAAGAACAAAAACAAATTTATGAAGAAGTCACCAAAAAAATTGATCATGGATTACTACATGAAAAAAAACAGTGCTCATGCACATCATTTGAACCAATCAGGATGTATGTGAGTGGACAAGCTGGAAATGGTAAAAGTTTCTTAATAAAAGTCATCAGAAGCTACCTACAGCAAAAAACAGCTTCAAATTTGTCTTGTGTGATAACTGCTCCAACTGGGTTAGCAGCCTATAACATAAAAGGAATTACCTTACATCGCTTGCTAATGTTACCAGTGGAGCATGAGAACAAAATAGAATACCACAAGCTAACTGGAGAAGCATGCTTCGAAGTTTCAAGAGTGTTGAAGAAGATGCAAGTACTCATTATTGATGAGGTGAGCATGGTTTCAAACTTAATGCTTGCCTTTGTGCATTTAAGAATGCAACAAATTCTTTAGAGAGACTATGACGTGTTATTTGGAGGTAAACACGTCATAGTTTTTGGAGATCTTTTACAGCTCACTCCAGTTAAAGGACAACCAGTGTTTAATACTGTGACACATGAAGACACGAAGAAGTCATTAGGAAGCATTGGTAATGCGAATATTTGGTCGTTCTTTGAGTACAAAGAACTCACTACCAATATGAGACAAGCAAACAACGAAGTTTATGCAAGTATTCTGAAAGATATCAGAATTGGACTACTCACAGAAGTTGGCAAAAAAGCATTACAGAGTAGGATGCTACATAATTTATTTCCAAATGAAGAAATAGTTGCAGAGAAAATATACAAGAACATTGCTGAAAAAAATACTGTAATCTGCTTAATGCCAACACTACGTGAGTGCTCAATATTCAATGAGGAACTTTTGAAATTGGAAAAGGAAGAGATTAAGAAAATGGAAGCAGAGGACAAAATTCAGCATGAAAGAATTACTTTTACATTAACAGGCAAACTGAAAAATAAATTGGATTCACTAGAGAAGAACATTTCCAAAACAGCTGGATTAGAAAAAAATCTATATGTTTGCATGAATTGTCGAGTGATTTTAAGGAGAAATTTGGATGTAGAAAAAGGTTTAGTGAATGGAGCTATGGGAAGAGTTGTGGGTTTCATTAATTATCAGAAAAAAGAAGGAATTGAATGTTTAAAAATAAAATGTGATCAGATAGAAGAAGTTAAAGACATTTGTCGTTGTTCAGTTCGTTTCATGCTTGTGAAAGACTTATATGTGCGTAGAAAGCAGTTTCCATTTTCTCTAGCATATGCTGTAACTATTCACAAGTCTCAAGGATTGACTGTAGATAGTGCTTTTGTAAACATTGGTTCTACTGTGTTCAAAGAAGGTATGGCATATGTTGCTCTGTCACGAGTAAAAACATTATCTGGTTTATTTATGATAGACTTTGATGACTCAAAAGTTAGTGCTGATACAAACTGTGTAAAGGAGTATAATAGATTAGGAAGAACATATGCTCCTCATTTAGGACAGTATCCTGTGATTGAAAAACATGTTGTTTCTCGGAAAAGGAAATTTGAAAATATCTGTAATGTGGATGAACAGAACAAAAAAAAAAGGACAGTGATGTGATAGCAAGGAAAAAGAAAAAGGACAGTGTTGAAGAGGTTGTTGGTTGCCATTTTGAAAATAGCTCTGGTGTCAACTGCTATGCAAATGTAGTGCTGAATGTTGTATTTTATCTTGAAAAGTTGCTAGAACAGATAATAGTAAATCATGGAAAAGATTGTGTTCTCTGCTGAGTCTCCTTTTTGAGAAGCTGAGTACTGATAAAACTGAAATAGAAAGTGCTACTGATGTTAGAAATCTTTTAGATGTATGTTGTGGTTCTACACAGTTTAAAGAAAATGTCCAGCAAGATGCACAGGAATTCTTAATATATATTTTGAGTGTACTTGAAGATGAAGGAGTAGAAGTAGAAAACTTATTTGGTGTCTGTTACAAATGGGAACATTGCTGTGAAAACTGTATGAACACATGTAGTAGTAATGTTGATTCAGAAAGGTTCATATTTTTACCATTACCACAAAGTAAATCAGTGACTTTTAGTAAATTAGTTAAAGATGCCAATCACAACATGGAATGTTCTGAATGTAAATCTGACATGTTTTCCACGTTATTTTTACAGAAATATGGTCAGTATGTAATTTTAATGATGCAACGTTGTAGAGCTGATGGTTCAAAATTGGATACTTTAATAAAGAAGTTTACAGGACAACAATTATCAATTTCTGGAAAAACTTTTGTTACAGTTGCAATAATTTTTCATGAAGGACCTACTGTAATTTCTGGACATTACACAGTTTATCTTAAATGTGAAAAAGGCTGGACACTGTGTAATGATTCCCAATTGATTTTCAAGCAACGTTTGCCTTATGATTTACCCAATTCTTACTTAATTTTTCTGAAACCTAAATTTTGAAAACTAAAAACTGCATCTGAAGAAAGCATTTTTTGTAATTTTAAAGGATTATAATTGAAGATATCACTTAAAAAGGATTTTGAAATTACTATTTGGCCTAAAGGAAAAGTAATAAAAACAATTGTGGACTCCTTTGACAGAAATTATTTTGGCATGTGTGCTTTTGCGACAAGGTTTAAAGACGGTTTATCTAGAAAAATTTTATTCATGTAGAAAAGTACTTGTAATATATATGTAATATTTCTAACAAGGTATATTTTAGTGAGGATAGTTTTTTGGATTTTTTTAAACAATCTTTCAGATTGTTTTTTTTTTGCCCGCTGTTAAATGATGAATACAATTGTTTTCACTATTTTAAGTGAAAATTAAAAAATTCTGAAAACAGCAAATAAAGGGCAAAAAATTGCTTTGTAAAATATGTAAAAACAAGTAATGCTTTTTGTAATGTATGATTGAATATTAATACTTTTTTCTTTTTTTGCAGAACTAGAAATAAAAAATAAAAAAAGAAATTCTGTTCCCATGCAAAATACTAAAAAAAAATTTTTTCAAAATAATTTTTTTTTTTTTAAAAAAGTGAAAAATATTTGTATTTCTCAATCCTCCCTTTTCATGCTTCCATTTCTTCACCTCTTTCTGTACATTTAATTAAAAAAAAAAAAAAAATTTTTAAAAACATCCTTGGGTACGCGCAGGGTGCGCGCACCCCAAAAAAAAATTTTAAAAAATAAATCCCCCAAAAAATGTTGGGGGTTTAGTTTTTAAGTGGCTCTTAAAAGAGCCCTTGAGTTAATGGAGGGGAACAGGAAGAGAAAAACGAAAAAAAAGAAAAAACATCTATGGCCTACTGCACTCATGCGCATCAAATTTTCTCCGAATGAGATCAAGACTGGTCTCACCCACAGAAATAAGTCGACCGCAAACAGTGCAGCGTGTGGACAAACTCGCAAAACAAGGTGGTCCAAAAAGAGGTGTGGAAGAAGGCAAAGGCACCACTGCAGAAGAAGTGCTCGCCTGAGCTGCCGAAGATGTGCTCGGCTGAGCTGCTGCAGATGTCGTCGGCTGAGCAGGTGGAGGGTTTGCTCCAGAAACTCGACGAAAAGTCACTGGATGCATTTTGTCAACATGCCTCAACATAGTGTGAATGCTAAAAGAATACTTCTTGTTAGGATTCCCACGTGACAAGACTTTTTGACAAAGTACACAAGTCACTTTAGGTGCATTTACCTTTTTTTGTCCCTCTGGAAAAGTGAAAAACTGCCATATAAAGCTGTCTTTCTGCTTCCTGCTCCTCTGCCTCTCAAGAGTGTCCTGGTCACTGTCTGAAGATGGTTGCTGTTCAGCCATTGTCTCTCAACAACAGAATAGCTCCTTCTCCAAAGGAATCAGAACTAATAATGAGGGGAGTAGGTGTGGTTTGGGAAGAATCTGGAACTGAAAGTACTTCGAACCAATCAAAAGTGATGATTCATGATCACATGACTTGCCATGAGGGGATTGGGTGTGGTGTTGAAACAATCAGAAACTGAAAGTAATGATAACCAATAAGAAGTGTTGTTTTATTAAGCATATAACCCGAGGTGCGCGCACTGCGCAAGCTCCAAGCGTGCACCTTGTGATTACGCATGCGCGAACGCGTAGGAGCGCATGTGCATACGTCATATGCGCGTACGTAACGCGCATACGTTGAACACGCGTATACGCGAACTTTATTGCGCGTAATTTAAGCGTATGCGGAAGTGAACCGCGTGAGCGCGTACGACGCACGCACGCATGCGTACGTACGTACGCATACGTACTGGGTGCGCGCTCCCAGCGCGCACTATAACGTATGTATGCGTAAGTACATAACGTACGACGGTATTCATAAAAAACTTACGAAAACGTACTAGGAGCGCGCTCAGAGCGCGCACCCCAAGAATTTATATAAAAAAAAAAAGGAGAAAAATTAATTGCAAAAATTAAATAAACTGTTCAACTTTATCCTAATTGAAATTTTAAAAAAAGAGCAAAAACAAATAAAAGGATACAGATAATACAGAAATGAATACATAGTAATTTTATTTTTATTATAAAAAAAATAATAATTTAATAATTCAAAAATTAGCATTTAAAAAACCGTACAAATTCACTGAAAAAACCAAAGGTTTCACACACGTTATAGTTAGGAATTAGCATTTAAAAAACCTTGCAAATTCACTGAAAAACCCATAGGTTTCACACATGTTATAGTTAGCTGGACATTTCTCTTGTGATAGAGTGGCAGACCTCCTCTCACTCTAATATAACCTTTGATACACACATTCAAAAATAGAGACTAAAATTTACAAAACAATGGACATACCAATACCAGTTACAACAACCTATTCAGTAATTCTAAGATCCACATACACATCCACTCATTCACCAACAGTCCTATACAGTCACTCATACATGTACTCACTCATCATATATACTCATACACCTATACATCCTGTTACACAATGCCACTCATCCATAGAGTTACTCACACACATAGTCACTCATGCTAATAAAGAATCAAACAGCCATTTACTTGCATATACAGTTATACACAAACCACCACACTTACTTCTACGGAAACTTACACATACATAGTCTTTTAAACAATCACTTATAGAAACACATACTTATTCATACAGGAACTCTTTCAATCTCTCACTCTCACATATACTCACTTATATACACTGATAGTCACATATACTAGTTTAAAACATATGTAGTTACTCATAAAGACACTATTGAGACAGTCTATCACTCACTAACACACCCATGCACACACTCATCCACCCATACAGTCCTGCACACATGGTGTCTTCAACACATACAAACAGTGAGTCACTCATTCATGTACCTATGCACTTCGTAATACCCCCACCAAACCATACAGACACTCAGACACTCAAACTGATACTCAAAAAACCAACTAATAACCTATATAGACACCCATGTAGCTACTCACCAACCCATGCAGCCACTTATACACAAAGTGAGAGACTGATACAGATATTTACATATTTAAACATTACTCACTAAGCCATGTATTCACTATGATACACTTAATCAGTCAGTTACACAATCAATTTTTCAAAAACAAATCATCCATTTAGACTTATATACCCATTTATTCTTCCATCAACCTTGAGATATACATATATAAAACATATTTAATTTTCAGAAAAACACACATTCACTGGATGATATCATCAGTGATGTCATGAGTGATGTCATTTGAGATGTCATCAGTGATGTCATGAGTGATGTCACTGACCATGTCATGAGTGATGTAATATGTGACGTCATCAGCAGTGCATTGCGGGCGCGCGAGTTATAGTTAGCTGAACTAACTATAACGGGGGAATTTCATTGGTTTTGTATGAGAGAAATGTCCAGCTAACTATAACATGTGTGAAACCTATGGTTTTTTCAGTGAATATATATATATATATATCACCAGCTCCTATTGCCACGCAAAAAGCCTGAACCTTGGCAGGGCGGCCAGTGCTTCTGGTGCGAGACTTCCAGATAACATACCACCAACAATCCTCCTTTACCTTAGAAAGAGGCGCACTGACTTTGGTAATGTTGCTTTCAAAATCCATTTTATTCGTAGAATGACACGAAGGCAAAGAGGCTCACTGTTCCCAACGTTTCTGCTCACCAGAGCCTTGATCACGGGAGGCAGTCTCTCTGACATTTGAATTGCCCACGTGGTTCTCCTTTTAAACACGCAGGCCGTATTCTGTTGCAGAATGCGCAGAGGAAAACTTTCACGACTTTATGTGCATGCAGGGTACTTCTTATATAAAGTCCTTAATTAGATAACCTGCACGCTTTCTTTTCTCACATTCGTCTTCTCCTTTGCACTGAAATAAAGTGTTCCTCTCAGCACAGTTCGTTTTTGGCATTTCCACGTTTTCATTCAAAGCAGCAAAAACCTGCAGTCTTGGAAATTCTTCCTTCTGCTCCCTTACTTTCCACTCTACGAGAATCTTTTCTCAAGGGGCAAGCAGGTCAGGCTTCAACAATCAATCACCAGCTCCTATTGCCACTCAAAAAGCCTGAACCTTGGCAGGGCGGCCAGTGCTTCTGGTGCGAGGCTTCCAGATAACATACCACCAACAATCCTCCTTTACCTTAAAAAGAGGCACACTGACTCTGGTAATGTTGCTTTCAAAATCCTTTTTATTCGTAGAATGACACGAAGGCAAAGAGGCTCACTGTTCCCAACGTTTCTGCTCACCAGAGCCTTTGGTCACGGGAGGCAGTCTCTCTGACATTTGAATTGCCCACGTGGTTCTCCTTTTAAACACGCAGGCCGTATTCTGTTGCAGAATGCGCAGAGGAAAACTTTCACGACTTTATGTGCATGCAGGGTACTTCTTATATAAAGTCCTTAATTAGATAACCTGCACGCTTTCTTTTCTCATATTCCTCTTCTCCTTTGCACTGAAATAAAGTGTTCCTCTCAGCACAGTTCGTAAGAAGTACCCTGCATGCACATAAAGTCGTGAAAGTTTTCCTCTGCGCATTCTGCAACAGAATACGGCCTGCGTGTTTAAAAGGAGAACCACGTGGGCAATTCAAATGTCAGAGAGACTGCCTCCCGTGATCAAGGATCTGGTGAGCAGAAACGTTGGGAACAGTGAGCCTCTTTGCCTTCGTGTCATTCTACGAATAAAAAGGATTTTGAAAGCAACATTACCAGAGTCAGTGCGCCTCTTTTTAAGGTAAAGGAGGATTGTTGGTGGTATATATATATATATTCAATGAAAAAACCAAAGGTTTCACACATGTTATAGTTAGCTGGACATTTCACTCGTAAAAAACCAATGAAATTCCCCCGTTATAGTTAGTTCAGCTAACTATAACTCGCGCGCCCGCAATGCACTACTGATGACGTCACATATTACATCACTCATGACATGGTCAGTGACATCACTCATGACATCACTGATGACATCTCAAATGACATCACTGATGACATCATCCAGTGAATGTGTGTTTTTCTGAAAATTAAATATGTTTTATATATGTATATCTCAAGGTCGATGGAAGAATAAATGAGTATATAAGTGTCTAAATTGATGATTTGTTTCTGAAAAATTGATTGTACAACTGACTGATTAAGTGTATCTTTTTGAATACATGGCTTAGTGAGTAATGTTTAAATGTGTAAATACCTGTATCAGTCTCTCACTTTGTATATAAGTGGCTGCATGGGTTGGTGAGTAGCTACATGAGTGTCTATATAGGTTAATAGTTGGTTTTTTGAGTATCAGTATGAGTGTCTGAGTGTCTTCATGGTGCGGTGGGGGGTATTACGTAGTGCATAGATGCATGAATGAGTGACTCACTGTTTGTATGTGTTGAAGACAGCATGTGTGCAGGACTGTATGGGTGGATGAGTGTGTGCATGGGTGTGTTAGTGAGTGAATGACTGTCTCAATAGTGTCTTCATAAGTAACTACATATGTTTTAAACTAGTATATGTGACTATTGGTGTTTATAAGTGAGTATATGTGAGAGTGAGAGATTGGAAGAGTTCCTGTATGAATAAGTATGTGTTTCTATAAGTGATTGTTAAAAAGACTAAGTATGTGTAAGTTTCTGTAAAAGTAAGTGTGCTGGTGTGTGTATAACTGTATATGCAAGTAAATGGATGTTTGATTCTTTATTAGCATGAGTGACTATGTGTGTGAGTAACTCTATGGATGAGTGGGATTGTGTTACAGGATGTTTAGGTGTATGAGTACATATGATGTGTGAGTACATGTATGAGTGACTGTATAGGATTGTTGGTGGATGAGTGGATGTGTATGTGGATCTTAGAATTACTGAATAGGTTGTTGTAACTGTTATTGGTATGTCCATTGTTTTGAAAATTTTAGTCTCTATTTTTGAATGTTTGTATCAAAGGTTATATTAGGGTGAGAGGAGGTCTACCACTCTGTCACAAGGATAATGTCATCAGTGATGTCATTTTAGATGTCATCAGTGATGTCATGAGTGATGTCACTGACCATGTCATGAGTGATGTAATATGTGACGTCATCAGTAGTGCATTGCGGGCGCGCAAGTTATAGTTAGCTGAACTAACTATAACGGGGGAATTTCATTGGTTTTTTATGAGTGAAATGTCCAGCTAACTATAACATGTGTGAAACCTTTGGTTTTTTCATTGAATTTCTAAGGTTTTTTAAATGCTAATTCCTAACTATAACGTGTGTGAAACCCATGGTTTTTTCAGTGAATTTCAAAGGTTTTTTAAATGCTAATTCCTAACTATAACGTGTGTGAAACCCATGGTTTTTTAAGTGAATTTGCAAGGTTTTTTAAATGCTAATTTTTTTTTTTTCTTCTTTTTTTTTTTATATATTTTTATTTTAATTTTCTATCCTTTTTTAAAGACTATGGTTAAATTTTAAAAATTCTACAATATGTTTTTTTTAACATATTTTATAAAATAAACAGGTAAAATTTATTAGCAATACATTTTTTCCTTTTTTTAAATTTTTTTTTTTAGTACGCGTACCGTAAGCTTACGGTAAGCGTACGGTTTATGCAATGTCCGTAATTTATCTACGCTGTTTGCGTATAGTTACGCAATTTGCGTAGCCGCGCGTACTCCGCGTGGGGCGCGTACGCGTGTACGCTACACGCGCACGTTACGCAGAAGTGTCGGGGAGTGACTGTTATGCGCATGCGCGCAAGCGCGTGTATTTTTTACGCGCATGCGTACTTTTGCCGTAAGCGTACCGTAAGCGTACGGTAGGTCATGTGATCATGAAACACAACTTTTGATTGGTTGAAACTACTTTCAGTTCTAGAACTCTCCTACACCACACCCATTCCCCTCATTTCTGCTTGTGATCCCTTAGGAGAAGGAGCTGGGTTGTCTTTGTGATACGATGGCAGAACAGCAGAGCTCTTCTGAGAGTGAGGCTAGCAGCACTACCTTGAGGCAGAGAGCGAGGAAACAAAAGACCTCTTACGTATGGGAGTATTTTACTTTTCCAGAAGGCCAGCAAAAGGTAAATGCACCCTTAGTGACTTGCAAGCTGTGTAAGCGTGTACTTTCAAGAGGTAATCCTGACAGGAAGTATTCCTTTGGGAATCACACCATGATGAGACACCTTAAGGATGTACACAGAAGGACACATGCTCGACTTACTGAAGGTAACCCTTCAGTAAATCAACCAAGCACATCCACAGCAGCTCAGCCTGGACCATCATCTGCAGGGCCGAGTCCTTCTTCTGCAGGTCAGGTGAGCCCTTCATCTGTGGGGGGAGCATCTCCTTTTTCTGGTCCTCTGGAAATTAACCCTCGGTTTGCGAGGGTTGAAGTACGGTGCGCCACTTGTCACGATCTAATTACTTATAGGGAGACCAGTGTTTCCCTAGTGAACAGTAAAATAGATCAGCACACTTGTCGTACCGTCTAATATTCCCAATCTTTCTTTCCTCTGTCCCTGCATGAACACAACGGCTCTTTTAAGAGCCAACCTTACCTTTCATCTATTTTTTATATATTTTTTTTTAAACTTTTTTTTTTTTTTTTTTTTACCGTACGCGTACGGTACGCGTAATTTTTTTTTTTTTTTTTAAAAAACACTAAAAATCAATTATCACATTACAAGGTCCTTGAGAGACTACAATTAAAAACTGCAAATGTGATTGTAGAGAAGTGGAAAAAAGGGACCATGACATTATTGACTTACCATACCCACTCAAAAAAAGATTTATTCATTTAATTTATTTTTAATTGCTTTTAAAATGGTTCTAGTTTTCGAAAATTTTCTATCTCAATCTGAAAAAAAAGAAAAAAGTATTAATATTTAATAAAACATTTAATAATACAGTACACATATTTACATATTTTTCAAAAAATATTTTTGCCTTTTTTTTGCTGTTTTCAGAAAATATAGCATTTCACTATAAATTGTGAAAGCAATTGCATTCATCATTTAACAGCAGGCAAAAAAAAATTAACAATCTCAAAGATTGTTTTTAAAAAAGCCCACAATCTCTTTTTCCATAAACATAACTTTAAAGAAATGCATAATATTCTAAAAAAATATCATCTAATATCAATACTTATTTCTTTAAAATACCGTCTGATATTTTTGTTTCAGAAGTATAATCACAATAATATATGTCAAATAACTCCACAATACATCTGGTTCCATTTCCTTTAGGCCAAATAGTAATTTTAAAATTCTTTTTTTGTTTAATTTCCAATGGTAATCCAATAAAAAACAAAAGTTTAAATTGTACAGATGTCACCGATTCTCTGTAACATTTTGGTTTCCGAAAGATTAATTAATAATTAAAAAAGTCCACAATAGAATTGTTTACTTTTCCGCATGGCCAAATAGTAATTTTAAAAATCTTTTTTGAAAAAATTTCCAATGGCAATCCAATAACATTCCAAAATTTAAATTGTGCAGATGTTACCGATTTTTTCTAAATTTTTGGTTTTCCAAAGTTTCCTTAAAAAATGGAAAAATTCCACATTACAATTGGTTACCTTTCCATTAGGCCAAATGATAATTTGTTAAATCTTTTTATTTGTAAATTCCAAATGGTAATCCAATAAAATGGTAAAATTGTTTTCTCCAGATGTTGTCAAATCTCTCTAAAATTTAGGTTTCAGGAAGATTAGATAGGAATTTGCTAAATCAAAAGGCAAACCTTGCTTAAAAATCAATTGGGAATCATTACACAGTGTCCATCCTTTTTCACATTTAAGATAAACTGTGTAATGACCAGAAGTTACAGTAGGTCCATCATGGAAAATTATTGCAACTGTTACAAAAGTTTTTCCTGAAATTGATAATTGCTGTCCTGTAAACTTCTTTATTAAAGTATCCAATTTTGAACCATCAGCTCTACATCGTTGCATCATTAAAATTACATACTGTCTGTATTCCTTTAAAATTAATGTTGAAAACATGTCAGATTTACACTCACTGCATTGCATGCTATGATTAGCATCTTTAACTAATTTAGCAAAAGTGACTGTTTTACTCTCTGGCAATGTTAAATAAATAAACCTTTCAGAATCAACATTAGAGCCACATATATTATAACAGTTTTCACAACTATGTTCCCATTTATAAGAGAGACCAAATAAATTTTCAATGTTAACCCCTTCTTCTTCCAGTACCTGAAGAAAATAAATCAAGAATTCCTGTGCGTCTTGCTGTACATTTTGAGAAAACTGTGTTCGTCCTGAACATACATCTAAAACTTTTCTAATTTCAGTAGCACTTTCTATTTGAGTTTTATCATTACTCAGCTTTTCAAAAAGGAGACTCAGCACAGTACAGAATCTTTTTCCCTGATTTACTATTATCTGCTCTTGCAAACTTTCCAGATAAAATGCAACATTCAGCACTACATTAGCGTAGCAGTTGACACCAGAGCTATTTTCAAAATAACATCCTACAACCTGTTCTTCATTTTCCTTATTCTTTTTGCTTGCAATTACATCACTCCTCTTTTTTTTCCTCCTCTCTACATCTTCATTACAGATATTCTCATTTCTCCTTTTACGAGAAACTACACGTTTCTCCAACACAGGATACTGACCTAAATGAGGAGCATAGCTTCTTCTTAATCTATTATACTCCTTTACACAATTTGTATCAGCACTAACTTTTGAATCATCAAAGTCTATCATGAATAAACCTGATAATGTTTTCACTCGTGACAAAGCAACATATGCCATACCTTCTTTGAACACAGTTGAACCAATGTTCACAAATGCACAATCTACAGTCAATCCTTGAGACTTGTGAATAGTTACAGCATATGCTAGAGAAAATGGAAACTGCTTCCTACGTACATATAAGTCTTTCACAAGCATGAAACGAACTGTACAACGACAAATATCTTTAACTTCTTCTATCTGATCAAATTTTATTTTTAAACATTCAATTCCATCTTTTTTCTGATAATTAATAAAACCCACAACTCTTCCCATAGCTCCATTAACTAAACCTTTTTCAACATCCAAATTTCTCCTTAAAAATACTCTACAGTTCATGCAAACATATAGATTTTTTTCTAATCCAGCTGTTTTGGAAATCTTCTTCTCTAGTGAATCCAATTTATTTTTCAGTGTGCCTGTTAATGTGACAGTAATTCTTCCATCCTCAATTTTGTCCACTGCTTCCAATTTCCTGATATCTTCCTTTTCCAATTTCAAAAGCTCCTCATTGAATATTGAGCATTCACGTAGAGTTGGCATTAAGCAGATGACACTTTTGTTTTCTGCAATGTTTTTGTATATCTTCTCTGCAACTATTTCTTCCTTTGGAAATAAATTATGTAGCAGCCGAGTCTGTAATGCTTTTTTGCCAGCTTCTGTGAGTAGTCCAATCCTGATATCTTTCAGAATACTTCCATATTCTTCATCGTTTGCTTGCCTCATATTAGTTGTAAGTTCCTTGTACTCAAAGAAGGACCAAATATTTGTATTACCGATGCTTCCCAATGACTTCTTCGTGTCTTCATGTGTCACAGTATTAAACACTGGTTGTCCTTTAACTGGAGTAAGTTGCAAAAGATCTCCAAAAACTATGATGTGTTTTCCTCCAAATAACACGTCATAGTCTGACTTCAGAATTTGCTGCATTCTTAAATGCACAAAGGCAAGCATTAAGTTCGATACCATGCTCACCTCATCATTAATGAGAACTTGCATCTTCTTCAATACTCTTGAAACTTCCAAGCATGCTTCTCCAGTTAGCTTGTTGTATTATATTTTGTTCTCATGCTCCACTGGTAACATTAGCAAACGATGTAAAGTGATTCCTTTTATGTTATATGCTGCTAACCCAGTTGGAGCAGTAACCACACAAGACAAAGTAGAATCCGTTTTTTGCTGTAGGTAGCTTCTGATGACTTTTATTAGGAAACTTTTTCCAGTTCCAGCTTGTCCGCTTACATACATCCTGATTGGATGAAATGATGTGCATGAGCAATCTTTTTTTTCATGTAGAAATCCGTGATCAATTTTGTTTCTGATCTCTTCATATATTTGTTGCTGCTCTTCGTTCAGTTGTCTTTCCAAATTTTGTAAGTCTATAAATTCTCCTTGAGCTTGATTCATAGCCGTTTCCACTTCATTCATGGCTATTGATGCTTCATTTTCAACGATTGGTTGTCCTAGGGGATCTTGACTGAGTGTTCCTGAACTTTGGCTGTCCTGAGAACTGTCTCTAGCTATTTCTGCTGCAATTGTAGTTTCCTGTTCAATTTCTTCATTTAACATTTGCAGATAAGTTGTGAATGTACTGCATTGTATGCTGTCTTTGCAAGCATTAAAAGAATCTTCATAGCTTTGAAATTCTCCCAGTAGTTCATCCTCTGTACGCCATGGTTTAAACAGCTGTAAAAGAGCCAAGTAGTAAAATTCCTTTTTGTCAGTAGTGTCGCAACTCAGCTTCCGGTGATTTATCAAACTTCCTTTTGTTTGCTTCACCAAACATCCTTCCTCACCAATGACTTTATATTTTCCATTGTTGATGTCTTCTGCGGCTTTCCGTGAATAAATGTAGTTCTGCAGCACTTCATAGAGACACATGTTCTCCAGATGATGACTTCTCTTTGGGTAATATGTATCCAACATGTTTGATTTCAAAATATCTGTACTTTCTGGGTCATTCTCGGCCAAATATTCAATTTCTCCAACAGATTTCAGTACCCGATTTCTCATTGCTGCAAGGCCTAAACTTGCCCAAATTATTCTTCTTGATTTCGAGTAGAGACTTGCAGAAGATAACCTATCTGAACATTCGTAGGATCCAATTTCTCGATGCGATAACATCTTCAAACTGAAACTGTACAGCTTCTTACTGACAGTTTTCTCGTGAGAAATCTCTTCCCACATTTCCTTCAATTCTGTTTTTTCTGATTTCGTAATGTAAGACGTTACATATCGAGCAACAGCAATGGAATTGTCAGCTACATACTGTATATCCATGTTAGCGTTCCACATGGATAAAATCACTGGGTTGTAGTCATTTATATTGTTTGATTCTTCTTTTCTTTTAAGGTTGTAGGTATTCTTAGGTGATTTTCTTGTGATAGTATGTCTCACAGATGACATAAAACTGTTAACTCTTCCATTTGAAAGAACAGGTCTAGGAAATCCAAATCGACATTTAGTGTAGTATTTATCTTTGCTCTTGTATTTCCGTCGACAGTATTTTCCACACCGATGACTTTGGAAACGTAAAACTTGCTCCTTTAACTTTTTCTCTTCTGTGCTTTTTGGTATAGCACATGTTGCATATTCTTCAATGTAAGATAACACTGCTTCATCAGTATCTGTTCCAAACTTTGGGGCATCCTTGATCCACAACAGCATATGAATATGAGGAGCACCTCTTGCCTGGTACTCTTTTCTCCAAAAGAAATCCACTACTTCTCCTAGAGGTGGATTTTTTTTATTGCAGATGAAGGACATCATAGCCTCAAATCTATGATTGAAATATCTGCAAACATTAACCGGATCCAATGAGCACAGTTCTCCTGCTGTCTTGTATTCGATGTTTTTAATGTTTGAATTTGCCTCTCGTAGAAAATCCAGTAAATCATCCCAAGCGTACTCGGCACAGCTTAGGGTAAGGAACCATGTTGGAGTTCCTAAATTCCGTAACATCCATTTTAATTCACCATGGCGTCGGTACCAATATTCATTTGTCCCACGCTGACAAGCCATCAGATTGATCAGTTGTGTTTCCAAATGATCATCTCGGTGCTGCACTTTCTCCATAAAATCCTTAGCAGACACATTTTGTAAATGTACTCCACTTTTTAAAATGTGATTTACTGCATAAGACAGTGCAGACAAGTCGCTTTCAAATAAAAGATGGAACAAATAAGGAATACTTTGTCGAAATCTGGGATCTTCAGCATATAGTCTTGTAGTCCGATACTCAGAAGCTGGAATCTATTCCGGACGTTCATCGTATCGTCCTCCTTTTCCTTTAGGAAACAGCTGGGGAAAACATCGAGCTTCCAAGCTCTCCTCCCATACACTCACGGGAGTTCCTTTTGCTTTCTTCATCTGAAATAGATCAATATTGTCTCCCATAACTTCTTTTGAATGAAGAGGATGTATGCTAAAATGTTCATAAATTTCTTCTTCCTTTGACTTGTCCACTTTTTCAATTTGTCCAGTTGGTGTTTCTGTGTCTTCTTGTAAATCTTCTTCTTCTTCTTCTTCTATATAAATTGATTCATACCATTTGTTATTCCTTTTCAAATACAAATTTGCTCTTTGTACTTTCCGTACATCTACCAGCTCCTGCCAAATCTTCTTATTCTTCCATATTCTTCATCGTTTGCTTGCCTCATATTAGTTGTAAGTTCCTTGTACTCAAAGAAGGACCAAATATTTGTATTACCGATGCTTCCCAATGACTTCTTCGTGTCTTCATGTGTCACAGTATTAAACACTGGTTGTCCTTTAACTGGAGTAAGTTGCAAAAGATCTCCAAAAACTATGACGTGTTTTCCTCCAAATAACACGTCATAGTCTGACTTCAGAATTTGCTGCATTCTTAAATGCACAAAGGCAAGCATTAAGTTCGATACCATGCTCACCTCATCATTAATGAGAACTTGCATCTTCTTCAATACTCTTGAAACTTCCAAGCATGCTTCTCCAGTTAGCTTGTTGTATTATATTTTGTTCTCATGCTCCACTGGTAACATTAGCAAACGATGTAAAGTGATTCCTTTTATGTTATATGCTGCTAACCCAGTTGGAGCAGTAACCACACAAGACAAAGTAGAATCCGTTTTTTGCTGTAGGTAGCTTCTGATGACTTTTATTAGGAAACTTTTTCCAGTTCCAGCTTGTCCGCTTACATACATCCTGATTGGATGAAATGATGTGCATGAGCAATCTTTTTTTTCATGTAGAAATCTGTGATCAATTTTGTTTCTGATCTCTTCATATATTTGTTGCTGCTCTTCGTTCAGTTGTCTTTCCAAATTTTGTAAGTCTATAAATTCTCCTTGAGCTTGATTCATAGCCGTTTCCACTTCATTCATGGCTATTGATGCTTCATTTTCAACGATTGGTTGTCCTAGGGGATCTTGACTGAGTGTTCCTGAACTTTGGCTGTCCTGAGAACTGTCTCTAGCTATTTCTGCTGCAATTGTAGTTTCCTGTTCAATTTCTTCATTTAACATTTGCAGATAAGTTGTGAATGTACTGCATTGTATGCTGTCTTTGCAAGCATTAAAAGAATCTTCATAGCTTTGAAATTCTCCCAGTAGTTCATCCTCTGTACGCCATGGTTTAAACAGCTGTAAAAGAGCCAAGTAGTAAAATTCCTTTTTGTCAGTAGTGTCGCAACTCAGCTTCCGGTGATTTATCAAACTTCCTTTTGTTTGCTTCACCAAACATCCTTCCTCACCAATGACTTTATATTTTCCATTGTTGATGTCTTCTGCGGCTTTCCGTGAATAAATGTAGTTCTGCAGCACTTCATAGAGACACATGTTCTCCAGATGATGACTTCTCTTTGGGTAATATGTATCCAACATGTTTGATTTCAAAATATCTGTACTTTCTGGGTCATTCTCGGCCAAATATTCAATTTCTCCAACAGATTTCAGTACCCGATTTCTCATTGCTGCAAGGCCTAAACTTGCCCAAATTATTCTTCTTGATTTCGAGTAGAGACTTGCAGAAGATAACCTATCTGAACATTCGTAGGATCCAATTTCTCGATGCGATAACATCTTCAAACTGAAACTGTACAGCTTCTTACTGACAGTTTTCTCGTGAGAAATCTCTTCCCACATTTCCTTCAATTCTGTTTTTTCTGATTTCGTAATGTAAGACGTTACATATCGAGCAACAGCAATGGAATTGTCAGCTACATACTGTATATCCATGTTAGCGTTCCACATGGATAAAATCACTGGGTTGTAGTCATTTATATTGTTTGATTCTTCTTTTCTTTTAAGGTTGTAGGTATTCTTAGGTGATTTTCTTGTGATAGTATGTCTCACAGATGACATAAAACTGTTAACTCTTCCATTTGAAAGAACAGGTCTAGGAAATCCAAATCGACATTTAGTGTAGTATTTATCTTTGCTCTTGTATTTCCGTCGACAGTATTTTCCACACCGATGACTTTGGAAACGTAAAACTTGCTCCTTTAACTTTTTCTCTTCTGTGCTTTTTGGTATAGCACATGTTGCATATTCTTCAATGTAAGATAACACTGCTTCATCAGTATCTGTTCCAAACTTTGGGGCATCCTTGATCCACAACAGCATATGAATATGAGGAGCACCTCTTGCCTGGTACTCTTTTCTCCAAAAGAAATCCACTACTTCTCCTAGAGGTGGATTTTTTTTATTGCAGATGAAGGACATCATAGCCTCAAATCTATGATTGAAATATCTGCAAACATTAACCGGATCCAATGAGCACAGTTCTCCTGCTGTCTTGTATTCGATGTTTTTAATGTTTGAATTTGCCTCTCGTAGAAAATCCAGTAAATCATCCCAAGCGTACTCGGCACAGCTTAGGGTAAGGAACCATGTTGGAGTTCCTAAATTCCGTAACATCCATTTTAATTCACCATGGCGTCGGTACCAATATTCATTTGTCCCACGCTGACAAGCCATCAGATTGATCAGTTGTGTTTCCAAATGATCATCTCGGTGCTGCACTTTCTCCATAAAATCCTTAGCAGACACATTTTGTAAATGTACTCCACTTTTTAAAATGTGATTTACTGCATAAGACAGTGCAGACAAGTCGCTTTCAAATAAAAGATGGAACAAATAAGGAATACTTTGTCGAAATCTGGGATCTTCAGCATATAGTCTTGTAGTCCGATACTCAGAAGCTGGAATCTATTCCGGACGTTCATCGTATCGTCCTCCTTTTCCTTTAGGAAACAGCTGGGGAAAACATCGAGCTTCCAAGCTCTCCTCCCATACACTCACGGGAGTTCCTTTTGCTTTCTTCATCTGAAATAGATCAATATTGTCTCCCATAACTTCTTTTGAATGAAGAGGATGTATGCTAAAATGTTCATAAATTTCTTCTTCCTTTGACTTGTCCACTTTTTCAATTTGTCCAGTTGGTGTTTCTGTGTCTTCTTGTAAATCTTCTTCTTCTTCTTCTTCTATATAAATTGATTCATACCATTTGTTATTCCTTTTCAAATACAAATTTGCTCTTTGTACTTTCCGTACATCTACCAGCTCCTGCCAAATCTTCTTATTCTTTGTAGGTACACCATTAACCAGAATAATTAATGGTTCAGTTTCCAAAGTATCCGCATCAATAGTTTCCATATTTTTTTTCAAATCCAAGGGCAAATACACCACTCTACCTTTTAAACCTCTCAGTAAATCTGAAGGAGGTAATTTACCAGTTTTGGGCTCCATACGTACTATGGTCTGGAACGGATGAACACATTGAATGAGTATAGACTCATATGTATTTAATTCAGAAAGTTCAGCAGGAATAGCATCCAATTCTAAATTATTATGTACAGCTCTGGTCGGCATTCTATTTTCCTCTAACTTGTTGTAACAGTATTTACAAATACGCTGAACTTCACCCAATTCAAAACAATTTTCAAGAAATATATAGGTGGCAAAATCCTTCCACTTATAATTATCTTCATTTTCACTCTTTCTGTAGAGATCAACATACCTGGTTTGTTTTCTATAATGAGTTCTGCGGCAACAAATACAAGTAATATTTGGTCTTTCATTAGAGATTATTGCAAATTTTGTTATGTGATCATTAAATGTCTTACTTACAGAGGGTTCTACATTTTCTTCCACTTCTTCCTCATTTACTGTGTCCTTCTCTGCACTGTTTTGTTCAGGACCAAAGTAACAAAACTGAATTTCATCAACAACCTTCTCTACATCTGATACCGTTCCACGGAACAGAGCCCTATTCAATTCATCTAACTTTATTGCTGGACTTTTAGCAAAATACAACCGTCTCACAAACTTTCTCATTTCAGTATGATGAACAGCCAGCATCCTAAAATGATGGAAAACACTATTACACACTTTTCTAGATAGACAAGCCAGAGAATGACCCTGCAAACCAGTATTCTCTCTCACTCTGCACGGATCTAGACTTTGAAGCACCTTAATCTTCTGTTTCACACTTTTTTTGCTATATTCTCTTAGAAACTCACGAAATTTATCAATAGATTCCTGACGCACAGTGCAAATACTACTACAATTCCAAGTGTACACTGGGGCTTTAGGACGTCTCCCCATAGCCTCATCCGCCATCACTTGTACCTCATCTCTTGGAACCATTATCTCCTTCTCCATTATGCAACCATTTTTCACTTCATAAGCACGACCTCTGGTGTCAACTGCATGCAGCAAACTATTACTTTGAAAATAACTCTCTTCATTAAAAAAAGGTTCACTACTTGAACTATGCATCCATTTTCCTAAAAACACTTTACAAAAGTTTGTTCTGTTCACTACTCTTTTCCTTTTGCTATGTGATTTCAGTACATTAACCATTTTGTCTAATGTACGCATCCTATTCAAAATTAAAATGAATTGTTTCCTTTTTAATTCTAATGCCTTTGCTGCAATGGCTTCAATTTCTTTTTTTCTCTTATAAAACTTTGCCTTTTGCTTATATTTCTTCACATCCTTTATCAAATTGGACATAACTCTCCTCTGAAACATTTTTCTACGTATCTCTTTAAACGCTGTTTTTCTGTTTAAGTTTATCTTTTTAGTTGCAGAAGGTATATTTGCATTAACTAAATTCTCAATTTTTTCCTGTCCTTTTCGATTGAAATCATTCTTTCCAGTACAGACATTTTGTACATTTTTCCTTTTTTTGAATATGTTCCTTAGAAAATCTTTTGTTTGCTTACCAGAAGATTTTTTCTTCTTCCCAACATGAGCATCTTCAACTAACTTAGGTCCTCCAGTTGTCTTCAAATATAGGTTTTTTTTGTGCTCTTTTTTTACTCTGGATTTTGTAGGCATCTTAAATTTTGTTCACTGCTCTTCAGCAATACCTGAAAACAACTAAAAAAAAATTCCTTTATTTTATTTAAATATATTACTACATTTGTTTTCACATTAGTCACAAAACGAAATTTCTTTGCCAATTTGAAAGCACACTTACTGCTCTTTTTTTTGGCAAGTGATAAATACTTTTACAGACTGACACATTATGAATCCACTTTTCAGATTCTGAAAACAGCACATGTCCAAACAGCTTTTTGAGACCAGCAACATGTGTAACCTGGGTGACTGACTACACTCCAGCAAGGGCAACCAGCCTTAGTGATGCTGAATGTATTTGCATTACTGACTGAAACCTCAAACCCCACTCGCTTGTGAATACTGTGCATGATTCCACATGGTAAGTAGCTGGCTGTGTGCTAAGAGTCTGCTTCTGCACCAAAAAAAGGCTCCCCCTTTCCTTCTAATGCAACTGTGAAATCACCAGAGCAATACGCAATAAATCTCTGCCTGTAATTCCTATTTGCACACAGAGTGATGTTTTCACATTAGTCACAAAACGAAATTTCTTTGCCAATTTGAAAGCACACTTACTGCTCTTTTTTTTGGCAAGTGATAAACACTTTTACAGACTGACACATTATGAATCCACTTTTCAGATTTTTTAAAAAGCACATGTCCAAACTGCTTTTTCAGACCAGCACCATTTGTAACCTGGGTGTCTGCCTACACTCCAGCAAGGGCAACCAGCCTTAGTGATGCTGAATGTGTTTGCATTACTGACTGAAACCTCAAACCCCACTCGCTTGTGAATACTGTGCATGATTCCACATGGTAAGTAGCTGGCTGTGTGCTAAGAGTCTGCTTCTGCACCAAAAAATGGCTCCCCCTTTCCATCTAATGCAACTGTGAAATCACCAGAGCAATACGCAATAAATCTCTGCCTGTAATTCCTATTTGGACACAGAGTCATGTTTTCACATTAGTCACAAAACGAAATTTCTTTGCCAATTTGAAAGCACACTTACTGCTCTTTTTTTTGGCAAGTGATAAACACTTTTACAGACTGACACATTATGAATCCACTTTTCAGATTTTTTAAAAAGCACATGTCCAAACTGCTTTTACAGACCAGCACCATTTGTAACCTGGGTGTCTGCCTACACTCCAGCAAGGGCAACCAGCCTTAGTGATGCTGAATGTATTTGCATTACTGACTGAAACCTCAAACCCCACTCGCTTGTGAATACTGTGCATGATTCCACATGGTAAGTAGCTGGCTGTGTGCTAAGAGTCTGCTTCTGCACCAAAAAATGGCTCCCCCTTTCCATCTAATGCAACTGTGAAATCACCAGAGCAATACGCAATAAATCTCTGCCTGTAATTCCTATTTGCACACAGAGTCATGTTTTCACATTAGTCACAAAACGAAATTTCTTTGCCAATTTGAAAGCACACTTACTGCTCTTTTTTTTGGCAAGTGATAAACACTTTTACAGACTGACACATTATGAATCCACTTTTCAGATTTTTTAAAAAGCACATGTCCAAACTGCTTTTACAGACCAGCACCATTTGTAACCTGGGTGTCTGCCTACACTCCAGCAAGGGCAACCAGCCTTAGTGATGCTGAATGTATTTGCATTACTGACTGAAACCTCAAACCCCACTTGCTTGTGAATACTGTGCATGATTCCACATGGTAAGTAGCTGGCTGTGTGCTAAGAGTCTGCTTCTGCACCAAAAAATGTCTCCCCCTTTCCATCTAATGCAACTGTGAAATCACCAGAGCAATACGCAATAAATCTCTGCCTGTAATTCCTATTTGCACACAGAGTCATGTTTTCACATTAGTCACAAAACGAAATTTCTTTGCCAATTTGAAATCACACTTACTGCTCTTTTTTTTGGCAAGTGATAAACACTTTTACAGACTGACACATTATGAATCCACTTTTCAGATTTTTTAAAAAGCACATGTCCAAACTGCTTTTTCAGACCAGCACCATTTGTAACCTGGGTGTCTGCCTACACTCCAGCAAG
This sequence comes from Triturus cristatus, assembly GCF_964204655.1. Classification (NCBI taxonomy): domain Eukaryota; kingdom Metazoa; phylum Chordata; class Amphibia; order Caudata; family Salamandridae; genus Triturus; species Triturus cristatus. The sequence goes on along the minus strand of NC_140591.1, from coordinate 268,613,942 downwards.
GGCAACCAGCCTTAGTGATGCTGAATGTATTTGCATTACTGACTGAAACCTCAAACCCCACTCGCTTGTGAATACTGTGCATGATTCCACATGGTAAGTAGCTGGCTGTGTGCTAAGAGTCTGCTTCTGCACCAAAAAATGGCTCCCCCTTTCCATCTAATGCAACTGTGAAATCACCAGAGCAATACGCAATAAATCTCTGCCTGTAATTCCTATTTGCACACAGAGTCATGTTTTCACATTAGTAACAAAACGAAATTTCTTTGCCAATTTGAAAGCACACTTACTGCTCTTTTTTTTGGCAAGTAATAAACACTTTTACAGACTGACACATTATGAATCCACTTTTCAGATTTTTTAAAAAGCACATGTCCAAACTGCTTTTTCAGACCAGCATCATTTGTAACCTGGGTGTCTGCCTACACTCCAGCAAGGGCAACCAGCCTTAGTGATGCTGAATGTATTTGCATTACTGACTGAAACCTCAAACCCCACTCGCTTGTGAATACTGTGCATGATTCCACATGGTAAGCAGCTACCTGTGTGCTAAGAGTCTGCTTCTGCACCAAAAAATGGCTCCCCTTTTCCATCTAATGCAACTGTGAAATCACCAGAGCAATACGCAATAAATCTCTGCCTGTAATTCCTATTTGCACACAGAGTCATGTTTTCACATTAGTCACAAAACGAAATTTCTTTGCCAATTTGAAAGCACACTTACTGCTCTTTTTTTGGCAAGTGACAAACACTTTTACAGACTGACACATTATGAATCCACTTTTCAGATTTTTTAAAAAGCACATGTCCAAACTGCTTTTTCAGACCAGCATCATTTGTAACCTGGGTGTCTGCCTACACTCCAGCAAGGGCAACCAGCCTTAGTGATGCTGAATGTATTTGCATTACTGAGTCCAACCTCAAACCCTTAAACTATTCTTTTATTATACCAGTACACCTTAATTTATTGTGAAAACATAGTCCATATTATTTTACATGTTCCTCACATTTAAATTTCTCCCAAAACAGAAAATAATAAACACAACTTCAACAAAAAGAATTGCATTTCTATTATTCATTTCTTAATTTACCATATACATCCCCTCTCAAACTCTAAACTCACCTTTAAAATTAGTTAGTTGTGAAAGAAATGTGGCACTCAAACAGCAGATTATCAGAGCCAGGATCTCTGTTCTCTACACCTCTCTCCTCTCAGCAGAACCAGATAATGGCAAACTTTCCCTCTCTTTTTCCACACATATACATGTTAGTTTCAAATCTCAGTGCTTGCCCCTTTTTTTCAAATGTAATCACACATTTCTATTGGTTGAAAACCAACCCTTTTCCAAAAGTACCCTTCCCCCAACTTGACTTCTGCCTAGTACCCTTCCCCCAACTTGACTTCTGCCTGCTACCATAGCAACAGCTCATGGAACACTGCTGTGTGGAGTCAGGTCAGAAGTTCGCCAAACAATGTTTCAATTCCACAGAGCAAGAGTGCTTGACTTTTCAAACCTAACAGCAAATCCATAGTACTGTTCTTTGGTAACACATTTTTCTGTACCAATACAAAACATGCTTCTATTAATTTACACATACAGCCTAGTTTTTATTCTAGAATGGTATGAAACAGCCAATCAGTTCTTTTTTTTTTGAAAAAAATATGTATGCCTCCATTTCCAAACTGTCTTTCTTTTCATATTGCCATTCTACTGAAAGACACCTCCTGAGTGCATCCAGTTCTCCTTTGAAGATGTTCACAGTGTGGATTGTAGGGCACAGCTATGTCTTCTGGAGTGAAAAGTATGCAGAGAAAACAGATATGGTGAGAGACCTTGCTTTGCCAAATGTAGACATTAAATGGATTGGTCAGAGAGGGTTAAAGTGGCACCAATTGATGCCATTGGTGAAATCCTTCATGCACATCCAACACCCTGACCTCATAATAGTGCACTGTGGTGGCAATGACCTAGGCACTTTGACTGGGGTAGGTCTGGAAATGCTTATGAAGGAGACCTTTGCACAACTGTTTTCACTTTTCCCTAAAACTGCCTTTGTGTTTTCTAACATATGCCAAAGGCAAAAATGGAACTGGTCCAATCATTTCTGTCCGCAGATTGACAAAGCAAGAAAGCACGTCAACAAATCTGTTTCTGCTTTCCTCCGTGACTATGGTATGGGTTCCATTTACCACAACAACTTGCGTTATGACATGCAAGACATTTATAGAGGAGATGGTGTACACTTCAATGATGAAGGGAACAGAGTCTTCCTCTTGAACCTTAGACTCTGCATTGGTACTTACTTGTAGGTACCACAAAAAAATCACTTCATAAACACAACGGCTCTTTTTAGAGCCCCCTAATATCTAAACACTTAAATCTGATTTTCATTTCTTTTTTTTTTTTTTTTTTACCGTACGCGTACCGTACGCGTACCCCGTGATTTTTTTTAAAATCAATAAATGTTTTCTTTGTACTTTTCTGTCCTTCTTTGACCCCCTTACAAATGTTAGGGGGTCTGTAACTCTCCTCCGTGCCCCCTTTTCTTGTTATCACTCTTTTTTTTCTGAGTGAAACACACGAAATGGCGGCCGCCGCTTCCTGGTTTCGACCGATTCGAATGTTTACTAAGATCTAAGAGCCAATCAGAATCGCGCTCGCGCACGCCACCGTACGCGTACGGTAAGCGTACCGTAAGCGCACCGTAAGCTGGCTCAGATATATATATTGATTTAAAGGCTATTTTCTCAGAATCTACTGAACAGATTTACACCAAACCTACAAAAGGCACTTCCTTGACCTGAGGACTACCTCTCTGCCAAATTTCTAGTAATTCTGTTCAGCCGTTCGGGCTGTAGCCCTGTCTAAAGGTCCTATGGAAAAATGCATGGGAAAAACGTCTTTTGGGACCCCCCTTTTATCTCAGCCCCCGCTTGACGAATCCCCCCGAGACTTTCAGGGAAGGAGCGGAGCGTAGCGCCCCACCTATTTTGAAAAATTCGCGAGGATTCGTCGACCGGCGCCAAAGTTATTCAAAATAGAATGTTGCGGATTTCCTATGGAAACGTGGTCCTAACTATAACTACCTACTGGCGACCGCCAGTAGGTAATATATATATATATATATATATATATATATATATAAATTCACTGAAAAAACCATAGGTTTCACACATGTTATAGTTAGCTGGACATTTTACTGATAAAAAACCAATGAAATTCCCCCGTTATAGTTACTGTAGGCAACTATAACTCACGCGACCGCAATCCTCTGCTGATGCTAATACTGTATTTAGACACTTATTTGCCCATATCTTCTTCCATTAAATTTTAGCTATACATATATTACAAATATTTTTTTTTCATAAAGACACATATGTCATCAGCAGAGGATTACGGTCGCGTGAGTTATAGTTGCCTACAGTAACTATAACGGGGGAATTTCATTGGTTTTTTATCAGTAAAATGTCCAGCTAACTATAACATGTGTGAAACCTATGGTTTTTTCAGTGAATTAGCAAGGTTTTTTAAATGCTATTTCCTAACTATAACGTGTGTGAAACCTATGGTTTTTTCAGTGAATTTGTACGGTTTTTTAAATGCTAAGTTACTTTACGCCATTTGTGGCGTGCGCGCCCACTTAACGCAGTTCGTTCCGTGCACGGTTTTTATCAACTTTAATAAGCCCTGTACATTTGGTGGCCTTCGGCCACCAAAAGCACAGGGGGTGAGGTCAATGTGGATAGTGTTTTTTTTATTTCGATTTTATAATTTCATGTTGCCAAAATTACGTTTTTTTTCTCTATTAATAAGCCCTGCACATTTGGTGGCCTGCGGCCACCAAAAGCACAGGGGGTGGGGTAAGTGTGGATAGTGTTTTTTTTATTTTTATTTTTTTACCGTAAGCGTACGGTAAGCTTACGGTAAGCGTACGGTAAGCGTACGGTAAGCGTACCCCGCGAAATTGCCGAAAAAAAAATAAAACCGTTTTTGCTCTTGGGGGATGTTTGGGGACTCCCTCAACATGACTATGTGGGAGGGAGTTGTCAAAACAGCCCCGTAACATGTTTTTGGCCATCATGTTTGATAAACAACACTCAGTGCGAGAGACAAAATGGCGGACGCCGCTTCCTGGTTTCGGCCGATTCGAATGTTTACTAAGATCTAAGAGCCAATCAGAATCGCGCTCGCGCACGCCACCGTAAGCTTACGGTAAGCGTACGGTAAGCGTACGGTAAGCGTACCGTAAGCGGGCTCAGATATATATATTGATTTAAAGGCTATTTTCTCAGAATCTACTGAACAGATTTACACCAAACCTACAAAAGGCACTTCCTTGACCTAGGGACTACCTCTCTGCCAAATTTCTAGTAATTCTGTTCAGCCGTTCGGGCTGTAGCTCGTTCTAAAGGTCCTATGGAAAAATGCATGGGAAAAACGCGTTTTGGGACCCCCCTTTTATCTCAGCCCCCGCTTGACGAATCCCCCCGAGACTTTCAGGGTAGGAGCGGAGCGTAGCGCCCCACCTATTTTGAGAAATTCGCGAGGATTCGTCGACCGGCGCCAAAGTTATTCAAAATAGAATGTTGAGGTTTTCCTATGGAAACGTGGTCCTAACTATAACTACCTACTGGCGACCGCCAGTAGGTAATATATATATATATATATATATATATATATATATATATATATATATATATATATATATATATATATATATTATCTACTGGCGGTCGCCAGTAGATAGTTATAGTTAGGACCGTGTTTCCATAGGAAATCCGCAACATTCTATTTGGAATAACTTTTGCGTCGATTGACGAATCCTCGCGAAATTTTCAAAATAGGTGGGGCGCCCCGCTCCGCTCCTTCCCTGAAAGTCTCGGGGGATTCGTCAAGCGGGGGCTGAGAAAAAGGGGGGGTCCCAAAACGCGTTTTCCCCATGCATTTTCCCATAGGACCTTTAGTCCGCGCTACAGCCCGAACGGCTGAACAGAAAACCTTGAAATTTGGCAGAGAGGTAGTCCTCAGGTCAGGGATGTGCCTTTTGCAGGTCTGGTGTAAATCTGTTCAGTATTTTCTGAGAAAATAGCATTTAAAAGCATATATATATCTATAGGCGCGCACCGTGCGCGTACGGTAAGCGCACCCTGCCGTGCACGAGCACAATTCTGATTGGTTGTTAGATCTTAGTAAACATTCGAATCGGTCGAAACCAGGAAGTGTTGGCCGCCATTTTGTCTCTCGCAGTCCGAGGGAGGTGAAAAATAAAGGTGGAGAACATGAAAAGGGGGCAGGGTGGACAGTTCCTGACCCCCTAGCCATTGTCAGGGGGTCCCCAAAGGACCCCCAAGGGCCATAAATGTTTTTAATATTTTTATGAAAAAAACGCGGAGTGCGCTTACCGTGCGCGCACAGTAGAAACGTGAAAATTACGCGAACGGCGTAACGTCACGCACCGCGCGCCCACAGAGCGCGCACGGTACGCGCACGGTGAAAAACCTTAAAAAAAAAGAATTTAAATAATAAATACATAACTTAGCATTTAAAAAACCGTACAAATTCACTGAAAAAACCATAGGTTTCACACACGTTATAGTTAGGAATTAGCATTTAAAAAACCTTGCAAATTCACTTAAAAACCATAGGTTTCACACATGTTATAGGTAGCTGGACATTTCCCTCGTAAAAAACCAATGAAATTCCCCCGTTATAGTTAGTAAAGGGAACTATAACTCACGCGACCGCAATCCACTGCTGATGACGTCAGATATTACATCACTGATGACATATGTGTCTTTCTGTAAAATAAATATTTATTAAATATGTATAGCTAAAGGTTAAAGGAAAGAAAAATGGGTAAATAAGTGAATAAATACAGTGATGTAATATCTGACGTCATCAGCAGTGGATTGCGGTCGCGTGAGTTATAGTTCCCTTTACTAACTATAACGGGGGAATTTCATTGGTTTTTTACGAGGGAAATGTCCAGCTAACTATAACATGTGTGAAACCTATGGTTTTTTAAGTGAATATATATATCTATATATATATTCACTGAAAAAGCCATAGGTCTCACACACGTTATAGTTAGGAATTAGCATTTAAAAAACCTTGGTAATTCACTTAAAAAACCATAGGTTTCACACATGTTATAGTTAGGTGGACATTTCACTCGTAAAAAACCAATGAAATTCCCCCGTTATAGTTAGTTCAGATAACTATAACTCGCGCTGGATATTACATCACTGTATTTAGACACTTATTTACCCATGTCTTCTTCCATTAATCTTTAGCTATACATATATTACAAATATTTTTTTTTCAGAAAGACACATATGTCATCAGTGATGTAATATCTGACATCATCAGCAGAGGATTGCGGTCGCGTGAGTTATAGTTGCCTGCAGTAACTATAACGGGGGAATTTCATTGTTTTTTTACGAGTGAAATGTCCAGCTAACTATAACATGTGTGAAACCTATGGTTTTTTAAGTGAATTTGCAAGGTTTTTTAAATGCTAATTCGTAACTATAACATGTGTGAAACCCATGGTTTTTTCAGTGAATTTGTACGGTTTCTTAAATGCTAAGTTCTGTTTTTTTTTTTTTTTTTTTAGGTTTTACAGCGTGCGCGCACCGTGCGCGCTCTGTGAGCACTCGGTGCGCTTCGCGCACCGAGCGCCCACGGTTTGCAGTGCGCGCAGGGTGCGCGCACCTCGCGATCTAAAAAAAAAAAAAAAAAGTTTTTTTCTCCCTTGGGGGTCCTTCTGTGACCCCTGACCAAGGCTAGGGGTCAGGAACTGTCCACTCTGCCCCCTTTTCACGTTCTCCACCTTTGTTTTTCACCCCCTCAGACTGCGAGAGACAAAATGGCGGCCGACACTTCCTGGTTTCGACCGATTAGAATGTTTACCGACATCTAACAACCAATCAGAATTGCGCTCGCGCACGGCAGGGTGCGCGCACAGTGCGCGCACGGTGCACGCGTATAGATATTGATATGCTTTTAAATGATATTTTCTCAGGAAATACTGAACAGATTTACACCAGACCTGCAAAAGGCACTTCCTTGACCTTATGGCTACCTCTCTGCCAAATTCCACGTAATTCTGTTCAGCCGTTCGGGCTGTAGCTGCGACTAAATGTCCTATGGAAAAATGCATGGGGAAAACGCGTTTTGGGACCCCCCCTTTTTCTCGGCACCCGCTTGACGAATCACCCCGAGACTTTCAGGGTAGGAGCTGAATGGAGCGCCCCATTAGTTTTGAAAATTTCGCGAGGATTCGTCAACCGGCGCCAAAGTTATTCAAAATAGAATTTTGAGATTTCCTATGGAAACTAGGTTGTAACTATAACTATCTACTGGCGACCGCCAGTAGATAATATGTATAAATATATGTATACATATTTTTGCATATATATGTTTGCATATTTATATATGTGGTGAGATTTCATGAGTGATGTCACCGACCATGTCATGAGTGATGTAATATGTGACATCATCAGCAGTGCATTGCGGGGGCGCGAGTTATAGTTAGCTCTACTAACTATAACGGTCGAATTTCTATGGTTTTGTACGAGTGAAATGTGCAACTAACTATAACGTTCCTAAAACCTATGGTTTTTCCAGTGAATTTCTAAGGTTTTTTAAATGCTAATTTGTAACTATAACGTCTCTGAAACCTATGGTTTTTTCAGTGAATTTCAAAGGTATTTAAAATGATAGTTTGTAACTATAATGTCCCTGAAACCCATGTTTTTTTTGTGAATTTCAAAGGTTTTTTAAATGCTAATTTTTAATTATAATGTTCATTAAACCTGTTTTTTTCAGTGATTTTAAATTATCATTCCTTTTTCAACCTGGTGAAAACAGGCGATATCACCAGTTTTCCAGCAATAGATTCTGCAAAATAAATTACCACAAATGAGAGCAACAACTAATGCAAATAATATGCAGAGTAGGCGTTCCTATACAAAAATAACATGAAAAAAACACTTCTCGATATTTTCAATGAGCGGACAAATCTGCGGTGCGATCCCAAAACAGGCGATAAGCTGCGTTAGCAGTAGGAATGTACCATATGCCTTTTACTGGTGTAAAGTAGGATGAGTACCTACAGTGTGAAAGGGAGCCCAGCTCAGAATCACATCTGAAGACCAACGCATGTCATAGAGCTACTGATCATACACCTCCGATACACAAGAAGGCCACAAAACCCACTTCCACCACCCTCAGGACCTCCCCCCCAGTCCCCTCCTACTACCACTGAGGCAGTGCACATCAAGACAGTGGACCTACCAAAAACGGCATGGCCCCTCAGCCACACAATAGCTGAATGTTGCGAGATGTGGCAACCAAACATGTGTGAAGGATGCAAGTCACCCACCAATAATAATGCCCACAATACCAAGTGTAGCAGTGATGTACTGGACAGACCTCACTATGCAGAGCACAAACCTCTCCATGTGTACATATACTGCTGGTGCTTGCAGTGTTGTGGACAGTGGATGCAACCATGTTACCTCAGGCAGTGGGGAAGTTCTCGGTCAAGTACCTGTATCGTCGTCCCCTGTAAGTGGAAGCACAGTGGGCTGGTCCAACATACGCCACTCCAGCGTAGAAGTGTGAATAAATAGGCCGGGACTCTGGACATGGTTCACTTGTGTGAGAGCCAACACGTCTGCCAGAGCAGCGGCCCTCACCCTGACACGTAGCTGCTGCCATATCCGCCGGCCTCCTCGACACAGGCCCCCTGCGAACACAGCGGTACAGCACCACAGACGTATGTCTGTACAGACTACTGCCTTCGAGCTACACTGCGGACAGCAGGGCTCACAATTCAGATGGAGTGGCAATTGCAGATGACGCAATCCAGTAGGCAAGAGACATTCCTCCCAGTGCGGCCTGCCCACACCACGCATCACCGCTGGCTGCGCACACGCTGAGCGCCACACCTACCACTAACTCTATACAGCACAAGTCAATACCACGTGGCTGTGGGCCCTTCCTGACCACTGCCTCCAGTCTACACTGCAGTCAGCAGGGCTCACAATTCAAGATTAGTACCAATGCAAATTATGTAAGAGACTATAGTCAGTTAAGAAAACCAAAATGCTCCCAATCTGTGCCGCTAAAGTCAACGCCACGTGGCTGTGGGCCTTTGCTGACTCCTGCCTCAGCCTACACTGTGGTCAGCAGGGCTCACAATTCAAATTCAGTCTTGATTCATTAATTTCAGAGTCCTGTAGGCAACTAACTATAACGCCCCCGAAACTTACAAATTTCGACAATGTATTCCATACATATTTCATCTTTTGTTACCTACACTGCGGTCAGCAGAGCTCGCAATTTACGTTGAGACATGATTTATTAATTGTAGACAGAATTGTACACTATGTCCTTGGATTTTCTCAAGAGGAAGTGACAAAAAGCATTCCTCGATGACTACTGCCTTCCATCTACATTGCGGACTACATGGCTCACAATTCAGTTTGAGTTGCGATTGTAGATGACGCAGTCCAGTTGGCAACAGACATTGCTACCAGTGCGGCCCGCCTGGACCAGGCATCACTGCAGGCTGTGCACATGCTGAGCGCCAGAGGTACCACTAACTCAGTGCACCACAAGTCAACGCCACGTGGCCTTATTAAGGCAGAATTTATTAGGCAAAAGACATTTCTCCCAGTGCAGCCCGCTCGTACGATGCATCATTGCAGGCTGCACACACGCTGGTTGCTTCAGGTGCCACTAACTCAGTGCACCACTTATCATCGCTGGCTGCACACACGCTGAATTTCCAATAACTGTGTATCTCTACTGAACGCCACGTGGCTGTGGGCCCTTGCTGAACGCTGCCTCTGGCCTACACTGCAGTCAGCACGGCTCACAATTAAAATTGAGTGTTTATTCATTAATTACAGAGTCCAGTAGGCAACTAACTACAACGTCTTCGAAACCTAAATAATACCCTTTTAGTATCCTTGCTTCAAGAACTTTTATGATATCAATTATAGCTTTACTACAATCACGAAATTCATCTTGCAAGTCCAAAGGAACACTGAATGGCAGTCTACACTGCGGCCAGCAGAGCTCACAGTTCGAATTCAGTCTTGATTCATAAATTTCATAGTCCAGTAGGCAACTAACTATAACTTCCCCGAAATCTACACATTTCAACAATGTATTCCATACATATTTCATCTTTTGTTACCTACACTGCGGTCAGCAGAGCTCACAATTTACATTGAGACATGATTTATTAATTGCAGAATTGTACTCTATGTCCTTGGAATTTGTCAAGAGGAAGTGACAAAAAGCATTCCTCAATGTCTGTGCTGACTACTGCCTTCCATCTACATAGCGGATAGCAGGGCTCACAATTCACATTGAGTCGCAATTGCAGATGACGCAGTCCAGTCGACAAGAGACATTGCTCCCAGTGCGGCCCACCCGGACCATGCATCATCGCTGGCTGCGCACACGCTGAATGCTTCTAATGCCCTTATCTCAGTGCAGCACAACTCATGGACCCTTTATGATACAATATTTTGTGTATAATTTCACATCTGGTGCCCCTACCTCAGTGTACCACAAGTCATGGACCCTTTACAATGGAATTTTTTGTGTATTATTTCACATCTGGTGCCCCTACCTTAGTGCAGCACAAATCATTGACCCTTTATGATTGAATCTCTGTGTCTGATCTAATGATTACTGTTCTACTTGTTGCCAGCACTAACCATTCCCGGAGGGCTGGCTTACACTCACCCCACACGCATACAGCACAGACGTCACTGGACATGTGACCCTGGTAATAAAAAGGAGTCGAGCGCATGTGCTCGTACCCAGTTCCACTATCTATCTGTGTCCGTGTGTTCATTATGTATGCAACATGCTGCTCCTGGGCTCTACCACATTATATTGTGCTCTGGACAGCGTATGCAACCAACTTACCTTTGACAGTGGGAGAAAACTTTGGTTATGTAACTTTGTCTCGGTAATTGTACAGGTACGTACGTAGAGACTGGATGATTAGAGTACTGCAAGGAGAGTGTATAGTGAATTTATAAGTGTGTGGGGATTGGCGGAGTGATTGTATAAGTACATTTGTTGGCGCAGCCTAACTCCGACAATGAGCTTGTCTTTAATTGGCTGCCCTCCATGTCCCAAAATCAGAATTTTGGACTTTGCATGGCCCAGTATTGCTACAGCTGCAATACTCCACTGAATGTGCAATAAACATTCACATCCACACAGATGTTCCATGTCCACCATCTTTCTTGTGTGGAACTATGGATGTATGTAGGGTAAGTGATTCCCCGTACCTTCCATGTTAGCCATGTTGTGGGACTTGGCTCACAGAGTGACATATTGACGCTTGCGACCCGGGTGACGGCAGCACTACAAGAACACCCGCATGGCCCGGCCCGCCCACCCGCGGCCCGGCCCCGCCGCATCAGTTGATTCCTCATCCAGCTCTCGATGGAGCCACGCCCATAGCACCGGAGTCATTCTTCACAGCCTCACGCAGGACTGGCACATGCCAGGCCAGCCCACTCTACTTACGCTTACAGGGAAGGACAACAACGTTACATGGCCCATATTATCATTGTAGTGATCTGCTGGTCACAGGTCTAGTTGTCAGTATGCCACAGCCACTCCTTCACAGCTGGTATACACCCACACCACACCCATCCAGCACAGGCATCACAGGACACATAACTCTACCAATAAAAAAGATCGGGCACATGTGCTCTACGCCAATTTAGAGTTGCTCCCACTGCATGTACTGTGATGGCCCATCCCGGTGGTCCGGACACCTCATGTCGGCCTGAGCCACCGAACAGGGAGCCCTACCGCCACGTGCGTGACCTCACTGGTCACTGAGTTAGTGGCACCGCAAGGACTGAGCGGGTGTGCAACCTGCGATGATGATAGGTGCACTAGTATGTCCTCTGCCATGGCAAAATCTAGACGCAGCACCAAATGTGAAACCTTTTGGCCTGCAGAGCGGGACTGCACGATGTGGAGGGTGCCTTCTCCGCGAAACGGTGAGCAGTGAGGGCTGGGTGCGCAGCTGTGGGCAAATACATCTGGGCGGCGGGAGTGGATGGGGTGCAGCAGCCTGGGTGTGCAGCGGCACGCAGTCACCTCCAGGCAGTGGGAGTGAATGGGGTGCAGCAGCCTGGGTGTGCAGCGGCTGTCATACACCTCTGAGCAGTGGGAGTGGATGGGGTACACTAGCCTGGATACACAAAGGCGGGACAGAGATTTAGGCATGCACAGTTGTATGTACTCATCCATTACTAATTTAACACTATGTTTCAGATGACTAAGCTTGAGGGCTGCCCTATATCCCAGCACGTGGTTGGAGACACACCGGTGGCAGAAAGGTGAGCTGTGAGGATTTTCTCCACAGCATCAACATGCACTCTCCCTTGCCATCTCTTCCTTTCTGTCACTCACACTATTTCTCTCTCTCTCTCACTCTCTATCTCTTCCTTTCTCTCTCTCTCACTCTCTCTCACTCTTTCTCTCTTTCTCTGTCTTCCTCTCTCTCTCTCTCTTTCTCGCTCTCCCTCTTCCTCACTCTCACTCTTTCTCTCTCTCTCTCTCTCTCCTCCTCTCTCTCACTCTTTCTCTCTCTTCCTCTCTCTCACTTTTTTCTCTCTCTCTCTTTCTCTCACTCTTTTTCTCTCTCTTCATCTCTCTCACTCTCTCTTTGTCTCCCTCTCACTCTTTCTTTCTTTTTCTCTCTCTCGCTCTCTTTCTCTCACTGTTTCTCTCTTTCTCTGTGTATTCCTCTCACTCTTTCTTTCTTTTTCTCTCTGTCTTCCTCTCACTCTTCTTTCTCTCTCTATCTCTCTTTCTCTTTCCTTTGATGGACACATGACGCACAATCTTATCTTGCTTTTTGTCTTGCAGGCCGGCAATGATGCATGGCCATCCTGCAATCAACACTCAACCTGAATTGTGAGCTCTGCTTCCCCGCATGCACGCAACGGGTGAGGAGGTTTCTTCGGCACGTGGTGGACCCTCTTCGACACACGCCGGGGGTGTAAGGTGAGCAGAGAGGTTTGTTTGCGCAGTGGCGGGCAGTCGCCTCCGGGAAGTGGGAGTCGATGGGGTGCAGCAGCCTGGGTGCCTAGCGGCACACAGTCACCTCTGGGCAGTGGGAGTGCATGGGATGCAGCAGCCTGGGTACGCAGTGGATGTCATACACCTCTGGCCAGTGGGAGTGGATGGGGTGCAGCAGCCTGAGTGTACAGCAGCAAATAGACACCTCTGGGCAGTGGAAGTGGATGGGGTACACTAGCCTGGATACACAAAGGTGGGACAGCGATTTAGGCATGCGCAGTTGTAGGTACTCATCCATTACTGATTCCATACTATGTTTCAGATGACTAAGCTTGAGCGCTGCCCTATATCCCGGCACATGGTTGGAGAAACACCAGTGGCAGAAAGGTGACCTGTGAGGATTTTCTCCACAGTGTCAACACTCACTCTCCCTCTCCATCTCTTCATTTCTGTCACTCACACTCTTTCTCTCTCTCTCTCTCACTCTCTATCTCTTCCTTTCTCTCTCTCTCTATCTCTCTTTCTCTGTCACTTCCTCTCTCTCTCATTCTTTCTTTCCCTCTCTTCCTCTCTCACTCTTTCTCTCTCTCTCTTCCTCTCTCTCACACTGTTTCTTTCTCTCTTCCTTGTACCTCACTCTTTCTCTCTTTGTCTCTCACTCTTTTTCTCTTCCTCTGTCTTCCTCTCTCTGTCACTCTTTCTTTCTTTTTCTCTCTCTTCCTCTCTCTAACTCTTTCTCTCTCTCTCCTTTGCTGGACGCATGACGCATCATCTTATCTTTCTTTTTGTCTTGCAGGCTGTGATTCAGAAACTGTGCACTTGTATGTACTCATCCATTACTGATTCCATACTATGTTTCAAATGACTAATCTTGAGGACTGCCCTATATCCCGGCACGTGGTTGGAGACACACCAGTGGCAGAAAGGTGAGCTGTGAGGATTTTCTCCACAGCGTCAACACTCACTCTCCCTCGCCATCTCTTCCTTTCTGTCACTCACACTATTTCTCTCTCTCTCTCTCTCTCTCTCTCTCTCTCTCTGTCTTACTCTCTCTCACTCTCTATCTCTTCCTTTTTCTCCCTCACTCTCTTTCTCTCTTTCTCTGTCTCTTCCTCTCTCTCTCATTCTTTCTTTCTCTCTCTTCCTCTCTCTCACTCTTTCTCTCTCTCTTCCTCTATCTCACACTGTTTCTCTCTCTCTCTTTTCCTTGTATCTTACTCTTTGTCTCTTTCTCTCTCTCTCTCTTTCTCTTTCTCTGTCTTCTCTCTCACTCTTTCTCTGTCTTCCTCTCTCACTCCTTTGCTCCTCTCTCTCACTCTTTCTCTCTCTCTCTTCCTCTCTCTCACACTGTTTCTCTCGTTCTCTCTTCCTTGTACCTTACTTCTTCTCTCTCTCACTCTCTCTTTCTCTCTTTCTTTGCCTTCTTCTCTCTCTCACTCTTTCTTTGTTTCTCTCTTTCTCCCTCACTCTTTCTCTCTTTCTCCTTTGCTGGACGCATGACGCACCATCTTATCTTTCTTTTTGTCTTGCAGGCTGTGATTCACAAATGCTCTAGCGATGACACGACATGGCTATACATAGTTTTATTTGTTGTTGTTTTGTTTTAATAATTTTTTTTATATGTAAATCCATACATGGCTAAGATTCTTATTTGTCCAACCTCACATACATCTTCATATTAAAATTTTTAGAACACTACCTAATTTGTGGGGGGTGGGGGTGAGGGAGGATAACGGACAAAGGGCAGCTGGCGGGGGTGTCGGAGCAGTGTTGGGTGTCCGACTTGCATGATCGTTGGCTCCAATGCATCTGTTGTCAGAGACTTGCGAGCCGGTGGGCTGGCTCGTAGATGAGGAGCTGCAAGCCGACTGGTTGGCTCGTAAAGGGAGAGCCACGGACAGTTGGTTCTCAGAGGGAGAGCTGCGGGCTGGCTCACAGAGGAACAGCTGCGGGCCGACTGGTATAGGGAAAGGTGCGGGCCATCGGCTTGCAAAGGGATAGCTACGGAACAGTGATGTGGGGAGAGGGAGCGTGAAGAGCGTATCTTGCAGAGAGAGACCTGCGGTATATTTCCAGTCTTGGCTTCACAGATACAACTGCGGGCCAGAGAACTTGCACCCGAACAGCTGTGAGCCGACAAGTGGTTCGCAGAGGGAGACTTGCGGGCCCAAGAATGTTGTTGAAGGTATGCTGTTGATGGTGGAAAAGGGTGCGTTACCTGCTGATGTAGGGAGACGCAACCTGAAAGCGGTATCTCACACAGACACAGCTCCGGTATATTAAATTGCCCCGGGACCTTTGTTTTATATTTACACTCGATGCGAGGCACAAGATGGCTGCTAACACTTCCTGGTTTGAAGTGTTAGCAGCCAATCAGAGACAAGCTCGTGCTCGGGAGGTAGGCACCGTTCAGATATATATATATTTTTTCCTTTAATATCTCAAACACTACTGAACGGATTTACACCATTTCAACAAAAGCACACTTTCTGGACCAAGACCTTTCCCCTGCCAAATTTTGCGGAATTCCATTCAGCAGTTTGACCTGTAGCCTTGTCTAAAGTTTCCTATGGAAAATGCATTGCGAAAACACCTAAACTTTCAAGATATGAGCTGATCAAAAAAGAGAAACTTTCTGGAAAATTTTGTAAAGATTCATCAAATGACACCAAAGTAATAAGCACATGGAGGGCTCCAGGAGGGGGTCTGCGCAACCCCCCTCCAAACATGAGTGAAGCCCCGGGTCTGCGGGGACCCCAGCGGGCCCCCTCAGCCTCACCGAGCCCCTGCTATTATTTTTTAAGAAATGCCCCGGGACCTATCCCACCCTGGGGTCTCATTAAAATAAAACGCAGGAACCCGCGACCCCAGCACGAATTGCACCGATATTTTTTTTAAAAATGCTTTCTTTGGCCCTGAGGGTCCTTCTGGGACCCCCTGAGCAGGCCTAGGGGGTCAGGGTGTTTCTACCCTGCCCCTTCTCTTGTTTTATACCTTTGTTTCTCTGTTTTCTGGTGACTCGCTTCTACTGAGTCACAAGATGGCTGCCAACACTTCCTGGTTTGGAGTGTTGACAGCCAATCACAGTGAAGCTCGTGCACGGGACTTAGGCTCCGCCCAGATATCGAAACTTTTATTTTTCTAATTTCTCAGCAACTACTGAACGGATTTACACCAATTAAAAAAAAGGTCGCTTTTCTGATCCAAGCACTACCTTTTTGCCAAATTTGGAGTAATTCCGTACAGTGGTTTCGGCTCTAGCCTTGCACAAAATTTCCTATGGGAAATTGATTTTTTGACTCTTATTCTTTGAATTTCTCAAAAACTACTGAACGGATTTACACCATTTAAAAGAAAGGTCTCTTTCTGAACCAAGCTCTACCTTTCTGCCAAATTTGGGGTAATTCCGTTGAGCAGTTCGGGCTGTAGCTCGTCGCAAAATTTCCTATGGATATGAACGTGGGGAAAATGCGTTTTGGGACCCCCCTTTTTTCTCAGCCCCCACTTGATGAATCATCCTCAAAGTTTCAGGATAGGAGCTGACCCGGATAGACTTTTCTTTGGAGAATTTTGTGACGGTTCGTTAAATGACGCCAAAGTTATTAGCAACGCGATACTAAAGGGGATGATGGACGGAGCATTTGAGCCAATCAAACACTCATCCCCAGTCAACTGATCTGGGTTTAATCCGTCATCATTCTTTAGCTCACTCCACCACCCCAGTTCAGACATGGCCATATGCAAATCAGTCTGACCCTGTGCCTCATGGGAACAGTCCAGCCCAAACTGCCAAGCCATTTCTTTCCTGGACCAGAAACAAGCATCCTGGGACTGGTCCCGGGTCCACAACCCTCACCAGCCAGGCCACCCTGAATCCAGTGGCAAAGCGAGCAACAGACCCACGTCTGGGCACACCCTGCCAACCCAGGGCGAACAAAGCGATTCCAAAGGGTATGATGGATGGAGCGTTTGAGCCAATCAAACACTCACCCCCAGTCAACTGATCTGGGTTTAATCCATCAGCATTCTTTAGCTCACTTCACCACCCCAGGTCAGACATGGCCTTATGCAAATCAGTCTGACCCTGTGCCTCATGGGAACAGTCCAGCCTGAACTGCCAAGCCATGTCTTCCCTGGACCAGAAACAAGCATCCTGGGACCGGTCCCGGGTCCACAACCCTCACCAGCCACGCCACCCTGAATCCAGTGGCAAAGCGAGCAAGGGACCCATGTCTGGGCACACCCAGCCAACCCAGGGCGAACAAAGCGATACCAAAGGGGATGATGGACGGAGCGTTTGAGCCAATCAAACACTCATCCAGAGTCAACTTATCTGGGTTTAATCCATCATCATTCTTTAGCCAATCCAGGGCGAATAAGTTATTAGCAAATAAAAAAATGCTTTTCCTATGGAAACTAGGTTGTAACTATAACTACCTACTGGCGACCGCCAGTAGGTAAGATATATATATATATATGTAAATTCACTGAAAAAAACAAAGGTTTCAGGGGCGTTATAGTTAGGAATTGGCATTTAAAAAACCTTAGAAATTCACTGAAAAAAACATAGGTTTCAGGGGCGTTATAGTTAGCTGGACATTTCCCTCGTACAAAACCCTAGAAATTCCCCTGTTATAGTTAGTGCAGCTAACTATAACTCGCGCCCCCGCAATGCACTGCTGATGACGTCACATATTACATCACTCATGACATGGTCAGTGACATCACTGATGACATCACTGATGACAACTCCAATGACATCACTGATGACATCACTGATGACATCATCCATTGAGTATGTGTTTCTGAACAGTTTTATTATGCTTAATATATATAGGGAAAGGCCTGTTGAAAAATAGGTGGGTGTACAAGTGTGTGAATGGATGATTTTCTAGGTGCGTAACTGACTCTATCAGTTGATTCCTCATCCAGCTCTCGATGGAGCCACGTCCATAGCACCGGAGTCATTCTTCACAGCCTCACGCAGGACTGGCATACGCCAGGCCAGCCCACTCTACTTACGCTTACAGGGAAGGACAACAACGTTACATGGCCCATATTATCATTGTAGTGATCTGCTGTTCACAGGTCTAGTTGTCAGTATGCCACAGCCACTCCTTCACAGCTGGTATACACCCACACCACACCCATCCAGCACAGGCATCACAGGACACATAACTCTACCAATAAAAAAGATCGGGCACATGTGCTCTACGCCAATTTAGAGTTGCTCCCACTGCATGTACTGTGATGGCCCATCCCGGTGGTCCGGACACCTCATGTCGGCCTGAGCCACCGAACAGGGAGCCCTACCGCCACGTGCGTGACCTCACTGGTCACTGAGTTAGTGGCACCGCAAGGACTGAGCGGGTGTGCAACCTGCGATGATGATAGGTGCACTAGTATGTCCTCTGACATGGCAAAATCTAGACGCAGCACCAACTGTGAAACCTTTTGGCCTGCAGAGCGGGACTGCACGATGTGGAGGGTGCCTTCTCCGCGAAACGGTGAGCAGTGAGGCCTGGGTGCGCAGCTGTAGGCAAATACATCTGGGCGGCGGGAGTGGATGGGGTGCAGCAGCCTGGGTGTGCAGCGGCACGCAGTCACCTCCAGGTAGTGGGAGTGAATGGGGTGCAGCAGCCTGGGTGTGCAGCGGCTGTCATACACCTCTGAGCAGTGGGAGTGGATGGGGTACACTAGCCTGGATACACAAAGGCGGGACAGAGATTTAGGCATGCACAGTTGTATGTACTCATCCATTACTAATTTAACACTATGTTTCAGATGACTAAGCTTGAGGGCTGCCCTATATCCCAGCACGCGGTTGGAGACACACCGGTGGCAGAAAGGTGAGCTGTGAGGATTTTCTCCACAGCATCAACATGCACTCTCCCTTGCCATCTCTTCCTTTCTGTCACTCACACTCTTTCTCTCTCTCTCTCACTCTCTATCTCTTCCTTTCTCTCTCTCTCACTCTCTATCACTCTTTCTCTCTTTCTCTGTCTTCCTCTCTCTCTCTCTCTTTCTCGCTCTCCCTCTTCCTCACTCTCACTCTTTCTCTCTCTCTCTCTCTCCTCCTCCTCTCTCAAACTCTTTCTCTCTCTTCCTCTCTCTCACTTTTTTCTCTCTCTCTCTTTCTCTCACTCTTTTTCTCTCTCTTCATCTCTCTCACTCTCTCTTTGTCTCCCTCTCACTCTTTCTTTCTTTTTCTCTCTCTCGCTCTCTTTCTCGCACTGTTTCTCTCTTTCTCTGTGTATTCCTCTCACTCTTTCTTTCTTTTTCTCTCTGTCTTCCTCTCACTCTTCTTTCTCTCTCTATCTCTCTTTCTCTTTCCTTTGATGGACACATGACGCACAATCTTATCTTGCTTTTTGTCTTGCAGGCCGGCAATGATGCATGGCCATCCTGCAATCAACACTCAACCTGAATTGTGAGCTCTGCTTCCCCGCATGCACGCAACGGGTGAGGAGGTTTCTTCGGCACGTGGTGGACCCTCTTCGACACACGCCGGGGGTGTAAGGTGAGCAGAGAGGCTTGTTTGCGCAGTGGCTCACTCTCTACTACTCACTCTCTACTACTCACTCTCTACTACTCTTTACTTCTCACTCTCCACTACTCACTCTCTACTACTCGCTCTCAACTACTCACTCTATTACTCACTCTCTACTACTCTACAACTCTACTACTCTCTCTACTTCTAACTCTCTACTACTCTCTCTACTACTCACTCTCTACTACTCTCTACTACTCACTACTACACACTCTCTACTACTTGCTCTCTACTGATTGCTCTCTACTACTCTACTACTCACTCTACTACTCTCTAATACTCACTCTCTACTACTCACTCTCTACTACTCCACTACTCTGTACTCTCTTCTACTCACTACTCTCTCTACTTCTCTCTCGCTACTTCTCACTCTCTACTACTCTACTACTCACTCGATACTACTCTCTACTACTCACTATCTACTACACACTCTCTACTACTCACTCTACTACTCTCTAATACTCTCTACTACTCACTCTCTACTACTCCACTACTCTCTACTACTCACTACTCTCTACTACTCACTCTCTACTACTCACTCTCTGCTACTCTCTCTCTGCTACTCACTTACTACTACTCACTCTACTACTCTCTACTACTCACTCTCTACTACTCACTCTCTACTACTCACTCTCTACTACTCTCTACTACTCACTCTCTACTACTCACTCTCCACTACTCTCTCTACTACTACTCTCTACTAATCTCTACTACTCCCTCTCAACTACTCACTCTACTACTCACTCTCTACTACTCCCTCTCTCCTACTCTCTACTACTCACTCTCTACTACCCACTCTCTACTGCTCACTGTACTACTCTCTGCTACTCTCTCTACTACTCTCTACTACTCACTCTCTGCTACTCTCTCTACTACTCTCTACTACTCTCTACTACTCACTCTCTTCTCTCTATTACTCACTCTCCACTCTCTACCTCACTCTACCTCTCTCTCTACTACTCGCTCTCTACTACTCTCTACTACTCACTCTCTACTACTCGCTCTCTACTACTCTCTACTATTCACTCTCTACTACTCACTCTCTACTACTCTACTACTATCTCTACTTCTCACTCTCTACTACTCTCTACTACTCACTCTACTACTCTCTATTACTCTTTCCCACTCACTCTCTACTACTCTACTACTCACTCTCTACTACTCTCTCTCCACTACTCTCTCTATTACTCACTATATTACTCTCTACTACTCACTCTCTACTACTCTCTCTCTACTACTCTCTACAACTCACTCTCTACTACTCACTCTCTACTACTTGCTCTCTACTACTCTCTACTACTCTCTACTTCTCACTCTCCACTACTCACTCTCTACTACTCGCTCTCAACTACTCACTCTATTACTCACTCTCTACTACTCTACAAGCCTCTACTACTCTCTCTACTTCTCACTCTCTACTACTCTCTCTACTACTCACTCTCTACTACTCTCTACTACTCACTATCTACTACACACACTCTACTGGTTGCTCTCTACTACTTGCTCTCTACTACTCTCTCTACTACTACTCACTACTAATCTCTACTACTCCCTCTCAACTACTCACTCTACTACTCACTCTCTACTACTCCCTCTCTACTACTCTCTACTACTCACCCTCTGCTACTCTCTCTACTACTCTCTACTACTCACTCTCTACTCTCTATTACTCACTCTCCACTCTCTACCTCTCTACCTCACTCTACCTCTGTCTCTCTACTCTCTACATCTACCTCTCTACCTCTACCTTTCTACCTCTACACATCTACCTCTACACCTCTACCTCTCTACCTCTCTCTACTTCTCTCTACACGCACACATATGCACATATATATATGAATATATATGCATATGCATTTATATATATGTATGTGTATATCTATATATACATACATATATAAACATATATATAATCTGCATATCTATATAAATACAAATATAAATGCATGCATACTTATACATATACATATATGCATACAAATGCATGTTATGTACATGAAAGTTTGAAAAACACTAATACAAGCAAAGCTAAAAAGCCACCTAATTACAAACAGAATTGCTTTAACTTAAACGAAGGCGAGACCTATTGCATTTTCAATGCTTGTTTACTTGGTTCCATCAAGAAGGCATTCAGATGTATCACACATTTGCCATCAATTCTGAAAGGTAGCACTGTAGTTGCTCATTAGATCACTGTAGTAAAGCTACTACTCACCAGGGAAGTCTGCTGCTGGTATTCAAAGTGCATGTTTCAGTCTGCATGTCAGAATTTTTTAATCAAATAGAAGAGGATTTGAGAAGTCAAAATGTGCACTCATTTTTCTTTCTGCAGCATTAATCATAATTTCTATGGCAAAATGAACCCCGTCATTTTGTTCCTTTGCAAATTAAATGTTTTAAGTGTTACCACTTTATTCCAATCAAGATGGCTTCAGGTGTGCCATACTTTTGTCATAAGTAAGACTGTTAGCGCTCTAGTTGTTATTTAGAACAGTGGTTCCCAAACTGGGGTCCGGGGACCCCCAGGGGTCCGTAACACATTCCCAGGGGGTCCGCAGGGAGCAGTTTTAAAAGCACTGCAAAGTTCCTTGCATAATCAGCAGTTTTGGGGCAGCAATAAAAGTGTCAATATAACTCAGGTGATTAATGTATTTGCTGGAGAGAGATGGGGGTTTTGTCCAGTGGCAGCTTTAACTCATATTAGCAAGCCCAGATGGTTAATATGCCTGCTGCAAAGAATGTCTACCATGCATTAAAAAAAAATACAGTATTTTGTTTTGTGCATAGCTCAGTGCATTCCTGCTTTTGCCTCAGACTCTTTTGTTATTGTGCAGTTCGTAAGTTCACTGCCATCAAAGAGCTGCATGCAAACTGCATGGTACAAATTAGTAAGTTATGCTTTTTCCCAGTCTTTCATTATCCAGATGCTGCTAAAAGGTTGGTTTGGGTAGAAATAAATCCTTATTATCAAAGTCAACGCTAACCCCTGTGTTATTTTCTGAATCCTGAGTTTGTGCTTCTCCAGACCAAGCACTCTTAAAAAATGCCTACCAGTATGGATGACTTGTGAATCCTACACCTTGTAGTCCCCTTTGCCCTATGTAACATTTTTTATTCACTGATTTACACACGCATGATTAATTGTCTCTGTATGTGTGTGATGTAAAGTGCTCTGACACCCTACAGTGGTATGAGAGGTGCTATAAAACAAAGTAAATACATGTGACAGTGGGGCCATGGAGAGATGAGAGGCACTGTTGGAGGGCAGAAGTGAGGGAATCATTGAAGATTGTCAATCATTAAAGATTGACAAAAAATTGTTGTATCCTGGTGCAAAGTAAGGTCATTATTTACTATGCTTTGAAAGCTAAAACAATTCAATATGTAATGACTAATGTGTTGTAAAAACACAATTTTACCCCAAATTTTCTTGGTGGAGAGGCCCCCAAAGCCCCCTTTGTAGGGGTCAGGCTCACTCGCTGCATTTGTTGTGCACTGTGCGGGGACGGGTCTGACAACATTTGCCAGAGCAGCTTTAAGATTCCAGTCCAGCCTAGGCAGGAGCAGGAGCCTTGGGCTGAAAAATAAAACCAAACAATGTAAAGGTAGTTGCGAGACGCAGCACCAACCTTCCCAATAGAATTATTCGATTTTTGAAAATATTTTTAATATAAAAATGCTAAAATCTTTAGTAATTCAAGTCTAGTCTTTGTTTGATGTGCACACGTGTGCAGGTTTTTTTTCTTCAAATATTAATATTTGACATTTAAATCATACAAATTGCCTGGGGGTCCCCGGCTTTCAGTAGTGACTCAATGGGGGTCCTCAGGAGTGAAAAGTTTGGGAACCACTGATTTAGAACACTCTGGGATGTTTTGTCATTGGGCTATACTTGGGCTACATCTGGGTGATATTTGTGCGACATTTGGGCTCTTTTGTCTCTGGTGGCCATCTTGGGAGACTTATGTGTTATGAAGTTTCCTAATTTCCTCATTTACTACAGTCTCCTCAGTAGGAAATACTTTCAGTTTTTTACTTTGATTCCATCAAGAAGGCATTCAGATGTGTCACACATTTTGCATAAATTCGGAATGTTAGCACTGTAGTTGCTTATTAGATCACTGTAGCAAAGCTGCTGTTCACCAGGGAAGTCTGCTGCTGGTATTGAAAGTGCATGTTTAAGTCTGCATGTCAGAATTTTTTAATGAAATAGAAGAGGATTTGAGAAGTCAATCAAAATGTGCCCTAATTTATCTTTTTTCAGCACTAACCATAATTTCTATGGCAAAAGGAACCCCCTCATTGTGTTCCTTTTAAATTAAACTACTGACTCTCTACTACTCACTCGCTACTACTCTCTACTACCCACTCTACTACTCTCTACTACTCTCTACCACTCTCTACTACTCTCTACTACTCTCTCTCTACTACTCCCTCTCTACTACTCACTATACTACTCTCTGCTACTCACTCTCTACTACTCTCTCTACTACTCTCTCTCTACTACTCACTCTCTACTATTGACTCTCTACTACTCACTCTCTAGTACTCACTCTCTACTACTCTCTACTACTCACTCTCCACTACTCTCTCCCTACTACTCACTACTACTCACTCTCTACTACTCACTCTCTACTACTCTACTACTCTTTACTACTCTCTCTACTACTCTCTCTACTACTCACTCTCTACTGCTCTACTACTCTCCCTACTACTCACTCTCTGCTACTCTGTCTACTACTCTCTACTACTCTCTACCACTCACTCTCTACTACTCTACTACTCACTCTCTACTACTCTCTCTCCACTACTCACTTTCTACTACTCATTCTACTACTCTCTACAACTCACTCTCTACTACTCACTCTCTACTACTCTCTACTACTCACTCTCTACTTCTCAGACTCTACTACTGTACTACTCTCTACTCTCTCTACTACTCACTCTCTACTACTCTCTCTCTACTACTCACTCTCTACTACTCATTCTACTACTCTCTACTACTCACTCTCCACTACTCGCGCTCTACTACACTCTACTACTCACTCTCCACTACTCAGTCTCTACTACTCTACTACTCTCTACTCTCTTTACTACTCACTCTCTACTACTCTCTCTACTACTCACTATCTACCACTCTCTACTACTCAGTCTACTACTCACTCTCTACTTCTCTCTACTGCTCAGTCTCCACTACTCCACTACTCCACTACCCTCTACTACTCACTATCTACTACTCACTCTCTACTACTCTACTACTCCCTACTACTACTCACTCTCTACTACTCTCTACTACTTGCTTTCTACTACTCGCTCTCTAATACTCTCTTCTACTCACTCTACTACTCACTCTCTACTACTCTCTACTACTCATTCTCCACTACTCCACTACCCTCTAGTACTCACTCTCTACTACTCACTCTCTACTACTCCCTACTACTCGCTCTCTACTACTCACTCTCTACTACTCTCTACTACTCTCTCTCTACTACTCTCTCTCTACTACTCACTCTCTACTATTGACTCTCTACTAGTCACTCTCTAGTACTCACTCTCTACTACTCTCTACTACTCACTCTCCACTACTCTCTCTCTACTACTCACTACTACTCACTCTCTACTACTCACTCTCTACTACTCTTTACTACTCTCTCTACTACTCTCTCTACTACTCTCTCTACTACTCACTCTCTACTGCTCTACTACTCTCCCTACCACTCACTCTCTGCTACTCTCTCTACTACTCTCTACTACTCTCTACCACTCACTCTCTACTACTCTACTACTCACTCTCTACTACTCTCTCTCTACTACTCACTTTCTACTACTCATTCTACTACTCTCTACAACTCACTCTCTACTACTCACTCTCTACTACTCTCTACTACTCACTCTCTACTACTCAGACTCTACTACTCTACTACTCTCTACTCTCTCTACTACTCACTCTCTACTACTCTCTCTCTACTACTCACTCTCTACTACTCATTCTACTACTCTCTACTACTCACTCTCCACTACTCGCGCTCTACTACTCTCTACTACTCACTCTCCACTACTCAGTCTCTACTACTCTACTACTCTCTACTCTCTCTACTACTCACTCTCTACTACTCTCTCTACTACTCACTATCTACCACTCTCTACTACTCAGTCTACTACTCACTCTCTACTTCTCTCTACTGCTCAGTCTCCACTACTCCACTACTCCACTACCCTCTACTACTCACTATCTACTACTCACTCTCTACTACTCTACTACTCCCTACTACTACTCACTCTCTACTACTCTCTACTACTTGCTTTCTACTACTCGCTCTCTAATACTCTCTTCTACTCACTCTACTACTCACTCTCTACTACTCTCTACTACTCATTCTCCACTACTCCACTACCCTCTAGTACTCACTCTCTACTACTCACTCTCTACTACTCCCTACTACTCTCTCTACTACTCACTCTCTACTACTCTCTACTACTCTCTCTCTACTGCTCTACTACTCTTCCTACTACTCACTCTCTGCTACTCTCTCTACTATTCTCTACTACTCTCTACCACTCACTCTCTACTACTCTACTACTCACTCTCTACTACTCTCTCTCTACTACTCACTCTCTACTACTCATTCTACTACTCTCTACAACTCACTCTCTAATACTCACTCTCTACTACTCTCTACTACTCACTCTCTACTACTCAGACTCTACTACTCTACTACTCTCTACTCTCTCTAGTACTCACTCTCTACTACTCTCTCTCTACTACTCACTCTCTACTACTCATTCTACTACTCTCTACTACTCACTCTCCACTACTCGCGCTCTACTACTCTCTACTACTCACTCTCCACTACTCAGTCTCTACTACTCTACTACTCTCTACTCTCTCTACTACTCACTCTCTACTACTCTCTCTACTACTCACTATCTACTACTCTCTACTACTCAGTCTACTACTCACTCTCTACTACTCTACTACTCCCTACTACTACTCACTCTCTACTACTCTCTACTACTTGCTTTCCACTACTCGCTCTCTAATACTCTCTTCTACTCACTCTACTACTCACTCTCTACTACTCTCTACTACTCAGTCTCCACTACTCCACTACCCTCTAGTACTCACTCTCTACTACTCCCTACTACTCTCTCTCTACTACTCACTCTCTACTACTCTCTACTACTCACTCTCTACTACTCTCTCTACTACTCACTCTCTACTTCTCCCTACTACCTACTCTACTACTCACTCTCTACTACTCTCTACTACTCACTCTCCACTACTCCACTACCCTCTACTACTCACTCTCTACTACTCACTCTCCACTACTCCCTACTACTCTCTCTCTACTACTCACTCTCTACTACGCTCTCTGTACTACACTCTACTACTCACTCTACTACTCTCTCTCTACTACTCACTCTCTACTACTCTCTCACTCTCTACTACGCTCTACTACTCACTCTACTACTCACTCTCCACTACTCACTCTCTACTACTCTCTACTACTCACTCTCTACTACTCTCTCTCTGCTACTCACCTTCTACTACTCACTCTACTACTCTCTACTACTCATTCTCTACTACTCACTCTCTACTGATCTCTACTACTCACTCTACTACTCATTCTCTACTACTCTCTACTCCTCTTTAATACTCACTCTCTACTACCCACTCTCCTACTCTCCACTACTCACTCTCTACTACCCACTCTCTACTGCTCACTGTACTACTCTCTGCTACTCTCTCTACTACTCTCTCCTACTCACTCTCTGCTACTCTCTCTACTACTTTCTACTACTCTCTACTACCCACTCTCTACTCTCTATTACTCACTCTCCACTCTCTACCTCACTCTACCTCTCTCTCTACTATTCGCTCTCTACTACTCTCTACTACTCACTCTCTACTACTCGCTCTCTAATACTCTCTAGTATTCACTCTCTACTACTCACTCTCTACTACTCACTCTCTACTACTCTACTACTCTCTACTACTCTCTCTACTACTCACTCTCTACTACTCTCTACTACTCACTCTACTACTCTCTATTACTCTTTACCACTCACTCTCTACTACTCTACTACTCACTCTCTACTACTCTCTCTCCACTACTCTCTCTCTATTACTCACTCTACTAATCTCTACTACTCACTCTCTACTACTCTCTCTCTACTACTCTCTACTACTCACTCTCTACTACTCACTCTCTACTACTTGCTCTCTACTACTCTCTACTTCTCACTCTCCACTACTCACTCTCTACTACTCGCTCTCAACTACTCACTCTATTACTCACTCTCTACTACTCTACAACTCTCTACTACTCTCTCTACTTCTCACTCTCTACTACTCTCTCTACTACTCACTCTCAACTACTCTCTACTACTCACTATCTACTACACACTCTCTACTACTTGCTCTCTACTACTCTCTACTTCTCACTCTCCACTACTCACTCTCTACTACTCGCTCTCAACTACTCACTCTATTACTCACTCTCTACTACTCTAACTCTCTACTACTCTCTCTACTTTTCACTCTCTACTACTCTCTCTACTACTTGCTCTCTACTACTCTCTACTACTCACTCTACTACTCTCTAATACTCACTCTCTACTACTCTCTACTACTCACTCTCTACTACTCCACTACTCTCTACTACTCACTCTCTACTACTCACTCTCTACTACTCTCTCTCTGCTACTCACTACTAGTCACTCCACTACTCTCTACTACTCACTCTCTACTACTCTCCACTACTCACTCTCTACTACTCACTCTCTATTACTCTCTCTACTACTACTCTCTACTAAACTCTACTACTCCCTCTCAACTACTCACTCTACTACTCACTCTCTACTACTCTCTACTACTCACTCTCTACTCTCTATTACTCATTCTCCACTCTCTACCTCTCTACCTCACTCTACCTCACTCTCTACTACTCTCTACCTCTACCTCTCTACCTCTACCTTTCTACCTCTACACATCTACCTCTACACCTCTACCTCTCTACCTCTCCCTACCTCTCTCTACATGTACACAAATGCACATATATATATATATGCATATACATTTATATATATGTATGTGTATATCTATATATACATACATATATAAACATATATATAATCTGCATATCTATATAAATACAAATATAAATGCATGCATACATATACATATATGCATACATATGCATTTTATGTACATGAAAGTTTGAAAAACACTAATACAAGCAAGCTAAAAAGCCACCTAATTACAAACAGAATTGCTTTAACTTAAACGAGGGCGAGACCTATTGCATTTTCAATGCTTGTTTACTTGGTTTCATCAAGAAGGCATTCAGATGTATCACACATTTGCCATAAATTCTGAAAGGTAGCACTCTAGTAGCTCATTAGATCACTGTAGTAAAGCTACTACTCACCAGGGAAGTCTGCTGCTGGTATTCAAAGTGCATGTTTCAGTCTGCATGTCAGAATTTTTTAATCAAATAGAAGATGATTTGAGAAGTCAAAATGTGCACTAATTTTTATTTATGCAGCATTAATCATAATTTCTATGGCAAAATGAACCCCGTCAATTTGTACCTTTGCAAATTAAATGTTTTAAGTGTTACCACTTTTTTCCAATCAAGATGGCTTCTGGTGTGCCATACTTTTGTCATAAGTAAGACTGTTAGCGCTCTAGTTGTTATTTTGAACACTCTGGGACGTTTTTTCATTGGGCTATACTTGGGCTACATCTGGGTGATATTTGTGCTACATTTGGGCTCTTTTGTCTCTGGTGGCCATCTTGGGAGACTTATGTGTTATAAAGTGTCCTAATTTCCTCATTTACTACAGTCTCCTCAGTAGGAAATACTTTCTGTTTTTTACTTTGATTCCATCAATAAGGCATTCAGATGTGTCACACATTTTCCATAAATTCGGAATGTTAGCACTCTAGTTGCTTATTAGATCACTGTAGCAAAGCTACTGCTCACCAGGGAAGTCTGCTGCTGGTATTGAAAGTACATGTTTCAGTCTGCATGTCAGAATTTTTTTAATCAAATAGAAGAGGATTTGAGAAGTCAAAGTGTGCCCTAATTTATCTTTTTTCAGCACTAACCATAATTTCTATGGCAAAATGAACCCCCTCATTTTGTTTTGTTAAGAGTTAGCACTAAATTCCAATCAAGATGGCTTCAGGTGTGCCATACGTTTGTCATAAGTAAGACTGTTAGCGCTCTAGTTGTTCTTTAGAACACTCTGGGAAGCTGCAGTAGAACACAAAGAAATCAACTGACAGTCTCTGCCCTTGTTGGATGTACATGTTTTACTGAGAATGTCAGACTTCATTCTCACATGACTGAGAAAGATAATGTAAATTTACAGGAAATATGCTCTCAGTTTAGCTTATAAATCACCTTCCAAACCTCTGTGGGGAAAGCATGAGAAAATAGTTTTCTCTCAAACATGATTCATGATATCCCAGCAGAAGGCTTTTTCACATGGTAAAATCACCTTAGAACACACTAGAATTTCTAAAATGAGTATGATACCATCAACAAATGATTTATAATGTAACTAAAGTCTTAAAACCTTCTATTAACTGCAATAATTTTTAATGAGGTGCTATCATGTATATTGGTCCCAAGATGGCTGCCAACACTTCTTGGATGAAGTGCTGACAGCCAATCAGATCTCACGAGGAGATGTGTGGTTAGATTTCGCCCAGATATGTATGTGATTTTGATTTTGATTTTCTCAGGAACTACTAAACAGATTGACACCATTTAAGCAAAAGGCATGAGTCTGAACTGAGGACTACCTCTTTGCCAAATTTGGTGTAATTCCATTCAGCAGTTCGGGCTGTAGCTTCGGCTAAAGGTCCTATGGGAAATTGCATGGGGAAAACACGTTTTGGGACCCCCTTTTTTCTCGACCCCCGCTGCATGAATCATCCCGAGACTTTCAGGATAGGAGCGGACCGGAGCTGGCCAAAAGTTTTGAAAATTTCGCGCAGATTCGTCAATCGGCGCCAAAGTTATTGGGAATAGAATGTTGCGGATTTCCTATGGGAAATATGTCCTAACTATAACTACCTACTGGCGACCGCCAGTAGATAATATATATATATATAAATATATATATATATATATATATATGTATAAATATATACACACACACCACATACATAGGAGAGTACGATTTGGATGGTGATTTTTGGCAAACACAGTAAAAATACATTTCACTGTACCCCATCACAATATGACGACTGACGAACATGACTTGTGTTTCCTTTTGTAAGCCATTTTCTATGTAGTTAGACAGCACTGTTAATGACCTTTTAAAACCTTGGACGTGGCTGAGCTACCCCACCTGTGAACAAGGCAACTCGTTTGCTGGAAGCCGTCGGGTGTTGCTGTGCCCATGCCTGTCACTTTCTGTAGTGATTGACAATAAACCTTTGGCTGCAAGCAGTAGGAATGTTTTTATTTCCTTGCTGAGAAAAATTGTGCTGTAGGTTGAGTAGAGGTTCTTACTACTGCACGCACACCACTGTCGCCTGGGCTGGGGATTTTTGTGAGGAGGAGGCGTGGAGTGATATAGCACTAGTCCCCCAAGCCCGCTTTGGGCAGACCTATAGATATTGATATTTGTTGGGATTTCAACGTTTAGGGTGTATCTGGGGACAATGCGGAGCAGGCAGTCTTGCTAAATGCGTCAAACATGATGGAATGGTTCACTGACAAAAATTGTCAGTGGTAATATCGTCCTACAGAAATATCATCATCTCATACTTATAATGGAAATGACAAAAATATAGGGAACGAAAGTATTGTTGTCATTAATATCATTCTCAAAAAGATGCTTTTTTAAAATATATAAATATAAATAGTACAATGGAAAATATTTAAAAATTAACAGTAAAATAAAAATAATTAAATGAATTGAGTTCATTTTAGAATAACTATCATACTTATTTTCCAATATAAAACACACACATATACATGTAAATAGATATATGTTTATTTACATATATTTAATTTAAAAATATTATTAAACTAATAGTTTCAATTCATATTTTATTTGGTTGATGTAATTACATATATATATATGTATATATATTCACTGAAAAAAACATAGGTTTTACAGATGTTATAGTTAGGAATTAGCATTTAAAAAACCTTAGAAATTCATAGGTTTCAGGGATGTTATAGTTAGTTGGACATTTGACTCATATAAAACCAGAGAAATTTGCCTGTTATAGTTAGTTGAGCTAACTATAACTTGTGCGCCCGCAATGCACTGCTGATGGTGTCACATATTACATCACTCATGACATGGTCAGTGACATCACTGATGACATCACTGATGACACCCCAAATGACATCACTCATGACATCACTCATGACATCATCCAGTGAATGTGTGTTTCTATAAAATATAAATATGTTATTTATATATATATATATATATATATATATATGCCAAGGTGTATTGAAGAATGAATGCATTTACAAGTGCCTAAAGGAATTATTTTGTATGTGTGTGACTGATTGTCTAAGTGAGTGATTGAACGTGTCTTACTGAATGCATGGGTTAGTGACTTAACTGTGTAAAAGTCTGTATTAGACTCTCCATTGGTGTGTAAGCAACTGCATGGGTTGCTGAATACCTACATGAGTGTCTATATAGGCTATTGATTTGTTGTCTGAGTATCTGTATGGGTCCCTGAGTGTCTGTGTGGGTGGGTGGGTGTATGAGTCTGTGCATAGATGTCTGAGTGGGTGATTCAGTGGCTGTATGGATTAAAAATTGCATCTGGAAAGGGCTGTATGGGTAAGTTAGTGTGTCTATGGGTGTGTTGGTGAGTGAATAAATGTCTCAGTGGTATAACTGTGACTAACTACATATATTTTAAGCCACTATATGCGAGTGTTGGAGTATATAAAAGAGTATACGTGAGACTAAGTTATTTCAAGAGTGGGTGTATAAATAAGTGTCTGCTTCTACCAGTGATTGTATAAGACAGTAAATATGTGTTAGTATCTGTATAAATAAGTGATGTGGTATGTCTAAAAATAACGAAGTTGGTGTGTATAACTGTATACATGATTAAATGGGTATGTGATTCGTTCTTTGCATTACTGACTAGGCGTGTGAGTAACTCTATGGATGAGTGGCAGCGTGTGACTGCATGTATAGATGTATGACTGCATATTATAGTCCTCTATTGATGAGTAACTACATGTATAAGTGACTGGATGTGTGTGTAGACCTAGGAAATAGTGAGTGCTATGTAGTATATGGCATTCTCCTGTGTATGGTTTCAAAAATAGTAGTCAGCATTTTAGAATGGGTGTTTCAAAGTTTATATTAGAGCATTAGTATGTGCATCAGATTGTCACGTGGAT
Source organism: Triturus cristatus (assembly GCF_964204655.1). Classification (NCBI taxonomy): domain Eukaryota; kingdom Metazoa; phylum Chordata; class Amphibia; order Caudata; family Salamandridae; genus Triturus; species Triturus cristatus. Next base: position 268,580,910 of record NC_140591.1, on the reverse strand, counting down.
GATGTCATCAGAGATGTCATTTGAGATGTCATCAGTGATGTCACTGACCATGTCATGAGTGATGCAATATGTGACACCATCAGCAGTGCATTGCGGGCTCGCGAGTTATAGTTAGCTCAACTAACTATAACAGGCAAATTTCTCTGGTTTTATGAGTGAAATGTCCAACTAACTATAACGTCCCTGAAACCTATGTTTTTTTTAGTTAATTTCTAAGGTTTTTTAAATGCTAATTCCTAAGTATAACGTCTGTAAAACCTATGGTTTTTTCAGTGAATTTCTAAGGTTTTTTAAATGTTAATTTCATATTTTAATGTTTATAAAACCTATATTTTTTCTAATATATTTATAAATATTTTGGAACTCTATTATACTTCTTGTTTTTAACTTTAAAAATCATGTAATGTTTTATATCTCCCCCCAAAAAAATCTCATAAATGATGCACATTTCGTATCCGACGAGTTCGTGGCACCGCGTCCCGCGTAACATCATATATGCATGAAGTCATCCCGGATACTACTTTGGTATCCGACGGGTACGCAGTACCAAGCCACACGTTACGTCATGTACATATGGGGTCGCGCCTGCTGCGCGTTGTGTATTCAACGATTACACGATGCCAGGCCCTGAGTTACGTCACAGACGTATAGTATCGCGCCGGGTACGCCATTCTTTTTTTTTGTCTCAAAAGTATATCTAAATAACTTTAAACAGTATATGAGAGCATGCGAAAATCTAAATTATATTAAACATTTATATATTTCTAACTAAAATATATTTTGTCAAAATCACATCGGGTGCGGCCTCCTTGCAAGCTCGGTGCGCGATTGCCATGTGACCTTAAAAAAAAGCATTTGATTGATTCATTACATTTTCCATGGTAACAGTTGTACGACCCCACCCATTTTACTCATTCTCTCTACAGCTTTTGATGAGAGTCCCCTCTTCTGCTTAGAAAGCTTTTTTGAAAAGTCTTTTCCTGTATACACATATCTTATACTACAAACAACATGCAACGATCATCTTGATCAATATTCATGCTCTGTACATTAGCATTTCACGTGTGATTGCCATGCATCTCAAACGTTCCATTAAAAAACAAATATGTGTTACACGATGCCCCTGGTGTGTGTGTCTGCACATTATTGTGCTGCGTTTCGGCCTGGGTATTGCTGGCTCTAAGGAGCATCATCAGCCACGGCAAACTGCACATCCTAAATCACATGCCATCTTATTAACGATAGTTTCTGCCCTCCCGACACATGCTACACTAATCTAAATTGCACACTGTGCGAGGTCAAAACTACAAAAGAAACACACATAAATACAATTCCTGGCCGGGCAGGAACGGAACTACGCCCAAGTCCCTGAAATAATTATTCACACCCCTACGCTGGCCTGGCGTACGCAAGCCCAGCCCACTTTGCGTACGTATAAATAGGATAACCACGACGCCACACGTCCCTCTTCTTCCACACTACCTCAAATGATTTGCCGTGTCCACCTCGCATATCACAATGCGCAATAAAAAAAAGAAATGGATCCATGAGGTGTACTCCATCCTACTAATCAACAAGGGCTCTAAATTGGGAGCCCTACAGCCCGTCATCTACAAAAGAGATCCATGAGGTGGACACTCTCCTGCAATCAACACTCCATCTGAATTGTGAGCACTGCTGCCCGTAGTGTTTGCTCACACAACAATGACAGCAGGTAAGCAGAGCGGTCTGGGTGCACAGGGCCTCCAATTGAGTGCGCTGCGGCGAGAAGGGTGGGGTGCTTCAGCCTAGTTGCACAGGTCCGAACAAACGATATTGCCATGTGTTATGATGTGAACTTTGACGTCATTCAGTCACATCTCTGTCTCGTTTTAAAGACCTGCTGGACTGAACTGTAAGCCTGAGCCAGCGGGCAGTGCTGCCCTACAGACACCTCTTTAGTGCGGTGCTGCGGGAGGGATGGCATGCATCAGCCAGACGGCACACGTGTGAATAAGCGATATTGCCATGTGTTATAATGTGATCTTTGACCTAATTCAGTCACATCTCTGTCTCATTTTTTTAAAGACCTGCTATACCATAAGGTAGGCCTGAGCCTACCGGCAGCGCTGCCCTACAGACACCTGTTGAGGGCGGTTCTGCGGGAGGGGTGGGGTGCATCACCCTGAGTGCACACGTGCGAAAAAGCGATGTTACCGTGCCTAATGATGTGATCTCTGACCTCATTCAGTCACATCGGTCTAATTTTAAGGACCATACTGTAGGCCTGAGCCATCGGGCAGAGTTGCCCTACAGACACGTGGCGTTGGCTTTTAGGACACTGTAGTGAGCTCCTTACTAAGTGTACATGCACACAGGCTCCAGCCACTGCATTATGCGCGCACATTATGCTTCTAGCATGCGCTCTGTTCTTTTGTATGTAAACGTTGGCATAACATATTATTATTTAACCTTGTGTATTCTCGTGCACTCCAACTCCTCTTTGAACCACGATTACCACTAACAGTTGGTAGATCGCACTTCAAGAAGGAAGGATGCACTCAACTGGAGTTCTCTATTAAGCTTGAAATAAACCTTCATTTACCTCAAGACGTTTCCAACATTATATTATTTCTCCCTTTTCAGACACTGAGTTAGTTGCACAAAAATGCGTGCAGAAGGTGCCCAGCCCATGATGATGCCCTGGGCATTCTGACGCCTTCCATTGTGGTATCAAGACACCGTCCCAGACCGGAGACCTGCTGTGCCACCCTGAGAGAGGCACCCCGGACTAGGAGCTTGCACCAACATGTCATGGGACACACCAGTGGTGACAGGTGAGCAGTGAAGCCTCGGTGTGCAAGACCTACAATTGAGCACAGTGCGGGGGAAGGGGTTGGGGTGCAGCACCCTGGGTGCACAGGTGCATGCTAGCGATTTTCCCATAGCTAATAATGTAGGACTATATTATCAAACAACGGCGATAACACTATCACCACTTTAGCGACAGGAAACTGCCACTAAATCGACGATAAGGGGTTGATAATATGCCCTTGTAAATTCCCATAGAAGCCCAGGTTCACACCAGAACCTGGGCTTCTAAGGGAATTCACAAGGGCATATTATCAACCTCTTATCACCGCTTTAGCGGCGGTTTCCTGTCGCTAAAGCGGCGATAATGTTATCGCCCTTCCTTCATAATATGGCCCATAATCTCTGGCCTCATGTATTTAATTTTAAGGACATGCTGAACCACACTCTTTCTCGCAGACCCCTGCGTCCTAGAAAAACGGGTGACGGTGGGTAAACACTAAGGGCTGGGTGCAATAGGCCAACGCTCTGTCTCCTCCTTCCTCTCTTTTTTTGACTCTCCCTCCCCTTCTCCCTTCCACCCACTCCCCCTCCCTTCCATTCTCACTATGGTCCTTTCATTCGGACAACCTTTCTTTACCTCTTCCACATAGCACACATACTTATGTTTCATTTTTGTCTTGCAGGTTTTCTACGCTGCTTCCACTGGAGTCCAACTCACTTTTTTTTTTATTATACTGTTCTATTAAAGTTACATTTCTATTTATTTCTGTTTTAATAAAGGATACTTATTTTTTCAAATAAATAACTGAGTGTATAGATCTTCTTTTCCTGACGACACTTGTCTATTGTTTATTGTGAAAATCATCTGTTTATAGGAGATTTTAAGGACGACATTATTTAATATTAGAGTGCACCTACCAACTACCTAGGCTAACTGACTATTAGACAAATGAAGCCTGGGTAATTGTACAACTGCAAGAGTTCTATGAGTGTATCACTTTATAACACCATAAGTACTGCCCGTGTGATTACAGAACAAATAAGGCACTGCCTAGGACCACCGAGGCTTCAGGGACTGCCGAGGCCCACCCTGCATATTTAAATAAAGAACCGGAGTGTGGCAGTCCCCAGGCTTCAGTTGGCCTCGAACCCCCGAACAATTAGTAAACAATACCCGGGAAGGTGGCGCTCCCCTAGGCTGCAAAACGTCTCTGTGCCCTTCCGCGCCTAATTTACATGTGACATTAAGATCCACAGTTCTACAGAGACCCCGCAATATAATAATTGGATTGGCCACGGAACATGGGTAATGTTCCGTGGCCAATCCAATTATTATTGGGGCCTCATTTAAAAGAACGGGTGAGACCCCGGTTTTTTTTTTCTTTTCTCTCCATTTTTACCATCTGCATCCCCTCTATTAAAGCGATACGTGGTTTTCCTCCTCTCGCTTCAAGTAGTCGAACAAGTATTTGCTATCACAGGGTGGAAGCCATGCACCACCCTCTAATAGCAAACAAAAATGTCCAGCAAATGCACACCCCAGGACATTGAATGAGCTGCACCTGAGAGGTCGCCCTCCCTACTACCATGATGCATTTGTTAGTATAAACGCATACTAACACTACTTACACACGTGTAGTACAGTGACCAGAATGTAGTGAAGAAGCACAGGAAGCGCAAAATCTAAAAATATAAATCATACCAGAAGTCGGATGACATAGTTCAATGAGCCGACGACCCTGGCATGAGTAGAAACAGCTACACGAACAAAACGGGTCTTCAGCAACGCAAGCAATTTTGAAATATTGCTGAGTGGTGCCTTCTTTTTGCCTTCTCCCACTCGTTGCCAAATTTATGTAGTGAAGAGGCAGACAGCAGTGAATCCAATAAGTAGATTTATTACAAGAAAACAAGACACCTGAAATAACCACCAACAGGAGCAGACAGCAAAGCAACCGTCTAATCCAGCACCGTGTACAAACTCCGCAAGGTTCCCCTCATAACAGCCCTACATTCTAACATTACATACTGAGGGCCATATTATCAAGGAACGGCGTTAAACTTATCGCTGCTTTAGCGGCAGGAAAGTGCCGCTAAAATGGCGATAATGGGCTTGATAATATGCCGTGGAGAATTCCAATTGAACCCCATGTTCTGGTGTAAACATGGGCTTCTATTGGAATTCTCTACGCTCTCTGCTTCCGGTATCCTATCAACACACAGTAGCGGTCAGTAGTTCACTTCCCACTTCCTATATGGTATAAACGCCTACTAACACAACTCGCACACGTATGCTACAAACACCAGACCACATCACTTTACAGCAATGACCTCACAGTTTAGACTCTCGGTTTCATACCCGAGTGTAGCACCATCTCATATCACCACCATGCCACTCTAAACAACACCACACTTTCAGACCGTTAACAGTGATAGCTAACTACTGGCGGTAATCAAGAACAAATTACAATAGTTCCTTGATTCTTTTAGCTTTCAAAAATTCTCTCTATTACTGTCTTTCTACTTTTCCATATAAATAGTTTTTTTAATATTCAAGTACACATCGAAGTCAGAAATGCAACGTATTCTATCAACACACTTTCTAGAACATTCTACAACACGTGGAGGTTAAAAGTTCATCAATTTTTTTAAACCTAACAATATTTTTTTGCAACATTTTCTCGACCATTTAACGGCACGTGCAGGTTAAAAGTTCACGACAGTGCCTTCCAAATGCAAGTAGCAGGTGTGGTTGAGTTGAGCAAATGTTATCCTATCATATGTACTATAATATGTACATGCAAACTGCTTTTTCTTAACCAATCACAAACATACTTTTCCACAAAATGAATGTGCACCCTACTTTTAAAAAACAATGCTTTTCATCTCCCAATCTGGTACCGTTTTGTATGCGAGAAGAAACTAGTTTCCCATCTTTAAACATATCTCCTATTCTACGAAGGAACTGCATGAGCTACAGACCTCTTTCCATACCTTCCCGCCATACCTTCAAAATGCTAGTGTGGATCGTAGGACATAGCTATGTTTTCTAGTGCAAGAGGTCTGCAGAACAGAGACGTATTGACTTAGACATAGGTTTACAAAATGTGGACATTAAATGGTTTGGACAGAGACGATTGAAGTTTGCCTTTGGTTAAAACCTGTTTGCATCTCCAACACCCTGACCTCATGATTGTGCACTGTGGTGGAAACGACCAGGGCACATTAAGTGGGGTAGATTTGGAAATGCCCATGAAGGACACCTTTGGACAATTGATGTTACTTTTGCCTCAAACTGTCTTTGTATATTCCAATATATGCCAAAGACAGAAGTGGAAATGGCCCATACAATTTTGTCCTCAGATTGAAAAATCAAAGCTGTCTCTGCATACCTCAGAGACCACAAAATGGGGTCCATATACAACAACAACATACGTGTTGATATGGCAGATATATACAGAAGTGATTGAGTACACTTCACAGATCAGGGAAACCGAGTTTTACTGAATGACTGGAAGCTGTGCATCCACACTTATATGTAGCTCCAACTAATGAACACAAGGGCTCTTTTTAGAGCCACCCTAAAACTTACAACTTTGGCCCCCTATTTTAGGGCCATATAACGCCAACTCAAGCACCCTCGCCAAATTTAATTCTCCACACAGCTGTGGCAGAGCGGCCAGAACATCTCACTTTGCAGGAAAGACCTCTTGCTTCGATCCCCAGCTCTACTCACCCATAGGGGTGAGTAGTCTGCGTTCTACAAATACCATATTGATTTACCTCCGCACTCCCTATACAACACCACCTAAACACCATACACAAGCTACAATGTTCTAAACAAAAGTTCATCCAAGTACCTATAACTACATGCTGACACTACTTGCATAGATGTGGCACAGCGGCCAGAGCACATGACTTCACAGCATATGACACACAGTTTGGGCTCACGCTTTAATCCTCAACTCCGGCAGCAGCTCAGCTTAGCAACATGATACTCTAGACAATACCTCACATATATTCCGTACCCCAGGACTTTCATACCAGTACGGGTCAGTAGTTCGTCCTAGTAGTTATAAACACATCTGCACACTACTTCCACAACTGTAGTGCAGCGGCCACGGCACATGACTTCACAGCATAAGACACACAATTTGGGCTCACGCTTTAATCCCAGAGTCCGGCCGCAGCTCACCTTACACGCATCAGACTCTGCCCAATACCTCACTTAATTTCCATAGCCCACCACTTAAACACCGGTAGGGGTAAATACTTCGCTTCGCACCCCCTCTATAGCACACCCTAAACACCCCACAGAGGTTACAGTGCTCCTGCCCTCCTATTTCCCACTTGTTCCCCCTTTTTTCACCTTACTCGCTTCAACGGAATCACAAAATGGCGGCCAACACTTCCTAGTTGTAACCGCTCGCACCGCTCGCAGCCAATCAGCAACAAGCTCGTGCTCGTAACTCCTCAGCCAATCAGATGGCAGAATTCCCAAATATCGATATGTTTAAATTTCGATATTTCTCAAAAACTACTGAACAAATTTACACCAAATAAACAGAAGCATGCTTTCTAGACCAAGACCCTTCTCACCTGCCAAATTTGGGGTAATTCCGTTCACCCGTTCGACCTGTAGCCTTGTCTAAAGTTTCCTATGGAAATTAACATCGAGAAAACATGTTTTGGGACCCCCCTTTTTTCTCGGCCCGCCCTTGACGAATCACCCCCAAACTTTCAACATAGGAGCTGACCTCAACGAAGAATTGCTTTTGAAAATTTCACAAAGATTCGGCAATCGGTGCCAAAGTTATTGGGAATAGAATGTTGCCATTTTCCTATAGTAACTAGGTCCTAACTATAACTACCTACTGGCGACCGCCAGTAGGTAATATATATACAAATTTATATATATATATATATATATATACACACACACACACAATAACAAACATGTAAAACGCATACAATTTCATTGCAAATAAAGAAAGTCAACAACATAAAAAATTGCAATTTACCTCAAATATATTACATATTAAAAATATTAATAATTATAAATGTAATATGAAATACACAAAAACATATTAATATAAATGTCGGCAATACAAACTAAACTATGAAAATTCTACAAATAATACATATATTATTCCCACTCCAATTTCACTAGGGAAAGTGTTGGGCTCAGGAAGGGCACATTTTACTATTCCCACTTCATATATATACACACACACACACAATAACAAACATGTAAAACGCATACAATTTCATTGCAAATAAAGAAAGTCAACAACATAAAAAATTGCAATTTACCTCAAATATATTACATATTAAAAATATTAATAATTATAAATGTAATATGAAATACACAAAAACATATTAATATAAATGTCGGCAATACAAACTAAACTATGAAAATTCTACAAATAATACATATATTATTCCCACTCCAATTTCACTAGGGAAAGTGTTGGGCTCAGGAAGGGCACATTTTACTATTCCCACTTCAGTCATTGCGCCAGCAGGGAAAGTGTTAGATGACAAGGGGGTAACATTTTATATTCTCACTCCAGTCAGTGCAACAGTAGAGAAAGTGTTGGGTTACGAAAGGGTTAAAATGTATTATTCTTACTCCAGTTAGTGCAAAAGTAGGGAAAGTGTTGAGTTACAGAAGGGTTAAAATGTACTATTCCCACTCCAGTCAGTGCAAAAGTAGGGAAAGTGTTGGATTGCGGAAGGGTAAAATGTACTATCCCCATTCCAGTCAGTGCAATAGTAAGGAAAGTGCTGGATTGTGGAGGGGTAACATTTACTATTCCCACTCCAGTCAGTGAGACAGTAAGGAAAGTGCTGGATTGCGGAGGGGTAAAATTTACTATTGCCACTCCAGCCAGTGCAACAGTAACAAAAGTGTTGGATTTTGAATGGCTAAAATGTACTATTCTCACTCCAGTCAGTGCAATAGCTGGGAAAGTGTTGGCTTTTGGAGGGGTCAAATTTACTATTCCTACTCCAGTCAGTGCAACAGTTGGGAAAGTGTTGGATTTCAGAGTGGTAAAATGTATTATTCCCACTCCAGCCAGTGCAAGGGAACGTTTTGGATTGCAAAGGTGTAAACTGTACTACTCCCACTGCACTCTGTGCAAGATAGGAAACTGTCTAATTCACTTCAAGAAAATAACATACTTGCAAGACTATACAAAATTAAAAAACAAATATTAAATATAAAAAAATACAAATTACATTTTTATAACAACGTTTAATACATATCGTAAATTGATAAAAATATCATTAGAAATACCAAAGTAGATTCTCAAAAAATATGTTACTTACAATTAAAAAGCACAACACAATTAACTCATGCAATAATAAATAACATATAAACAAATTCATTTTTTTTTTTATTATTTGCTATTACTTAAATAACTTTCTACCCCACACCTCTACAAACTACAAAACACACATCTAAAATGTATATTTAAAATCGTAATATTTACACATTTATATAATCAATTATCAGTTAAATTATTAATGATAACAAACTTATATTAAAATAATTATCTTTAAATATCTTACCACCATTTACCCATACAAAAACAACAACATGGACCTACTATATAAATGTATATATTAAAAAATCTTAGTTACATAATTTACATAATCAAATATCAATTAAACAATTAATACAAATATTAACTTCCCACACTTTACCCATACAAGTGCAACAACTCAAAACTAATATATAACATGAACAATATCTTGATTACACAATTTACATAATTAACTTATCAATTAAATATTTATTATATATTAACATTAATTATTAATGATTATACTTCATGTCCTACACATCCTTTACCCATATAAAAACAACACATGCCTCCAAAAATATTTATTGTGTTACAACATTTACATAATAAACTATCAATTAAATAATTAATTATAATAATAACTATCTATTAATTAATTGTAATTAATTTACCTCCCACCCTATAACCCTATAAACCTCACAATCCCCACCTGACATCTTCCTTAAAAAACAATTATACAATTGACTTAAATAATTATCAATGAAATAATGAAAAATAATTAAAAATTAATTAATTATAATATACTTCCCACATTGTACCCCTCCAAAACCCATAACCCACACCTGAAACTTGATTAAATACAATATTCTTACTCCAGTTAGTGCAAAAGTAGGGAAAGTGTTGAGTTACAGAAGGGTTAAAATGTACTATTCCCACTTCAGTCAGTGCAAAAGTAGGGAAAGTGTTGGATTGCGGAAGGGTAAAATGTACTATCCCCATTCCAGTCAGTGCAATAGTAAGGAAAGTGCTGGATTGTGGAGGGGTAACATTTACTATTCCCACTCCAGTCAGTGAGACAGTAAGGAAAGTGCTGGATTGCGAAGGGGTAAAATTTACTATTGCCACTCCAGCCAGTGCAACAGTAACAAAAGTGTTGGATTTTGAATGGCTAAAATGTACTATTCTCACTCCAGTCAGTGCAATAGCTGGGAAAGTGTTGGCTTTTGGAGGGGTCAAATTTACTATTCCTACTCCAGTCAGTGCAACAGTTGGGAAAGTGTTGGATTTCAGAGTGGTAAAATGTATTATTCCCACTCCAGCCAGTGCAAGGGAACGTTTTGGATTGCAAAGGTGTAAACTGTACTACTCCCACTGCACTCTGTGCAAGATAGGAAACTGTCTAATTCACTTCAAGAAAATAACATACTTGCAAGACTATACAAAATTAAAAAACAAATATTAAATATAAAAAAATACAAATTACATTTTTATAACAACGTTTAATACATATCGTAAATTGATAAAAATATCATTAGAAATACCAAAGTAGATTCTCAAAAAATATGTTACTTACAATTAAAAAGCACAACACAATTAACTCATGCAATAATAAATAACATATAAACAAATTCATTTTTTTTTTATTATTTGCTATTACTTAAATAACTTTCTACCCCACACCTCTACAAACTACAAAACACACATCTAAAATGTATATTTAAAATCGTAATATTTACACATTTATATAATCAATTATCAATTAAATTATTAATGATAACAAACTTATATTAAAATAATTATCTTTAAATATCTTACCACCATTTACCCATACAAAAACAACAACATGGACCTACTATATAAATGTATATATTAAAAAATCTTAGTTACATAATTTACATAATCAATTATCAATTAAACAATTAATACAAATATTAACTTCCCACACTTTACCCATACAAGTGCAACAACTCAAAACTAATATATAACATGAACAATATCTTGATTACACAATTTACATAATTAACTTATCAATTAAATATTTATTATATATTAACATTAATTATTAATGATTATACTTCATGTCCTACACATCCTTTACCCATATAAAAACAACACATGCCTCCAAAAATATTTATTGTGTTACAACATTTACATAATAAACTATCAATTAAATAATTAATTATAATAATAACTATCTATTAATTAATTGTAATTAATTTACCTCCCACCCTATAACCCTATAAACCTCACAATCCCCACCTGACATCTTCCTTAAAAAACAATTATACAATTGACTTAAATAATTATCAATGAAATAATGAAAAATAATTAAAAATTAATTAATTATAATATACTTCCCACATTGTACCCCTCCAAAACCCATAACCCACACCTGAAACTTGATTAAATACAATATTATTTATGCAATTAACATAAAGAAATATAAATGTAATAATTTATATTAATTAAAAAGTAATAATTAATCAATAATAATTAATTTACTTCCCACCCCATACCACTGAAAAACCCACAACCCGCACCTAAAACTTGACTAAAAACAATGTACCTCCCACTCTGTACCACTATGAACTCCACAACCCGCTACACAACTAAAAATGACAAAAAACTACTACATTCAATTGAAAAACTACTAACATTTACAAACTATATTAAACAATATTAACAATATTTATACAAACAAATTATAACATATACAATTAAAATATATATAGTAAAACACATCAAAATAATAATAAATCGATATTATTAACAACAATATTTTTAACATTGATAATACCAACATAGATATTTTTGTAATCGATGTTCACACTTTCTACATTTTTAACATTGATATTACTTACCTTTAAATCAAAGTTTTTGTCAACAATACTCTTGCAGACAATATTTCTGTTTGACGATATTTCCAACTCTATATTTCTGTAGTTCGAAATAAAATGTTCGATGTTTTGAATGACTACTGATGGAACAAGGTGCGGGGGATGCACACTTGGATGTTAGGAGAAAACAAGCAGCAGAGGAATTGTTCATACAGAGTATTATTACCACATCTACGGATTCTGGGGAAAATGTGGCCATAAGACAGAAATACAGCAACTTAGAGAAAAGGCTTTTTCTTCTGCCCTACAAATTCCTTCAACTATGCCCAATGTCGGATCGATTTATACAAATTCACTAGGCAACTTAAATTGCATAAATGGTACTCCCTCAGGAAACAACCTTCCCCCATGACAATACCTATAAGTAAACCCAGTAAACTCACTATCAGTAATATTGATCTACTACACGCACAAGCTGAACTTGACCCAGGTAGGTGATAAGTTTCTGGATCTGATGAACTGCGATTTGGACTTAGATTTGAGCTGTCCAAGTGGCTTTAAGGCCAAGTGAACATTCATATTGCTATACCTTTTGATGTCATTGATATTTTTGAGGCAGGGGCAATCCAACAACTCAAGAGATTAACTAAAGTTAACAGGAATAAGGATTGGTGGAGGGGTGACAATCTTGGCCTCATTGAAAGTACTGCCATAAAAACTTAGAATCAGACTGTAACATTTTTATTAGACAATCAATAGAAGTGGACAATGTCATCATCCTGTCCAAAGAAATGAACTTAAAAGAAGGATAATAGGCAGTTGAATGATGGTGACAGAAGTGTGATATCTTGAAAGCAAATCAACTCTACTGTGCCAAATTGTTTGAATGGCATCATAGGGGTCTCATAACGTGGGAAAAGTATAAACTCCTATTATGTAAACATCCAATATCCCCATTTTGTAGTTACTCCCATGTGTCCACAAGAGTTAAACCAATCCCCCAGGCAGACCCATTGTGTCGACAGTAGGCTCCTCTCTCAAGAACACTTCCAAATACGTAGTTTTATTTCTAAGTTATTTTTTCCTTAGACTGCCATCATAGGGTGATAACAAAGATTTTTTGATCCGTATAGGCGGCATACATTGGGAGCATGATTTTCTAAGGATTACCCTTGATGTAGGGACCCTGTACACGAGCGTTGCCCATGAAGCAGGGCTAGCGGCATGCAAATATTTTTTGAAGTCCAGATTCTTATTCCATCTATTTCATACTGAAATGATCTTAGAGATCATAGAGATCTGCTTGAGAAACATTTTTTTGTTTTTGATGAAAAATACTTCAAACAAAAACAAGGGCCAGTAATGGGGATGTGTTTTGTCCCAAATTGTGCTAATTTATTCCTAGGATTTTTTTATTTTATTTATTTTACAGAGTTTTATTTAGCACAAACTTGACCCGTATCGGGTATCAGAGCGCTTTACATAGCACCAATTGCATTACATGAGGACACATTTATTTTTGTTAGGCACAGGAGATTAAGTGATTTGCCCAGAATTACAGGATGTTCAGTGTCATTGCTGAGACTCGAACCCAGTTCCCCAGATTCAAGGTTGACTGCCTTAGCCATTAGGCCCATACCTGTCACTTTCTGAGGTGATTGACAATAAACCATTGGATGCAAGCAGTGTGAGTGCACGTATTTCCTTGCTGGGGGCTATTGTGCTGGTGATATATATATATGTTTTCTTCTCAACAAACAGTCCATAAACAGCATGCTCTCTTGCACAGCAGGTGCCCCATGTCAAGGTCGGACAGTACCTCTCAAATATATTCAAACAAAGAATTGCACTGCACTCCAATAGTCTTGAATAACTGCTTTGCTTTTAATAAAGCATAATCTCCACCACCACCATCACTGACGTTTCGACCAAGAAATGGTCTTTCTCACGGTTTACATGAGTCCATCCACACTTTCTTGTTTTATAGTCTGCCCATGTTAGCCCGTTATGAGGCATTATGGGAATTGTATTTCACTGCAGATCTCAAATGTCTCTCCCATTATTCCTGATCATTGGATCCTTTCCATTGATGTTTAATTACATTGTCATTATGTGGAGACCTATTATAATTCTCTTATTTTGAGTTAGTCTCATTCTTTAAAAGGTCATTCATGTTTTTAGTTAGTTCCACTTGTTTTGATCCTTGTTCAGTAGTGCAGGCTTATAATCCATGGTATCTGATATTACTCCACATTTTTCAAAGTCCATTTATATTTATCGGTTGTCCGGTTTACTTTGATCATGTGATCCATTGTGTTGGACATTGCTCCCAATCTTTGAATAGTCCTATTTGGGTTGGTACCGTTTAGTTTGTTAGTTTACAAGCCTGAAATTTTAGTTTGATTCATACATGCATGATTATGGGTAAGTACCCTAGTATTCATATTGATCCTAATTTTTGAGTACTGTGTACTGTGTTTCCATTGTCAGTGGGTACTCCTTATAAATGCATGCACAGCACCAAATGCAGAAGTTTCAAGTACGTGTTATTTATTTAATTAAATCACAGTGCATAAAAAAAGAAAACTGTTAAGGACGGTCTATGCGTTTCGGCTCCCAGTAGTTATAGTTAGGACCTAGTTTCCATAGGAAATTAATTTTATGTTTTGCCAATAACTTTGGTGCCGCTTGAACAAATCTTCATGAAATTTTTAGTATAGCTGCTGTGTTGAAAGTTTCAGGGTGATCTGTCAAGTGGGGTCATAAAAAAAATGGGGTCCCTAAACGCATCCTCCCCGTGTATTTTCTAATAAGGATTTTGAACAGGACTAACGCCCGAACTGCTGAATGGAAATACACAAATTTAGTGGAAAGCTAAATGTTGGCCCAGAAAGCTTGCTTTTTGTGATATGGTGTAAATCCGTTCAGAAGTTTTGACAGATATTTAAGTTAAAAAAATATAGATGTCTGGGGACGTGGATCCTTGCAGTCGATGTGCGTATCCTCAACGAGGAACGGTATGTGTGTGGGCATACAAGAGTGTCTATGGGGGTATGAGTGGCTGTGTGAGTGATTCTGTGGATGATGTTGTAGTGAAGCCAGGGTTTTGCCTGCACACATTGCTATGTTAGCATAAGCGTTTGTAAGATGTTAACGCCATCTTGCCTCTTTGCTGCTTTTGCACACAACACTACAGGTAGCTGTTTTTATGAGTAAAACTGCTTGCTTGCTTTTTCTTCACATGAGAATGGGCTGTTTTCACATCTCTAAACGTGCACCGCAACCTTAGTCTGAACACTCTGTGCAGAAACCGTCAAGGTCAAATAACAATGTATGCTGTTGAAATCAGGTTGATAGGCCCACGCTCTAGACACAACAAGCACACAGCTGCAAATATCTGAAACTCCGGTGCCTTTAATATTGCATTACATGCATGATTTAGACACACTTGGAGAAAAACCTTTCCATATACAGAGAGCAGAGCTGATCCTGTAATGTGAGTCACCTAAGCTGATCTTTGAGGTATGGGGTTCCCCATTCAAACCTAGAGACCTTCTATTATTATATAAAACTAGCTTATTAGCGAAGGGAGGGTGTTACACAAGGTATAATAGGACCTGTTCACACTATCATTATAAAATGATTTCTCCCTTCATTTTCTATGGAATTGTAACAATGCTGATGGTTTTATTTCTGACCATTTGTCTGCTTATGTTAGCCAAATTATTGCATCATAGAGCACGTAGTTAAAAATAAACATTTTAAACTTTTCCGTGTCTCTGATTACCTATGTTGTGGACTGATATGAGAATAACAACAAAAAGGTGTTCTTGCTCCCACCATTCCTGAGACTACTTTAAGTCGCTTGCTCTGGGTTGTCTAATCATTGGTAGCTTCTAAATGATACGGAGAACGAATGAGACACTGATGCTAGTCGGATAAGGGGTTCTGGGTACTGAGGTGAGTTTTTTGGTACACCACAATTCACTGAGATCCTGGTTTCCTGTGCATAGTTCTGTGCATGAGCAGAATCCTCGCAACATGGCACACCTAACGTTTTGGTCTTATGATTGAGACGTCTTAGTAGTGCTTATATTTGTCCACAACACCCTCACTCTTGTTTCCAGTTGACGGGAGTGACGGTTTAAACCTACCTATATAGTTGGATTGTAGGTTCCTTCAAGCTTGAAAATTAAAAAGGTTTCTATTTGAATTACTACCCGTTTTTGTGCTATCTGTTTCAATATAGATTGTTTTTCTTCTCTGAGTCCTTATGGCTGAGGTTGCTATTGCAGCGTTGTTGCGCACCTCTCCGGCGTCATTTGATGCAGGTCGGGGTGCCTGACGATGGGATGTCTATTATCTTTGTAGTGAGGGCCGATGCATCAATCCCCTATGAGCTATTTTACTCTTGGGTTACTTTTCCAGAGGTGAATGCGGATGATAAGACGTTCCACTCATACACTCCTACGGCAGTCCCAGCGAATTATACGCCATATAGAACACAGGAAATTCCAATTTCTGCTTGGCAGCATCGTATTTGATTCAATGGCGCCTTCCCCCACACAGTTACTCCGGTTCAATTAGGTCCCTTGTCCATTCCTGGGACTACTTGGCCAGTCTTGGCCAGTTTCACACCACATCCACGTTATTTGCAAGCCCCGGTGGATGACTTACGTCAGCTCCATACCGCCTTGATTGCGGTGCATAGGGCTTTGGTGCAATACGTCTCTTGCAATGTCCAGGTTGGGGCACCTGGGGTTGCGGCGCAACCAGTTGGACTGGCTGGGATCACTATTAGTCCCTTCATGGTTAATTCGGTAATGGGCAAGCACCCCAGAATAAGGACGATATGCCTTATTGGCTTGCTGAGAAATTTGACCAACTGGAAGCGGTATTTCCTAATTCAACTCCTGTGGAGAAACACAGGATCCTTACCATTAGTTTGCAGAAAGACTTAGTCCCAGAGGTAACAGACTGTGAGAACTGTGGTAAGGTATTTGCTGCAGTCTACGCGAAGTACTTCGGCACACCGTCTATGACTGTGCTTCCCTCTGTGATTAAGTGTGTTCAGGATCAGCACGGACCGGAGGCGGCGGTCGAGTTAGGTATGAGGCTTGTCTGCGTGTTCGACGTAGTTGCTGATCTCATACTTGCTAACGTCAATGGAGATGCAGTTAACTTTCAAGTGTCGAATGAACTGCGCCTCGTCGAGGACGTCGATAAACCCTGGCAGTTACCGAAAAGTATTGCGGAGGCTTATTAGACCATTGGCCGCAATACTTTGGGACTTAAGCCTTTTGCTAAATTGATAACGCAACCGCAAACTCAAACTGTTAAGTCTACACAAGATGACTGTCCTGTTTTTCGTAAACAAAATTGGAAAGGCAAAGAAATAGGGGAAGCAGCAACAGAAACAGGGGTTTCGTCCCGCGTCACCGGTACAAGCGACTTCTGAACGCACTTATGAATTGCACGATCGCAAAAGAATGAGGTCTCCTGATAGATTTCAGGTTCCTGAACAACGTTCTCTTTGTTCTTCACAGGAAACATCGGTCTCACAATCCGGTGGAGGAGAACGTGGAAAAGGTCGGGGTGCCCCTCAAGGACGTGAGCAGCCCCGCCCGGCTTATGGTAAAGGCAAGCAGGATGAATTTGCACGTCAACGACCTCCGTTTCAGAAAAAGAAAGTTGCTGCACTAACAGTGAGGTATGCCACAGATAGAGAACACAGCTTCACTGCTAGACAGCGCAGCGGAGGTTACAATAGTGCGGCAAGCACTTCATCCATATCTGAAGGCGACAGCAACTGACACATTTATTACTGTAGAAACTGCTGACAGTAGAGTGGCTCCCCCTGACAGACTATATGACATAGTCCTTTTAATTGCAGATGACATACAACGTACTATAAAAGGGATTTTTTGGGGATAATCTAATCTCTACATATGACATTCTGTTAGCAGAGGCAGACTGGCCCTCAGCTTTCGTTTTGGCCGCCCCTCGAGGGGAGGAGGTAATCCTACCATCTTTTGGCACACTGTGCTGAAAGAGCAGGCTCAGAACTGTGCAGAAGAGTGGGCACATGTGCTTGCTCCGGTGTTGTACCGTACTCAGGTCGGGTGGGATAAATGATCACCGAACAATGAGATACCATTACGGTCTATGCCATAGCCACAACCTCAATATCCCATGCACCGAGAAGCTAGGTCTCACATCGTGGAAATCCTTGAGCGATTGGAATATCAAGGTGTAATTTTCACTGTAACCAAACCTGATGGGTCGTAGCAACTAGTTTTGGATTATCGACATTTGAACTCTCATTGTCGAACGTGCGCGGTACAAAACACCCACAGTTCTGCCCTTGTTGATAGTCTCGTGAGAAAAAGGTTTAAGACCACACTTGACATCTCTAATGGCTTGTATAGCTATAACCTGTCCTCTATTAGTAGTCAAAGGACAGCCTTTACTTCAGGCGGCAAACAAAAACAGTTTAAAAGATTAGCCATGGGCTAGAAAAACAGTCCAGGAGTCTTTGTGTAGACGTGTAGTCTCTCTGTTAGAGAGCATTGACCCTGATGCGTACTCGTATGTTGATGATATTTATCTCACAGACGACGAATTATGGCCCCATCTGTGTTGCGTTGACCGCATCATTGTCATGTTTGCGGACTTCGGTTACAAATTTAACTTTGCAAAATCACACATTGCAGAGTATACAGTGTTGTTTTTGGGCTATGAACTCAACAACGAAGGACGAGGTTTAGCACCTCACTTCCTGGAGAAATGCGCATGTTTGCGTGCTCCAACAACCCTGAAAAAGCTACAATCTTTACTGGGTTTTTTGAACTTCAGGCGTACTTACATTCCCGGTTAGGCCCAGCGTATCAAGCTGCTAAATGCCTTGGTACAACCTACTTTTACCAAATCGAGCTGTCTGCCAGAACATTCAGCTATGCTGCACTCTTTGCAGGCTGATCTTCTTGCTTCTAAGTACTTATTGACACATGATAACCACACAAACCTCGTAATCAGAATTGTACCTGGTGCAGTGGGTATTACGTACTTGACGTTTAATGAAGGGGACACAGTCTCCATTGCTTACAAATCACACTTGTACACTTCGGCTGAAATGCGCTTTTCCACAGTAGAAAAGGTGTTAACTGCAGTACAGATGGCGATTCTGAAAGAGAGCGCGCTATCACGAGGAAAACGCATGTTGATTGTCACACCTTATCCTGCCCATGAGGCAGTGACAATGGCCAGTGTACGGAATTCTAAAGCTTTGCGTCCAGGTTGGATACAGTGGGCCACTTCTTTGACGTCTCCGGATGTCACTTTCATCTTTGATGCCTCATTGCAGACTCAGGAGTATTTGCAGTATCAATTTGTTCATCCAGCTCCTCTGTCCTTGCACCCCATTGTATCATTTACACTGACGGTTCGACGCAACCGGCGACAGATTCTAAGCATGCTTATTCAGCGACCTGCACAACAGTGGCTGGTACTTTTGTGAATGGAGAATTCCAGTCTGATGTCGTGCATACGCAGACATTGGGTGATTGTACCGCACAGTTGGCAAAGCTACGGACTCTGGTGCTTGCTCTAGAGTTTGCTGATCCTCGAGTGACTACTCTTATTGTGAGTGACTTATACTACTGTGTTCAATCTTTCAATGACAATTTATTCTTTTGGTCTCAAAATGAATAGCGGGATTCCAAAGGTAGCAAAATCAAACATAAAATGCTTTGGGTTCGAGTCGCATAACTTAAACAACGTCTTCCTCTTGTGAATGTAATTCATACTCTTGGTCACCAGCGCATAGGGGTACACGCTGTTGGCAACCGTTTAGCTGATGAAGAAGCGAAAATGGCAGTGGCAACATATCTGGTAGCAGCAGTTACAAGATCCAAAAGTAAGATTGATGATGACATCTTGGCAGCTATTGCTGCTACAGAGAAGGGTGATAATTACCCTAGAGGTTTCCCTTCCAAACACTCTTATCATTTAAGTCCTGATAATTGCATCATAGAGCACGTAGTTAAAAATAAACATTTTAAACTTTTCCGTGTCTCTGATTACCTATGTTGTGGACTGATATGAGAATAACAACAAAAAGGTGTTCTTGCTCCCACCATTCCTGAGACTACTTTAAGTCGCTTGCTCTGGGTTGTCTAATCATTGGTAGCTTCTAAATGATACGGAGAACGAATGAGACACTGATGCTAGTCGGATAAGGGGTTCTGGGTACTGAGGTGAGTTTTTTGGTACACCACAATTCACTGAGATCCTGGTTTCCTGTGCATAGTTCTGTGCATGAGCAGAATCCTCGCAACATGGCACACCTAACGTTTTGGTCTTATGATTGAGACGTCTTAGTAGTGCTTATATTTGTCCACAACACCCTCACTCTTGTTTCCAGTTGACGGGAGTGACGGTTTAAACCTACCTATATAGTTGGATTGTAGGTTCCTTCAAGCTTGAAAATTAAAAAGGTTTCTATTTGAATTACTACCCGTTTTTGTGCTATCTGTTTCAATATAGATTGTTTTTCTTCTCTGAGTCCTTATGGCTGAGGTTGCTATTGCAGCGTTGTTGCGCACCTCTCCGGCGTCATTTGATGCAGGTCGGGGTGCCTGACGATGGGATATCTATTATCTTTGTAGTGAGGGCCGATGCATCAATCCCCTATGAGCTATTTTACTCTTGGGTTACTTTTCCAGAGGTGAATGCGGATGATAAGACGTTCCACTCATACACTCCTACGGCAGTCCCAGCGAATTATACGCCATATAGAACACAGGAAATTCCAATTTCTGCTTGGCAGCATCGTATTTGATTCAATGGCGCCTTCCCCCACACAGTTACTCCGGTTCAATTAGGTCCCTTGTCCATTCCTGGGACTACTTGGCCAGTCTTGGCCAGTTTCACACCACATCCACGTTATTTGCAAGCCCCGGTGGATGACTTACGTCAGCTCCATACCGCCTTGATTGCGGTGCATAGGGCTTTGGTGCAATACGTCTCTTGCAATGTCCAGGTTGGGGCACCTGGGGTTGCGGCGCAACCAGTTGGACTGGCTGGGATCACTATTAGTCCCTTCATGGTTAATTCGGTAATGGGCAAGCACCCCAGAATAAGGACGATATGCCTTATTGGCTTGCTGAGAAATTTGACCAACTGGAAGCGGTATTTCCTAATTCAACTCCTGTGGAGAAACACAGGATCCTTACCATTAGTTTGCAGAAAGACTTAGTCCCAGAGGTAACAGACTGTGAGAACTGTGGTAAGGTATTTGCTGCAGTCTACGCGAAGTACTTCGGCACACCGTCTATGACTGTGCTTCCCTCTGTGATTAAGTGTGTTCAGGATCAGCACGGACCGGAGGCGGCGGTCAAGTTAGGTATGAGGCTTGTCTGCGTGTTCGACGTAGTTGCTGATCTCATACTTGCTAACGTCAATGGAGATGCAGTTAACTTTCAAGTGTCGAATGAACTGCGCCTCGTCGAGGACGTCGATAAACCCTGGCAGTTACCGAAAAGTATTGCGGAGGCTTATTAGACCATTGGCCGCAATACTTTGGGACTTAAGCCTTTTGCTAAATTGATAACGCAACCGCAAACTCAAACTGTTAAGTCTACACAAGATGACTGTCCTGTTTTTCGTAAACAAAATTGGAAAGGCAAAGAAATAGGGGAAGCAGCAACAGAAACAGGGGTTTCGTCCCGCGTCACCGGTACAAGCGACTTCTGAACGCACTTATGAATTGCGCGATCGCAAAAGAATGAGGTCTCCTGATAGATTTCAGGTTCCTGAACAACGTTCTCTTTGTTCTTCACAGGAAACATCGGTCTCACAATCCGGTGGAGGAGAACGTGGAAAAGGTCGGGGTGCCCCTCAAGGACGTGAGCAGCCCCGCCCGGCTTATGGTAAAGGCAAGCAGGACGAATTTGCACGTCAACGACCTCCGTTTCAGAAAAAGAAAGTTGCTGCACTAACAGTGAGGTATGCCACAGATAGAGAACACAGCTTCACTGCTAGACAGCGCAGCGGAGGTTACAATAGTGCGGCAAGCACTGCGTCCATATCTGAAGGCGACAGCAACTGACACATTTATTACTGTAGAAACTGCTGACAGTAGAGTGGCTCCCCCTGACAGACTATATGACATAGTCCTTTTAATTGCAGATGACATACAACGTACTATAAAAGGGATTTTTTGGGGATAATCTAATCTCTACATATGACATTCTGTTAGCAGAGGCAGACTGGCCCTCAGCTTTCGTTTTGGCCGCCCCTCGAGGGGAGGAGGTAATCCTACCATCTTTTGGCACACTGTGCTGAAAGAGCAGGCTCAGAACTGTGCAGAAGAGTGGGCACAGGTGCTTGCTCCGGTGTTGTACCGTACTCAGGTCGGGTGGGATAAATGATCACCGAACAATGAGATACCATTACGGTCTATGCCATAGCCACAACCTCAATATCCCATGCACCGAGAAGCTAGGTCTCACATCGTGGAAATCCTTGAGCGATTGGAATATCAAGGTGTAATTTTCACTGTAACCAAACCTGATGGGTCGTAGCAACTAGTTTTGGATTATCGACATTTGAACTCTCATTGTCGAACGTGCGCGGTACAAAACACCCACAGTTCTGCCCTTGTTGATAGTCTCGTGAGAAAAAGGTTTAAGACCACACTTGACATCTCTAATGGCTTGTATAGCTATAACCTGTCCTCTATTAGTAGTCAAAGGACAGCCTTTACTTCAGGCGGCAAACAAAAACAGTTTAAAAGATTAGCCATGGGCTAGAAAAACAGTCCAGGAGTCTTTGTGTAGATGTGTAGTCTCTCTGTTAGAGAGCATTGACCCTGATGCGTACTCGTATGTTGATGATATTTATCTCACAGACGACGAATTATGGCCCCATCTGTGTTGCGTTGACCGCATCATTGTCATGTTTGCGGACTTCGGTTACAAATTTAACTTTGCAAAATCACACATTGCAGAGTATACAGTGTTGTTTTTGGGCTATGAACTCAACAACGAAGGACGAGGTTTAGCACCTCACTTCCTGGAGAAATGCGCATGTTTGCGTGCTCCAACAACCCTGAAAAAGCTACAATCTTTACTGGGTTTTTTGAACTTCAGGCGTACTTACATTCCCGGTTAGGCCCAGCGTATCAAGCTGCTAAATGCCTTGGTACAACCTACTTTTACCAAATCGAGCTGTCTGCCAGAACATTCAGCTATGCTGCACTCTTTGCAGGCTGATCTTCTTGCTTCTAAGTACTTATTGACACATGATAACCACACAAACCTCGTAATCAGAATTGTACCTGGTGCAGTGGGTATTACGTACTTGACGTTTAATGAAGGGGACACAGTCTCCATTGCTTACAAATCACACTTGTACACTTCGGCTGAAATGCGCTTTTCCACAGTAGAAAAGGTGTTAACTGCAGTACAGATGGCGATTCTGAAAGAGAGCGCGCTATCACGAGGAAAACGCATGTTGATTGTCACACCTTATCCTGCCCATGAGGCAGTGACAATGGCCAGTGTACGGAATTCTAAAGCTTTGCGTCCAGGTTGGATACAGTGGGCCACTTCTTTGACGTCTCCGGATGTCACTTTCATCTTTGATGCCTCATTGCAGACTCAGGAGTATTTGCAGTATCAATTTGTTCATCCAGCTCCTCTGTCCTTGCACCCCATTGTATCATTTACACTGACGGTTCGATGCAACCGGCGACAGATTCTAAGCATGCTTATTCAGCGACCTGCACAACAGTGGCTGGTACTTTTGTGAATGGAGAATTCCAGTCTGATGTCGTGCATACGCAGACATTGGGTGATTGTACCGCACAGTTGGCAAAGCTACGGACTCTGGTGCTTGCTCTAGAGTTTGCTGATCCTCGAGTGACTACTCTTATTGTGAGTGACTTATACTACTGTGTTCAATCTTTCAATGACAATTTATTCTTTTGGTCTCAAAATGAATAGCGGGATTCCAAAGGTAGCAAAATCAAACATAAAATGCTTTGGGTTCGAGTCGCATAACTTAAACAACGTCTTCCTCTTGTGAATGTAATTCATCCTCTTGGTCACCAGCGCATAGGGGTACACGCTGTTGGCAACCGTTTAGCTGATGAAGAAGCGAAAATGGCAGTGGCAACATATCTGGTAGCAGCAGTTACAAGATCCAAAAGTAAGATTGATGATGACATCTTGGCAGCTATTGCTGCTACAGAGAAGGGTGATAATTACCCTAGAGGTTTCCCTTCCAAACACTCTTATCATTTAAGTCCTGATAAAGTTCCCTATGTGAGAATTACTGACGTTGGTGACAGGTTGATTCCTAACGTGGACTGCAGGCTTTCCTAGTTAAAAGCCGCTCACGAAGGTATGGCTTCTGCCCATGCAGGCATTTCAGCGACTGTTACTATCTTACAACAACGTTACTGGTGGCGCAGATTGTATAAACAAACTCGTGCCTATGTTCTTAATTGTGACATTTGCTAGTAGATTAAACCTTCGACTGCTGCGCATCCACCTCAAACACAGTTGTACATATCTAATAAACCGCTTGGGTGTGTTTATTTAGATCACTGCGGTCCTTTCTCCTCTTACTGCAGATAAGTATATCTTAGTTGCAGTGGATTCGTGCACATGTTTTCTATGGGTCGGGCCACAAAGGAGTGCTGATGCTTGAACTGTCATCATGGATTGGCATGTCTTTGTGGGAATTTTTGCATGTGGTACCCTCCATTCGGACCAGGATCTTTGGGGGTCCAAGTCAAATTTTCGTCTCCATATAGGCCTGAGGGCAATTCTGTTGTGGAGAGAATGAACCGTGACTTAAAGCAATCCTTGACAGCTAGGGTTTTAGGTACTGGCAGGAACTGGTTGGCCCATTTGTATAGCATTCAATGTGAACTTAATAATCTCCCTAGAAGGTCTCTGGGTGAGCGGACCCCATATGAAATGTTCTTTGGCATAAAGATGTTTGTCCCAGACCTTGATGGTCTAGACATCGCGGCGCCGGACGCACCCTTTGACGTAGATGATCATTCTGCTATGTTACAGAATCTACAAGAGGCTCGAGACAGTCTTGCAAAGGAATACTTGCCCTCCACAACTGATGCTTCACTTCAGATTCCGGTAGTTGGCTGGCTACCTCGAGTTGGTGACCTGGTCCGAGAGAAGGTGGAGAACAAGAAGGAGTTCGGCCCCTCTTATCGTGCACCGGTTCCAGTGCTTGGCGTGCAGGGTACAAGAACAGTCATTTTACCTCCACTTCCTGGTTGCAAGGATAACAGGTACATCTCCATTGACAATGTCAAACTACAACGAGTGGACGATTCTTCTTAGTATGACTCCAGCAGTCTCTTGTCCAGCAATGCTGAGAAATTCTGTTTTGGCTCCGGTGAATACCAACAGGCCTGACATTGCCATCGAGATGCATACAGTTACAAGTCCTTTATTGACTCCACCGGCTGGTGGTCTCCATGAAGATACTGCGTATACCTATCCCGAGATGTGTTGTTGCCTGGTGTGCAATCAAGTGCAGTTGACCAGTCACGTTTTTCATTTGACACTAAATCTACAACATCGAGTGCCCCATCGAAAATTTCAATTTTTGCTGTTTGGTTGAAAAGATATTTTTTAATTCCCCCATGAACTTACATTTGGCTGGTGCTCATATCTTTCTTATGTTTATGTGCATTGGATTTGTGGTTGTCTTTTTTCATCTAGTGAATGTACATTATCTGACCGAAAGATCTACAATTAGATTGATTGATGGAACTTTGGCACCCCACTCCTCATTACACATCATGAAGAGGGACCAGACCTTTGTTAACATTACTGCCTGGCCTGTGTTGGATGGGATTGTATGGGATGCTGTAAAATTTCAAATTCATGGCCCTACAGAGGTGATTAATGTCCCCAATGTACTACGTGTTTCTATGGGGGATGTTGTGAAACAAAACATACGTTCTGATGATTGGGATGTCCAAGCCGCAGTGGCTCTTTTTTCTGATTTGAAATATTATGCTGCTTTTGATGCGGAAGATTTGTATTTAGAGTCAGAAAATTATGGAGAGTTGTTTTGCTACCAACACTATGGCAATCATTTCCTGCATAAAACAAATACATTTAGAAATGTTGTTAATTTTACACAATGGGATCACTGTCCCACTCCCATTGAAGGAAGTTCCAAAACTCTGGTGAAGAAATTTACATATTTTACCGATTTCAGCGTATCTAAACCTGAAGCCTTTTATTTTAAAATGTCTACTGGGTCACCTTCTAAAGTTAGACTGACTCATACTAAATTACCATACTCAAAGTCCTTTATGGATGAATTAGCTATAGGGGGCTATGAGCTGTGGAAAGATACCATTGATCTTAAATCTGTTTGGGATTCTAAATCCTGACTGATGTGTCCCTTAGTGGCTCATGAGTTGGACTGTTCTCGTATCGGGATCATGGCCTGTGGAGCTGCGCACGGAATCCTAGGAAATTGGGATATATATGCTGCAGCCCATGACTTCCTGGCGCGAAGTTATCTTGAAGAACACGCAAGTTGTCCTCTGATGGTGCTAGAGGCTCCGGTTATCGAAGAACATGTATGTTCATTTACTTTATAGACTGGATGGCTGAATCATTTACTGAAGGCTACAATAACTTCTTTTTGGAGGCTGTTGCGATATACTGTGCCTATACGTTGATGGATTAAATTGGCAGTTCTCCATCTTCCGCACGTACTAACTCTATTTTTTTACTTTTTTTTTTACTCCAGACTGGGCTGTGTATCACCCCTAAGTGATGTTTTTGTTTTTTACTTTTTCCCAACAAACTTTTTGAACTTTCACTACCAATTATACGGATTGGCAATATCTGAACTTGGTTCTGTCTCACTTGAACTTGAACTCTGCGTTCCTACATTACTTCCCTATTTTGTGCGTGGTCCGATCAAGGGAGGGTGTAGTGAAGCCAGGGTTTTGCCTGCACACATTGTTATGTTAGCATAAGTGTTTTAAGATGTTAACGCCATCTTGCCTGTTTGCTGCTTTTGCACAGGACACTACAGGTAGCTGTGATTATGAGTAAAACTGCTTGCTTGCTTTTTCTTCACATGAGAACGGGCTGTTTTTCACATCTCTAGACGTGCACCGCAACCTTAGTCTGAACACTCTGTGCAGAAACCGTCAAGGTCAAATAACAATGTATGCTGTTGAATTCAGGTTGATCGGCCCACGCTCTAGACACAACAAGCACACAGCTGCAAATATCTGAAACTCCGGTGCCTTTAATATTGCATTACATGCATGATTTAGAGACACTTGGAGAAAAACCTTTCCAGATACAGAGAGCAGAGCTGATCCTGTAATGTGATTCACCTAAGCTGATTTTTGAGGTATGGGGTTCCCCATTCAAATCTAGAGACCTTCTATTATTATATAAAAGTAGCTTATTAGCGAAGGGAGGGTGTTACACAAGGTATTATAGGACCTGTTTCCACTATCATTATAATATGATTTCTCCCTTCATTTTCTATGGAATTGTAACAATGCTGATGGTTTTATTTCTGATCATTTGTCTGCTTATGTTAGCCAAAGTACTACATCTTAGAGCACGTAGTTAAAAATAAATATTTTTAACTTTTCCGTGTCTCTGATTACCTATGTTGTGGACTGATATGAGAATAACAACAAAAAGGTGTTCTTGCGCCCACCATTCCTGAGAGTACTCTAAGTCGCTTGTTCTGGGTTGTCTAATCATTGGTAGCTTCGAAATGATTCGGAGAACGAATGAGACACTGATGCTAGTTGGATAAGTGGTTCTGTGTACTGAGGTGAGTTTTTTGGTACACCACAATTCACTGAGGTCCTGGTTTCCTGTGCATAGTTCTGTGCATGAGCAGAATCCCCGCAACAATGTAATCAGTGATGTTATTTGAGATGTCATCCGTTATGCCATCAGTGATGTCACTGACCATGTCATAAGTGATGTAATATGTGATTTCATAAGCAGTGCAATGCGGGGCGTGAGTTATAGTTAGGTAACTATAACTGCTGAGTTTCACTGGTTTTGTATGAGTGAAATCTGAACCAAACTATAATGTCCCTGTAACCTTTGTTTTTTGTAATTAAACAAATGATAATATTAGGAAAAGTATTGAAGTCAGCGAATAAGAGATACTCTATTCCTACTCCAGTATCTGCAAAAGTAGGGAAAGCATTGGACTTCAGAGGAGTAAGATTTTCTTTTCCCACTGCAGTCTGTGCAACAGTAGAGAAAGAGTTGCACTTCGGAGGTGTAAAATTTACTGTTCCTACTCAAGTTTGTGCAGCAGTAGAGAAAGCGTTGGACTTTGGCGGGGTTAAATTTAATATTCCAACTCCAGTCCAGCAAGAGGGAAAGTGTTAGACTAAGTAGGAGTTAAATTTACTATTACCACTCCAGTCTGTGCAACGGTTGGGAAAGCTTTAGACTTCAGAGGGGTAATATTTACTATTCTGAGTCCAGTCCGTGCAGAAGTCAGGAAAACATTGAACTTCAAAAAGGTTAAATTTAATATTCCCACTCCAGTGTGTGCAACAGTAGGGAAAGTGTTGGACTACAGATGGGTAAAATGTAATATTTCCACACCAGTCTGTGCAACAGTAGTGAAAGATTAGGACTTCGGAGGGATTACATTTAATATTCCCACTCCAGTCTATACTACAGTGTTGGACTTCCGAGGAGTTACATTTACTATTCGCACTCCAGTGTGTACAACAGTAGGGAAAGTACTTCAATTCAAACACACAACATATTTGTAACATAACCCTATTAATTTACTACAAATGTAAAACTCCTAATAAATGATTAATTCATAATCAATTGTTAATTAATTATTTCTGAACTTCCCACCTTATACCACTACAAACCTGCACCTAATATATAACTTAGAAATTATAATTATTATCCAATTTACATAGTGAATAATCAATTAAATAATTGATACTAAATTAATAATTAATTGTTAATTTATTATTACTTAATTAACGTCCCACCTGATACTCCTATAAACCCAGAAGCCTGCTCCTAATATATAACTTACAATTATATAATTATTGCACAATTAATAATCAATTAAATAATTAATACAGTTGTAATTGTTTGTTAACTAATTATACTTGATTAACTTCCCGCACTACAAACCTAGCAACCAGCAAACTGCCACAGAAATATAAATTACTATTAGCATTTAAATAAAAACTTATAAATTACTTAAAATTACAAACTATATTTGAAATATTATCAATTCGACAAACAAGAATAACATAAAGATTATTATATAAACTTAAACATGTAAAGATAATTAAAAAACTAAATTAACAACAACGATATGTCTGACAACGTATAACTTACCTGAAAAATCAATATTCTTGACAACAGTATTTCTGCATAACGATATTTTTGTACCACAATAGTTTTTTCTGAAATTTTTGTAAATCAATATTTAAAACTCAACATTTTGTCCAAATACTCATATACTTAATTTGAGATGTAGCAGCTATGCCTATGTAGTGGATAGAGCATTATTGTCATGCGATTTAATACATACAGTATGCTGGTTCCTGGATAGTCATCGCGACATTGAGTCAGACTTGTGCAGTTGATCTGACCTTTGGAGTCCTTTCATATTCTTTCTTCTCCCATGATCCGGCCCAATGCGCTTTTCCATTGTCTTTACTTGAGGCTCCCTGCCAATTTTTTGCTCACTGTGACTCCAAAGCAGAGTATCACACAAGCCTTGTTGTGCCATCTGTAAAGCTGAGGTGATATCATAGGGTCTGTAGCTCACACAAGTAAAGAACAGCCCAGCTTACTAAGACATCAATGCAGACTGATTGGAAATGGGTTTGGCATATAATCAGGCCATGCAACCCACAAATGTTTCACCTGTAGGTTTCCCAGTGGAATTGTTTCTCCACAGAGTGAGAGTTTGGCAAGAATACAGATGGCCGGCGGGAAAGGCACAAAAGGATCACCAGAACACAGTGTCCAGATCCATCCTCAGCATAGGCCTCTGAGCATCTCCCTCCAGAGACTGCCACTGTCTCACCTCACCTCACAGCAGACTAAACAAGCCCACTCCAGCACACCAGCACAGCTCACTCTCCCAGATCTTACTTTATGAAGACATGGCAGGTGTCTGTTAATTTGGGCAGCTGCTAAATCTACGCCTGAACTCCCAGTCTGTCTGACAACTTGTCTCTCCTTTGGCGTCCCTACAAATTCAGTAAAAAATGCCTGTTGTCACTTTTTCCATCCATTACCGGTAGGTCCGGGCTAAGGTCCTTCCCAAACCCACCTACGATGACTCCTCGCTGCGGTTAAGATCTTTACCAGTCTAGTTGACTAAACCTCAGGGAAGCGCCATTTAATAGTGATATATAGGAATTCACTCTGCAGTCAGCTTTCGTGGAAAAAACTCAGGAGCAGTAAAATCATCTGGGCTGCACAACAATGTTAGACATGTAGCTCAGGGCATCCACTAACTGGATCAATGTAAAATTAAAAAAGGAAAAGAAGGAACGTGTCCCATCCGCATGCTATCAAGACATGCCCCTATATGGCCAAGTTATGTTCTGGTAATCATGGATGATATAGAATTCCTGGAGATAGATGACAACTCATGCAATAATCCATCTGCAGCATTGTGGAGATTGATTGGTCCAGTTACTCTGGCTTTTGGGGGTCATGATGGACTTGGCCCTCTCTGTACAGTCACCCACAAACTTTTTGCCTTAACCCCCTCCTACTTTTCTGAATTTATTCTTGTTGGCCTTAGGACTCTGTTCACTTTACCACTCCTAATCAGTGCTAAAGTGCTTTTACTTACTCCCTAAAATATGATAAACTTGGATAACACCTGATTGGCATATTTCATTTACATATAAGTCCCTGGAAAAATTAGTATAACATTTACCCAGGGCTGGTGAATCGAATGCTGTCAGTTGGCCTGCAGCATTTATTGTGAGTGCTACCCACTTAAATAGCTCCTTAAAACGTGTCTCAGGCCTGCCAATGCATACTGCTGGCAGCTTTACACTATCAAATCGACTTGCAAAATTACCCCCTTGCCAAGCTGTAAACCCTCCTTTTATTACATATTAGGTCGGCCCTAAGTAATTTATAGGGCAGTGTATATTGTAATTAAAAAGTTACATTTTTGGGGGGAGGAGCCTAGCGCGCAACCAAGATGGCCGCGTAGGTGCGAGGCTCCCGAGGACCTCCGCAACCTCCTACGTTTATCCTGTCTTCATCCTGCATCGGTTGAGGGGACTGTGTCGGTGAGCCTGAGCCGAGGTGGTACCCGTTTCCCGTTTTCGAATCGGACCTCGAGTGCCGGAGTGAGCACCGACTGAAGTTTGCGGCCTACTTCTCTACTGACCCCGGATTCGCGTTTGGGGGCGACCCAGTGGCAAAGTGAACAACAACGGCGGGCTGGGCCTGGTGAGTCGCGTACCCCACACTTTCACTTTCACTTTTGCGCCCTCTTGCCGTCATCGCAAGTGGGATCACGGCGCTCTTTGTGTTGGGGTGGCCTCGCTGGGAGACCCTGCCTGCCTGCCTGATGTGGCCCGCTCTGCCATCCTGGGGTGGCCCCTGGAGCTCGCGGCCTTGACTGCTTGCTCTCCGCTGCGTGGCTGGGGCGGGTGTGAGACCCGCGATGATGGCCACGAGGCAGGATGGGGATCGGTTGAAGGCCAAGTCGACCCGGCGTGGTACCGCACATCAGGCCAACATCATGGACCGCTACACCCTCCCGAAGGGGTCTCCCGGCGGATCGCACAAGTCCTCTGAGTGCCCCCCGGATGCCCCGGATTTGCCTACGGATATGTCTCTGCAAGACGTCATGAGCGCCATTGCTGAGATGAAGGCCTCAGTGGGCCAGCAGTTTGACACTTTAGCCCACAAAATCGACGCGGTCCTTATTGATGTCAACCTTGTGAGAGCTGATCTCTCTAAGACTAACGATCGGGTCGACTCTTTGGCCCACACCGTGTCGGGCCTCACGACTGAGGTGGCGGCCCTTCAGACGGAGGTGCACCGGCTCCGTCAGGCAAGTGCGCTCATGGATCGGCACCTGGAGGACTCCGAGAGCCGGGCCCGGAGGAATAATATCCGTATCATCGGAGTACCCGAGGGACGGGAGGAGTCGGCGGCGGATCTCTTTGTGGAGGACCTGATCACTACCCATCTCCAGCCTCGAGGACTGAGTAAATTCTTTGCCGTGGAGAGAGCCCATAGAGTTCCCGGGGGCAGA
This sequence comes from Triturus cristatus, assembly GCF_964204655.1. Classification (NCBI taxonomy): domain Eukaryota; kingdom Metazoa; phylum Chordata; class Amphibia; order Caudata; family Salamandridae; genus Triturus; species Triturus cristatus. The sequence continues at coordinate 268,548,641 of NC_140591.1, read as the reverse complement.
CCGAAGGTCGGAGCCCCTCCGCAGCCTCTTATTGCCCGTATTTTTAACTTTCGGGACAGGGATGTGATTTTGCAAGCTTCCAGACTGCAAGGGCCGATTAAGCTGGAGAACATGGAGGTGAACTTTTATCCTGACTTTACCCAAGCGGTCCAGAAGCAGAGACTGAGTTTCCTGGGCGTCAAGCGGCGGCTTCGAGGCATGAACTTAAAATACGCCATGCTCTTCCCGGCCAGACTGCGGGTTGAGGTGGAGCGTCGCACTCACTTTTTTGACCGTCCTGAAACGGCCGGGGACTGGCTGGACACTTTGTCTGGGGGTCCTGATCGGGATGGCGGGGGGGGGGGGCAGCGGGAGGAGCCTGCCCACCGGACCGGGTCTGAGGTACTGATGTGGGGGCTCACTCCGGATGCTGCCACTCTCGGCCAAGCTTAGGTTCTCTTGTCTGTTGTGTTTTATCTCCCCTCTTTTGGAGGCGGTGCGGGGTCTCGAGGGGGTGCTCTTTCCTCCTCTAGGGGTCTTACTAGTTTCAATTACATAGGGGCGACAGGCACACTGCAAGTTGGGGGGGCTGTCTGGGCTCATGCAGGGGTGCAGGGAGGGGGGAGTTCTGTTGGGGCGGTTGGGTTGGGGTGGGGTATTGTTCATTTGTACCACAAGGCAAAAGTATTGTTGTTCTATTCTTAAAGTGCTCTCTGGGGGACGATTGATCGCTTTCGGCTATGATGGGGGGTAGGGGACTGAGCCTTTTGTCCTGGAATGTTAATGGACTGGGGGACAGGATAAAACAGGGGGTGGTCCTGCAGTTCCTAAAACGAATTTCACCTGATATAGTTTTTCTGCAGGAGACACACCTCATTGGAAACTCCTTTCGTGCTATGAATCGACGGGGCTACCGCCTCCTGGCCCATTCGGGCTTCACGTCTGGTTCAAGGGGTGTGGGCATCATGGCCAAGACCTCGCTCCCGTTGGAAGTTGATGAGGTGCTCCATGATGACAGGGGACGATACACGGTTCAGGTGGGTAGAATGGAGGGCAGAGTGATTGTTTTTGTTTCTGTTTATGTCCCGCCAGGGTTGCAAACGACTACTTTTGCGGATCTGGGTCGCCTCCTCCTTGGCCTTCCGGAGGGGATTCTAGTGGTTGGGGGGGACTTTAACGCTGTGGTCTCCGGAACTGAGGACCGCCACCCCCCTAGGGATCTCCCCCGTGCCCAAGCGTGGTTGTCCGGCCTCTTGCATACCTTGGGGCTGGTGGATTGTTGGCGTTTGAAACACCCTACACAGATACAGTACACCTTTCATTCCGGGGCCCATGGCAGTCTTTCCAGGCTAGATTATGTCCTAGTGCCAGCGGCGCATGCGGGGAGGGTCGGGGAGGTGCGCCATTTGGCGCGGGGTATTTCAGACCACTCCCCGCTCCTGTTGCACTTCGACATTGTCCCGAGGGGGGAGGGGAGGATGGTCCCGATTAATTCCTGGTACCTGCGGGACCCCACTATTCGCGCAGAGTTGGTTAAATCCCTTAAGCGATATTTTGAGGATAATGTGGGGTCTGTGTCCTCGGCGGTCTCTCTGTGGGAGGCGTTCAAGACGGTACTCCGGGGGGAGGCCCTGTCCCTTATTTCCCATTCCCGGAGGCGCGAGCGGGAGGAGGTGACCCGTATTGAAACTGAGATAACCGAGTTGGAGGGTGATCTAGAATGTGGGGTGACGGATGACAAATTACATGTTCTCCGACTCAAGCAGGCGGCCTATAAGGCCCTCGTCACGGAGGCGGCCAGGGGCCTCAGTAGAGAGCAACAGGGGAGACTGTATGACGTGGGTGATAAGGCTGGTAAATTGATTGCGTGGCTGGATAAAAAGGAGAGAGCGAGTCGAGTTGTCCCGTCGATTGAGAAACTGGATGGTGTGTGTGTCACTGAACCGGGAGAAATTGTTGATTGCTTCGCAGAATATTTCCGTGGGGTTTATTCCCCGGTATCTTCCCGCTCGGAAGAGGATTCTCATGCCCTGCTCAGGGACATTGCGCTGCCTTCCCTTTCGGAGGAGTACAAAGTGTCGTTGGACGCCGCCCCAACATCTGAGGAAATTGCCCTCGCCATACGTTCGGTCGCTTCCGGCAAGGCCATGGGTCCTATTGGTCTTCCCATCGAATTGTACAAGCTGCGACCGGATACGCTGGCGCCACATCTCCGTGCTATGTTCCTCGCGGCCCGTTCGGAGGGCTCCCTCCCGCTGGACCAGCGTCTGGCCACTATCGTGGTGATTCATAAGGAGGGGAGGCCGCGGGACCGGGTCACGTCCTACAGGACCATTTCGCTGCTGAATGCGGAACCCAAAATTCTCGCCAAGGTGTTGGCTAATCGGCTGGTTGGCGTGGTGTGCGATCTGATTCACCAGGATCAGTCCGGCTTTATCCCTCATCGCAACACTGCGCTCAACCTGCGGCGTTTGCATGGGGTGCTCGCGCGGGTCCCGTTCATACGAGAGCCGGCCATTTTGGCGTCCCTGGACGCCACTATGGCGTTTGATACGCTTGAGTGGCCATATATTTGGGCGACACTGGCGAAGTTTGGGTTTGGCCCGGGATTCATCGGTTGGGTGAAATTGTTGTATTCCGGACCGATGGCGCAGGTGGCGGTGAACGGTAGAGTGTCGGCTCCGTTTGAGCTGGGCAGGGGCACGCGGCAGGGCTGCCCGTTATCACCGCTCCTCTTCGCGCTTGCCTTGGAGCCCCTGGCGGAGTGGCTGCGGTGGCATCCTTCTATCCGTGGTCTCCGATGGACCCCCGAGTATGAAGATCGCGTATCTCTTTACGCTGATGATATTCTTCTATACCTGGCTTCCCCGCGTAAATCACTGATTGTACTAGTTGATGTATTGCACTCATTTGGCCTCAACTCCGGCCTAGTCATCAATTGGGCTAAATCTTGTGTGTATGTCCTTTCCGGGGAGGCTCCTATCCTTCCGCGGGGTTGTTCTATTCAGATCGCTCCGCAGGGATTTAGGTACCTGGGTATCTTCATTACCCTGGACGCGGAGGCCCGCTATAAACAGAACTTGCTTCCCCCCCTCCAGCGCCTAAAGGATGACGTGGCGCGTTGGAAGCGCTTGCCGCTCTCGCCGCTCGGGCGGGCGGCATTGTTTAAGATGATGTCGCTGCCACGTTTCCTGTACGCTTTACAGAATACAATGGACGTTGTCCCGGCGTGCTAATTTCGCGAGGTGGAGAGTTTGCAGCGCCGCCTGTTCTGGGAGGGTAGGCCGCGTATCGCCCTGGCGAAGCTGACGCTCCCGTGGTACGATGGGGGGGTCGCCCTCCCAGACATCAAACGGTATTACTGGGCCTCCCAGCTGGCTGCGATAAATCACGGCGTTTACGGGCCCGCTCTAAACCCGGCCTTTGAGATGGATAAACTGTTACTGCCGGGTGGCGACTATAATCGGGCGCTTTATTCTAGCTCGCTCGACGCACGTCTGACGGGCCCTACCCGGGTCATGGTACGAGTGTGGCACGCGGCAAACTTGGCGATGGGGTGGAAGGATCGGTTGACCCGTGCGACGCCACTATATGCATCTGAGCGGCTGGGCTCCCTGTGGACCTCGAAGGGCTTTGAGAAGTGGGACATGATAGGCATCAGCAAGGTGGGCGATCTCTGGACGAGGGGGGGATTCAAAACGTTCGATGTGCTGCAGACGGAATTCCAGTTGCAGGACAGGGAGTACTTTCGATATATGCAGATCCGTCACGCGTTGTGCTCCGTATTCCCGGACATTGCCTCCACCCCGGAGTACTCCCCTCTGGAAGATAGAGTGCTAGATGGGCATGTACCGGACGGCACGATCTTATTAATTTACAAAAAGCTCATCAATGATCGCTCGGGACTGCTGACTAGCCTTCGTGAGGCGTGGGGGGCTGATGGACTGGAGCTGGATGACGAGGACTGGGTGTCTGCGGTGGCCTCCCCGAAAGAGGTGGCCATACCGGCTCGCCTTCGCTTCGTCCAGCTCAAGATACTCCATAGGGTCTATGTTACGGGGCCGAGTCTGATGCGTATGGGCTATGCCGTGGACGGATTGTGTAAGCGTGGGTGTGGTTCTTTGGGGACCTTTCTCCATATTTTGTGGGAATGCCCGGAGGTGGTGCGATTCTGGCGTGGTGTGCATGGGGTTTTGCAGGCAGTCACGCATGTGCCGCTGCTGCCCGAGGCGAGGAGATGTCTTCTGAATGTGTGGGAGCCAACCGACTACTCAGTGCCGCAGACGTGGTGGGTGACTCTGGGATACATGGTGGCCAAGCGTGATATTGCGCAATTGTGGGGTTCCCAGAGGTTACCAACTGTCTCGGCGTGGAAAGACAACATGGATTGGTGTATATTTCGGGAAAAGGTGGTGTATGTTGCGAGAGGTAAGCCTGGGAAATGGGTGAAAGTGTGGGGCCCCTGGAACGCCTACCGTGGGGGAATCTGTAGCCCGCCGCTGGCGCCTGATCCGTCACCGGCCCCATCTCCTTAGCCTGCTTGTCTCCCGGGTTCTGGGCATCGATTCCACTTTGTCTCCGTCCCGACCTATCCCCCCCCTGCTATTCCTGTGGATCGGTAGGATCCCCCCCTGGGGAGCACATGCGGCTGTTTCGATTGTGGGTTGCCTTGTGGACTTGTTTTCTCGTTATTTATATAAAAATGAAACCGTTGTGTGGGGTCCGAATGGTGCGGCTGCCGACGCTTCTCTCCACTCCTGTGATCTCTCTTCTGCCGCAGCGTGTGTTCCACTGCTTGTATTATATGCTCTTCCAGTTTGCTAGCGGCCGGCCTGAAGGTTGTAGGCCCATCTTTGTATATCTTTTGGATTCTGTAATAAACGGTTTAAAAAAAAAAAAAAAAAAAAGTTACATTTTATATGTCCTGGTAGTGAAAAATACTCATATTTGTTTTTCACTACTGCAGGGAATACCTCTTGTATAGGATAACAGTGAGTTGCATCATTACATTTAATTAGTGCCAACTTTTGATTAGGCGCAAGTCGGAATTTAAAGTTTAGTGTCTGAGAAATTGTAATTAATTCAAAATCCTCTTTAATGGTAAAGTGTTATTTTAGGTCACAATTTTGAAAATGACACTTTTAGAAAGTTGGCATTTACCTGCCCTAACTATTTGGTGTCTGCAGCCTGTTCCTGGGTCACATGACTGGGTTTCATTGGCAGCTGGATTTGTTTATTTCACCCAGAGAGCCGCTTGTTGCAGGATTGTTTCCAGTCAATCCCATCACATCAGACGTAAGTCTTTGCAGACTTTAAATTTGTTTGTTTGGTGACAAAGACAGAGCTCTGGATTAGCATATTCCACTTCATTCAGGAAAAAGCTACTAGGTATGTGGAGACCGGATCTTCCTGTGGGAAGAACACTCAACAGAGTCTGCCCAAGAATCCTGTGAGACCATGGCAGATGAGCCTATGGTGGTTATGGCACAAGAACAACAGGCCTGAAAGGACAAAGCGTGAGACTTTAATAAGTCGTAATAGTGTTTAATAAACAGGGAAGGTGTCAGGGAACTTTCTGTTATGTTATGCTATGTATATTTTGTAAGGAACCCTATCAACCGTGAGGATATCCTGGCGCAGAGCAAGTGTGTGCGCCTAGCTCTGCAAAGGGCAGGTAGTTAATTGCAAAGACAGTTCTGCAGCTTCTTGTGGAATGCAAGAAGAGAAGAGGAGGCCATGATGTGCAGTGGGAGGTCGTCCAATGCTTTGATGTGCAAGAATTCCCGCCCTTCTGATCTGGTTCTGTGTAAGAGCGGAATGTATGTGAGTTGGAGCCCTGTGGAGCAGCATTGTTTTTTTGGTTGGTGGAAGGAGATGTGGCAGTAAAGGTAGGTGTAGCCTAAGTTGTATTGTGCTTCGAAAGCGTGTCTGAGGAGTTTGAAATGAGCATGTTTGTGTATCGGGAGCCAGTGGAGCTCCCTGAGGTGTGGTGCTAAGCAAGTTCTGCGAGGTTGTGAATCAGTGTTGTTGCCATGTTCTGAATGGTTTATAGTCTTCTGGTGATGTGCTTGATGATGTCAGCATACAGGGTTTTGCCATAATCCAACTTGCTTGTGAATAAGGCATGCATGCCGGTGTTCCTGGTGTTGCTTTCGAGCCGTTTGAAAAATGTCCTCAGCATCTTCCTGTTGTGGAACCAGCATGAAATACGGTGTTGACTTGTGTGGTCATGTCCAGTTTATTGTCAATGATGAGCCCGAGGTTCCCAAGCTGCTTGCTGATTGTGGGTCAGAGTGCGGCCAGCTGCCAAGTGGAGTCCCATGGTGAGGTGTTCTTGCCAAAGTACACTACTTCTGTCTTGTCGGTATTGAGCGTGAGGCAATCGACTTTCATCCAGTTAGTGACTTCAGACACGCAGGTGGTGAACTTGTTTCTTGAACTGGGAATATCATCCGGGCAGGAGAGTTAGAGTTGTGTGTCATTGGCGTAGGAAAGGGTATTGATATTGTGTGTGTGGATGACATCGGCCAGAGGAATCATGCATGTGTTGAGTGGGGCTGAGAAATGAACCTTGAGGCATTTCGCAGATGAGTTTGCAGGCTTCTGAGGAGTTAGGTGCCAAGCTAACAGCTTGTGTTCTATCTGTTAGGAGGAAGCAGATCAAGCATAGAGTGGGTCCTTAGATGCCAATCCCATGCAGGCACCTGATGAAGATGGGATGTGAGACAGTGTCAAATGCTACAGAAAGGTCCAAAGCAATGATGACTGCTGTATCTCCTTTGTCACTAATCACGTGGATGTCATCTGTGGTGGCGATAAGTGCTGTCTCTGTACTGTGGTTGGGCATGAATCTTGAATGTGTGGAATCGAGGAGCTGGTAGAAGTTGAAGTACTCAGAGAGGCATAAGTATTCTAGCTTCTTTAAGACCTTGGCCGAGTATAGTGGGAGGGAGATGTGCTTGTAGTTGGTGAGGATGGCTGGGCCTGCAAATGGTTTCATGAGCAGGGGCATGACTGTGGCTTGTTTCCAGTTGTCCAGATATGTGGTTGAGTCAATGGAAGCATTGAGTATTGGTGTTAGTACTCTACTGATATTAGGATTCCTTTGGGGATTGTGTTCCACTTGTGCTCCATTTGGTTGCAGTAATGTTTTGTCAGCCTGAGCTACTCTATAGCTATATAAAGTGGCAGAACATGGGGAAGGACCAACATGAGAATGTGCTTATATGCACTAAACATATGAATGTTACAAAATAAGATTCATTCAATCAATAAATAAGCTTTTTGGGAAGGTTCTGGTTCAAGTGTATATATTGTTGTATTCTGATGAGTTATACCAGTATTATCATGTGGAGGTGACAGTGTTAATTGTTTTTGCAGTTTTGTGCTTAAGAGAAGCCAGGATTTCAGCGTATGCAGTGACCCAGCTGTTAAAGTAGGTATGATGCCAGATTTCTGTCAGTGGCAAGGCACTCAGGTTATCTTTTTAGGCTTCTCCCTAGTTTGCCATACGCCACATGCTTTACTAAGGTTCTGATGTAGTCTCTTACCTGTGATGGCTGTTTCAAGACGGACCTTCATTCCACGAATTTAGCAGAACTTCCAATCCATTGCGGTGTCTGCTCACCTTCTTTGATGATCAAATGTGTATCCATCCAGGCAGGCTCTCCTTCCTTTGGCTGCAGTCGGGTTCGAGCTACCAATCAGCTCCAATGGTGGGTCACCAAAATGTTGCTTGAACATGAAATACCATGAAAAAAACAAGAGACAAGAGGAGTTTGGCAAAACAGGAACAGTTTGTTTAATTAAACAGTATGGCCGGGAGAACAGTTACAGGCATACGGTCTGAGGACTGTCTCAACTTACAATCGATATGACATGGGTTTTTATACAATTCATTGATTGCCATAAAATAGTACCAGCGATCCTTTATTGGAAAGGAATGTGAATCTCTGTCTTTGGAGGCATAAATTAATGTATTTGATGAGAAATCCAGGTCGGCCTCGACCTTGCGTGGACACAATGCGGCCAGTTGATGACATTTCCAGAAGTCTGACATGGGTAGTGCATGATCACTGCATGTACTGTGTGTGCTGTGTCCTGATTGGCTATGTGTTCCTAACTTCATGTGGCATCTGACTGTATGGAGTTTTGGAAACGTGCGTCCCTTCCGGCCATGTGTGCGTTATTCAGCTGTCTTCTCTTTTCCTAACGCCCATTGCCCTTTACTTTCAGGGTTTCGTTCTGCTATTCATGCTTGTTCACGTATTGGCAGACTACATCCAGAAGGGAGGGGCAGATTGTCATCAGACTCTGTCATTAAAGATCTGCAAATCCTGACATAAGCCATACCCCACCAATTGTGTATTAAGTTATAAATAATTATATATGTGAACTATGTGTCTGTGTGTAAGAAAAGTTGAAAATGTTGCCACACAAGAAGATATTTCATTGTTATAAACAAGCGTTAATTAGCCATTACTTTGGTGTTGGCTTGTGGGACATCTTTTAGTTTATCAAGGAGGCTTCAATTGCTTTAAGGTGTTTGTTAGAGGATTTAGAAGGACAAAATAAGGCCTAGGGGATATGTTGGTTATCTATTACAATATATTATTTGTTCAGCCGAGTCTGGATATGAGACCCTTATAGGATAAGACCAAATGAACCAACATGACAGTACACCACAGCAGTTGGTGTATGGAGAAGCTTGAATGGATTTTTGCCTGCGCAAGAAGAGGTACACCAGGAAATCTTTCCTGGAAACTAGAGGCGTTGGAGAGTGTGACGCAAAGTTGATGTCATGGAAATGGCAGCCATCTTGAGAAGCTGAATAAGACTCAGTTCAGTGCTTCAGGCTAGTCATAGCATGATGTATGGTGCACGCACAACGTATGTGACCAGCGACCGTCTTTTGTTTCGTCTGGTGAGTCAACAGTTCAGCTGTATGGTGATGCTGATCCATAAAAGTTTCTTTGTTTTAGCTTAGACCTGCAGAAATGTATGTCAGGGCTTGGTGATCAGCACACCTTTTTGTTCACTTGGTATTTTACAGCGCTCGAAGTGGTGATGTGCACACCTTGAAGGAGTAACCTTGATGTGCATACTGACAATTAACTTTAGTATAAAATCGTGCACTGCCTTACTGTAGTGTAAAGTATATCAGTTGTGGCGTGCTCCTGGGTTTCACTCCCTGCTGGAGAGTGTGTTTGGACTATCTCTATGGTAGCATCCCCACATCCATGGGGTGTCTTCCTGGGCACTGGTCAAAAAGCTGAAAACAACAGTTTATCTTTTCTTAAATCAACACTCTTCTCAAATGATTGTTTTCCAAAAAGTTCTTCGTAGTTTTAATTCTTTATTTCACAAGCATGTGCTTGTGTTCAAAACTTCATATCCCACAATGCATTATTTCTGGGTTGATCAATCCAACATCGTTGCCTTCATCCCTATGCATTTCGGCATAGCGCCTTTGTAAGGGGAATGTCTATAAGATCAAGATTAATGTTTATTTAATAAGGAGAATCTCCACCTAAATAATATAACCACCTAGCCTTAAATGGTGTCTCAAAAGGTGTCTAAATACCATGCGTTCTGTGTGTGACCTCTATCACGGTTTACGTGAGATTCAGTGCTCTTTAACTCGAAGTGCCTATTAGAAGCAATTGCTTGCCGCTTCTGCCAACGTGTATTGCATGCTGCTGTTACAAACTAAACTGCTCTTTAAGTCGGAGTGCTTGTGTAAAAAAACAGTTACACGCCGCTAGTACCGGCGTGTGTAGCGTAATATCGTTAAAGCTTCCAGTGCGTGGCTAACCATGTTCCAAAAATACCCTCCCGCTCTATTAGTTAACAATCCCCAATTTGCCTGGCTTACCGGTATATGGAAGTTACGCGCCACTCATTTCTGAAGCTGCCGCGTTAACAGTGTTCTGCCATGCCTTTCTGTTAAATGGTGAATGACGTGTTACGTGCTAGCGTTCTGTCCTAGACATAGAAAGCGGGCTGGAGGATCAATATGTTAATAAAGTTGTGAATTAAACAACGTCTTCTAGAAATGGCTCAGTGAATTAATAACTGTGCTCATGTGCGATATTCATGTCAATTCAAGCGATGCTACAGTTGGTGTTAATGTGGCTCATCAAGTATATAAAGGTTTGAATTGCCATTCATACATAACGTTCATACATGAATGTCATGCCATAATGTAGTGGAGGGGCCACTATGAGTGATGTGGGGATGTAGACATACTGACAATTAATCATTAGAGGTACTTGCTGTAAAGTCATTCTGTACCCTGGGTCCTTCAAATACTCACAAAAACCATCACAAGGAGGGGGGGGGGGACGAGCCCACCCAAATTCAAAGGGAGGGGGTATCAGGGAAAGAATGGTAGGTTCTTTGATCCCTCAAACGTGGGTAAGTGCTTTGACTGTAACCAGCCAGGGCACACAAAGGGAGATGTTGTCAGCACCAAGAAGCTCCTCCCTAAGGGGCCATCCACAGGGATTGCTAGTGTAAGTGTAGGGGTGGAGATTGGTGCCCCAGAGAGAGGTAGTCAGGGGGTGGAAGCAACCTTAGTGTCCCTGGGTGGAGTGAATATTGAAACCCTTGCTGCTGACAAGTACAGGCAGAGGCCTTAAGTGAATGGAAAGGTTTAGGCCATCCGAGACACAGGGGCTAGTGTAAGTATGGTACTGGATGAGCTGGTTCCTCAGACAGCACTACCAAACTCCATCCTATGGCTGTGGTGGATTTGGAATGGGAAGGAGTGACAGGCCCTATGAAGGTAGCTGTGCCAAAGGTGCTCCCTGTCCAGTATTTACTGGGCCATGATATTGAAGCCTCTGAGTGGTCAGAGGTAGAGAGAGGACTCCATATGAAAATATTGGAGCTCCCTCAGTGGGTATGTGCTGTGACTAGGTCACAGACTAGCCAGAAGGGAGGGGCTGGACACTTAGACCCTGAATCAAAGGGCCAAGCTTCCAAGGACTAGTTTGGTGAGCAAGCCCAGGAAACTCCAGAGGTGCAGGAATAATCTAATCCTGATGGGGAGGATATGGCCTCTAAGGGAGAGACTCCATACCTTCCAGAGCTGTCATATTTGGCTGAACTGACAGGAGCAGGTGGACCCTCCAGATTGCCTCTCAGCAAGAGGAGGGGTCTGACAGTGGGTTTCATAGAATCTATTGGGAAGATGGACTGCTTTATACTGAGGCCAGAAACCTCAAGAAGGGGTGCACCAGGAGGTTGGCGGTCCCCTAGGGATACAGAGAGTTTATCCAGACTTTGGGTCATGGTATCCCCTTGGCAGGACATTTGGGACAGACAAAGACATGGAACCGATTGGTGAACCATTTCCACTGGCACCATATGTCTGAAAAGGTAAAGGAGTTTTGCAGCTCCTGTGTCACCTGTCAGGCTAGTGGAAAGGCTATCTGACTGCTATATGGGGTGAGTGTGGTGTCAACTGCAAGTTCACTACCCGCTATCACAAGCAAATGGTCTAGTTGAGAGATTCAACAAAGCCCTGACGGGCATGATTCATGGGTTGTCAGAGAAACTCAAGAGGAGATGGGATGTTCTCCTCCCATGCCTACTGTTTGACTACAGAGAGGTGCCACAGAAAGGGGTTGGTTCAGTCCCTTTGAGTTGTTGTTGGACACCCTGTGAGGGGGACATTGAGCATGCTGAGAGAGTCTTTAGAGAAGCCTCTTAAAGAAGCAAAGGACAATGTGCTTGACTAGGTGCTAGGCCTCAGATCTAGAATGGCAGTGTACATGTACAAGGCAAACAGGAAACTGGAGGCCAGCCAGGAGCTCATGAAGCACTAGTATGATCAGAAGGCTACTATGCCTGCGTATACTCCAGGACAATTGATGTGGGTGTTGGAGCCTGTGGCTCTCAGGGCCCTCCATGACAAGTGGAGTGTTCCCTTTCCAATCTTAGAAAAGAAGGGCGAGGTTACCTATTTGGTTGACCTTGGCACCCCCAGGAACCCTCATAGGGTCCTGCATGTGAATAGATTGAAACCCCACCATAACAGGGCAGATATGACCATGTTACTGGTCCCTGATGAGGGAGTGGAGGAGGCCTGACCTCCTCTCCACTAATGTGCAAGATGGGTCAGTGGAGGGAGTAGTACTCTGTCCAAAGTTGACAGACCAGCGGCAAAGAGACTGTAAGCAGTTGCTGGAGCGGGTTTGCTGGCCTGTTCTCTTTGACCCCAGGCATCACTGAGTGGTGTGTGCACCACATTGACACTGGTGAGAAGCCTACCTGTCAAAAATAAACTGCACCGGTTGTCTGACCATGTCAGAGACAGCATTAAAATTGAGGTTGCTAAGATGCTGGAATTGGGGGTAATTGAACCATCTGAAAGTCCATGGGCCAGTCTAGTGGTGCTGGTGCCCAAACCTAATCCACAAGGGGGCCAAGGAGTTAAGGCTCTGTAGTGATTGCAGAGGATTGAATGCAGTCACAAAGAATGATGCTCACCCTATACCTAGAGCTGGTGAGCTCATTGGTAGGTTAGGGGCTGCTAAGTACCTGAGAACTTTTGATTTGACTTCAGGTTACTGGCAGATTGTCCTCACTGCTGGAAAAAGTACAGGTCAGCATTCTCCACACCAGAGGGACATTATCAGTTCAAGGTTATGCCCTTTGGCTTAAAGAATGCACCTGCAACCTTCCAAAAGTTGGTGAACAGGGTCTTATCTGGGTTATACCAGTGCAGTGCAGCTTACATGGATGATATAGCTGTATATAGTTTTTTCAGGGGGGGGTCACTTAAGCCACCTAAAGGATGTTCTTTAGGCCATGCAGCAGGCAGGCCTGACTATTAAGGCAAATAAGTAATAAATAGGGAAGAGTTATGTGGTGTACCTGGGCCACCTGGTAGGCGGAGGCCATGATGAAAAATGTCACCGTTGGGTGAGTGAAGGTTCTCGTTTTCACAAATGCATGTGTCTGTTCCTCCACATTTACAACCTAGTATTCAGTTCAGTAGTTAGGCCATCTGGTTACTTTCTGTGAGTATAATATTGTGGAGTGGTACCGTGGATGGTGAAAATTCCTCCAAATAGAACCCTATTAGTGTGATTATAGGTGGAGGCTATGTACAGCCTCTCCAGGCCAAGGTTCAAACTATTTTGGATTGGACAGCTCCTGTTACCCAGACTCAGGTCAGGGCATTCCTTGGACTGACAGGGTATTATAGAAGGTTTGTTCACAATTATGGGACCATTGTGGGGCCGTTAACAGACCTCACTTCTAAGAAGTGGCCCCAAAAGGTGTATTGGATCCCAGAGGGTCAGAAGGCTTTTGACACTCTGAAAGCTGCTATGTGTTCAGCACCAGTGTTGATGGCCCCTGACTACACAAAATAATGTGTGGTTCAGACAGATGCTTTAGAACAAGGGATTGGGGCCGTGTTGTCACAGCTAAATGAAGCAGGCCTTGATCAGCCAGTTGCCTATATTAGCAGGAGACTTCTTCCCAGAGAGAGAGAATTTTGCCGCGGTTTGGTCCCTGAAACAGTTGAGGCCATATTTGTTTGGGACTCACTTTCATGTTCAAACTGACCACAGGCCTCTCAGATGGCTCATGCAGATAAGAGGGGAGAATCCCAAGCTGTTAAGGTGGTCCATTTCCCTACAGGGAATGGACTTTACAGTGGAACACGGACCTGGGGTTGTCTATGCCAATGCAGATGGATTTTCCACTAAGCTGATGAGGACTACCAGGCTATAGGTTAGTAACCCATCACCTTTTGTTTGGGGGGGGGGCTATGTTGGAAAGTCGTCCTGTGCCCTGGGCACCCCCAACTTTTTGCTGACTCTTACTGGTGGTGACTGACTCTGACTGGCCCTGGGCTCTGCCTAACCAGGGCCAGTGCTATGCTGAAAGGGACAAATTCAGAATACAGTGAAAACACCTACATACACTAGGGTACACTATGGTTTGGGGTACCCCTGTGATTGGCATGACCTACCCTATATGTTCCTAGTACCTAATAGGGCAGGGGGATTAAAACTACCTATCAGTCACTAGTATATAATGGGGCATGACAGTTTAAAGGCCAGCAGCCCTTTCTGCACTTGTGTGCACTGCTGAAGCCTGAGTTCAGTTTAAAAGTGGCCCTGTGTTGTAGGATTCTTTTAAAAACTAAATTGTGCCCAATCTCAACATTGGTGTTTGGGGCACTTACAAATGGTTGACCTACAATGTTTGGGCATATTAGGTACCCCCAGGGTCTACCCTAGGTGTCCCAGGAGTGGGGGGTCAGGTATGTATAAGTAGGTCCCTTATAATGCCCTGGGTTAAGTAAAACTGTACATTTCTCTCCCCAAATAGTGATAAAGTGTTGCCCAAAATCGACTTTGGTGGTAGGGGCACTGTGGAGGGAGGATCTGCAATATTTTTATATATTCAGAAACCCTAAAGTCTCCCCCTAGGTGTTCCTGGGGTGGGGGTCCTGTAGATGTATGTAGAGTACTTAGTATGCTGGAAAATGGCCCAAGTCATTTCTCCCATTGCAAATCCTCTGCCACATAGGTTAACATGGCACGAAGTTATTAACTAATAACTCTTGATAGGAGAAGGCTAAAAGTACCATTCAAAGACTTCCAATATGATATTGATTATATTGATTTCTCCTACAATGTACATACAAGAAGTTAAAAGACTTTCTTGTCTGTAAGGCCAGATTCAGCCTTCCAGTGGTCTGGCCTGATTGGTCAGAGTTAAGTGGATTAGCCAGGCTGCTTTGAAGAGGTGATAAAGAGTTCCTGGGGTTGATCAGCTCTGCTGGGAGGGCAGTGTTGTGTTACACAGGAATGCCAGAGGAGGGGGAGGAGTCCTAAACAATGGACTTCAAGTCATGTAGTATATTGTTTCCACGGTCCTGAGGGATCAGGGTGTCATGTTCAATAGTTGCCAAGAACTATTCTCTCCTTGCTAAGAGGAGTTTCTAGTGGCACTGAGAGCTAGCTGGTACACAAGGCCAACATATCTGGTGGGGGTGTTCAGAATCAGTCTGACACCAATCCTACAGTGTATGCTGTCCGAACGTGCAGATCCTATATAGGTTTTAAAGGAACTACACGACATGGTGCCACCAACGTTGGTTGGGTACTTATTTAACAGTAGAATCTGAGTAGTTGTAATGGGTGGGCACAAACTCTGCCACAGATGAGTAGGCAAAAATCCTATTTACTGGCTGTTGGTTAATCAAGCTTGAAGGACACATTGTTCCTAAAATGTGCAAAACACCTTATCTTAGTTCCCTTGAAAATTTCTTCTTCTTTAAAAACAATGACTGAAGAAACAGGAAACGTAGATAGAGTTGTTCCCATTGCAGAATATGTTAGAAATGCACTAACTCATTCTTCAAAAAGAACTGATAAAACTTTACAGAAAAATGACACATTTTGTCATGAGGACACTTCCGGTCCAGCCGGCAACGGTTACAACAAACACAAATACTGGTCAAAAAACAGCAACTAAAATCACACCACAAACTTTACACGCAGTAATGGGTAAAATGCATGCAAAAACTGAACAAATGCCATTCTGGGTAGCTCAAAAAATAACACAGCTAGAAGCAGTATTCCTGAATACTAGCCTGTATGAAAAACATAGAATGCTGACAATCAGCTTGCCCATGGGGATAACACCACAGATAGAGGATTGTACCTCCTGGGGTACAGTTTTTGCTGCCATATATACCAGAACACATGGTATCCCGTCATTATCAGTAATACCAGATGCATTAAGACAAATACAAAATGAGTACAGAGCAGAACCGAGGGACTTAGGGATGAAATTAGTACGTAATTATGCCCAGGTATCAGCCATAATATTAACAAATATTAAAGGGAAAGCAGCATCAGTGGCAATCTGTCAACGGCTAAGGGAGTTCAGTCCTTTACAACAGGAACATGAATTACTGAAAATCATTGAGACCTCGTATGCAGAGTTGGGCAGAGACAGTTTGGGTGAGAAAGCAATAAAACCTCAACTGATGGGTAATCCCGAGGAGGACACCTTTAAGCAGGCACGTACTTCTTCGAAAAAGAAGTGGAACGATAAGAAAAAACTGAAAAATAAAGAAAACAGTTTTCAATCCAGAGGTAGATCTCCTCCATAGGAGCCCTCTGAAAGGAGGTATAACCTCAGGAATATGGACAATATTAGGAAACCTGGATACTGATACACTTTCCTCTCGTTCCTTTAAGGGTTCAATGAAAAACTTCGAGAAGGTGGGACGGTCAGACAGACAAGAAGAGCGTACAGAGCCCAAAGACAAGCAGTACGCTCAAAAATATACTTCCAAAGAAGATAAAACCAAAACAAAACTTCAGTTCAAAAAGAAGAAGGCTGCAGGTCTAAAGATCAGAGGGGTCCTTTGTTTTGTAGGACTAAAGATCAGACATGGCCAGAATTCTGGAGACTCAACTACTGAACTGGGAATGGGCTCTGACGATGCTAGACCGTGCGGCAGAAGTAACAATAGCTTGCCAGAACCTGATGGAATTTCTGGTGACAGCGTACTTGAATGATTATATCACTGTGGAAACACCTGATACTAGGGTAAGTGTCCCACATAAGTTATATGAAATAACACTCCAAATGGAGGGGGACAAACCCAGGAAAGTAAGAGGTCTCTTTTGGGAGAACCTGACGTTTGGTTATGATATTCTATTAGCTGAACAAGATTGGCCACCAGCATTAGTCGTGGATAGTCCTAGGTGGGAAACGGTAATATCACCATCCTTTTCCGACCCTGTTCCCAAATATCTAAACTATAGGTATGCATTGGAGTGGGCAGTAGCCCTTGCCCTGGCATTATATAAAAATCATGTTGGGTGGGATGAGGATTCAACCCCCCACATAATTCCATTAAAAACTACTCCAACTCCACAGAGGCAGTATCCGATAAAGCAAGAAGCAAGAAAAACAGGTCAGGGAGATCTTAGATCAACTTGAATACAAAGGGGTGATTGGAACTTGCACCTCTCAACTAAATAATCCTTTGTTTTCCGTAATGAAACCTGACAACTCATATCGTCTAATGTTAGATTACAGACATTTAAACACTTGCACGAAGACATTTGCAGTACAAAATGCACGCAGCGCCGCACTAATGAATAACATTGTGCGGAAAAAAACACAAAACAACACTAGATATCTTAAATTGATTTTTTTGCCAAATATAGCCCCTGAAAGCAGGTATTTAACTGCATTCTCCACGTTAGGCTCTCAGCGACAATTTTGTAGACTCCCCCAGGGGTATAGGAACAGCCCAGGGTTATTTTCAGCCAGAGTAACTAAATTACTTCAAAATCTGGATGAAGAGGCATCGTCCTATGTGGATGATATTTATCTAATGGATGATGACCTGGATGAACACTTGAACGGAGTAAATATGATAATATTGGGATTTGCCTCTGAGGGCTACAAATTTAATTTAAAAAAATCAAAGATAGCCCACCTCAATGTCCGCTTTCTGGGACATGAGCTTTCAAGTTAAGGAAAAAGCTTAGCAGCTAACTTTTTGGAAAGGTGTGCACTGCTAAAACCTCCGAAATCATTAAAAAAAAGTACAATCAATACTGGGATTCCTGAACTTTGGCACAACATACATTTTGGATTACGCAGAAAGAGTTAAACCTTTCTACGATTTGATAAGACCTGACTTTTCAGTAAGACAATGGACACAGGAACACACAGATATTCTTCGCTCCCTACAAGCTGATATGATAGCTTCAAAACACTTACAGACACACGGAAATGTACGCAACTTAGTGATCCGTGCAGTAGCGGGTCAATAAGGATACACCTACCTAACATATAATGAAGTTGAAACAGTACCAATAGCATACAAATCACATTTGTACACAAATGCTGAGATGCGCTCAACTGAAAAGATTCTTACAGCAGTACAGACTGCTGTAGTAAGAGAAAGTATATAAGAAATTTTTTTACCTATGCCTCTGGTGACTTCAACACTTATTCATATGAAGTAAGATAAACGAAAATTAATACGTTTATCCAAGCAATGATTTATGCCTTTTATTTATTTTATTTTTTAAATTAATATCTTTGATCACAAAAAGAACACATAATAAACTACACGAAATACCACATTGATATTTACACAATGAATGTGAACAACTTGAAAAATGTGTTTTGACATACAATTATAAATAAACTCATAATAATCAAACATTGAAACCATCAAATGCAATGTCACAAAAAACAATCATTATATACACAATACGAAATGCAAAGTGATGGAACTTTACTTGGACTTGAGGGAGAGACCACACAGGGTCCCCACATCATTTATCATGACATTGGCTGAAATATCCCTTCGAAACAATTATTTTAAGTTTGAGGGTGATTTTTTTTATACAGATTAAGGGTACTGCTATGGGTTGTCCATATGCGCCGGAAATGGCGGTTCTGTATATGGTAGGGGTGGGCGGAATTGGCGGAAGGCACTTCCGCCAATTCTCGCGAGAATGCAAGCAATTTCCGCGATCACGCGATATTTCCGTGATCGCGGAAATTGGTGCTTCCGGCCTGCCGCTGCCGCCCGCTACAGGTTGCGGGTCCCTCGAGTCAGCTGTCCATCGTAGTGGGGGAAAGGGCGGAAGATGTTGCCCACCGCTGGTGTGTGGGGCGGGGCTTCCATGCAGTTCACATGCCGCCCGTGGGCCAGAGACGCCGCGGGCCAGAGACCGATCAGAGCAGCTGGTGTCAGGAACTACACGGGGATTGCGCGACAGGTAAGGACCGTCACCACAGCTAGTTTTTGACGGTCGATATGGGGAGAACAGCACACCTGCCCAGCCTCGACCTAGCTCCAGAATGTATTGTGCCGATGAATGCGTTACTGAATTTGAGCTTCAACTCGGGCACCTGCTTTATTTATATCTGCAAGTGCTTGGCCAGGCAACAATTTCCGTTCCCTCCCGGAAATTGCGACAATTCGGCATTTCCGCGTTCCGGTCGGAACGCGGAAATGTCGAATTGTCGCAATTTCCGGGAGCGGAACGGAAATTGTCGCCCACCCCTAGTATATGGCCCAGTACGAAGAGAGATTTATACACAACAACAATCCATTTAAAAACAACATGCATCAATGGCTGAGGTATATTGACGACGTCTGGCTCCTGTGGCAGGGGAGCCAGACCGAGTTGAATCATTTTTTTGACTGGTTGAATTCAAGGCATAATGATATAAAATTTTCCATCGAGTCCAGTAAAACAAGGATGACTTTCCTTGATGTTGCAGTATATCCCCAGAACCAAAAATTGACAACCAGCCTTTACAAAAAAGAGACAGACAGGAACACTATACTTCACTATACAAGTTCGCATCCACAGTGCCTAAAGGAGAACCTCCCCTATGGGCAGCTGTTGCGGATTAGGAGAAATTGTACAGATCTGGCAGAGTTTGAGGACCATGCAATGTCATTCTGTAAGGAAATGGAAAAGAGGGGTTACCCTAAGAAACTTCTTAAGCATTCCATAAAAAGAGCAAGGTTCACCCCTAGGGAAAATTTGTTACAGAAAAAGGAAAAGACAGAAATGGACAAACTCGTATGTGTTACAACATATGGGGCCCACACTAACAAATTTAGACAAATCATCTTAAGGAACTGGCATTTGCTTGAAAGTTTGGAACATCCTTTAGCTAAACCCATTTTCGCCATGCGCAAGAATCCCAGCATTGGCCAACAGATAATAAGAGCAGACAGTTACATCCCTAAACCAAAGAGCGACTTGATTACCAAGTGGAATCTAAAACCCATTTGTGGGCACCATAAGTGTGGTAACTGCGTGTCCTGCCCTGCTACTATAGAAGGAAGTTTATTTGAACACAATGGAGTAAAATGGAGACATGAAAATTTTACAAATTGCAAGACTAGGAACGTTGTTTATGCAGTGGTATGCTCTTGCAATAAATTGTACATTGGAAAGACAAGCCAACAGATTAATGTGAGAATTACACAGCACAAATCTCGAATTAGGAGAAAAGTCCTTACAGCGCCTATAGTAGAACATTTTCTAGCTGTTGAACACAGCGAAAATGAACTGCGTTGGACAGTTCTTGCATGGATTGATTCAAAATCGACATGTATTGAGACCGCTCTATTGCGGAAAGAGGCATATTTAATTATGAAATTCGATAGCATCAACCAGGGCCTCAACTGCATGAGCGAGCTAAACAGAGTCTAGAAGACTCATGAGCTGTAATCAAATATCTGGTGCGGTTGTCAGCTTCTGGACTTGTATCTCTCTAATAAAGCATTAATGGGATCAATATCGATATGTTTGTAAACATAACCGACCTGTGATATTGAAAAATGTTACCTTGGGTAATTGGATTGAAACACATGACTTCAATAAACTACATCTCCCAGAAGTCAATACAAATGTAATTAGATCATCTCCTCCTGTGATTGGTCAGAAATGCATCATGTGACACTGATGCACCATCACATGATGTGCTAATCAGCTCGGCGAGCTGCTAGCAACAATGGAGACAGATCCCATTTGAAACCTTGAGCCTGAAATCTTGAGCTTGAAGCTTCTTTAGGTGAGCAAAATAGAGTTTGCATTTGAATTCAAGTGAGTTTAGCCAAAAAACGATTTTTACAAATTCTTACATTTGTTTGCTCTTGCAGCCACGAACTACTTTTAAAGAGAGTGAAGGATCGTTATTTGTTACAACACTTCCTCTGTGGGACCACGTCTTTGGCCCCCCTTCTTGAGTGAGTAAATAACTTGTGCTTAGTTGTCACGTTTTAAACTCATTCAAACAGACACCGCGAATTTGCGTGTAACATTTCTCTTGCAGAATTATAGATCTGCGGTTTAAAAATCTTCTTGGCCCCGCAATATTGAAAATCAGTTTGGCAACCACTGTGTGTTATACATTGCTGATGGTTACATGCAACCGGCATAATGCAGGTATGTGACCACCAACTTGTACAGATAGAAAAACAATTAGGGCTTTGGGAAGCGCCTGTTTTTAATAAAAATTTTAATTCTTTTTTTCATCCCTCCCTTTTTTGTCACAATCAGTCTGTTCGTGAGAAAGATTAATCCAGCCCTTATGAGAGTGCGGCAATTGATTTAACCGGCACTCGAAACGCGTCGGCAGATAAAGGAATTCAACTCCTTGGTTAAATATTACAAGGCAGACAAAGGAATCTAACTTCTTGGTTAAATATCACAAATATACTCCCTTGTGTCCCTGATATTTAAGGGATTTGATTGATTCCAAATATAAGGGTGTTAGTTGTCCAATCTATCAATTTGTTTGACAACTTTGCATTTCGTATTGTGTATATAATGATTGTTTTTTGTGACATTGCATTTGATGGTTTCAATGTTTGATTATTATGAGTTTATTTATAATTGTATGTCAAAACACATTTTTCACGTTGTTCACTTTCATTGTGTAAATATCAATGTGGTATTTCGTGTAGTTTATTATGTGTTCTTTTTGTGATCAAAGATATTAATTTAAAAAATAAAAGGCATAAATCATTGCTTGGATAAACGTATTAATTTTCGTTTATCTTACTTCATATGAATAAGTGTTGAAGTCACCAGAGGCATAGGTAAATTTTGTTCTTATATAGTATAACTAGACCTACCTACCCTCTAATCCTTTGGGCTAAACCCCTCCTTTTTTGACAGTAGTAAGAGAAAGAGCACTGGCTCAGGGAAAGCGAATAATCGTCGTAACCCCAGTACCGGCCTTGGAGGCTGCTACAAAGGCTAGCATTCTGAACGCCAAAGCCTTACATCTGAGATGGATACAATGGGCTAATTCTTTTACTGCAACTGATGTAGAATACAGGTACGACCCAACTCTAAAAATACAGGCATTCCTGCAATATGAGAGGTACGACCAAAGTCTAAATAACACAGGCATTCCTGCAATACGAACAAGAATATCCTCTCCATAATGAAATATTGCCTCTTGATCAGTATGAATATATGATTTACACTAGCAGATCTGCTCAGCCGGCCATTGGGAATAAACAACAATACTGCGCAGCATGCACAATCGTTAAAGGTTGTATGCAGGATGGAAAGTTTCATCCTAGTTATACAAAAACCTAGTCTCTAGAAGACTGCACGGCGCAGCTGGCAGAATTAAAAGCTGTGTTTTCTGGCATTGGTAAATACGGATCAAGAACTCCCCACACTAATCATGTTTGATTTATTTTACTTTGTACAGTCATACAATGAATACTTACACCACTGGGGACAAAATGGATTCAAAGATGCAAAAGGTGGCGCAATTAAGCACAAAACGTTATGGGAACAGGTAGTAGAGTTGAAAGACAAACTACTAAGGGCTCACGTGATGTTTGTTCACGTTGAAAGGAATTCATTGGCTGATGAAGCTGCAAAGGAGGCTGTATGCATGGCTTCCGTAACTGCAATAACTTGTTTGAAAACGAGAATAGACGGTGAGATTATAGGTGGCAAATATTGCTACACACAATAAAACGCCACTACCAAAAAGATTTCCACTCAAGTACTCCTACAAGTTAGATACAAATAATGTTTCATTTGCTCAGATTCCTGGAGTGGGGGATAGAGTAATACCAAATATGGATCGTAGGTTAGGTTTAACCTTGGTCGCACATGCATGAGACACGGCGACTATTTTCTTACTGAAATAACGCTATTAGTGGCCAAGATTAACAAAGCAGACTAAGGACTATGGGCCATATGTAGGTAGCATCACATTTACCGATTCATAAATACCGAATTTTACCGATCCGGTATTTATGAATCGGTAAATGTGATGTAGGTAATGATTCGGTAAATTTTACCGAATCGGAAAAAGTCGGTAAATATGAATCGGTATTTACCGATTCGGTAATGGGGCATACCTTCCCATTGATTCCTATGGGCCTGGAGGCCCATAGGAATCAATGGGAAGCCAGTCACCATTACCGATTCGGTAAATACCGATTCGGTAATGGGGGAGCATATACTAGGGTGGAAGGGTGTCACATTGACACCCTGTTGCACCCCTGATTCTTGCATGTGTGCACATGTGGCACACATACATGCCCTAAGGGCATGTATGTCTGCCACATGGCACTCTTACATCTGCAAAATATTGCGTTTTGCAAGGTATTCGTTATTTATCACCAACCTGTATTTGGTGGTAAATAACGAATTCTTAATACTAATTTGCACTTGTTAGAGTGCTCCCTACATTCAGGATTCGGTATTTACCGATTCGGTATTTTACCGAATCGGTAATTTACCGAATCCTGAATTATGCCTCCTACATCTCAAATAGCTAAATACCGGTCGGTAACGGGATATTTACTGAATTTCGGCCGTTACCGACAAGGTATTTAGCTACCTACATGAGGCCCTATGTCTTGAAATGCGACATCTGTCAGTAGATGAGAGGCTCCACCATAACACGTATAGCAGACACCATTACTAATATCAGACAAATCACTTGTGTGTGTTTATTTGGACCACTGCTGCCCCTTACAAACAGATGGCGCTTACAGGTATATCATGGTTGCAGTGGATTCCTGTTCTAAATTCCTATGGGTGTGGCACCAGTGCTCAACTGACGCTCAAACTGTTATAAAAGATTTGTGAGTCTTTATAGGGATATATGCAATTGGCACATTACATTTTGACCGTGACCCCACGTTTAGCTCTAGGGCTAACAAGAAAGCCATGGGATGATTGGGTGTAGCATTGCGGTACTCCTCTCCATACCATTCCGAGGGACATTCGGTAGTGGAAAGAAAAAACCAGGACTTAAAGCAGCCTTTAACAGCTAGAGTATTAGGCTCGGTGAGAGTTGGGTAAAACATTTGTATGGAGTACAACGAGCATTGAATAACATGCCAAGAAATTCTCTAGGGAGTGTCACTCCATATGTGGTCCTATTTGGGACGGGAATGTGGGTACCTGATCTTGATTGTGAAGGCACAGTGGCGGATGATAAACATTTTTGGTATCCATAAACGTTTTGCTGTTTTACAGGATCTGAATGAAAATGAATCCAGGTCACTACAAAGCAATGTTCAGGTAAGGCGGACCATCACTGGGGAAGTCAAGACAGGTATGGCAAGACCTGTCTGGGTTCCTAAAGTTGGGGATCTGGTTAGAGAGAAAACTGCGGACAAAAAGGAAATTGGGCCATCATACGGAAAGCCTGTACCAGTCCTGGCCGTTGAAGGAACAAGAACTGTACTTCTACCGCCTCTTGCCGGAAAAAAGGAGAAAAGATTTGTCTTAATCGACTTAAATCACACTATGTGGCTGATACTGAATAGTAGACCTTGTGGACTCCAGAGTAAACAACGCCCTCCTCTTGCTACCATACAAAAAGTTCAAATAGAAAGACTCATCACGTTTGAAGCGTCCAGAGTCCTCTGCATGGAATGATGGACCCTGCAATAATGCCATGGAACTTGTCCTCTCGTAACTGAAGTTACTAATCAAAATCAAGTTGAAAGACAAATTTCAACTCGACCAAACACAGATATCTACATCAACATGTCTCAACGAGAGCAAGCTACAGTTTCCACAAGACCTGCGGAAAGACTGAAAATTGATTGAACTACATCTGCCTATTTCATCGACTTTGATACCTTTTAATTGGATCCAAGTAAACCTGAAACGATGCAGCCCAAAAAACTTGCAACCAGTAAATTAAAGACTTTCTGAACTTTCTTAAAAAGACTTACCTGGTATCACCTTGGGTAGAACTCTGGGTAATTACCGGCATACTTTTCTGGATAGGCTTAGTAATTGTTTCTAGTGTGCTTATAAATGGAACTTACCTTCGACAAAGCTCTGTAGCACAAAAAGTGAATCTGATTCTGAAATCTCACTTATCATCACATCGTGAACAAAGAGACTTGTCATCAGTAAACGTTACAGCAGTTCCTATACCTGATGGTATAGTGTGGGACAAGGTTGATTACGATATATTTGGTCTGACCAAACGTTTAAAAATTCCACATTTATTTAAAATATTGTTGAGTGATATCATTACCTCCAGTACATTTACCCATGATTGGGATTATGAAACTGTAAATAATATGCTGTCTGATTTATGTGAAATGTTGGAAGACACATCAGATTTTGAAACAATGTATTGCTATCAACATTATGGTCATCATTTTCTGCATAAATCTGCTAATCCCAGAAATGTTTTCACATACCACCAATGGGAACATTGCCCAACACCGCCGAAAAGCAGTTCAAAGACATTTGCACAGACATTTCCATATTTTTCAGGGTTTAGCACATCAGACCCAGCCTCATATTACACTAACACCAGCACGGAAAAATATGTTGACAAACACCAAACAGATTTATTCTGCTTACTTTATTGCCCAGTTGTCTGAACAAGGTTTCGACCTATGGAAAGACACTATAGACTTAAAATCTGTCTGGGGTACTAGAGAC
Organism: Triturus cristatus; assembly: GCF_964204655.1. Taxonomy (NCBI): domain Eukaryota; kingdom Metazoa; phylum Chordata; class Amphibia; order Caudata; family Salamandridae; genus Triturus; species Triturus cristatus. The sequence goes on along the minus strand of NC_140591.1, from coordinate 268,523,172 downwards.
TGGCAGGTCCAGGGAACTGAAGCGCTATTCTGAGCATGCCTCATTCCTCAGCAAAATATGTTTTTGAATGAAACTGTGAAACAAACTTCCTGCCTTGGAATAGCCAAGAATAAAGACTTGAATACACCTTGGATGCCCACACCATCACACACAGAGGGTGACATAACATCACAAGAAGGGATTACGTTAAATGAGATCATGCAATACTATAGATCAGACCCCGATTGGAAGGGATGGTTGATTTGGCCCACAGACACCAATCGATGTCAGGAGAGATTCATGGCTAACACCAAAGGGTTTAATATCCTCAGTCCAGATCCCCGTTATGTACAGAGAGTACATCCAGGGGTAGTGACATCATACAGTGTTGGGAAGTTTTGCCTCAATTGGCTAAGTACCTCAACACTGTCACAGGTGAGACAACACTTATCCTTACATACAAAGGATGTGGATCTATGGGATTTTGTATTAGGTCCTAGAAAGCCACATCAGAAACGTTTCTATTATGCTGTCTATAATAAAGTCTGGAAAATATCACAACAAGAGGCCTCGGAGAGATTACTTGAAATATATTGTACAAACCTAGAGAAAGCTCCAGCTGTGGTTGACAATGGTTTAACTACACTAACCTCCAGGATATATCCAGTGGGCAACATTGTATCTTCTGCAATAGATATATTAGAACAGGATTTATCCATATTACAGCACGAGCAATCACAATTGTGTTCTATTACATTGTTTAGCTGGACGCTGCATTCTTTGTGCGCAGCCTATGCGTCTTCGTGTTTCATCAACCGTACATCTCTGTTTTCATCATACAACTGAACAGAAAAACAGATAGAGATGGCACAAAGGGGTGTAAAATATACAATGCTGCGTATTGAAAAACTGGATAGATTAGCCTTTACAGTGGCAGAATCACCATCCACAGAATGGTTAATTCATGGCCACATACCTCTACCGGTCACTACTTTTCAATTTCAATATTGCCTTGAACAAACGCAGGCAGGCCGGTATGTAGAAATGGGTAGGGAATTCATCAAGGAGTCTTGGGAATTACTGTACAGATTTCGGTGCTGGAGTGGGGATAGAGAAGTGCTTTTGAGCGGTACAAACTGTGAAGACACTTTAAGTGGATCAATCATATGTCAGGATATAAGGCTGCATGGGGCTTGTAGCGGTTCAGTAGCGAACTTATCCTGTCGTTTGAGGGGTGCACCAGCTGCCGTGATCACTCCAGTGTTCAGGCTACTTTCAAATGGGAATTACTTGATGCTGAACGATCAAGGTTGCTGTGGGATGCTTCCGGGCATCTCATATCTGGTAACTGTGAGCTCCAGGGTTACTTGCTGTATGCAAGTATTGTTTGCACAGGCACATACAGTCAGGGAGGCGCCATTATGGCCTCCGCTAAATGTTTCATTTATGCGGTTTGATGCTTTGAGCAGAATGAAAGCCATGCTTTTACAGAAGTCTGTGCCCTTAACCTCAGCTCGAGAGACTTTTGATCTCCAGATCGCAAGGTCTTCAGCAGAGATACAGGCACTCATTTGTATGAATTGCCCCTTCAATTTTGCAGAAATGGTAAACTGTATCTTTAAATATGTCTGATACGACAGGCATCGTCCACCTATTTAAAACCATAGGTTTTGGACTATTAAGCAACTTCCAGACGAACCTAACTTTATACACTCCGTATTTGGAAGCATTTTTGGAGGACTTCCGCTGATTATGTTTCTAATAGCAGGTATCCGGATCGTAATTTTTCTGCTACGGAATGGACGTCCCAGTCACCAAGCAGATGGAAACAGTACTCCAGGAGCGGAAAATACAGTGATCTTATGGTACAACATCTAGGCACACCTCGCCTGAGAGAACTAAGTGCATCTTGGTTCTTGTCGTTTAGACTAGTCTTGATGGACTGCATCTTACCTGTCCTCTGATGCCTGTTTTGCAGAGAGAATGTGTGTCTGACACTCCCATCATGTGTGAACCAGACATTGATGCTTTACTGGATCTGATAACGGCCCATGTTGTGTAGTGTCCCCAGAGTATTCCAATGTTGATGGCGGCATTTCTAGAGCCACCACAGGGAGTAACAGCTCCTGTTGGGGTTAACACCAGCTCCACCTCTGACCCGCAGGCCTTGGACGGCGCACAGACTGCCCCAGCATCGGCTGTGGACAGCATGGAAAATGATCTGTGCTAAATTGACATAATCTGTGAGGTGTTACAGGGACTGTCATCTGCTGAAGCAGGCAACGCTAATGTTGGGTCCCACAGTCTCTCACTTCAGGTAATGGGGTTGACTTTATCCTAGAGGTATTCTTGGCATAACACCTACACACATGCTAGGTACACTTAGGTACATGTAGTTAGGGAGACATCATAGCCATCTTTTTATTATCATGTATTTTATGTACTTGTATGTATTCATGATTACTGCAAAATGGTAGAGCTTTACCATCCGTTTACTTTTCTAGTGCTTCTAATCCTATATATCTGCTACTGTATAACGGTTGTTGCAGCTCATCTATTTTACACCAGAATAACAACTGTTCAATAAATACTTATTGAAAAAGCCCAGCCTGTTTATTCTGTGTATCTCTCTAAGACAGAATAAGTGAGCATGAGTGACTGAGCGAAAAGTAGTATATTGTTTCCACGGTCCTGAGGGATCAGGGTTGTCATGTTCGATAGTTGCCAAGAACTATTCTCTCCTTGCTAAAAGGAGTTTCTAGTGCCACTGTGAGCTAGGTGGTACAAAAGGCCAACATACCCGTTGGGTGTGTTCAGAATCAGTCTGACACCAATCATACAGTGTATGCTGTCCGTATGCACCGATCCTGCATAGGTTTTATAGGAACTACAGAACAGACTTCCTGCAAGCTACAGGTTAACAGAGCTCACCTGGAACATCACCACCAAGGATAATCAACCTGGAGAACTACCAGTGGATTTGTAAAGGTTTTGTCCAAGTGGATTGTGGGAACTGAAGTCCTCAACTTTCAAGGACCATCTTGGAGATTCCAGACAATTGGACTGAGTTTGAAACACTTTGGGACCCTTTCAGGAACTTCAGGAAGAAGTTCCAGAAGTTTTTAAAACTTTGGAGCAACTTTGGAAAGAAGCTCCATAAGGGAACCGACTCAGCCTGACCAGCCAAGCCGCCTGCCCTCAACCGCGAGTCGGCCTGCCGTCTAGGTTTGCCCCGCTGAAAAGCTCTGTAGGTCCTACTTCCAGGATTTGAGTGGGAGTAGCCAAAATCCGAGGCCAGTGAACCCTCACCGAATCGAGCCCGGTGAAGAGAATCGAGGGACCCCGCGAGAAAAAGCTCCGTAAAAGTTTCTAAGTCCAAATGAAGAAAAGTTGACTGGGAACAACTGCGAAAGCCAAGCCGCCTGCCTGTAACCTCGTGTCGGCCTGGATCCTTGGTTTGTCCTGCTGGAACGCTCCAGAGATGGGACTTTCATAAGTTTGACCGGGAGCTTGTCGCAAAGCAATCTGGCAAACCCTCTCCGAATCCGGACTGACTGAGAACTTTGAGAGACCCCGGGAAGAAAAGCTCCAGAAAAGTTTCTAAGTCCTAAGGTAAAAACTGTGACTGCGACCTACCACGAGAGGTAGCCAAGCAGGGCTCCATCGTGGTCAGCCTGATACGTTGACTTTGACCTGGTCTAATACGACCAGATGTCCCTATAAGGAGCTATAGGTTTCTATGAGCTAGACATTGCTAAATCTTTGAGAATTCATATCTTTGGTTCCCTACATTGGAGTTTTGATGTTTTGGTGTCATTTTAAAAACAAAAATATTCCCTATTTTTATAAATTGGGGTTGGATTTTTATTGTACATTATGTTTTAATTATTTACTGAATTGGTGTTTTTAAATGCTTTACATACCTGTCTTTGAAGTTAAGCCTGCCTGCTCGCAGCCAAGCTACCAAGGTTTGAGCATAGGAATAATTTTCTAAGACCTATGCTGATTCCTACCAGGTGTTAGTGGCCGTATTGCGAGTGGCAGACCTTTAACCCTGCCCCTACCAATAACCAACTTTCCAACAAGATCACATCACACAAGACTTCCAGTCACCTACTTCCTGTCCTACCAGTTTATTCACTGGATAGAAATGTAGGAAGGCGAAGATGTGAAATTACAGTTTCCGGGCATGTTGGTGCAATAATAGTAAATCTGAGCAACATCACAGTTAAATGTTTGTTTAAATGAAAACCCAGGACTGAATTGTAGAGGTCTTAGTGCCATGGAATTATCTTCCTAAAAGTGCGGAGCTCTCAAGTTTTCCGATGCCATGAGTGAGCAGCACAACTGGTCCAGGTTTTTCTTTGTAGCCTGATACATGCTGTCTGGTGTATCTCAATGCAAATACAAGAATATATACCTAGATTGCAAAAAAGATGGGGGCAGATTTACTACTTCTGGTGCATCTCTGCTAATCAGCAGGGATGCACCAGAAGAGTTGCGACACATCTCCCCACCCTTGCGCCACCACTGATGCGCCGCATTTACAATGCGGCGCACTGTGGCGTATGGATGGGCAGATGCGTGTCGTGTAATTTTCTAAGACCTATTCTGAGCCCAATACTGTGTTAGTGGCCTTATTGCCAGTGGCAGCTCTACATCTGCCCCTACCAATAATCCACTTTCCAACAGATCTTTACTACAGTGCTGACACAAGGGTTTTCTCATGGTGATGCACACACCTTATTTTGTAGTTTTCTCGTTCTAGTGCTACTCGCAATCTGGCACTCCAACCATGCCATGGGAAGATTGGATCTTAATGTTTGATAAATTTTTGGAGGCCTTAGATGGTGATGGGTTTGGACCATCATGGAAGAGGGCTGTTACTGTTGAGTGCCCTAGGCAAGGAGGATCAACGTGTGTTTAGATACCTACTCCCAGCAGTTGAGGCAAATGATCATCCCATTCAGGATTTGTTTAAGGAAGCTAGGGGCAGATTGGAACTTCGTTATACTAAAGAAGAGAATCTTGTCATGACGAGATAAAAGTTCAATACCCAACATTACAAAATGGAGAAAAACATAGATGAATTTGTAGCTAGGCTACGTGAACTGTCTACCAAATGCCACTTTGGAGTTGTGACAGATGAGCTCATTGGGGACCAACACATTGTTCACTGCAAGAATAAGAAGATTCAAGAGAGGCTATAGGCAGCCAAGAACCCAACTTTAAGTGATGCTATAGGTATTGCTAATGTTTTGGAACAATCATGTTTTTGCATGAACGAACTAGAGAAAAAGGATCAGGGGGCTGAGGTCTCTGAAATAGGAACTGTTAGTAAGTCAACTCGTGAAATTTTTCCTGCTGTTAAATCTACAACTTCCAAACGAAAGATGTATGTTTCTTCGACACAGCCCAAAAGTTGCAATCATTGTGGTGGTATGAGTCATTCATCTGACTCAAAGTTTTTCTTTGCCAATAACAGAGAGTGACGAAGGTGTGGTCGCTTGGGGCATTTTGCATAGGTGTGTAGGATGGTGTTTCATGGTAAAGTAGCATTTGTCTCTGACACTCCCACTGAGCCAGTTGAGACTCCAAAAAGAATCTTGAGCATAGACGGTGGAGATGAAACGCTTGATGAGGGACAAAGGAGGAATAGATCAAAAGCTATGTTTAAAATAAATGGTTGTTGAGTGCGACTTATAGTGGACATCATAGTGTGCCTAAAACCTTATTTGTGTAATTATGGGGTGGTATGCTGTTTCAACCCAAGGACATTTCCCCTGCTGGATACGAGGGGGGAAACAATTGACATTGTAGAGTTTATGAAAACTGAGTTCGAATTTGCGGGTAGGACCATATAAGAAAAGGTTTACATCAATATGACCTACACATTATTGTCAACCCCAGGTCACCTACGCAAGTCATGGTGATGGAAGTAGAATCGATTTCTGACATTTTTGATTTAACAAAACAAGTGTTTGACAATAAACTGAGCATGTTGAAAGGATATGCCCACAAAATCATACTCAAGATGGGAGCTGGTCCTGTCCAACACAAGCTGAGGAGGGTTCCCATTTTTGTCAGGGAGTGTGTAAAAGAGTTGATAAAAGAAATGTTGCAAGAAAGAATCATAGAACTCACGGAGGCCTCAAACTGGGTTTCAGCAATAGTCATCACATGCAAATTGGATGGTCGTTTGAGGTTCTGTGTAGACTTGAGGTCCTTGAATCAAAACATTGTGGCAGATACATTTCCCCTACCAAATATTAATGAATTGGTGTTATTGTTGAAAGGAGGTAGGTATTTTTCCAAGTTGGATCTGAAAAACGCATACCATCAGATTAAACTTCATCAAGATTTGAAGCCACTTACTGCTATTATTATAATAGAGGAGACTTTCCAGTTCACACGAATGCCATTTGGTCTGTCATGAGCGGCAAGCTTTTTTAAATGCATGATGTCAGAAGTGTTTCAAGGGATGGACAACATCCTTTATTTCCAAGATAACATACTAATTATTGGTAAGACTGTTGAGGGACACAACACTGTTTTGAAGCAAACCTTGCAAAGAATTGTTGATGTCGGTATTACTTTACACAGGACAGATGTTCCTTTTTGTCAGAAATGGTGGAACACCCAGGGTACACACTGTTGGCAGATGGTGTTAAGCTGAAGAAATATTTGTTAAAAGCTATTGAACTGGCTCCAAGTCCTACGGACAAAGAACAATTGAGGTCCTTTATGGGCCTCATATAATATTATGCAAACTTTTTGCAGGGCTTTGCAAACAAAACAGAAGTGTTAAGATTATTGTTGAAGAAGGTTCAGAACTTTGTTTAGAAGTGAGAACAAGAGGGATGTTTCCATTCGATTAAGAGTAAAATTTGCCCAGCAGGAATTTTAGTTCCTTTTGATAGTGAGCTCAAAACTGTCATAATTGTGGATGTGAGTGCAACAGGTGTCAGTGCTGTTCTCTCTAAAAAACATATGGGTGTGAGAGAACTGTTGCTATGGCATCTAGAACATTGACAAATTCTGAGAGGATATACTCGGTGATCAAGAGAGAGGCCCTAGCTGTGGTGTGGGGAGCTTGGTACTACGCACATTCAGGGTTACAGAATTTGTGTTGAGGTCTGATCACAAGCCTTTAGTCAGAGTACTTCTACCTGGTGGTACTGGCAAAGGTTCGGCAAGGTTGCCCAGACTGACAGCCAGACTATAGGAATGTCAGTAAGTTCTGGAACACATACAGGGTTGGTGGAATGTACAGGCAGACTGTCTGTCCTGGTTATCATTTGATTACAAATTGATTGATGGGTATAGTGAGTGGAATAAAAAACATGAAGAACCAGTTGCCTTGATACAAGGTGTTGTGCTGCAAGGGGCCGGTGCTTTTTCCTTTGAAGAATGGTGCAAGGAAATTAATGATAATGCCACTCTTAAGGAGGTTATGCGGATTGTAGCTGCCGGGAGCAGGATAGAAAGTTGTGTAGCAGTATCTGTGTGGCCTTTTATCAAAGTCCTAGATGAAATGGTCATGTGGTCGAAATGTTTTGATGAGAGGTGATAGGTTTATGCCTCCTTTAGGTTAGAGAATGAAACTTATAAACATGGCACAGGAAGGACACCTGAGCCAGGGTTAGACACAGTGCCATCTCAAAGCACAATTCTGGTGGTCAGGTATGGATGACCAGGTCACTGCGTGGGTTGTGAGATGCAATGTTTGCAAAGAAGGGGAGAAAAAACTCAAGGTGGGTAAGCAGTCTGTCATGGGGCATATAACCAATCCAGGCAAGCCTTAGCACACTGTATGTATGGATGTATGTGGGATTGCAAGTTTGCTTTGGTGGCTGAGGATGTATATTCTGGATGGTTGTGTGTAGTATTCATGATAGAAATCACCACACAAGCCACCATTTTAGCTTTACAAAATGTTTTCTTAGAGGAAGAAATCCATTCATACTCATCACAGAAAACGATACGCAATTAGTTTCCCATGACATAGAGTTGTTTCATAACCAGCATGGTATTACATGTCATTGTACTTCGTTTTACACAGGGAAATGGCATTGTGGAAAGGGCCAACAGAATGGTGAAGGATGTGATCCAAATGGCTTTTGTGGCAGGACAAGATGTCAAAAGAGCAGCGGAGGATTTGGTTTGGGCTTATCGCACAATGGAGCAAGAAGCCACATCCAAATTGCTTTTTGAGCTGATAAGAGGGAGGGTTCTAGGATCCAAAATGGTACCTTCTTGGATGAAAGAATGGGTAGCTAGAGGTGGTGTGCAGGAAACTAATTTAAAAAAAAGTTATGTTATGTTATATGTTATGTTATAAAAGGTTTTCTAGCGCGCTCAATTACTCGAGAGTATCCTGGCGCGAGCAGTTATCTGAGAGCCTGAGAGACGGAGAGTTTGGGTGGATTAGTTAAAGAGAAAAGTTTTAAGTTGTTTTTTGAAAGGGCCGAGCTCCTGAATGCTCCGAATAGCCAAAGGGAGAGAGTTCCAAACCGACGCCGTTTTGACTGAGATAGACTGACCTCCCAGCCGAGATCTACGGAAACGAGGAATGATCATCAAGCGTTGGGAGGCTGAGCGTAAGGCTCGGCTGGGGACATAGAAGCTGAACCTCTTCCTAATATACGCAGGACCCAGACCATGCAGCGCTCTGTGGCCCACCGTAAGAGCTTTAAATTGCACTCTTTGCGCCACTGGGAGCCAGTACAGATCACGCAGATGCTTTCTCACATTAGACCTTCTAGAGATGTTAAAAAGAAGTCTGACGGTGGCGTTTTGAATTGTTTGCAATTTACTCAACAGATAGCCAGGAATGCCACAATAGAGGGCATTGGCATAGTCTAAGTGGGAAAGAATGAGTGCCTGGGCAACTGTTTCCTTTGCTTGGCTGGGAAGAAGAGGAAAAAATCTTTTAAGAGATTTAAGTATGCCAAAGCAAGCACCGGTGAGTTTCCTAATTTGAACCGTGAAACGGAGATCGGTGCCAAACCATATTCCTAGGTTTTTAGCATACGGACCCACGGACTTTGGACGAGGAAAGTCATTTGGCCACAGATTTTCATAAAAGGCAGGAGGAAAGGAGCCATATAGCAAGACCTCAGACTTATCCTCGTTACATTTCAGTTGGGCATGTGCCAACCACTGGAACACAGAAGAGAGGCAATTCTGCGCTTGAAAAGTCGACAGGTCCCCATCATTCCAGGTGAATAGAAGCTGGGTCTCATCGGCATAGGCGATTACTTTCGCCCCCAGCTCCTCTGCCAAGTAAATAAGGGGTGTCAAATAGATGTTAAAAAGTAGTGGGCTCAAGGTAGAACCTTGAGGAACACCAGTAGCCACATTCCTAGCAGTTGCGGAGAAGGGAGGTGACCAGACCTGCTGGGAACGGCCTTCCAAAAAAGTTGTCAGCCATTCCAGAGCAGAGCCTGTGATGCCGATGCTAGCCAGACGCGAAAGTAGGAAATGATGGGGTACCGTGTCAAAGGCAGCAGAGAGATCCAGTAGAACCAGAGCCACTCTGCCGCCTGCGTCCTGACACTCTCTAATGGATTCAGCCATTTCCACTAAGGCCAACTCTGTACTATAGCTTTTCCTAAATCCGGATTGAGCCGGATGGAGGGCACCGGAATTTTCAACAAAAGTATCCAGCTGTCGGAAGACGATTTTTTCGCAGATTTTAGACAGGGCTGGAAGGAGAGAGATGGGTCGATAGCTGGCCACTAATAATGGATCCAGTGAGGGCTTCTTTAAGAGTGGCAAAAGTTTGGCCTATTTCCAATGCAGAGGGACCCGTGCCGTGCACAGAGACAGATTAATGATTGAGGTAACTTCAGGATAGATAACCTCGGCTACTCCGGCCAGTACTCTGGCAGGACAGGGGTCCGAAGGGGAGCCTGACTTGAGAGTGTTAACAATGGCCAGTATATCTGAGCCCATAGCAGGAGAGAAGCTGTGGCAAATAGATGATCCAGCCGGCTGGGGAGAATAGGGCCGTTGGTGCAGAGACTCGGATCCCCGAGAACCCTTCGGCAGGCTGTCCTGGATGGCTTGTATTTTCCCGATGAAAAAAGAGGAGAGCTCCTCACACCATTGGGATTTGAATTCCAAAGGTGAAGTCACTGAAGGTGATTGGGTGAAAATCAGGACTGGATGTGTGATGAGAGGACTATCAAAGTTTAAAGGGCCACATAAAGTGGTGCGCACATGTACATTTTATGTGGCCTTAAAGAATAGTGAGTTGTGGAATTGACGCAGAATTGCAGTGTGTTACTCTGTCCGTGCTGTCCCTTCATAAAAGATGGCTTTTTTATTCGGGGGAAGATTGGGTTGACAATATGGGGTGTATAGAGCAGGTGTTTGGGCTGAAATTTTAGAGGTGGTAGCACATTTTGGTGTCACAAATGTATGTGAAAGGTGTGTCAAAGGTACCTTTGGTGTGAAGGACACAGCTCACACACAGCAATTTTCAAAGTTTCATTTGCGTAACAAGGATGGAAGAGAGCCCTTTTTGAGACACGTTGGGCATATAATGTGATACTGTGAACCAGTGTTATTTTTGATTGTGTATAGAGTAAGAGTTTTAGTGGCTACTCATTACTTTTTATTTTAACTTTAAGTGGGTTGGGATGTCAATAATGAAGAATAGGGAGGCCATTGTCAAGACCAAAGACTGGAGACCAAAAGTTGAATAGGATAACAGAACATAACATGTGTATTTTTAAAGTGCACATTCACCCGAAGGCATCTTGGCGCTGAATAACAGATGTTTGTTGTTACCCAACTCAATAGTACTAATTTTATCGACCTCAAATGAATGAAAGGCTGAGTGGACCCGCCAACATCTATTGGACTGTGACAGGTCTAGGGTTTATTTCTTTTTAATAAAATATTACCAAGGTTGTGGCCCTGATAGTGTTTGTTGGCCAAACAAAGAATGTAATTTAATATTTGATATAGGAGTAGTGGTATCAGAAGGCAGTGGGTAGTATGTGGAAACAATTTGAAGTTGGGGGCAGTTAAAGTCCATGGTAAAAAATCACATTGCAGAGACTTCAGTGCAATCATAGAGGCAGAGAGTTCATGGGTTGGTATTATAGGTGGTTGGAGAGAAAGCACACCTCCTGCAGACGTTTTGTACCTCAAGATTTTGAACTGTTGTGTTTTTTTAGTTATTTATTTCATTGATTTGTAAAGTAGTGGCTTGTGACAAGATGCTACTTTATATCACTTGAATTTAACAGTCATAAATGCCACGACATCTCTCACTGTGTCAAAGAAATTGTTCATAGACAAGAGGAGAGGGGTCTTCTCTGGTGTATCATCATTGCAGGGTTGTGAGGATGAGCTGAGCAAGAGGTTATATGTTGTTCTTCTTAGGACCTAGCCGCTTTTGGAGGGAACAGTTGTGCATGTATTGCCTGGGCAATGAGTAAAAGTCTTCTTGAAGAGACTCTTTTTTATTTTTGTAAATGATGATGTTTGGTTCATCAGGTCTTAGTGTAGCGAGTCCAGAGTTGTGCGCCTAGAAATCACCCTAACTCTTCATCCTCCCTGTGTTTCCAGGTTTATCTGAGTTGAACAGTAGATAGTCTTTGCTTGGTTTATCGTTGCAGCTGGGATGGTATGAGAGGGCCTTTCAGGACTGCACCAAATCAAGCTGAGAAACTATCTTAAATACACTTTATTGCAAGATTAGTTTGAACAATCCAAGGAAAATGGTTAAGGAGCAGCAGAGAACTAGAGGTTAGAGGAAGGCAAGCTGTGTCAGTGTGCTACGACTGGTGGTGCTTTAGGCAAAGGCATTTGGAAGCAGATTCAATGATATTAAATAAGGAACTCAAGATAAGAGGAGCTGGAGGGTGGGTACAATTCTCTGGCAGGGAATGCTTCGGATCCTTAAATCTAACAAAGGGTTTTTTCGGGGCAGATTTTGCGGGCACCAGCTAGGAGAGTGCTAGGGTGCCAGATAATGCAAGCACTGAGGGAAGGTTTTACAAAGGATGGGGACTTTAGTGTAATTATTAGGGTGTATAGTCATTAGGAAGTGAAAAACTGATTTATTAAATGTGATGTTTGGTCAAACGTGTAGGATTTGGAAAAAAGAAGATAGTTGTTTTAATAGATAAGATGCATAGAAAACGCTGAAATTGAGAATGTCAGCTTTACCTTACTTTTGTTACTCATTATTTTTCTGCTTACCATCTGCATCCTGCATTTGCATCCCAATCATGTAGCGTTCAAAGCCAATGGGTGAGATACTCCCCACTAAGCATTCCTAAAGAATGGTACCAAATAGGGTGTAAACTTTTGTAGGGGGTCATTACTTGGGATAAACATTATGAAATTGGAATGGGACAGGCTTTTAAATTACAAAGTATAAAGTGTTTAGTGCAATAAAGTGAAGATAGACCTTGACAAAGAACAAACTACAGCAGCCTAATAGGTGCAACATAATTGTTTCTGTGCCATATATCTTATACAGACCTTCTTCCATTGCAGCTACACTATCAATACATCAACTGAACCGCCACCCTCATAGTTAAATATATATCTTAGGACTTAGGGTAAGGGTGTTTTAAGGGTTATGGGTAGGTAAGGGCATAGGGAGATTTTAGGGTTTAGGGGTCGGTAAGAATTTTTGGTTGTACAGTTATTTTTTGGGTTTTGGGGAGGATAAGGGTATTGGGTGTTAAAGGTATATTTAGGGTTTAGGGAAGTCAAGGGGCATAGGGTGGTAAGGGTATTTTTTAGGGTTTAGGGTTAGAGTAGGACTATTGGATGGTAAGGATATTTTTAGCGTTTGGGGTGGGTAATGGTATCGGGTTGCCAGCTACCGCAGGAGGTGGGATGTCGCAGGAACCGTGGGGGCCTTCAGTCTCCCACCAGTATCCAACAAAAATGACTGGGAGTCCTGGTGATGAGTACAGGCCCCAGCTAGGCCCGCAGAATACAAGGGTTCGCTCTCCTGTAACAAAAGCTAGAAGGAAGTTGGCACGGAAACTGCAAATACAAAGACAGAGTTTATTAACCCTTAAGGGTGGTCCTACAACCTACACAACACTCTTCAGTATTGCATAGAGTATCACAAAGAACTTGCGTACGTGGTCCCCTTTTATACACAACAGAGGGGCTCATAAGTGGGTGGATACAACATAGAGCAAAATTCATTACCATTTATGGACATTTTCGATACAGGATCAATATGTGGGCGGAGTTAACAATTTCCTGAGCCCGCGAAAACATGGTCAAACAAGGACTAACTGATAACAGATGTGGTCAAGTCTGGACATGCGCCAGACAGACAAAGGAGCTATTTATAGACTGTTACTAGGCAGATTACAAGAGCAACTAGCGAAAAGGTAGGACTCTTCTCGTGCAAAGCACGTGGAGACATGACAATACAAAATGGAGTCCGGACATTAGTCAACATAAGACAAGAAACATGTTTTAACTAGAGAGATTTCATGTCTTTAGTGAATGCTTAATCATATCGCTGTTTTAATTTTCAACAGACGACCCTTTCAGCATTTACTGAAGACATTCGGCTTGTCAGGATAATCATCATATATGTCAATTTTCATCATCTCTTCCACCTCTTTGTTTAAATGTTTCTGATAGGTGACATTGGCAATAGCTTTCTTATCAGGAATACAGAATGACACACATAAAGAACAGAGTAAAGGACCACACTGAGCACAGATGCAACAGGAAAACAGAACTGCTACAATAATACAGAGACCAGTTACAACTTTCCATCCCCATGTAGTAATCAATGCCCAAAACCATCCAGAAAAGGTCCAAGTGCCATTTTCTGTATGAATTTCAGCTGCGATTTTATGCAATTTATTAATAGCGCTATAGACTGATGGCGTGTGGTCAGGAATAAATACACAACAACTACTTCCAATAATTCTACATGCTCCACCTCTGTCTGCTAACATAACATCTAATACCATACGATTCTGTAACACAACAATTCTAGTGATTTGTAATTCTTACGTAAGATTTCCAAGAGCAACAGCAGCTTGATTCGTTACAGCCTCTACAACTCTTGTTAATCGTCGAACCTTCCTACTATTTAGGGCAGCTCCAACAAAGAAAAACAATCCTAAGTTAAAATCAACATACTGCTGTAAGCTAGTATCAGTTTGATCAACATCATCAATAGATAGAGTATGTTTATACCTATTTACAGTTACATTGTTCAATAACTTCAAATCTTTATGATAGGATGCAGGCGCTAAGAATACAGGGGGTAATAAGAACGCTACATAACATACTCCGGACATACAGCCTTCTTTGTCTTGATGACATTCCCTGTTAAGTCTAAAAAGCAGTCGTCCCACTGTAGGTTTCCGAGTGGCAAAAAGCAAAGTATACCATGCTCTACAAGAGCCATTATGAGAGAAAGGAAGAGGTATGAACGGCGTTCCTCCTTTCTTCTGATGAGCTGGCATCATACCACATATCCAACAGTTCGTAGCATTTGTAGCAACATGGGTATGATGCAACATCTGGATAAAAGTATTATTCAAATAAGACTGACGATGCTTCAGTTCTTGATACGGAAGGGTATAAAAGTAGTGCTCCTCAGGCACTGGAGTAGTCAAAACAAGTAACTCACGGGCAGGAGTCACATCCTCAACAAACCACGTGGTTATGCCAACAATGGCTACAATGATAATAAAGCTTGTCACACAAAAAATCTTCTTCTTCTCCATTTTATAGTAAAAGTCAATATCTTCCTGAAACTAAAAGGTTGTCAGAACTCTTCCCCTTAGGCAGCCGTTGATTTCTTCACCAGCGGGCCAAGACGGGTGTCACTACACTAATGCAGGGCTGATCCCCCCCCTTGCCTCATTGGCTCTCCGTTTCACTAACCTAAGGGCCGTTCTGACAACGTCCTGATACAGAAAGAAATCACTACCTCGGTCTGAGATGATATCTTCCTCCTCCAGGAATCGCTTGGTCCGGGAAGAGTTCCTCAGTGTTGTTCGGTTCCACAGCACGGCCTTTCTCTGCAGTCAAGATTTCTCGATGGTCGGTCAATACAGCAGGCTCCACTAATCCAGGTGGCACTTTACGACAGTGCAAGGAGTGGATCCAGTTCTTCCGATTGGAGACTCGCACAGCTGTCCTCGTTGCGAGCAAGACTTGCACAGGACCAACCCATCTCGGCTCCAGACTGTTCGTCCTTTCAAACACCTTGATCACCGGTCTCCAGGCCGGAGGTTATGTCCTTCACCTGTGGACCAATCAGGGAGCGCTTCTCGAACCTGTTGATGAATAGAAACCAAATTATCCGTTAACTGTGCCAGATAATCATTCATCATTACACAAGGTACATCATACACTGACTTCGGTGGACCCCAAATATTCATTGGGCGTCCAAACACGATCTCATAGGGTGTGAGACCGGTCCGAGAATGCGGTATCGATCTAATTGACAATAATGCCAGCGGTAAAGCGTCTGGCCAAGTCAAAGAAGTCGAAGCTTGGATCTTAGCGATCTTAAGCTTCAAAGTACCGTTATATTTCTCAACCAATCCCGCAGACTGAGGGTGAAACACTGCATGAAACTTCTGGGTAATTCCCAGGCCTTTCAGGACATACTTGATAACGTCTGCCATAAAATGAGGTCCGTTATCACTCCACAACAATCTACAAACACCATATCGAGGGAAGAACTCCTTCAATAGCATCTTGGCTGTAGTCATTGCAGTATTGTCTTTCGTAGGGTATGCCTCAACCCATTTGCTGAAGGCACAAACCACTACTAAAACATACTTCAGATTGTTACAGCGCTCAAGCTGAATGTAATCCATCTGCAAAACCTCAAAGGGTGCAGTGGGTGTTGCAAATCCTCCTGCTGGAGCTCGTGTACCCTTTCCGGGGTTGTACCTCAGGCAAATCATGCAGGTCTGCACTACCCTCTTTGCCGTACTAGCGATCTCCGGATGCTCCCAAACTCGTGTGAGTAATTTGACAATTGCGGAAGCTCCGACATGCGCTAGTCCATGTGCCATCTGAACCATAGGTTGTACAAAAGCTGTGGGTAACTTCCATTTATCCATCTGCTTACTTCTCCAACACCCTTCGTCATCTAATTCTCCATCATTGGACCACTGCTCCCGTTCCTTATCGGAAGCGGTCCTCTGTATCTCCAGCACTTCTCTCCTAGCATCGTGCCATCTTTCTGCCTGTGACTTTACAACATACATTGCAGTAGAGCCAGGCTGCATCGCCGTCTCTCGTGCCACCCGGTCTACAAAAGCATTCCCTTCTCCAACTTTATCAACCACCTTTTTATGGGCACTACATTTAACTATAGCAATCTTCTTTGGATATGTTAATGCAGTCAAAAGGTTGTGAACTAACTCCCCATACATTATCTGTGCTCCATGTGACGTTAGGAACCCTCTCTCCTTCCAGAGTAGGCCAAAATCGTGCGCTACTCCGAAGGCATAGCGGCTATCTGTATAAACATTCACACACAATCCTGTACTGAACTCACATGCTCGTGTTAATGCTATCAGTTCCGCTGCCTGAGCTGATTTCTGCGGTATGCGTGCTGTCTCCACTATTGTTTGTAATGTGGTAATTGCATACGCTGCTGAAGTCGTACCATCTGGTAGCTTCAGGCATGATCCGTCCGCCCACAGTTCTCCATCTACATCCGTAAAGGGCGTATCCTGGAGATCAATACGACCCTTTGTCTGTTCCTCAGTCACAAGAATACAGTCATGTGCTTTTCGTGCTTCAGACTGAGTTTCCGGGAATGGCAACAATGTGGCTGGATTTAACGTTGCACACCTCTTTAACGTAATATGAGGAGCCAAAAGCGTCAACTCATATCCCGTTAAACGAGCACTGGTCAAGTGCTGCGTCTTTGTCTGATTAAGCAGAGCATCAACAGCATGGGGGACTAATACCAACAGCTTATGAGATAACACAATTCCTTCGCTTTGGCGTATTGACACAGCTGTCGCCGCAACCGAGCGAAAACAACCAGGCAATGCTCGGGCAACAGGATCAAGTACAGCCGAAAAATATGCACAAGGGCGCTGCTTGTCGCCGTGCATCTGCACTAAAACTGATAATGCACATCCATCTTTCTCATGTACATACAATGTAAAGGGCTTCGTATAATCAGGGGTCCCTAACACTGGTGCTGAACAAAGGGCTTGTCACAATTGCTGAAAGGCAATTTCACACTCATTTGACCAGGGAAGAGGAATTGGGGTATCTTTTGTCAAAAGTGCTAACAATGGCTTAGCTATGTGTGAGAACCCCAATATCCATTGCCTACAAAAAGAAGCAAGACCCAAAAATGCACGCACGTCCTTCTGTGTGGAAGGTACTGGCGTGTCCAAAATTGCTTGAATACGATCTGGTGTGAGTGCACGCCCCTCCTTAGACAAAAGGTGACCCAAATAAGTCACCTTTGGTCTACAGAATTGCAATTTCTTCCTCGACACTTTGTGATTGTGAGACGCCAAAAAGGAAAGCAAAGACAACGTACACTTCTCACACAGCTCAGGAGTGTCGGCCGCCAACAAGATGTCGTCGACATATTGTATAAGGGCGACACCATCAGGCAGAACAAAGGAATCCAATTGTCTTTTCAATGCTTGACTGTAAATACTAGGACTCTCTGTATACCCCTGAGGGACTCTACAAAATCTATAAGACCTATTATTCAAAGTAAAGCCGAAGAGGTACCGGCTATCAGGATGAATAGGAATCGAAAAGAAAGCATTTTTCAAATCGATAACTGAAAATGTGGTCGCCGTTGGTGGGACCAGAGTAAGTAACGTCGTGATATCAGAAACCACTGGATACTGGGGTATCACTATCTTATTCACTTCCCTTAAGTCAATGATAAAACGATAAACCCTAGTATCGGTATCTTTCTTCAAAATGGGTAAAATAGGACTGTTGCAGACATTGTAGGGAACTTCCTCCACTACTCCCACCTTAATCAAATCCTGCACAATCTGTATGAGTGCCTCCTCCCCCTCCTGGGAAATACGATACTGAGGGAGGCGCGGTAACACCGCACCCTCCTGGACACTAATGTGGACAGGCGGAATCACCATCTGTCCCACATCAGTATCCGAAGTGGCCCACAAAGTACGAGGGAGAGAAGCTAATACTGTATCCTCTGCAACCACACACATCTGTTCTGCCATAGGGTGATTATCGTTTAATATCACACGTACTCCAGTAGGGGAGCAGCGGATCGTAGCTCGGAAGTGCTTAAGCATATCAAGACCCATAATGTTGTCAGGCGTGTTCGGGGCAAGCAAAAATGGGCAAGGCGCAGAAAGGTGTTCAACACGAAATGCAAGGGGTCGGGATAGAGGGCTTCGAGAAAGTGTACAATCAAACCCTACCGGTGTAACCATTAAGCCAGATGGGGGAGCCCTCAGAACCAATTGTTTGGACAGCGCACTGCGAGTAGCTCCTGTATCAACTAGGAACTGATCAGTAGAACCCAGAACATTTGCTGAAACATAAGGACCCCTCTGATCAACCGGCACTTCAACTGATTCCAACCCCCATCCAACGCAATCCTACGCGTGCTGCGAATCATGGTACCCAGAACGGTCATTCCCAGACATTTGATACTGATTTTGCCGATCAAATACATTAGGTCTATCTCGTTGCTGCACGTTAGGCTCAAAACGAGCACGATCATTGGAATTCCCTCTGAAATTCGAAAAGCCCCCTCCACCTCTCGACGGTCCCTGACCACGTCCCTGACGGGGTGCATATAGTACCGGACAATCCCTGGCCCAATGACCCAGCTGTTTACAATACGCACATTGATTTCTATTAACATCTGACCGACCCGAAGGGGGACCATAGAATCCTCCTCTACCTCTTTCGACACCCCGACGAGGCGGACCATACACTTGTGCTAGCATCACCTTAGTTTTCAAATCTTTCGATTTCTTCTCCTCATTCCCCTTCGCTTCTTGTTCCTGATGCTCATAATACTGAGCCATAGTCAGGAGGGATGCCGGAGACGAGGTGGACCAAGAACTTTCACTCGCCTTTAATCGAGCTGCTATTCCCGGTAATAAATTCGCCACATATTTAACAACAAAAAGGTGTCGACCCGTATCATCCGTAAGCGACTGACCACTGAAATCATGAAATGTTTCCTCAAAGCGCGTAAAGAAGTCTGAAACTGATTCATCAACCTTCTGTTTACACGAGGCTAACATATTCCAGTCAATCTTTTTAGGGGGAATAATTGTTTTCAACTTAGTCAAGATAGCAGCAGGAAGATCTAAAATAAGCTGGGGCGGTTTTTGCGCGGGTTTTCTCTCCCTATCCTCATCCTCAATCTCAGACCATTTAGCCTTAAAAGCGGCTAGATCATCCACCTTCCGCACAGATCGCCACATATCCGGTGGTAAAATGAGCCCAAAGAACAAATCTATATCTGCTAAAGTCATAGTACAAGAATTCAAGGCCCCTTCGACCTCTTCATAAAAGGCCGCTGGATTCTTGCGGGGGTCAGGCAATGCATTCTTTAATGCCATAACATCAGTCCTATGCCAGGGAGTATAAACCCAATTATACACAAAATATCCCCTAGCATCGGGGGAAGACATGTCTGGACTAGTTCCTGCTCCTTTAGGAGGAACATACAAAGGTGCCGCCTCTCGCATCGGTTTAGCATGCACTAGTTCGCTCTTATCTGAATGGGAGGTAGACGATTGTTTCCCGCCGGCGTGTGAATCCGATTTCCCCTTCTCCCCTGTCTTTTGGCGCGCTCTTTCTTTAAGTTCAAGCATCGCGTCCCACAATGTAAACAGCCATCGAACCGCATCCGGTACCTTGGAGGGAGAAAAGACACCGTTACGTAATGCTTTAGAATCTGATACTACATCTTCAGGCTCAAAGACATCAGAATATTTCCGAAAGGCAGTAACCACTTCTTCAGAAAAAGTTTCAACAAAATACAACTTCTCTCTATCCTGCCAACTTCCCAAAAATTCCAATAATTCAGTAAGAGATAGCTTGCCTTTAAGCGCGCGAAAAGAAATTTTCCGAAGCATACCCATACGCTCAGTTGATAACATGAACCGCGTGTCTACCTTATCCAAAACCGATCCAGAATCCTGTGACCTCGGGGCAGACGCGCCAACATAAGGGGGCGGAGAGCGATCTAATAAATGAAAATCATCTTCGAGATTAGTAAGGACAGGATAAAATGGCTGGCGGACAGCATATTGACCCGAGACTTGCAACCTACGCTCTTTCTCTTGTCTCTCCGCCAGTTCTCTTTCCTCCCGACGCTTCGCTTCCTGTGCTCTCACATGATCATTTTTCCGTTGCTCTTTATCAATCAGCGCTTTCTCACGTTTCTCTCGCTCACGCACTTCCTTCACCCATAACTGTACACATTCAAACATATCTTGCCGAGCACGCCGTTTACACATACACTGTTCCACATACTCAATCTTACGCATATCAAACGATCCATACAAAGGCCGTCGTAACTCAGGATCCTTTTTGGTATATTTCCTCCACACTGTGCTGTACATTATAGAGGAAAGACCATGCTTCACATACATATCCCTATTAGGAGTCCCCTCTGGGGGGGCTGGAGCAGATTCCTCGAGATTTAACCGGTTTCCAAAGCAGCAGCACCACTTGCGGAGTGCGCTAAAAGCAGGCATGCTCAAAAATAATGCAAAATGTGCAGTATTATCAAAAATGGCACTTAAACTTTGCGCCGTTCAAATTTAAACAACTCCGGAGAAATATCTCCACATTACCTGCCTATATGTGTTGCAACGCATATATTCTCACAGTAATCAATACAAAATATGACCGGTCATCACAAATCAAACTCAAATAGCCAACCCAGGCTTCAAAACTCGAAGCAAGTACCGTACAACGGTTCTTACCAATCAAGAGTGTCCAGATTCCAACTGCCAAGTTCCAAAATTCGCCCAAACGGCTGTCACACGGCAAACCGACAGAAGAGGTCTCAGTCGAGGACCGGCGCCACCCAGATGGTCAGCTCGGAAGGGAAGGAAGAAAACCTCGGGATGCCAGGACTAAAAGACGCCGCTGGCAGTGATCACATCCCCGGCCAAATTCCTCACCTTCGTCACGACCAGTCCTTCGAGCATCCGAGTCGCCGATGAGCCCCATGTGACGGGCGCCAATTGATGAGTACAGGCCCCAGCTAGGCCCGCAGAATACAAGGGTTCGCTCTCCTGTAACAAAAGCTAGAAGGAAGTTGGCACGGAAACTGCAAATACAAAGACAGAGTTTATTAACCCTTAAGGGTGGTCCTACAACCTACACAACACTCTTCAGTATTGCATAGAGTAGCACAAAGAACTTGCGTACGTGGTCCCCTTTTATACACAACAGAGGGGCTCATAAGTGGGTGGATACAACATAGAGCAAAATTCATTACCATTTATGGACATTTTCGATACAGGATCAATATGTGGGCGGAGTTAACAATTTCCTGAGCCCGCGAAAACATGGTCAAACAAGGACTAACTGATAACAGATGTGGTCAAGTCTGGACATGCGCCAGACGGACAAAGGAGCTATTTATAGACTGTTACTAGGCAGATTACAAGAGCAACTAGCGAAAAGGTAGGACTCTTCTTGTGCAAAGCATGTGGAGACATGACAATACAAAATGGAGTCCGGACATTAGTCAACATAAGACAAGAAACATGTTTTAACTAGAGAGAATTCATGTCTTTAGTGAATGCTTAATCATATCGCTGTTTTAATTTTCAACACTGGGTGGGACCAGGGCCCCCAGTATAGAGCCCAGGCCCCGGTTATGGGGTCCCCGGGGCCATAACTGGCCCAGGAGGGTGGGCATGCAGCCCCTTCGCATCTTTTTAAAAAAAAAAAATAAAGGGCAGGTCCCAGTGGATGGTGTCACTGGGGACAGAATTGCCCCAGGGAAGGCGGTCCATGCAGCCCCCTTCCTTTATTATAGAAAAACATAAAAGAAAGAAAAAGCCGGGATGAGGTCCCCGGGGCCATAATTGGCCAAGGGAAGGGCGTTCGGCCTCCCTACCCATTCTAAAAATACATGGCCCTGGGGAAAGGGGTCCCCAGGGCTAAAATAGGCCCAGGGAAGGAAGGGCCACATATCTCTCCATCCCTTATAATATAAAAAAAGAAAAAATATCAAGCTACCAGCATGATGCCGGAGGCCCCGCCCCCCTTCTACACCACTCTGCAATCACACCTCCTGGAGCACTGCCGGTTGGGTGATGAAGTCACCTTGGCTGCTGAGGGTCCTTGGAAGCAACAACCCCACCTGTTACCTTCAATAAGTCCCACACAGTGGGATTGCTGAGAGGTGTTCGGAGGCCATGCCCCCTTTCTCCACTACTCTGCAGTTGCGCCTCCTGGAATGCTGCTGGTTAGGGAATTAAGTCCCCTTGGCTGCTGAGGGTCCTTGGGTGTGAACAACCCTCCTGTTACCTCCAGTAAGTACCACACAGTGGGATTGCTGGGAGGTGTTCAGAGGCCACGCCCCCTTTCTCCATCACTCTGCAAACGTGCGTCTTGGTGCACTGCTGGTGAGGGGATGAAGTCCCATTTGTTGCTGAAGGTCCTTGGTGACCAACAAGACCTCCTATTACCTCCAGTAAGTCGCACACAGCAGGATTGCTGAGAGGTGTTCAGAGGCCACGCCTTCTTTCTCCACCACTCCGCAAATGCACCTCTTGGCACACTGCTGGTGAGGGGATTAAGTCCCCTTGGATGTGAGGTTCTTTGGGGCTAACAAGCCCTCCTGTTACCTCCAATAAATCTCTTAGAGCACTATTGCTGAGAGGACTTCGGAGGCCACACCCCCTGTCTCCACCACTCTGCAAATGTGCAAATGCACCTGCTGGCACACTACTGGTTGGGGGATGAAGTCCTCTTGGATGCTGAAGGTTCTTGGAGGCCCAGAAGCCCTCCTGTTACCTCAAGTAAGTTCGACACAGCGGAATTCCTGGGAGATGGTCGGAGGCCCTGCCCCATTGTCCACCACTCTGCAAACGTGACTACTAGTTAAAAACATAGAAATTCACTTAAACAAACAACGGTTACAGAGACGTTATAGTTAGGGAATAGAATGAAAAAAACCTTCAAAATTCACTGAAAAAATCAAAGGTTACAGGGACGTTATAGTTAGGCTGACATTTCAATCGTACAAAACTAAAGAAATTCAGCAGTTAGCTCGCGCACCCACAATGCACTGCTTATGACCTCACATATTACATCACTCATGGCATGATCAGTGACCTCTCTGATGACATCACTGATGACATCTCAAATGACATCACTCATGACATCACTGATTACATCATCCAAAGAACCACTCACGCACCTACTCACACCCTCATAAAACCTCCCGTACACCCAATCACACACCCGCACAACCACTGACATACTCATTCACAGACCTATACCAATACTGACACACCCACTCACTCCTCCATAGAGCGACTCAAACACCAACTCACTCCCTCACTCACACAGGTACTCACACAACCATTCACTCACCCATACAGCCACTCATACCACAAGTTACTCACCCACACAGCCAGTCACATAACCACACACACACCCATACAGGTACTCACACACCCACTTATTTACCTACAAAGTCACCCACAGATTCACTCACTCACTGAATCACTCAACCCTTGACACAGTCACACACTCACCTATACAAGCCCTCACACACTCACTCACAGAACCACTTACATACCCATTCACACATCCATACATGCACTTACACATCCCCCTACTCACCCATACAGCCATTCACACAGACACTCACTCTCCAATATAATCACTCACACACAAACTCACTTAACAAAACACCCACTCAAACAACCACTCACTCACACATACAGCCACTTACACACAGTCACTCACTCAAACAGCCATTCAAACACCCACTCACTCACCAATAGTCACTACACACCCACTTACCTACCCATAGAGCCACTTACACCACCACTCACTCACACATAAAGCCACTGACAAACCCACTCACTCATCAATATAGCCACTCACAGAGCATCTCACTCTCCCACACAGCTACTCACACACTTATACACTAATACAGCCACTCACACACTCATAGTCACAAGGATACATACAGTCACACAGCCACTCACATGATATATATAAAAAGTAGCATCACTCATTAGTAGTACACCTAGTACACTACTTTAACTTTTGTAGTACCTTAGTATATATGTTTAACAATCATAAACTCTTACAAAATATTTACACTCACTGGATGGTGTCATTAGTGATGTCATGAGTAATGTCATCTGAGATGTCAACAGTGATGTAATATGTGAGGTCATAAGCAGTGCATTGCGGGGGTGTAAGTTATAGTTAGCTCAGGATACTATAACTGCTGAATTTCACTGGTTTTGTACGAGTGAAATCTGAGCCTAGCTATAACGTCTCTGTAACTTTAGTTTTTTCTGTGAATTTCTAAGGTTTTTCAAAATCTATTTTCTCATTATAATATCCCTGTAACCTTTGTTTTTTTAAGTGAAAATGTATATATAGGGGTTTCAATTGACTGTGAAATACATACATTTTCATTGTAAAGGCGTGCATGGAAAAGGAATATGCAAGGTAAAAACTTGTGCGGTACAGGCAATGCATGCTAAATATTTTATGTAGTAAAGTACACGTGGTAAAGGCATGTGTGGTAAATGCATGCATGGTTCTATCATACAGCCACATTAAAGTTGCTCTGTGCCACCCTCAGCCTGTGATGATCCATTCCAAGAGATCTAGCCCAGTATTTCTCTTTCACTCCCTTTCCACTTCCCCTGCTTACTACAGCAGGTGTGCCTTTCGCTTTCATACATAAGTGCTAGTTTCAGGAGCTTTCATCAGGTCTGATCAACAGGGACCTGACAGAACATTAACTGGAGAGAGAATTGGAAAGAAAATTGGAGTGAGAACTGGAAAGAGACTTTCAAGGAGAAATAGAATGAAATTGGAAAAAGAATTGAAGAAGAATCAGAAAATAAAAAAGAATTGAAATAAGTGTGTCAAGAATGAGAGAAAGAATTCAGAAAAAAAGTGGAAAGGGAAATAGTAACTTTGATGATGATTTGTGAGTGATTTAAGAAGATATTTAGGTGGAAACGAACACGCCTTTGCAGAAGGATTTCCTAAATGCAGTGGGTATGAAGGTAAATTTTAGTAAGTTGTTTTTTTTGCAGGGAGGAGCATCTTCCTGCACAGAAACAATCCTAAGAGATGTTTTCCACTTTCTATGTGTGCTGCAGAATGTGGCACACATAGAAAAGAGCGAAAAACAAGGAGAAATAAAGATATTTCTCCTTGTCACGCCTCACCTCGGGAGGCGTAAGGATGTGGCGCTTCCCCAGGCTTACATGATTTTGTAAAGAGGCAGCATCAAAAATCATGGGTTTTTCCATGGAGACACCCAACATAAAGCCCATGGAACGCCTCCCGGATGTTGAGCAAGGTGACAGTGATTTGCACTGTGTTGCCTTTCTCAAGATTTATGAGGCCACTCAAAACCATGCAGGGTGGCTTTGCGTAGCTTCATACATCTGATTTAGAGCCCTGCATCATACATGTACCACTTTACGTTGTGCAAAAGTGATGCAGGGCTCTCATAAATAAGGCCCCTAGTTTCTACAACACTATTGCGGTTAAAGCGTGTATTATATTAACGAACAACATGACTGTGTTACAAACTGCAGAAGCTATGAAGGGGAAACATATCGAGCACTGGCTCCATTTACACAGCTGTTGCCCACAGCGTCAAGTTCACATTAAACGTCAATGTGTTCAATCAATAACTCAGTTAATAAGAGGACAAAAGGTTATCATTGAATTCTGAGAGAGCCCTGCCGGCTCTGGCCACATCACTGCTTTCTAGCAACGTTTTTAATTTCAGAGATGCAATGGAGTTGTGACTCTGACCTGTCTATTGCTGTGCACCTTCACCCTTCTGACAATCATCCGCTTTCTGCTTCCGTCTGTCTCTCTCTGTTTCTTTCTCTATCTCGTTTTCCCTCCATTCCTCCTTACTTCCCCCTCTCTGTATCCCTCTCTTTCGTTCCCTCTGTCTACATTGTTCTCTTTCTCCTCCCATTTCACTTTTGCTGTCCTTCTCTCTCTCCTCAGTTCTCTCACTTTTTCTCTTATTTTCTCATGCTAGATTCACTTATTTCTTTTTTCCATCTTATATGTTCTGCTTCATTTTCCTTTCAACGTCCTTCTATAATTCTACATATCTTATAGCACACACATCTGTCTCTTCGCCCCTCGGCCTTCATGTGTGAGTTGGCGGAGTGTGGCAGGGGCGAGGATGCGGTCCGATCCGCCGTTGGTACCTAGGTCCTGTCTCCCCCCATCTTCCTCTGCTCGCAGAGGCGCTCGCGCAGCTCTTCTTCCCTCCGGCTGGAAGGAGGCGGACGCCGCTCCCGGGAAAGGAAAGGAAAGTGTGTCACGCTTATTCAAAAGATGATTTTGGCGTCAGACGAGGAAAGCCTGGGAATGGAGGCACGTGACGCGGCTCCTCAAGACAAGTGAGGTGTAGGCAGTGCAGCGAGAGGGAGAGCGGTGATGTGCAGGCATTAGAGAGAGTGGGAGAGCCGTGGGGTGCAGGCAGTCAGTGTAAGAGAGGCGATCAGTCGGATACTGTCACTGCACTGAGGGCAGAGCAGTGAAATGCAGGGAGCGCGGCATTCTGAGAGTGTGTAGAGGGGCGGCGAGGGGGGCATCTGCTGTATAAACACAGGCAACGAGGCGAGAGACGAGCAGCACCACAGACAGCGGCGCAGCATCCCGGGGACGAACAGGGGATCCAGCGGACGTGCAGGAAGGAGGCTGCGGCCGCCACAATGAGCCGCACTGCCGCCAAGCAGCTGGCGCGGGTCCCGGTGCCCTGACGGCCAGCAGCCCCTCAGCGCCCGCCACCGTCCCCGACCGTAGTCCACGCCGCAGCCAGCATGTCCCGCAGGAAGATCTCGTCAGAATCCTTCAGCTCGCTGGGCTCGGACTATGTGGAGACCAGCCCTGAGGAGGAGGGCCCCGAGGGACCCGACGTGCCCGAAGGGCCTGAGGGACCCGAGTGCCCGCTCGCCCGGCTCTGCTGGAATGGGAGCCGGAGCCCGCCTACCGCCCGCAGCCGTGGAGAGACCCGCGAACTCCTACCTCGGAGGACGACAAGGAGGAGGAGGGTCAACCTGGACTCCCTGGGGGAGAGCATCCGGAAGCTGACGGCGCCCACGGTGAGCATGCGGGGTGGGCACGGGACTTCCTGCGGCTACAGCTATTCAGTGGAGCGTCCAGCACGTGCAGCACGCCTCATCGAGCCCAATGTCAGATCACTTGCCATCACCTGGCTTCACAATCCTCAGCTTTCTACACCATCCTCGCCTTACTTCACCATCATCAGCTTTCCACACCATCCTCGCCATACTTCACCATCATCAGCTATCTTCACCATCCTTGCTTTACTTCACCATCCTCACCTTACTTCACCATCCTCAGCTCCCTACACCATCCGCGCCTTACTTCACCATCCTCAACTCCCTAAAATATCCTCGCCTTACTTCACTATCCTCAGTTCTCTACACTTGCCATCACCTTCCTTCACCATCATCAGCTCTGAACAGTATCCTTGCCTTACTTCACCATCCTCAGCTCCCTACACCATCCTCGTCTTGCTCCACCATCCTCAATTCCCTTAACTTCCTCGCCTTACTTCACTATCCTCAGTTCTCTACACTTGCCATCACCTTATTTCACCGTCATCAGATTTCTACACCATCCTTGCGTTACTTCACCTTCCTATGCTCTTTACACCATCATCACCTTACTTTACCATCCTCAGATCTGAACACCATCCTCGCCTCCCTATGCCATCCTCGCCTTGCCGCACCATCCTCAACTCCCTAAACTATCCTCTCGTTACTTCACCATCCTAAGCTCCCTACGCCATCCTCGCCTTGATCCACCATCCTCAACTCCCTAAACTCAACTCCCTAAACTATCCTCGCCTTACTACACCATCCTCAGTTCTCTACACTTGCTATCACCTTACTTCACTATCCTCAGCTCTCTACAATTACCATCACCAGATTTCACAATCCTTAGCTCCCTACACTTTCTGTCACCTGACTTCGCCATTCTCATCTCTCTTACACCATCCTCAGCTCTCTACACCATCTCTCCTTAATGCACAATGCTCATCTGCCTCATCTGCCTACACCACCATGCCAGCTTCCACCGTAGGCCCATATCTATCCCGTCTTCACCTTATTTCACAGTGCTCATCTGTCTGCTCCATCCTGCCTACTTCACCCACATGCACAAGTCTCTGCCCTCTTCAGCAGTCTGCACCACTTTCACCACTCGGAACCTCCTCTGCAATCTTCACCGTTACATACCACACTCCCGCGTCTCTCCTACCCTCTCCTTCCTTTGCGTTCCTCACCTGGATACACAGAGTCCACGCCCGCTGCACGAGCCTCACCACTCCCACAATCCCCATCTGCGTCCGCCATCCTCCCTTGTATCAACCTCACCTGCCTCCAAAATATGGCTCTGCCTCCGCCATGGTCTCGACCTCTGCCTTCCCCCCACTCAGCTGCCTCCAGTATCCTGCCTGCCTCACCCCTGCCTCTGCCATCTCCACTACCTTTCACCACCCTTACCTGCCCACGCACTCCACACCTGCAGCCATCATCCACCTCGGGCTGCTCCTTACTTTGCTCCCTCCACGGCTTCCTTCTGCTGTGATCACTCTCGGCTACCGCCACGTTCCTCACCACCGTCCACCCCTGCCTCCTTTACTTTCTTCAACATCCCCCCCTTTCCCTAACACCCTCATCTTCCCTCAACACCCCCTTCTGCCTACGCTAGCCTCCCTGTAGCCACCATCTTTACCTACTTCAACACGCACACTTCTTCACCTTTCTTCCAATGCGCCCCCCCCCCCCCCTTTGTATCCTTCCTGGCCATCTTGAACTATTATGTTCTTCCATTCCACTGTGCCTGGTGTGTGTGAGGGTGAAGTTTAAAGGCGAGTGTGGAGGCTGCCGGAAGTACCCATCCCTGACCTTAGGTTCACGTCTTCACACGTACATTGTTGACTGACCTCGCCTTTTGGGGTGGGCTGCGCACTGAAAGAGGCATGCTTATACCGAGGCCCATTTGAAACCTACCTGATACCCCCGTTCAGACCCGCGCCCCCTTGACGGCTCGAGTTAAAACCATTTCCCAGATTTATATCCCGCGCCCCCTGTAGCAGAACCCACGCCTCAGCTGTAGAAACAACGCATTTGTCTCTAATTACGCCCGCCCACTTTTCCTTGACAGCGCATACTTGACGCACAATTTGATTTTATATAAATAACCCTTTCTGTAGCGGAAGTCCAAAGTCAAACTTCCTCACAGGCCCCCGTCCCCTGCGCGGGGCGCCTAGAGGACGCCCAGGGGAGCGGCCAGCGCACACCCGTGGCGTCCTCCGCCTGCGGCCACTCCAGCCTGCTGGAGAGCGCTGAAGTACCTGTAATGTTCCTGGAGAGGCCAAGCGCTCGCAGTTACAAGGCACGGCGTGCGTACGGCAGAGGATAACTGTATTATGTATGACCTCTGCCTTCAAAGCGCTGTCATGGATCACCCTGCAGAGCGAACCGCGTCTGAACCTTGCGCTCTTGACTTCAGAGAGGTGCTGACCTCAGAGGGACTTCCCCGACGAGTGTCTGTGGCTAAACGCAGGGACACCGAAAGAAACCCTGTCCGAGTGACGAAGGCTTGCGGATCTACCTTGCACAGAGATTAATGCACATCATTGAGCATTCGACAGTCATTCATTTGCTGATTCTTCTGTGTTTCCTCCCACATGCGGGAACGAAGTACCCGTCCTCCATTTCAGGCGCTAGACCCCGACGTGCATTGAAGCGGGTAGTTAAGTAGGCAGCGCTAGAACGAAGAAGCTCCGTTGCTGAAAACAGGCAGACGCACGGAGCAATCCATGTGGAATGCACGCATGCCCCGGAGCAGAGCGCACGCTGCACGCACTGTTGCCACAAGTGTTTTTTTAACCAATATTGTCGCCATTCCTGACACAATGACCCCGTGCTGTCGAGAGGCAGGGATGGGCGGGTAACCTATGTGTTTAAGCAATGTTTGGCCTCTAATGCTGCATTTTAAGGTAGTTCGGCGAGGTTAAGGCACCGAAGTCTACCGTTATCATGCTGAACAAAGAAAGGAGTTTTTGTGTCTTGGGCGCAAGGGAACGAATCCATTGTGTTTGAGTTTGTCCTTTTACGTCGAAAATGAGTTGTTTGCTTCTTCAGAGTATGTTTAATTTGCAGATAGAAGAACCCCAAATGGATTGCTCAATTTTTTTCTGAACCTGATTTGTGAAATGTTGAAATGCTGCGTCTGCAGTTACTGGTTTCCCGCTGCTGGCTGAAAGAAAAGAGCACGCTCACTCGGAGACCGTCCTCGCGGACCACCCCAGATTGTTTTGATTCAGACTTTAGATCCAGGCCGGTACTTACATATGTCTGGGATGACGTACCTCAGGTCATGGGGACATTCCTTCCCAGTGATATTGAACCCACTGAGGCTTTTGACTCAGTCATCCATTCACTGGTCTAGGAGCTCTCGAAGAACATTGTTGTGGATTCTGAACGGAGGAGGAGTCCGCGTGTGGAGATGGGATCATTGTTTCTTCTTTTCTACTAATCAACAATGGGGCTCCCCCGGGCTCTGCACTTTTGTGTCTACTTGTCAGTATATTTCTGTGTCCATGTGTCCATCTGACGTGCCATGAGGGCTTAAAAGGCCCTTTCTGGGCCAGAGATACTCAGATGCATCTTCCAGTAGCTGGGTCATCTGAAACTGTAAGCCTGTCTAGTCCTAACCCTCCCCAGAATTGTTGTTTGGCTGAGATACAGAGGGTTCAAACTCAGTGCTTCTGAGACTCAAGTAATGCTGGTGAGTCCCAGTGGTTCACTCCTGTGAATGCTGCCCCGCCCCCCTTGGTGTTGGGGGTTCAAGTGCAGTTTGCTAGGCATGGCAGGAATCTGGGGTTTGTCTGGGACTCAAACTCGAGCCTTGCTTCCAAGAGTGAGAAACTAAGCACTGCTGATTTAAGATCTATCGGCTGCAAAAGAAAATCACATTTCTTCCTGCTGACACCTACAAAGTCGTAGCAGGTGCTGTTTAATTCAAATGTAGGGGTTGGCAATGTGCTGGTGATGGGCTGCCAGACTGACAAGTTGCTAGGTTATGGTCTGTACCAAATGCAGATGTGTGCAGGAACTTCGGGCTCCCGAACATAGACCCAGATTCCCAGCTGCAAAAATCAATCAACTGGCTGTCTATTAGGGCCAGGTCAAACCTAAAGGTTCTGGACCCTGGCCTATACATGTCTTACAGGGTAAACCCAGTGAACGGTGTTGCAATACATCTCAATTCCATGCTGACATCATCAAACAAAGCCGCATTATAGGCAGTCTATTGTTGTTGGTTGTTAGAGGCAGAACGGGGTAAGAGGGCTGTTTTTCCTCTACTTTGGTTGGCCCCTTTAAGGGAACGCTCCCGGTGTTTGTGTCATAAAATAGAAACATATGTACCAAAGAGGCCATGAGGGTCTGCAGCTCTTTTGCTTCTCAGAATACCCAAGCAAAAAGTGAATAGTGCCGCGACGGCGGGGGCGCTACAATGGGGTTTAGTTTCTGCTCAGTGTGGTTCTCTGTGTTCCTCTGTTGTGAATACCAAGAGATAAGGTAGCTCTTAACAACATTTTGTGAGAGATGATTGTTTTTTTTTTTAAAGGACGTAACCCCTCAAACAAACCAGGTGTGATTCTTCATGATAGGGTCCTCCATTGAAGAGTGACTTTGGCCCACATGCATCAAGGTAGGCTTTTGCGATTCCTTAATTGCTATTATTAAGGAATCGCAATTAAGGAATCGCAAAAGCCTATGGATGTAGAAATCGCTATTAAAATAGCGATTTCTAAACATTCCTTAATTGCGACTCGCAAATTGTGAGTCGCAATTAAGGAATGTCTTCCCATTCATTCCTATGGGCCTAGAGGCCCATAGGAATGAATGGGAATTGCATTCTCAATTTGCGAGTACCCAATAGGTACTCGCAAATTACGAATGCAATTTCAGGGGTGCAAGGGTTCCAAAAGGATACCCTGTTGCACCCCTGAAATCTGCATATGAGTACATGTTGCAGACACACATGCCCCAAGGGCATGTGTGTGTGTAAAATGGAACTTTGAAAAATGCACTTTAGTGCATTTTTCAAAGTTTTTGCAAATTACCATCAAGTACAAATTGATGGTAATTTGCAGCTCCTATTAGCGAAATCGCAATTTTTTTTACTTTAATGCATTGCATTTAAGGAATCTTAATTTGAGATTCCTTAACTGCAATCGCAATTTAAGTAATCGCAATTTAGAGATTACTTTAATTGCGATTTGTGCATTTGGGATAATGCATCCCAAATGCAAAAATAATGGTCGCAAAGGGACAGATTCTGAGAATCTGCCTGTTTGCGACCGGTTTTTCTTTTGATGCATCTGGCCCTTTATCTTTTTTTTTTTTTTTGTTAAATAATTTTTATTGAAGATAAAGAACACAGGAATACAAATATACTTAGTCCAGTTCGATAATGCATCCCAAATGCAAAAATACTGGTCGCAAAGGGACAGATTCTGAGAATCTGCCTGTTTGCGACCGGTTTTTCTTTTGATGCATGTGGCCCTTTATCTTTTAGTATTCATAAGCGAGGGAAAGGGGAACCACAGTAATTAGAGACTGAGTCCCTCCTCGCCAGAGCCTACCAGTCTTCGTGAGGTGTAGGGCATACACAGGCAGGCAGTACTGGCATGGTCTCTACATACACCCCCCATTGTACATTTGTCCCTAGAATGAGGCTCAAATGATCAAACTAACTCCTATTACACCTTGAGGTGGCGAAATCTACTACACAAAGTATTAAAAGCCTGGTTATTTTGCTAACTTTCTCCGGTTTTCATAATTGCATTTCGCTTTCATCGCGACTGATAGGGTTCTCAGATATGATTAAGTCTTTCTTGAGTTTCCACTCATAAATAAAACATATATAAGGATTGTGTATGTATATATGTGTAGGAAACAAATTGCTTGATATGTGTGGACTTTCTGCAAACATTATAACAAGATGCCAAATTTCACCAACTTCTCGCCAATTGTAGCCTATGTTTGTCAGGCATGCTGGTGTTTTGATGTGCACTGTGCCCTCAAGGAACTCTTGATCTCAAACGCCTGCCCTCTGACGGCCTCAGTGCCCACTTCCAATATCCAGTGATCTCTTTGTGTACATAGGTGGAGGGTACAGAAGTGCCCCCGACCTTACACCAGCGCATGCTCAGATCGGCATGATTGACTAGACCTCCTGCCTTGATCGGCTTGTGACCTTTGAACTTTGCCCTCTCTCTGTTCTCATTGGATCACTCCTAGACTGTGAGTATTACTGAAGGCTTGCAGCTGCACTAGGTGATAGCTGGCGTCTGTATCTCCAGGTCTGTGTACTGTCTGTCCCTCCAACTAAACTGCAGAAGGTCATTATTATCCAGATGTTCTTCAGAAGAGAGAGAATGGGTGTTTGAGCGACATCCTCCAGGAGATGCTGAGCCCGAGGCGGAAATGTAGATCTACTCTGATTGCAAAAGGTTCTGTGCTTGATTCATATTCACCTTGTGCACAGCCGCCTCACTAACCAATGATTTTAGGGTTTGGACTCTGGGTTCGAGATGATGTCAACGCATCGATTTCGCCACTTGCCTTTCTTTGTGCTATTTGGATAGCAATCATGTTGACAAGACATTTCCCTTTATGGACGTGGAGGGCCATTTATATATGATAACTTGGACAGAAAAAAATAGCAAATAGTGCACGAAACATTATATTCTTGAAAAAGTTGTTCTTCAACATATAAAAATGAATGACCTTGTCGTGGCGACTTCTAGGGGGAAGTCACAGACTGTTGAAATTGGTTTCGAATGTTGTCTTCCTCTGTTTGATAATATTGTCTGACCTTTGGCAAATCATTTTGTCTTCCGATCGAAAGTTCTAAAAAGCACAATACCTGCCAGCATTTCATCTCTATATCGATTTTGGCAAATAACTTTGGCTTCCTATTTCTTATTTCCTTTCTGATTAAATTGAAAGTTCTAGGAAACAGAAAACGTGCCAGCATGAATGTCTATAACAATTGTGAATGTTTGTGTGTGTGTGGGGCGGGGGAGTGTTACTAGTATTTCTGCATGCTCATTGTTTTAGACATAAAAACCAGACCTCATCATTCAGAGCACAACTTGCCCCCAAGTCACCCGCCCCTTTCCTCATTTATCTCAGGCACACGTATGTGGTATGTTGGGTTCTCCCATTAAACCTCAATGGGTGTACTTTATGAAGTGGCATGGGCGCATGAGGGAGTGCGGGGACTGATTGACCAGTGTTGGTAAAAAGGGACAACTCTCAGGACAAGCACCTCAAAGATACATTGGGCTTTGAGCTCCCTCGCGTCATGTGCCAGTCCATTCAGCTCTGCCCTTTTGGAATCAGGCAGGAAATGAAAAGGGGGTCAGGCACGGCTGGTTCTGGGTCAGTCGCGCTCCAGGCAGATGCCCACGGTGCCCCTAAAAAGACATCAAATGCTATTCTTTACCAGGCAAGAAGGCAGCAAAATGCTGCTCTGCCTAGCGCGCGCCTGCCCCAGCCCTGTAGCTGGGCCTTGGAGGCGCTGCGTGTCACCTCACTGTACAGCAAGGCGCTAGGACACGGGGTCTGATGGGCCGCGCTGCCGACAGCGGCAGACTCGTGCAGAACCTGTCAGGTCGGGACACAGTGCTTAGAGAGATCTCCAGGTCGGCCAGCTTGTAAGCTATTCTTAGTCTTGGGCCAGCACGTGTCTCAGACTCTGCTGGCAGATGACAGCTCAGGTCAATAGCGCCCCCACCAGGTCATGACCTCTCTTGCTTCAGAGGCGCCATTTTACTCCTTGAAAAGTGGACTTATCAATTATAAAATGAGTTACAGACCTGCATAGTACATCCCTGTCCCTCCCACAGAGGACCTCATCGCCTGCAGGCATTATGACAAAGGGCCGATGCTACATGCCAGTAACTTTATATGTATTTAAATTGCGTGAGCTTCAATCGTGACGTACATCCCCGACCAGGCCGATCCAGCCATGATTATGGGCTCTTCATTATTCCTACCAGGTGGAAGGAAGGAAGCGCTTTACATGATTGGAAAGAGGTGGAACTTTAGATTTGCAGTGACACGTTTAATAATCTTTTTGTGCGGGCACTCGCGCGGGCAGCGCAACACAAAAGATGGCACCGATGTACCTACTCTTGGAAAGACCTGCGTGTACCGTGCTAACTTGTACTATTTTGCGCGAGCCTCCACGCACACGTTAGTAGATGTTGGCTGCAATGTCTTATATTTTCGAACCATCCGTTCACTGTATCGTGCGAGCCACCGGGCACACAGAGAACTACGCACAAGAAAGTGCCCTGGAGTATTGGGCTGGGTGGTCCCCTACGCCGTTCTATTCAGTCAATAGTCGTACTGACAGGCATATTAAATATGCTGTGGGATTTAATACACCGTAATGTACGGTGATATACGAGTACCTTAACACAGTGGGGACATATTTGACTCCCGTTTATGCACCAATCATGAATCTCGACAGAACGTGGCTAGCTTTAGAAGCGGTCACATTGACCTGCAGATATTAAAGCACTCATTGAGGCACGAGCAGGCACGAGCCGGCAGGCGTGGAGTCGGAATGCTGTGGCGTTCGCTTTCAATCTACAGTTCATAATGCTCGGAGCATTTCATGTCTGTGTCTGTGTATGTGTACGAGCATGCATGTATGTGCGCGGACTGTGTGTGTCTGTCTGCGTGTACGTTTCTATATTTTCACTTTTTAACAGGTTTTGAAAAATGAGAGAAGAAAATAGAGCCAACCAGATCTGTTGAAGTTTCCTTTTTAGTTGATCAGTCATAGTTACAGACAGTGGCGGCCGGCACAGGTAAGAGAGGGGCGGTGGTGCGGGGGCTGGGTGGGATAGGGGGGTTCGACAGATGATGGGATAGGTAAAATTAAATAAAAAAAGAAAGAAAACCAATTACCACGATGCGGCGAGCGCAAGGTAAGTGGTTTTATTTATTTAATTAATTTTACCTATACCATCGTCTGTCGACTCCGCCCTGCCTCTCAACCGCACCCCTCTTACCTGTCCCGGCCGCCACTGACATTTAAAATGGTACCTTTCCCTTACTATAAACAAAGACAAGGTAAGAGACCATAGAAATATCATGAATCAAAATACTTGCACAATAACCATTTCATATTTTATGTGAATAGCTTTTCATTTCATTGTCTAATTCCTTTTAACTTCTAATCTCTACCATTGGAAAAGAGGGCCAACCATATAGAAAACCATTTGTAGGTTTCGCCCGCACAACGCTTGCACTGTGCTTGTGAAATATATTGTTTTTAATATAAACTTAAATGCATCCTGCCCCCCCCTCTTTTCTGCCTTTTCATTGGTTCATGTGCTTGCCACTTACGTTTCCTCCATTTCTATTGGCTGTAGCACTGTTTCCTACATTTGTCAATACTTGTTCCTCATCATCTTCTCTTATCAGTTTCCCGTAGCCGAAATACTGTTAACATACACTTTGGTGGAACAATTTTTTTGTAGAGTTTTGCCTCTTTCTGATTTTTCTGCTTGCGTGATACTTTAAATTAAATTCCCAGATTTATATGGCACAATAGAGAAGTTAATTGATCTTCCCAGAATCACAGGATGTTGCATCGCCTAGACTCGAACCAGAATCCCCAGTCAATAGCTCTTCTTGCTGCACCCCATCCTCTCCACTCCGTGATGCTTTTTTCTTTTGGTTCACTCTACAAATTGTTTAATGTCTTATCCCACCCCCTCCCACTCTGGCAAAGCACACTCACCAGTTGCCACCTCCCAACCCCACTGCGGCAGAAGCAGACAACCACTCTAGGTCTCCCTTTTGTTGTGGAGGCCAGTGCCTGTATAATTCAAATCAAAGAGCACTCCAGTGCAGTGCCCTCTCTCTTCCCTTTTCCTGGTCTTGCAGCTTCTTCCCTGCTCACACCTCGCTGCTCCACCTCCTGCTCATTCGCTGTCCCGCTCTTTTTCTTTTTCTTTGCGGCGCATTCAAACATTGGGCAAAAACTGTAAATTGAAAAGCAGGAGCGAGAGGAGAAGCAGCAGCAAGAAGGAGGCCTCCTGGGAGTTTCATCTGTAACTCCTCAGCCAGTCGAGTACCATCTAAAAATGTGTGTCCTACATTACAGCGGTGCCCGGACAGACGAACTGGATGCCCAGGGGTCATGTGTTGTCCCAGGGTTGATTTTGCCTGGCTGATGGTCGCTGGTGATTGATTTTGATTATTAGCTATGTTTCCTGTAGCCAGTGGCAGCAGGAATAATACTGTTTTTATAGTGTATGAAGGCGGTTCTATATCAAAAGACATTCATGAAACAAGGATGCGTGGAGATTAAGAGATTTGTCCAGAACCACAGAATGTTGAGTCAATGCCAGGACTCGAACCTGGTTCCGCAGGTCCCGAGGCAGCAGCTCTGGCTGTAACACCTACCCCTCTCCCCCGCTCCCCAGGGCTTTGGCATCTTCAGAGTGCCTCGGAGCATCCATGTTTCATTAATATATTTTATTATGGAACAGCTGTGTGGAGCCTCACTCCAAAGGGCAGGGCTGTGGACGCTTTCCCGGTGGGGTTTGGTTTAACCTCAAGTTGTGAGTGGTTCATTTGGGGTATTGAATTCCCCCGGTGCAGTGTGACCGGAGCATACTTATTTTTGTACACTTAGAAAGTGTATTGAATGCCATCAACAGAAGATTACAGTGCAAGAACTTTTTTTTAATAAATAGTGAGACTGAAAACAAACAGTAGTTTTATTTTGTGCAAGCTCTGACACAGTCAGTTTTCAGGTTGCTTGCTTGTATGCAATTAGTGATCCCCGTGTGCTCTTTGCTTGGGCCAATCCCGGGAAACCCGCCTCAATGCCTCATGCTTGACCCTTCTACTGAAGAAATGAAAAGCGATTCTCCCCTCCCCCTTCCCTGAGTGTTAGTTCCTGCTTTTCCGGGGTACTTCTCTTTTATTTGAGCTCTTGAGTTGTATTCAAAATCTGCAACATCTTTGCTTTTACTTTAAATATGTTTGCTGAAGAACAGCCTTCTGTATACAACTAAAATCTCACTACTTGCAAAGTGTGACAGCAAAACAGCAGTAACGCGGAAAACATCACAAGTGAACACACTCATTTTGCACAACACAAAACGTCATTTGTTTCATCACATTTTTAGGTTTCGCCTGCACAGCGCTTGCACTGTGCTTGTGAAATCCCCGCTCTCCTCCCACCCCCTTCCTGCTCTCCGTTTTTTCTAACCCCCGCACTCCCACCTCCTCCCATCTCAATCATGTTTTGTTTAATTTATACTGCTCACCAAGCTAAAACGTAAAGCAAAACCAAATTATTAATAAACACATAGGCGAAACCTAATGCATTTGCCAATGCTTGTTACCCTGGAGCAGTCCATCCTGTTTCACTAGGCCTTACCCCTCTCCACCGAAAGCCAGTAACCCTACATGTATTATGCCCTTATTGTGCCCCATTAGTGAGATGCAGGTAAAGTTGATTGGTGCAGTGAGATGTGGGCCCCAGGCCTGGAGATATAGCTTTTGCTTAAGGAAACTCTGAGCTTTAACTTAAGGAGTCATGCTGAGACAACTACTTGAAAATCAGTCAGCATTCCATTCCATCTTTACTACCTCATCTGTGCCACTACCAAAGGCTAAACCCTATGCGAATCGGACCCATCACAGCAACCCGGCCTTGGCTTCTAGGTCACCTCCCTTCTGCATGGGTAACCACAGATACATTTGTGAGTTATTGGTCCTTAACAGTGAGATGCAACTTCAGCCTATAGACAGAGCATCCTCATGACTCCCCTCTGCATGCACTCAACCCACATGGGGAGACTTGTATTGAAAACAAAATTAGTGACAAATGGAAACCCTTGGGCCATCACCTCTAAACCACTGTGGATACCTGAAGGTAATGCTCCTTTCCATCCATTTTTACTTCGTATGTGCCATAAGAGAAAGTGTCAGACCATAGTTAATTCTGCCTTCTTTCTTCTTTCTTGCCTGAAATGCAAGGTCATGTTCGGTGTGCATGGGAAAAGAAGCAGAGATGGGCCTTTTTACTTTATATGGACTCATCAGTGGAGAAGAGCTTGAGTCTTCAGGTGCGTGGAGTGCTTGAGACCCTGCCTGGGCATTCCCCTCATCAATTATAGGAAGGGTCACTGAGAAATAAAAGTGATCTGTTGTTTGAGCCCCAGAAGATAAGCCATATTGGCTCAAGCGATTACACCCATCACCTTCAAACCTCTCCATGAGATTTAAAGGTCCTCAGGTGTCTCTATCGCCAAATAAAGAAAAAACTGGGCTCACAAATTATTCACAAGAGGGCCTTTTCCTAGCGGATGTGTTACTTTCATTTGACAAGCATGACGCGTTATGTAGCATCCACCATGTTTAATGTGGAGGATGCGTCAAACGAGGAGCGCGCACATCACATGAAATAGAGATTTCCTCTGAGGACAGAAACAGATGACTTCCAGAT
This sequence comes from Triturus cristatus, assembly GCF_964204655.1. NCBI lineage: Eukaryota > Metazoa > Chordata > Amphibia > Caudata > Salamandridae > Triturus > Triturus cristatus. The sequence continues at coordinate 268,483,380 of NC_140591.1, read as the reverse complement.
TCAAGGCCATGTGCACAATTTATAACATTGTCTTCCGATCATGACAGCCCTACCTTCCATTAACAAAAACACTTCCCAGAAATGAACACAAACGCCATTTTGGACTGGTGTACTGCCAAGCGCTTACTGCCACATGTCATATATTATCTGAGGAGGCTGCTGAAGTGTCAATTTCAACAGACACTTGTATGCATTATTCATGTTCTTTCAATCCAAGCATAGAACCTGCACACAATCTGCATTAACATTTCTCCATTGCCAACCAGTCGAGTACAGAAGGGCACGCAGTGCCTTTAGAGAGACGCAGTTCTAATAGCGGTTTCACATTCAGACAGTTGAGTACAAGTCAAGTTTATTTGCATAGTTAAACAAACCAATACATTACAGTTTAAAAGAACAATGTCTGACCACATAAAAAATTCACTTCTGGCAAGAACAAATGAACAGCTTTATGAAGATTGTTTTCAACATCCTTTTCCTTTGAGCCAGGGGTGATGGGCGTAAATATAAAATGTGCACTGGTGTCTCTTGTTTTTTTCCGCGTAGTCGTCAACTTTGCCTTTGCAGCTGTTTTTTTGACGAGGGAGTAAGATCTTTAGTGTCTATCATCCATAGTTGATATAGCGTGAATTGTTGTTTTTGGTCCCGGGAAAAGTGTGCTGAAAGATACTCCTGCGGTCTCAGGATTTTATATGAATTAATCGAGGTCCAGGCGTGTATTCTTCTTGCTAGGGCATTTTTATCTGTAATCAGAGACATAAATCGAGTTGAGCAGTTCGTTGCTCTATTAAAGGCGGCCTTTCCTAGAGTAGCGGCCCAAATTTCTTAGATACTTAATTCTTCAATGACCTGGCTTAGGTACTCTCCCCAGGATGGAACCTTTTTTGTATGCTGTGCTGTTGTTACTCAATTTCGAGCCAGCATAAATTGTTAATTGTGCCGCTCTCGGAGGCACAGAGTCTCCAACACAGTTTGGATTGATTCATTTTTGAACCCAAACTCAAGTCGTACCTGGGGCGGTGAAACACTTTTCGTCTAGAAAACACTGTTTTATACACTTTCATCTGAATCTTGTTGAGTGTGGATTTTGCCCAAGTGCGCTTAATTTCCGTGCCATGATTTATGAGCATTATATTGGCAGAATATTGGGAAATTATATTGAACTGTAAGTTCTTGTTAATGCTTTGATAGGCCCCATTTTTTCCTGGTCTGGTCCTTTTTTTGCTTGAATGTTGAGGTCTTAAAGTGTGCACAATTCTTCTGTCAACCCCGCGCAAGTAAAAGGAGTTAAAGGTCCGGGCAGTTTGTCGAGTGTCTCTGTTAATCAAGGCGAAGCCGCTGCATGCAGAGTTCGCCATGTTGACGATCCCCTCGTTTCCCGCCGTTTCTAGTGATTTGTTGCTGTTCTGTGTGCGGTGGCAGCCGTTACCAGACCACATGCGTCACTGATTGGGAAGCGCTGCTTTCAGCTTGACCAGTACAGCCATCACTGTATTCATCCCAGTTCTACCTTTTACTGTATTTTAACTCTGCCCAGAATACAAAACGCTCTGTATTTAAAAAAAAAATGCAATACAGGGTGACTGAGGATGAAAAAAGTGCATGTCAGATAAAGAGAGCATCCGTTTTTTAAAATGAAAATCCTATAGACTAGAGAATGATGTTAGAATGTAATTATCGACAATAGGACTATAAATCCCAGGCAGTCAGCAAAAGTGTTTTTTTTTTTAAGGTATCTTGACGTTTACACTTGTAACAGTGAGAGACGAGGCATCCAGTCACTTAATTCTTTTTAAAATGGCACTCGTGGTATCGAACATTTTAATACAAATTAAGGGTGTCATTTAGTGGTTGGTAGGTGAAGCAAACTATTACCACCTATGTTGCTGTTTTGCAAAAAACTGGGATTTGACCAATCTGGGATCTAGTCTATCATTAGTAGTGATTCCTACAGGTTTCAGTAGTTATTTTGGTGTCTTTTTGAATACCTCTTAAACGCTGCAGCCTTAGGTTTGTTTTTTAAAACAGAGAGTTTGAAAAAAATGCATCCATCTGCAGAGGGTCAAAGATGTGAGGACACTTCATGTTAGAACATTTTGGATGCCTTTATTACATCTCTCTGAGTTTGGTGAAACTACATTAAAGACACAACAACAATCTTATTTAGGTGCCCGCAGTTTGATGGTACAGGCAACAGTAACTGGTAACTGAGGAATCCTGGAGCTAAAGCATTCACGCTTATTTTTGCTAATCTTATGTCTGTGTTTTGTGGTGAAAGTTTTAGATTCATGTTTTATGTAGGGTCAAGATGGCGCTTGCGCGTATATATTGTATATGGCAGAAGTGTGAAAATTAAAAGCCAGTAACTAATTAGCCCAGGTAGTGTGGAATGACGACTCACTGAATGATGTCACAAGAAGGTGGGTCACAGACAGCAATATCACAACAAAACCGGATGCATTTTTTTGTGCATGGCCCTGCATTAAATAATAATAATGCGTTCATTTATAAACATGCAAATCATTCTTATAGTATGGAACAATGAGAACAAGCCAATAGGTCTGGCATTGTCTGCCGGCCTTTTGGAAATCCTTGTTTTGTTATGGTTTTTCAAAATCTTATAGTTCGGGAAGCTGCTAGGTGTTTGTCAATCATCAGTGAAATTCAGTCCAAAATAAACTTTTTTAGAAGAATTGTCGATTATGAATTCACGTTGATAGTATTGAAACTTTTAGTTTGTGTACTGCATGCATAGTAAAAAGAGAATACCTTAGTACAGAACAGTTCCAACTAGACACACTCTGTTATCCTGGGAATTACCAGCAATCAAATAGACAAACAACACTTTAAAAGGAATTTACAACTTCCTTAGCAGGCAACAGGAACTGATAAGACTGGAATGTGGCCTGTGCTCTCATCTGGTAGAAAGCATCCTTCTATCACCTCAGAGTCTAAACACAAGGGCAACACTAAAATAATTATAAACTGGCACTGAAGGGTACCACCTTGCGTGTGGATGTGCTCATTGTGAAAGAGCAAAAAGCAGTCACTCAAAAGTAGATTGACCCATTGTACCATGCTGTGTGGTGTAGTGGGTGGAACTAAAATGTAAATGACACAACAATAGACCAATGGATAAGAAGAAGTGGCTGAAAGCCCCTTTAAGTAAGTAGATTATACATATAATTTTAGTAAAATTAAAACGTCTTGGCTAATGCCAGACCTAATACTTACATACCTGATGTGGAAAAAACATAAAGTATTGAATGCAAAGATTGCTTTTAGAATCTATGTGCTTTTAAGATGTTCTCTCATATATTTCAAACTCCCCAAGCTGATGTAGGGGGACTTATATGAAGTGAAAGGCAATTATTTGTGATAAATGAAATTACCTCAGATGCAAAATATAATGGCCTTGATTTACTGCATGTTTACGTTGATCCTCCTGTCACTCAAAGCGATTCAAAGCAAAACAAAAACCTAGGTTTTGGTGCTAAGTCAGGTCAACTAATGAAGTATGAGCAGGCTTTGCCCTAAATCCCAATGCGGAGTGTAACCTGGCACAAGCAACACGTCATGTGATATATTGCCTGATTAACCAATATGTAACATGTGTTTTACCCTAAATCCCACATTGCACGCTTCTGACCTGTGTGCAGTGGTCTACTTGTTGAAATTGTACTGGAGGGTGTACCTCGAGTACAAATGTTATTCTAGACACTACTGCCTCACCTTTGTATCATAGTGCAAGGCTAACCATCCCACATAGAAATCAGATTTAATGCTAACACGGATGAAGTCATCATTGGCAAGCAACTCTTGAATCTGGGGCTATGCTATTTTCTGTTCTTCAGATAACACAGCATTGCACTGTTTCAAGCAACGCTCCACTAGGGGAAAAACAGTAAATCCAACCCCGTATAAGTCCACATTGCCAGTATGTGTGGCATGACAGCATTCAGGGAGTACACATGCCAACTGATTTGGTGGTGGTGCCCAATGTGACCTTCAGGCTTGATTCAAAATAAAGGGTACACCTTGCTTCTCCTCTCAAAACATAAGGGCAACCCGCCATCTTTTTATGTATCCCTTGACTTGTGTCCTGTGATTGTACCTCTTTTTAGAATAGAGCAATGCCAAGGTTAATGTTTACCACCCCTTTGCGATTTTTGTCTTTCTCAGTCTTCCTAATAGATATGGAGGGGACAGATAACAGGACATTGAATAGAAATATTTTGTTTTTACAATTTTTCACCAAAATAGAGAACGGCTCTGTACAAAAGTGATTCTAGAAGGTAATTATTTATCAGAAGTGGAGAGGCTTCCAATATGGGCATCTCTGTTTTTGCTCTAATCAGGCAGGGAAAAGGCTTTTGTTCATCTGAAGCAAATGTCCTAGAAGGTCGTGATGTTTAGGGCACACGTCTGGCAGGAGGTGGATATCAGTATTATTAGTATTTTTTGGGAACTGATGGTTATGGAGCTTTATGAACTGAGCAGGAGATGCATATACATTAGCAACACTTTTGTGGTCTCCAATCCAGTGATTCACAAATCCCTTTTAGTGATACACTTAACCCATTTTGTAAGTTGGAAATCTTGTTCTTACTGGTAACTTTGGTTCTGAGGCCCGTACCAAATCGCAATTTGCAAAGCGCATGAAAGGGATGTTCCTACTAAATTGCGATTTAGTAACCTATGTATCAATGGTATGCGACTGGAATTCCTGGTGAAAAATATTGACCACTTACTAATTCCACAGTGGAGGTGGTTTCTAATTTGCAATGGGGAATGTGTCCACTGCCCTTGGGGAATTGGTGTGGCAGCCTCAGGGGGAAAAGTCAAGGGTCCAGGTAACCACTGCTTGCTCCTCCTATAGTTTTCCTAAACACATTTTTTAAAGCAGTGCTAGTTCCTTTCAGAAACACGGGGTGCTTTAAAAAAGAAATTCTATCTTGGAATGCAACAGGAATGGTGGTCTGCAGCCTTATGCAGGTCAGCATCTCTGTGATTGCAGCCAATTGTAGGCGGTCACAAATTGCAGCCTTCCTAATTAACATTAATTAGGTAGGTCACTCTGCGATTCCCTGCAATTTCTTTTATGAACTGACTTAATAAAACATAGGAATGGTAATTCAGGAAAGACAGGATGTGCATGGGAGGTTTATGGTTTATTTCAGGAATAAATGCCCAAGAAATTATTTGTCTTTGATCTGCTTTTATTGAGATCATCAGTGTTTGAACCTGATGTAACAAAGTGCAGCCGACACATGTTTCGCCCAAAGTGGCTGACATGCCTAAGGCTTTCTCAAGGCAAGAATTCAAAAGTATGATCACCATTGTTCCCGTCTGGTTAGTTACTGAGCGGAGAGAGATCCATGTATCTGCTCTGTGACATCAAGGATAAGAAATTCATTTTGTCCTGGGGAACTGAACAGGAGAGTGTTGATTTGGGTGTTCATGGATATTTGATCATTTTTAGCATTAGAGTGATGCTAATTGGCTTGAAGGTCAGCTTGGTGCCCAGCATTAGGGAAGACAGGTGTGTGAATACAGAGTGTGTACATTTAATGGCTGCCTCTTGATATTTTGATATTCTTGCTTTGAAGACCGTAAAAGGTTCCCCCTATGTTGCTCTGATGTAATCTCCTACAGAGTGTTTCTTGTGTTTGATATACACTAAACGTAATTCTTTAATTTGCTTGTTTTTCTTGTCTGCGGTGTCCCATCATATAAAATTTTAAGTATGCGTTTTCTGGCTTTAATAAGGTTGTACACCAATCATATTTAAGATTTTATCTATTCTAAAAGGATACCCTTATCTAGTTGGAATGATAAAAGATGTCCAGTTCAGTAAAGCATGCCACATAATATTCGTGGGTGAGGGTCCCTTTGTTGCCTAAAAAGGTTTACTAGCAGACTTACGGAACTGGACATCTTCTACCATTCCAACTAGATAGGATACCTTATCCTTTTTGATTAGAATTCTATTGTAGGTAGAGGATAAATCTCCCTTAATAATTTTCCTTATTCCCTCTTTTGCTGATAAACATTTGAGTTTATAGCCAATGAAAACTGCAAAAATGTGATCAAACTCTGCAACTGGCATTGTAGCCTATTTGAGGATCGTAAGTGGAGAATATCAGCGATGTGAAATGAGATAAGAAGTAACATTTAAAATACAAAAAACTTGACATTTGGCAGTTATAGCTTAGTGACCTAACTAGTAATGTTACCTTGATGTCTTTTAACATGTCTTGAGTGATGCAATATATGAGGTTGTAAGCAGTCCATGAAGTTAGCACAAGGTATAGTTAGTTTACTAAATTATAACTGGCAACATTCAGGGTTTTTATTAGTTTTTAAACATGCTCTTATCTCATTTCAACACCTAAGTATAATGTCACTTTTACCTTTTTTCCAGTGAATTTCTAGTTCTTTAAAACCTAAGCTAAGCTCTTATTAGCAACTATAACATCACTTTCACCTTTGATTTTCTTCAGTGCATTTCTGGGGTGTTTTGATTATATTTAAAGTAGAGCATACATCCTTTGGCAAACTGCACTCAACCCCCCTCCCCCCCCCGGGTTAACAGCCAACCATTACTACACTCAGCCTGGCAAAACCAGTGCAGCACAAAATGGCCATACAGATTTCCTTTTCAGTCTTACAGTTTTATAGACTAGAATACTAAAATGTATGCTTCTTTAGATCTTAACTGTGTAGTTTTCATTTGTGTCCCATATTTCACATTCTGCTAGACACAGCTATATTTGGGTATAGTATATTGACTTTTCATTATGTGTGGCTATATGGTTATGGTACTTTGCTGCTCATATCTGATGTGGCTTGGTGTTACATTTAATTCCAACTGCCTGTGTTCTAATGAAAACAGGCAATTGTAAATATATTGTAAAGGACACATTTACAGAATAACCCATAGCTGTATACCAAACCTCCAATTTTGTTCACCTCATGCATTTTCAGACCTGTTGAAGTGATAGAAAAAGCACTGCGTAGGGTAATGATTTTTTAAATACAACATATCAGACAATCCAACATACACTTTTGTTGTCAAAACTTATTGCAACAAAGGCATCTACTGCAGGCATCCCGAATTCTAATGTCAATAGACAATTTTGAAAACACTCACCATCGATGTTTATGGGCACCTAACATTATTAGTGCTTCGTGTGGAAGTTTTTTGATGGTATAGATTGGTAGTCACAAATTCTAAGTAACAATAAAAACTGCATTTCTCAGCTAGATAAAAAGTAGTGCCACTCTTTTGAGTTTTTTCTTTTCTCTAAGTTCAAGGATATCGAGGAAAGCCCTTTTGCAGGATTTGCAACATTAAAAGGGCCTTTCTTAATGTACAAAAGCCCTTTCATTCGTTTTTTTTTTTCAAAATCCCTTTTACTGGTTGGAAAATTCTTTACAACTTGTGGAAGGGCTTTTGCAATCTTTTCCAAATCAGTAATAAGAGAAGACGTGGAAAGGTTACTCCCTTCCTATTTGCAATTTGGAGAGGAATGTATCCATGATTTGGGACTGCAACTTCAGTTGCCCAACATTGAGGTGGTACCAACTCCTAAGATGGGGGTAAGGTGATGTAACCCTTATATTTATTCCATCAGGCATTTCCCCGGCAGGTTGGATCCATTGAAGGTTAGTTTTGAAAGGCCGGGGGCAGCTGTTGGCGGCACTGCCACATTCTGCAGCTCACTCCAGGAAATTAAAGAAAGCGTCAGAAAGAAGAGATAGAGAAAAGGAGAGAGACATGAAAAGGGAGGAAGGGAGTGGGCTGGTTTGAACATTTTGCTAGGGCTGCTTTTGGTTCCAGTCCAGTCCTGGTTGGGGATGGTAGCTGATTACAGAGATGACGAGTCTCCTTTGGACACCCGTCACTTTGTGAATCATGCCACTGGCCTGGGGGAGTGGAGGCGGTGGGGGCCGAAGCAGACAACTTTCCAGAAGATCAATACCTGCTCTGATGTCTTCCCAAATGGGAAACTTTTTTTAAAGCAACACTTGTGCCTTTAATGAATACTGGTTGCTTAAAAAAAATTGTTGTCCATTTTGGAAAGCAAATGCCAGGACAAAGTTCTGCTGTCTCTTGCTGTCTGCTATCCCTGCATTGGCAGCCATTCACAGTGGTCACAAACTATGACCTGCCCAATTCATATTCATTAAGTAGGTAGTTTTGCAACCCTTGCAAATAGATAACTTGCGATGTGACATATTATAGCCTTATAGCCCGCCGTAGCGGGCTATACCGGCTGTTAAAGGCCCGCTGCAGCGTTAAAGGCCCGAGCCGAAGGCGAGGGACTTTAACAAAGCAGAGAGACTTTAACAGCCGGTATAGCCCTGCTACAAAGGGCTATAAGGCTATTAGAACATTCTGCCACTAGAAGGCAGAATGTTCTAACAAAACAAAGCCTTCAGGGAGCGCGAAGGGATTGAAATCCCCTCAGGCTCCCCGAAGTCTTTGTTCACAGAGCTGTGAACAAAGACACATAGGAATGTTGGTGCTCCGGGCTTATACCAGCCATTATAAGCCCGGAGCGCTCTATTGTTTTCAATGGAGCTCCCAACATTCCAATGTTCTAATAGTACATAGGTTGCATTGCAGATTGCACTCCCTTTCACAAACCAGTTGGTGTCCAAATTGCTCATCCCTGGTTTGCACATGGGAATGATATATCGGGCCCATAACGACTTGGGAGCACATTTATCAAAATATCCTGTAGAGCAGCAAGCCACCTTGCTGTGCTGCATAATAGGAAAAGGAACAGAAATGTGCCATATTTAACATTATATGACGCATGTCTGTCTTTTACTTGCGCTGGAGTACAATGTGCTGCCTAGCGCCAATGCAGGCACCCTTGCGCAAGTATGCCTGCATCGTAAGCAGGATTGTTTTTGTGTAGTAAGGGGCACCTTTCTGCACAAAAACAATCCTTAGAGGCATTTCACTCCTTCTATGTGTGCTGCATAATGCAACACATAAAGAAAGAGGAAAAACAGAGGAGAAATAATGATATTTCTCCTCATTACGCCTCACCTGGGAGGCTTAGCATTTTGAGGCAGTCCCAGGTCTATCAGTAATGGTAATAGATATCCTTGCGTGGATGGGCTGGAACATCCACGCTTCACCCAAGGAATGCCTCCCTGGGGGAGAGTAACACAATGAAGCAATTTGTGCTGCATAGCATTACTCTAGAATTAGCAAGCCACGCATGGCAATACATGGTAGCCTTGCGTGGCTTGATAAATCTGACTTAGCAGTTGCGTCTCCTTAGCGCCCCATTGCATGGAGCAAGGGCTTGATAAATATGCCCCTCAACATATAAAGATTTCAAATAATCCCATTGGATCCAACATCTGACCATGACTTATAACTGATGAAATCATTATTAGGTTTTAATTATCATTGCTTAAATTCTTCCCTTCTGCTTTATGCCAACTGACTGTATTGACATTTGCACAAAAACCAATTGATATATTTTTCAAGTTGCTTAAATTCAAGGCACTATAACAACCCTAAATAACCTGAACTCCTCCTATAGGGCCACCTTCAGTTAACTTCTCTGGAATATTTAACTACTGGGCCCTCACAGCCACTCAAATTATTCAAACTCAATTACTGTACAGATGATCCCTTCCTGGCCATTTATAAACTTTCAATTCATGCAATGCTCTCTTCCTGTGCCATAGTAAATGCCTCAACAAAGAAAGGCACCTTGCCCATGGTACTAGAAACAAGAGGGGGTATCTGCTTGGAGATGTTTACATTAGACAAGGCAGGCTTCTGCTCTTGTAATACCACTGAGACAGAACTCCTGCAGGGCGCAAACCACATTCGAGTGCAAACCATGCAGCGGCTCTTGCCTACTTTTCATGCTTCATATCTTCTCTTCCTTTCACACAGTGGACTATGGGAATGCATATGCAACAGCATGGTGGTAGAGATCTGCAGCAGTTTAACATTGGGTGTTTTTGTCTGATCTATGTTCATCCAATTACAAGGGTGGTAGAGTAAACCATAGGGTGCTTTGTATGATCTATCTTCATGCAACAGCATAGGTGCTAAAGTTCTGGAATAGTTTTCCTTCCATTGGGTGCTTTTGCCTGATCTGTCCTCATGCAACAGCATGGGTGCACACGTTCTTGAGTAGTTTACCAGTGGGTTCCTTTGCCTGATCTGTCCTCACTCAACAGCATGGGTAGTACAGTTCTGGATTGGTTTACATAATCTCTCACTGAATCCTCTAAATAGACCCAAGTGTGTTCCCTACTACTAGTCCATTGCAGGCTGCATCAGGGTGCTGTACTGTCACTAACACAGTTTAACCTCTCTTCATGGAAGTGCTGGAATATATGTTGGGCGAGTATAATGTACCAATACATAGATATGCCAATGGCAAATATTTATAGCCAAATGTGTCATTTTAGGTGGGTGGCATCTGCGTATAGGACTGCATCTTGCTCAGTTGAGCTTGGATGGTGAGTGCCAGTCTCCACTTGATTTCAAATAAAACAAAGGGCCTGAATTAGAGTTTGAAGGACAGTCCCTGGTTGCCAAACTCTCTGTCTGCCCACCCTATTTAGAGTTGCGTGGAGTGGCAGCTTTCCATTTGCAGTGCCCCTGTTGGCTCTGTAGATGGAAAGATTACTCTGATGGCATGACAGAGTGTGTCTGAGTAAGGGAAGCACACTGCCCGCCCTATTAAATGTTGACAGTCTGATGTCCATATTTTTTCTGCCCATCACAAAGGAGGAGAAACCCCCTGGTGCTAAACAGAAAAATACAAATAATGGCCCCCACCCAGGGGACAAATATTTCTGGGTGTCGATCATTCGTTATTTGTTGTTTCAAAATCAATTTCCACTGATGTGTCCTGCCATCCTGATGAACATAGCATATACCATCATACTTTAAATCCAGCACACAGATTATTCTTTTCACTGATAAGACTAGTCTCCTGATCCAGGAGGAGAGGATGTGGCTCAGTGGCCAGAGCTGCTGACTTTGGAGCTGGGATCTGTGTTTGAGTCTCGGCGTTGGCTCAACTTCCTGTGGCAAATCACTTAATCTCCCTGTGCCCATGGTCAGCGCTTGGATACCCTCACGGGTGATAAGCCACACTGTATAAATCAACACATTTTAGTTTATATCCAGATATGGCTTTCACTAAAAATGATAGCACCCCCTTATTGGATAACTCTGCTCAGCCATTTGGCTTTCTACTGAACTCCACATCACTAGGAAAGCCTAAACTGCTAGTTTCAGTTGACCTGTCTTGAGTAAATCTTTTCTTATGCACCTGCCTTCATGATGGCCACCCATCACTACTGCTAGCTTCCTTATTCCACTCTTCTTCGACTCCAAGCACTTTTGAATGCCACAGCTCATCCTATTTTCAGTCATTATCAAGTTGGAACATATTATACCCATACTCTGATACTTACGCTGGTCGCCAATCAAACCTCACATCCACTGTTAGTTGTCTTCTGCTCACAGAGTCTGCATCTTGACTCATTCTTTCTATTTGCAATGAAGCTTCAGACTCCAGTAGGTCTGCTTACTTCTCGCAGTATGCATACAGTCTGACCTTAGAGCCCTCATATTTGGACATTTTGCTGTGCCAACCAAACTTTTTTGTTGCACCCCTGGTTGTGGAACCCTCTTTTCTTACACCTGAGACTTCTGGTCATGCAGAACCTTTTTGCTTGCAAAGTGTTAGTCGTAGCTTTCTTGTAATTTTACTTTGACTACTGCATTGCAGTTGATCTTTTTTGTTATGTTTTATGTATGCTCGGCTCCTTGACTCTTCTCAAGGTTTGTGCTTTAAAAATGTGCAGAATAAAATCAAGAATGTTGATCCACAAGAATGCCGGGGCAGCAGATTTGACATCGCACACTAACATCACACAACCTTTGGCCTCTGTGGTATCACAGGAAGTGACATCATATGATCTTTGACCGTGGCATGTCCACCTGTATGCATCCATATGGATCATATGGCGTGGCTTACTTCCTATTACTGTGAATTAGTTTTGTTACGTTATGGGCTTGACTTACTCTTTATCATTGTGAATTAGCTTTGCGATCACTTATAAGGCACTAATATCAACCGTCGGAAGCACAGAGGTGAATGTTGTACTCTAACACGCCATTCTCAGGCGTTCATAATAATGAATATGGAAACACATTGAAAATGTGAGTGTGTTTAAAATCTGTTTCAATTTATGATGTATGTAGTGGGAACTGAACTAATCAATGTGTTTATTTAATTGACTTGAAAGTGTAGTGTTCTAGTTGCAGCTGCAGAAAGTAAACAGTGCTCATAAGGACCCTGTTTTCATATACGTTTGGCACCACATACTACAGCTCTGAGGCCTAGGGGTCACCGAGGTAGTGCAAGCAGTCATACGAGACAAGCTGGTACCATATCTATCCCATATCTATCCCTTGCGACCCCTAACTGAAGTCTGTGAATGAAATACAAGTATAAATACGTCTGCAACATTTTACCCTCTGCAGCCCTTTGTAATAGTAACATCTACACAATGTGTTATCTTCATAACATTTAAATACTTTAGTATGATTCTTTGTACTTGGGACTTAACTTTGCTATGTTTTGTTCATTTACGAATTTTATATTTTAACTCTTTATCAATGTTTACCCTTGAAAGTTCGGCACCAACTGCAAGTTTTAAGTTAAATATCTATTCAAAAATATACGTAGGTTCTGCGTAATTTTTTTTCAAAGTAAATCAACAAAAGAATTAACTTTAGGATAATATATTTTTGAAATGTCCAGCCAAGAGAACGTAGCCAAGAAACTGACTGGCTTATTATTGGACACATGGGAATGCAGTACAATAAATCAATATAGAAGAAACTTTATGCAACACCTGAAACTAGAATAAACAAGCACAAACATTCACAAGATCAAGAGATCACATCATTCAGGTACACGAAGTACAGCACGATGGATGCCTGAGGCACGCAGCTTTAAGAAATTCATTTTGTAGTTTTGAGGTTGTCTCGTCTCGTTCATTTTAAAGACAGTCCTTTGAGTTTGTGCCAGACCAAACATTTCCAAGACAGACATTTCGGATCTGAGCTTTTTGCTTGACTTCTACATTCTTCTGCTACCTTATACTCCTTCTGACCCAGAGACGTTTACAGACGGTTTAATGCGCTATTCTGCTAACATCCTTGTTTCAATGCCGATCACTTCCTGACACATCTGAAAAATGCAGCCAGCTGTTCTCCACACTTCTGTTTACTCTTTCACTTTGGAATGACCTTCTACTGTGCTTTTAAAATTAAAAAAAGTCTCTTGCTGGTCACGTTGCGCCGTGTATGGATGATTTAAGCCTGCATTTCAAGAGCTTCCTGTTCAGAATTGGAGCCTGAGCTGTGTATTCTTGAACGCGTCTGTGCAAAACAATCTGCTTCTTCTTTCAGTCATTCCAGTGAAAGAAATAACTAGATATGACGTACGGAATTATTTCCTGGTCTGTCTCAGAGATACATAACCTTTTGGCCAGGCTTCAGGACAAAGTGCCCCAAAGACACGCAGTTCTTAAGGTTTCAAAGTTTCTAGGTGTTCTATGACATCACAGGAAGTGATGTTGCAGCATCTTTGAAACTGGCAAGTTAAGAAGTACCAAAACTTCCTTTCAAAATTAATGTAAACGGAACACTCAAACTTTCCCGGGCTGTAGGGAAACGAACAGGGAAAAATAAAATATGCATTTACACAACAATCTATATATTCTCTAAATAAATGTATTCGGTGTTTTAAACTCCACACTAGGAATAAACACGCGTTACATGACATTCTTAGTACTTCACCAGCAAGGTGCGACTGGCGCTGCAAATGAGTTCCTAAAAGGTATACATTTCATTCTATGCGTAGAAGTACGTCGGCGCCTATAAATGCCCGATTTTCCTTCGTGAACCAGGCCTTATGTTTCCTGGTTTAGCACGTGAGGGTTGGGCATACAGGGGCTGGAAAGTAAACAGCTGCAGATAGCCTTCTGTCACGCCTGCATCTGATGTGCCAATATTTGCCTGTGTTTGTCATTTATCTATAGACAAAATGTCCCTGGAGATTTTCAGAAGGTTATCATGTCATTTTGCGCCTTTCGTGCAGAGCATTACTCATCTTCCGCACATTAGCTGCCTTGTCATTTATCACCTAGTGCTGCATATGGGATTGCCACTGAAGACAAACCCGCGCTCAGTAAGGTCAGTGGGCTGAAAAAAAGCGCAGAATGTAAAATCCATTTGCTAGGATTTCTCCCAAGCGGCTTAAAAGCGCAGCCGTGAGAAATCCAGCTTAGTTTGCGATTATTGTAGAAAATCTGCTAATGAACGCTAACGTCCATCACAGGGAATTTAAGGCACAAACGCTTCATCAGAAAGCTTGCTCAGCCTAATATACCACACAGGCTGCGAGGTGTGGTGAGCAGGTACGTATATATATGTATGCATACATATATATGTGTATGTGTGTGTGTGTGTGTGTATATATATATATTCACTTAAAAAACCATAGGTTTCACACATGTTATAGTTAGGTGGACATTTCACTCGTAAAAAACCAATGAAATTCCCCCGTTATAGTTAGTTCAGATAACTATAACTCGCGCGCCCGCAATCCACTGCTCATGACGTTACATATTCATCACTCAAGACATGGTCAGTGGCATCACTCATAACATCACTGATGACATCATCCTTTTGATAGAGTGGCGGTCGCGCGAGTTATAGTTATCTGAACTAACTATAACGGGGGAATTTCATAGGTTTTTTACGAGTGAAATGTCCACCTAACTATAACATGTGTGAAACCTATGGTTTTTTAAGTGAATTTGCAAGGTTTTTTAAATGCTAATTCCTAACTATAACGTGTGTGAAACCTATGGTTTTTTCAGTGAATTTGTACGTTTTTTTAAATGCTAAATTATGTATTTATTATTATATTTTTTATATATTTATTTTACAATAAACTACGTATTAAATTTTTTTTTTTTTTTTTAAAGGTTTTTTACCGTGCGCGCACCCCGCGATTTTTTACACAAAAATTAAAATGTTTTTTTCTGCCTTTGGCATCCTTCTGGGACCCCTGACAAAGGCTAGGGGGTCAGGAACTCTCTACCCTGCCCCCTTTTCACGTTCGCCACCTTCCTTTTTCACTCTCAAAACAAACAAAATGGCGGCCGACACTTCCTGATTTCGACCGATTCGAATGTTGACTGACATGTAACCACCAATCAGAATTACGCTCGCGCACGTTATGGTGCGCGCACCGTGCACGCACGGTGCGCGCACGGTGCGCGGCTATAGATATTTATGTACTTTAACTGCAATTTTCTCAGGAACTACTGAACAGATTGACTCCATATATGCAAAAGGCACATCCCTGACCTGAGGACTACCTCTTTGCCAAATTTCAAGTAATTCTGTTCAGCTGTTCGGGCTGTACCTTCGACTAAAGGTCCTATGGGAAAATGCATGGGGAAAACGTGTTTTGGGACCCCCCTTTTTTCTCGGCCCCCGCTTGATGAATCCCCCCGAGACTTTCAGGGTAGGAGCTGAGCGGAGCGCCCCATTAGTTTTGAAAATTTCGCGAGGATTCGTCAACCGGCGCCAAAGTTATTCAAAATAGAATTTTGAGATTTCCTATGGAAACACGGTCCTAACTATAACTATCTACTGGCGACCGCCAGTTGATAATATATATATAATTGAATGACTTTTCTTTATTTCAACATTCTGGCAAACAGGTATGCCTGCCAGCCTACCAAAGAGATTTTGTATTGTGCAAACCTTCTACTCTAGGGGGTTGTCAAACAGGGTAGCCAAAATCAAAATCTTTCCCTAGAAATACAATCTGCGAGATTTCATGTAACAACATACCTGACTTCAGGCTTTAACACGGTGCAAAAACAATCCAAACTTAAAAGCCTATTGACTTTAACACATATATGTTACATACCAAGAAAATGACATCTACTGCCTTTGTTGTAACTTTTCATGATATACAGTTCAGACCTATGGCATCAGAAACACCTTTTCCTAAAGAAATAATCCTATTTATAGCTGTTATCCTTGGTTTGTCACTATAATCAACTCAGGTGTACTGTATTTTGCATAAGGTTTCCCATGAAGCAACCAACAGGCATACCTACATAAAAGTACAAAACTATACAAAATTACAGTGGACAAAGCAAAATACCATCTTCCCTAAAAGGGTCTAGCAAAGATCCTCACAATGCAAATCTTTCAACCCATGGTTTGTCAGAGAGTGTGGCTAATAACAGAACCCTTGCATACTACAGTCTTCTGTGAGATGACATTTAACAAAATACCTATCGGTAGGCTTTTTTTTAAACAAGTGATAACAATCCACCCTTATGTGCCTTCTGACTTTAACTTATGTTTTTCACAATCAATATGTGAGCCCTGCAGCCTTTATCATTATTTTTCATAATAAACAAGCAGGTATGTAAGCTTCATCATTGGCTTGTCCCCATAACCAATCCACACCTACAGTATTAGGAATAATCTTTGCCACAAGACAGTCATCAAGTATACCGTAAGAAAATTATAAATATGTACACAAATATGATATACCTCCTAACCAAGCTTTAAAAGGTTTACTATAGTCCAAATCTTCTCTCCCCATGGTTTGTTGAGGTGGGCCACCTCATCAAAACAGCTACCTCCTATAGTAGTTAGCAAGATACAGTGTAACACAATGCCTGCGTAAAGGTTTTTTTTACAGTGTTATAACAATCCACGCTTAAAAGCCTATTGCCTTTAACACATGCTTGCTGTCTCAAACTTTTTCATTATCTGTAGAAAACACCTGAGGAATCTGACATAATGTTACTAGAGAACCCATGATGCCTGTAGCCTTTACCACTAGTTTGAGACTATTCCAACACAGCTTGAGTGCACATAAGCTGTCAACCATCATGTGTTGAGTTATAAAATGTCATATATGTAAAAATTAGAGTTGCTAAAATACTATACAACATTTCTCAATGGTGCCTCACTGGAATCATCACAGCTTAAGTCTTCTGCACACAGGGTTTATCAGAGTGGGTGCCAACACCAAACCCGTGCCTGAGATTGCATGTAAATGAATATGTGAATTAAATATGTTTGTAGAGCATAAAAGAACTATCAAAAGGGCACATGATGCTAAAAGGAATCCAGTCCAACAAGGAAGCCGGAAAATTTGTAGAGAAGACAAGGCAGAGGTTTTTTTTGTTGAACGTCCTATGTTTGGTGGTGATACAGTTGGCCAACATAAGGCCATACGAGGCTTTAGCAGCCAGCTGTGAAAAACATTTTACCTCCCTGCCTTACCCGTTTGAATAAGGGAATCACTAGGATACATTGAGATGCAGATCTGAGGGATCTTTTGGACATATAATGTCTGGATTTCAATTTGAATTAAATAGGGCCAGAGTTCATCAAAGCTCTGTGAGTTTAAAATAGTTTGTACTGTGCATAAGTTGTTTTACAAAGCTCCATCAGGCATACAGTCGTAAAATTACAAATGCACACAAAATTACAGTTGACCAACCAAAAAACTATCTCTCCAAAGAGGGCTTATCAAGGATTCTCACAGAGCATATTTTCTATACCAATGGTTTCTCAGATTAGGTCTCCAACATTAAAACCCTTGCCTGCTATGTTCACCTGTGAGGTTCCTTATAACGAAATACTTATCTGTAGGCTTTAATACAGAGTAATAACAATCCACCCTTTAATATCTATTGACTTTAATATATTTAATTTTTATTTCATATATTTTGTACAATAAATATGTCAGTTCTACTGCCTTCATCGGAACTTTACCTAACAAACAATCAGGCCAAACAGATCTATAACCTATATAATTGGCATGTCACCATAACCAACTCAGAACCTACTATGGTAACAGAAGCTTTCCCACAAGGCAACCATCAGGTATACCAAAGTAAAATTGCAAATATGTACAAAAATGTAGTTGTCTAAACAATATAAATT
Organism: Triturus cristatus; assembly: GCF_964204655.1. Taxonomy (NCBI): domain Eukaryota; kingdom Metazoa; phylum Chordata; class Amphibia; order Caudata; family Salamandridae; genus Triturus; species Triturus cristatus. Next base: position 268,465,316 of record NC_140591.1, on the reverse strand, counting down.
TCCCCCGTACAGGGCCTAAGAAGGATTATTATAGTTCATATTTTCTATCCCCACAATTTGTTTGGGTAGATCACCAAAACTAAATCATTGCTTACTACTATGACCTGTGAGATTCCATGTCACAAAGTACCTACCTATAGGCTCTAGCACAGTGTATTAACAATCTGCCATTAAAGACTTATTGACTTTGACTCATGCTTTTCACAATAAGTAAGCAAGGCCTACTGGCTTTGTTATAACGTCTCTGAATAAACAGATCAAACTTATGGAATCTGGCTTAACGTTTCCCAGTGAACAGATAAGGCCTATAGCTTTTACCATTGACTTGACGCTATTACCAGCACAGGCATGTTTAAGTACACCTAAACTGGCATCCATCATGCATACAGTTATGAAATTACAAATATGTAGAAAAATGCAGTTAGCAAGACAATATACAACCCCTCTCTATTGGCCCTAACAAGAATCATCACAGTGAAAAACTCTAAGGTTTGTCAGAGTGAGTAGCCATCACCAAAACCCTTGACTACTGTGGTAAACTTTGCGATTAGATTACATGTAACAAAATGCCTGTCTATTATCTGTAACAAAATGCGATATCAACCCACTATTACCCACTATTACAGTCCTAGTGACTTTAACAAACGCTTTACACAATAAATAAGCTAGGTCTACTGACTTTGTCTTTCATAATAAGCAGGTCAGACCTATGGCATCAGACATAACAAAATTATGCAGCAAAAAATGGCGAATTATGTGGCATAATATGCCACATTTTTTAATAGGATTACTTCATTATTCTGATATTTTTATGCAAGTTAACACTGTCTATGCAAAAGTTTTCATTACAGCAAACACAAACTGCATGATGATTAATCAACATTTGTGAAGGATCTTCCCCTGTGCGACACATTTTGCAGTAATTCAACTAACTTTAGGTCTGTTCCATTTGAGCTAGGAATAATTTATTTTGGTTAAAATCTGCAGATTATGCAGCAAATTCTTGATTATGTGACAAATGTGGCAAATCCATACATAATTTTACTGGTGCTGCCTATAGCTTGCCACCATAATCAACCCAGGCCTACTTGGAGGATAACTTTTCCTATAAGGCAATCATCAGCCGCTAACAGTTATAAAATTATAAAGGTAAACATAATTACAGTTGGCTAAGCGAATGGAACACGGGCCAGGTACATGGCCCAGATGAGTCCATTTGAAAAAAGAACCTTCTCAAATTCCGATGTTAAGAGTCTAGTTTGCGGTAAAGGAGGCATCGAGGTACAAGTCGCGGGATGGACGTCGCTCTCCTTGTCAGGATGAAACCCAAGCAAACCTCACACCATTTTCGAAAGATAGAGTAAAATGTAATTAATTATTTGGCTCCAAAAGGAGTAAAATCCAATTAGTACATTCAGAGATATGTGGTTTCAAATATTTCAGGCAAGTATAGCACCTAAAAGCACAAAGTGCCACTCGGGTCTTTCTAGTCACGTGAGACGGGGCGAAAGCCACAAGTTCAAGCCAACTGCAATGGTGCGTGTCAAATACAGGGACCAAGATAGCCTTCCTGAAAAAGTTACCTTCTAAAGTCCTGCGCGAAGAGTTCCATTCACAGTGGAGGAGGCTCCAAGGAGCAGGGAAAGATCGAAGCTCTTGTTGGGCGGTTGCACATGGTCGTTGCTGAAGGTTTGTGTTGGCAGTCACCGCGGGCTGTCGATGCTGTAGAGTGAAGTGCAGCTCTTGCATAGACGGTCTTCACTGGCAGTAGCTGTAGCGCAAATAGCTGGTTTCACCAGTGCTTCGCGTTGCCAGTCAGCGCTGGCAGCAAGATCTTGGCAAGAACAGACCGTTCAAGGTCACAAAGAGCCCAAAATTCAGGGGTTCTTCCTTACATCAAGGAGGAGCTCAATAGATGCCACATCAAGGGTCAGGGACCTGAGAGGCACCTCTTGGGGATCAGGAATTCACTCCAGGCTAAGGATCTCCATTTATGATGACAAGGAAACTAAAGTGGATAAAGATCACGTGGTAGCAAGCCTTCTCTTGGACCTATCAGCAGCGTTTGACAAAGTACTTCACAAAATCGAACTGAGAAAACAAAGTGATATGGGTATCAAAGGTAATATGCACAACTGGATCGACTCCTGCCCTAAGAACAGATTGAGCATCATTCCTATCCCCCATCCTCACCCATCCCATACAGAATCAAGAGAGGAGTTCCACAAGGATTGATTATCTCACTTTTTTTGTTCAATGTCTACACAGCCTCACATGCTTCAAATAGAATGCCAATATCCAGATAATCATTAAACAGAACCAAATCACCTTCAGCTCTCACAATTAGATGATGGATTCAAAGTCACCCACCAATGGATGATTGTGAGTCAAATCATACTTAGTGCTCCAAAAATAGGCGGAAACAGATAAGTTATAACCCACGAACAAAGTGGCCTGAAGAAATAGACCTAATTTAAAAATGGCTGATGGGGCCATGTCAATCTGCATGGCAGTTTCCAGACAACCTAGTGGAAGAATAGTAGCCTTAGCTGCTGAGTCACTCTCGGGAGAAAATAAAGATAAATAAAAAAAAACAGCCCAATGCCCTAAATGCTGTTAGCAGCTACTGGGAGTGAAAACAAACACAACCAAAATATTAAAAGAATTAGGAAAGGTAATTAAAATACCAAAACAACAATGGTGGTTGAAGAACTAACTTAATGAGTTAACATAAGAAAGATGAAAGTGGGTATTGGTTCCCCAAGTCACAAGACGAATTGTAAAATGTGTCCAAAGAAAAAGATGATTTAAAAGTGCTCCTAAGGACTTTTTGCCTCAGAGATTAGGCAGCTGACTACAACTTCTCCCTTCTGCTATGTGTCTGAGCCACAATGGGGGCAGCACTAGCCAGGTTTGAAGATGGTTGGTGGGGTTATTTCAATGGGTGTGACTGTTTCCAGGCAACCCAATGAGAGGAATGGTAACCGGAGCGGCCAAGACAAAATAAGTATGCAAAAAGGAGCCCAGTGACCTTCATGCTGTTAACAGGTAATGGGAAAGAAAAGAAACTCAAAACTCAAAGAAAAAAAGTGGCCAAATAAACAGATTGTCAGGGATCGTAAGCGCTATGAAAATATACATTAAAAAACAATATAGTTACTTTGGGCTTTGGGTCCACCCGTTGCCCATGAATTAATGATTTTTTGTCTATCTCCATTCTCCTAATTTAGTTCCCTGTTCCGGATTCACTGGTTTTCCTTCATATTCTTCTATTTGTCCCACCAAAGGCGTATTTCATTCTTGAATTAAAGAGTTGTATTTTTCCACTGCTCATTTCATGCAGTGGCGTAGCAAGTGGGGCGGTCTGCCTCGGGCACCACGAGTTTTAGGGTATGGCGGCCTCCCCCCACCCTTACCTGCGGCATCATCACCAACACCCCCTGCTCTTACATACTGGCACGGGCGGCTACAGCAGGTATTGCCAGCACCCCTCCACCTCATCCCCCTGCTCTTACATATGGCCGAAGGGCGGCCATCGCAGGGACTGCCACTGGTGGCAACTAGTCTGGCTATGCTACTGATTTCAGGATCTTATATTGTAGTTGTTGAGTGGCTATTTTCGCTTCCTCTTTGAGTCATAAAGCCAAACTTGGCACTTTGATGGCTTTTTAAAAATACAAAAGGAATGTTTAACAGCTGAAGGAACATTCTAAACTCAATACCTATTACTAGCAAATATGCGATTGTGCAGCACCACAGGGCATATGCAAAGGCAGGATGCTTCTGTCAAACAAAACACAAGGCGCGAACAATTGTCACTTACTTTGGTTTGAGTCTTATCAATCTAGTGTGATTAGAGTGCTCACACTACAACTGGCTTCTCAACGCACTAGGGGAGCCGGGGCACATGGGAAATGAGACGTTTAAGAAGCTAGGCACAGGATCACACGGTCCATTAATTAAATGAGCTGGCAGTGCCATATCTCACAAGCACTACACAAGCCCCCTGCATATACACCGAGTTGGCGATGCAGCGAGCGCAAAGTAAATGGTTTTATTTATTTATTTACTTGCTTTACTCCTGGCTGTCGTATATCTGACTCCACTACCACCCCACCCTGCCCCTCCCCTCCCCTGCCCGCCTCACCACCCCACAGCACTCCCTCTGCGAGCCGCCACTGCTATTGACTGAAGATAAAGTTGGTCTTTCACTTTTAAGCTAGAATGTTGGCTTTTCAGTAAAAAGGACAGCAGGCTAGATGAACAAATAGTCTGGGGATAAAAAGTGGCAGTAAATTGTGCAGCAACTTTTTATGAGCAGTCCTTTTTTTGAGATGTGACTTATGCATCACTATGTCTCATTGCAAAATGTTCAATAGTAGGGGGTCGCAGAATGCCCTTTTTTGGTTTGCAAGGAACATCACTCCACAATCCCTGTGTTTTCATTCACAAATAGGATTATTTTTGTTTAAGGCAGCCCATTCTACTTAGCGGAACCATTGCTGCTTTAAAAAAAAACAAATTCCCATATGGGAACACATTTGAGGAAGCAGAAAGAAGGTTCCTATGGCACTGCCAGCTCTCTCCACATCACTCAACACGATTCTCAAAGGAGAAGCTGTGCAAACAAGACAACTTCTCCTTTCAGATTCTTTTACCACCTCCTTTGAGGTCTCAGTAACTTTCCAATGGTTTGCAATAGAAATTGCAGTCTCAAACCATGGATAATTATCATAATTAGAATGGGACACCCCTATTGAATTGCAATTCGAATGGGTTAGTTTGTAAATTGGAAATGCTTTTCTGAATCACAAAATTGGTTTATTACATAACAAAAGCAATTTTGTTATTGTGAAACGTGATTTTGTGAATCACAGTGCTTGAGACTGAAAAAAAAGAACTTTGTATGTCTGACTCGGAAATCTTTGTTTAAAGTTCAATGCAATGCTCGCATTCAGGGACATCCATAGAGATGGGTTGCCCTAAGGCCCCACTCCTACCTTTCTAGCACAATCATGTGTATAGAGACATTACTGTCCCAGGGACAACACCACAACAATCATCCCTAACAGCAAAACTTGCTGTGCACCCTTCCAAATCGCTCCTTCAGTTATAAGGAGATTACCAGGATTATCAGAGTGTTTAAATGAAAGTTTCACTCCTTGTAAGGCAGATGAAACACCTCTCTCTGGACAAACTAATCAAGTGACCACACTTCCTCTATTGGAATCTGAATCAGCAATAGTGAAAAATGCCTATGTGGAAAATGCAGTCAAACACAGAGAGAAAGACTTCCCCACATTGCACCTGGAGGGCTATGGTGTTCATATATTTCATACTATGTTGCAAGTAGGTCTGATGTCAAGATGCTTTAGGACTTCTTCGAAACATGTGAGAAAAAAAGTCATGCTCTTCAACAAAGAAGACTTCTGAACAGCCGAAATGGCTTGTGCAATGACCCACAACCCTTGTGATATGGTGATATGTGCAACAATGACAGCTGTGTAATAGAGGACGACTCTGTGCTAAGCATATGTAACAAGAACTGCAGAACTTGACGTCTCCACCAGCATCTATCCTCAAAAACACATATTGTTGATGATAACCCTGACACTCTTTGCTATTCTGCATTGTTATTGCACCTGTCCCACTGGCATCTTCATGCAGAACACAAGGCAAACAATTTTCAATATGCATGGAGCAAGTGAGTTGCCCAAGTTACTTTGGGGCTCAGGTAGGCAAATCAAATTGACCAATGTCCTCTTCCTCAGAGTCACCTGACGTTGCCAAGTTCCAAATTTTCTAGTGACAAAGGAGGTCTGTAATCATAGTAAAACTGTATCTAATTCCTTGGAGAAGAAACTGGTGGTGGACCTCATCCCGTCCCCTTCACTATACTGTAAAACGATATTAAAGACTCAAAGATTCTATTATGTGGATACTTGACTTCTCCTGAGGTCTACGGAAGGCCACAGGGGAGCCTTGGTAGTACAAATACCTGAAGGGATATTTGCAACCCAAGAGAAAGGCCCAATAATGTTGCATAGCAAAGATGACAGGCAGCAAGAAGTCTCAAGTTAAAAGAAGCTTAGACAAATAACCCTAAGAGCTGATAGTTGTAAAACAACACCTCTCCTACACAGCTGGCCTCAACCTGACTCCACCTTCAGACCTTGCAAATCTAGGAGATGATGAGGAGCACTCCTATCTAACACATAAGCACATCTAAAGTTACATCACATACTTACATGGTCGAAAATTGACAAATAGAAAGGCATACATACAAGATCACCAACCACTTGAAATTATCAGCATGTCCCCCAGCCTACCTTCTACAGTGCCTGACTCTCAGGCAGACAAGGGAAGATCTCCCACCCAGCCACAGTCTGACATTTGGAAAAAAATGGTCTGCCTAACTATAACTTGATCCAGCTTTTATGAACCAATTAATAACCCTGAAGACTTGAATGTAAAGTATGTGCCGCCTGAAGGTGATTGCAGTTTGCCTCAGGGACAGGAGCCCAGAAAGATTGTCTGGGAGGTTATTTAAAGTAAACTAATAATTTAGAAATAGTATTTCAATCAACCTTTCCAGTTCCATATTAAACATCCACACTACATTTAAAAGGCGATATAGACCTCTTGGACCTTTGACTTTGTGAGAGGAGATTGTAGTGTCAAAGGTTGAGCCCTCTGTAATCTTCCATACTTGGTCCAGAATATGGAAGCTCAGGTACATCAAAACAAAGCATGTCTGTCATACAGCTTGAGTGTCTCCATAGCCCCTCCATCTTTTCCTTCCACTTTGAATACAAACTTTCTAAAGAATACCAACAAGATGTTTTAAAACATGTGACAATCTTTGTTGCACAGGCATGCTTTTGTCACTTTGAGAGAGAGAGTGTGAGTGATGTTCCTTCCAGGACACCATGCCACAGACACAGTGGTATATGGAGAAGATGGCTGGAACAGGAAGATTATATTCCACGTGAGGCATCCCCATACAAGCTTTGGTGGATACCTCCATAGGGAATGAAATATGTAACAAATGGAAGCCCTGCAGCACACCCTCAACTCTGTTGGATCAGCACTATCCGTCTGGTTCCAGAGGCTTTTTGCAGAACGCAGAAACCTATCGGAGGGAAGTACGCTATTCCGGCAACCAAAAGGAAATGTACAGAAGCCTTGTAAGCATCTACGGTGACTCCGCACTTGCCATCTATTTGCTCCACAAACTATTTAAGATTCAGGACACCCATGTGAGCTGCAGGAATTGGGGTGATTAGTATAAAATTGCAACAGGTATCGGGGAGAAATAAATGGAGAATTTATTTTAAAGGGAGCCTGATTGGACCGCGGTCCTTTGTTTTGTCTATTTTATAGAATTAATAGTTTTTGTGATTTTGCATGCATTTGTTGCTCCATGCCCAAACTCATAAAATATAGACCGTCCTATTGTTCAATATATATATCCATATCTATTATTCACTGAAAAAACCATAGGTTTCACACATGTTATAGTTAGCGGAAATTTTACTGATAAAAAACCAATGAAATTCCCCCGTTATAGTTAGTGCAGGCAACTATGACTCACGCGACCGCAATCCTCTGCTGATGCTAATACTGTATTTAGACACTTATTTGCCCATGTCTTCTTCCATACATTTTTAGCTATACATATATTACAAATATTTTTTTTTCATAAAGACACATATGTCATCAGCAGAAGATTGCGGTCGCGTGAGTTATAGTTGCCTGCACTAACTATAACGGGGGAATTTCATTGGTTTTTTATCAGTAAAATTTCCGCTAACTATAACATGTGTGAAACCTATGGTTTTTTCAGTGAATTTGCAAGGTTTTTTAAATGCTAATTCCTAACTATAACGTGTGTGAAACCTATGGTTTTTTCAGTGAATTTGTACGGTTTTTTAAATGCTAAGTTACTTTACGCCATTCGTGGCGTGCGCGCCCACTTAACGCAGTTCGTTCCGTGCGCGCACGGTGCGCTTCGCGCACCGTGCGCGCACAGTGAGCACGCGGTGCGCTTCGCGCACCGCGCGCCCACTTTACGCAGTTAGTGCCGTGCACGCACGGTGGGCACGCGGTGCGCTACGCGCACCGCGTGCCCACGTTACGCTAGATGGGCCATGTACGCACGATGCGCTTCGCGCACCGTGCGCACATGGAGGACATATGATGCACTTCGTTTTGAAAGGTAATATTTTAATTTTTCGTATATTTTATAAGCCATGCACAAATGGTGCCCTTCGGGCACCATTTGCACACGGGGTGGAGAGAGTGTGGATAATTTTTTTTTTATTATTTTTTTTAAAAATATTTTAGTTTATCTCATCTCTAATAAGCCATGCACAATTGGTGTCCTGCGGGCACCAATTGCACAATGGGTGGAGAGAGTGTGGATAATTTTATTTTTTTTTTAATTTTTTACCGTACGCGTACGGTAAGCGTAATCGGCGAAATTACCGAAAAAATAAAAATTCCGTTTTTGGCCTTGGGGGATCTTTGGGGACTCCCTCAACATGGCTATGTGTGTGGGAGCTGTCTAAACAGCCCCTTTACGTGTTTTTGGGCTTTATATTTTAGAAATCACTCTCAGTGCGAGAGAGAAAATGGCGGCCGCCGCTTCCTGGTTTCGGCCGATTCGAATGTTTACTAAGATCTAAGAGCCAATCAGAATCGCGCTCGCGCACGCCACCGTACGCGTACGGTAAACGTACCGTAAGCGCACCGTAAGCTGGCTCAGATATATATATTGATTTAAAGGCTATTTTCTCAGAATCTACTGAACAGATTTACACCAAACCTACAAAAGGCACTTCCTTGACCTGAGGACTACCTCTCTGCCAAATTACAAGTAATTCTGTTCAGCCGTTCGGGCTGTAGCTGTGTCTAAAGGTCCTATGGGAAAATGCATGGGGAAAACGCGTTTTGGGACCCCCCTTTTTTCTCAGCCCCCGCTTGACGAATCCCCCCGAGACTTTCAGGGTAGGAGCGGAGCGTAGCGCCCCACCTATTTTGAAAAATTCGCGAGGATTCGTCGACCGGCGCCAAAGTTATTCAAAATAGAATGTTGCGGATTTCCTATGGAAACGTGGTCCTAACTATAACTACCTACTGGCGACCGCCAGTAGGTAATTAGACATGATTTTATGTGAAAATCATTATTTTCTAAACAAGTGATTTATTATGCAGACTGATTAATTTTTTGCTGTTATTTACAATTGGCATGCCATCTATTGATAAAAGGTGAAGTGTTACGTTGCTGTTTGATCAAACAATATGAGTAATGGAGTATGGGTCCGTAGGAGCATCGCCCCCCTGCCTGGCTCAGACCAAGCAAATGAAAAATAAAATGATGCTCTAGCATCGTTTTATTTTCCTTTTGCCAGCTCTGAGCCAGCTTGTGCAGGGAGGGGCGGGGCACTGGAGGAGGAGTGCTAGGTCTATTCCCTGCGCATATGTGTTTGGCCATCCGTCTCACGCCGACAAAACACACATGCGTATTTAGGTTTCTCGGCCAGGATTGAACAGCCAGGCTGCAGAAACCCCCACAGACCCTCTGGCCTGAGCGGAGCGGCTTTCCAGCCCACTCTGACCAATCCCTGCTCTGCTGCATGGGAGTCTGTCCAAAGGGCTGCCGGAACCAGGAAGAGAAGAGGAAGCGTGACGTGATGCGGGAGGCGGCCGGCAGCTTCAGTTAAGTTCTTTTATTTTGATATTTTCTAACACTCCCATGCACTACCCCCACGCGCTACCCCTGAGCACTCTCCCTCCCACATTCCATCCACCCACCCTACCACCCTTTGTTCGTGGTGGCTGCCACTGGTTGCCACTTATTTAACTTCATACTGTGGTGCAATGCTTGGCATTGCGCTAAAAAACAACTTTTTGCACTATAGTTTCCAATAGCATCATCAGCCTGCAACTCTTTTTAAATACAGCAGTAGCGATTTTACAATCGAACACCGCTGTCACATTTTCGTAAATCCAAGTTGAGTCTATTAAATATCATTATTATATCAAATTGAATCAACTTTTTAATTAAGGCTCTAAGTTTTGTTCATTCATGCATAGGAGGGCAGACAGACAACAAGCTGTTCCCTGACTGTATTTATCTGTAAAAAGGAAAATAACTTCCTAGGCCAATAAATATGCAAATTGATAGCAGTAAAAGTACAAAACATAAAAAGATGGAAACAACTTTGCTTTGTTGCTCGATTTTGCAATCATTTAAATCCCCGTTTAATTTATCACTTGGTCCTGATTAATAATGCACTTCATCTCTGCAGAGCAGCTAACATGCTGTGTTTTTGAGCTTATAAAGAAACTTACGCAATTCCAAAAGCAGGTTTTCTGCATGTTGATTGGTGGCCAGAGCTAGCTTTAATTGCTGTGGAAGACGTTAGTTGTCAGTGCTCTTAATTCAGCAACGTTTTTGTGATCATGTCAGAACCTCCTTTAGAGGGCCACGGGGCAAGCAGGAGTTACTGGCCCCAGCAGTGGGGATTGGAGACCTTTCGCTCCTGATGTCCCAGGCCTGACCTACTATGAATCCTGAGCAACTGGGCCAATTACCCCTTCAGTACTTGACTCTCAGTGGTAGGGCGGGTTGAGTTTTGGAGGGGGGAGCAGAAGGGGGTGAACACAGACTCACAACTCAAAATACATTCAATAGTAGCAATAAATGATTGTCCAGTTAAATACTTGTTTTATGAAAAAAGGAGTATTTATATAGCAAAACAAAGTAAAATATGGCATTCAGAAAACAATATACACAGTCAGGTCAGGATCTAGTGTTTCAATAGGCGGTTTCCTGAGTCCCACTGAGTCACCGTCCGCACATGGGCTATAGCCTGCTCAGCATGGCAGTAATCATCCTGGTGGGCCCACCAGCATCCAGGGTCAGCAACCTCACTCTGCACAAGGGCTATAGCCCGATCGCCCAACAGTAATCCTCACGGTGGTCCCACCTGGTATACGGGGTTTCTGACTTCACTCCACACATGGGCTACGGCCTGATCGGCTTGGAAGAAATCTCCACAGTGGCCCCTAATGGCAAAACGGTTGCCAACTTCACCATGCCATTGTGCTATGGCCAGATCAGCACAGCTGTAATGTTCAAGGTGGCTGCATCTGGCATACGGAGTCAACGACCTCCCCCGGTCCTTGGGCTATGACTTAATTGATGCAGAAGCTGTCTCCTCACACCTCGCTTTAGAGATCCAATCACCAGGATCTCCCACTGGACCTCGTTCCCTCCAGCACTCACCTCATCTTCATAAGGCAAACAGGGCACTTTGGTTTTGGCAAGCAGGCAGACACTGGTGCTGCAGACTCCAGGGGCAGGTGGTCTTGTATTCACTGGGTGATGTCCCCTCAACCAACTGGGAGACCAGCAGGTCTCATCCTCCAGTCAGGTCACAGGCAGAAGTCTTGCAAAGCTTCTCCTCACACAGTCCGACTGGCTGCTTGACAGTTGATAATTTTGCTTGCCTCTAGCGCCTCTTGTTACAGTCTATTTTCAGACACCAAATGTGATTAGGGCTCTTCGAAAGAGTCTTTGAAGTTTATGTTGAACGTCTGCTTCTTTTTGAAAGTGCGCTCTCCTCTGGCCAGCGCTTCCTCCAGAATACAGCCTGTCACAGAAGGAGAAACTCTGGGTTTGATAGCCCCACAGCACAGGCCATGAAAATGACCAGCGGTTCACATCTGGATGTCAGCCACTGTGATATGTAGATCAACCCCAGGGCCTTAGCCCTTCCCTTTATGATTCTCTTATCAGCCCCATCTCCTTCCTGAGATTACCCAGGCCCCTTTCCAGTGACTTCTCACTAAATTGAAAAGCACCCTTTGAAGTATATTGAAGAATATGGCTCCCCTTCCCTCCAGTGTGTCCCACCCAGTTCACAGGAATGCAGCAATCCACAAATCTGACTTGGGTTCCTTTACCTCCTCATGTTCCTCTGGTCAGATCAGGGTCCCCCACAATGGAACCCAGAATCTTTCATTTATTGTACCATTCACAGGCACACATACACCCATCACATGCACATACTACACACGCACTGCATAGCACTACATCTTCTATGCATCAAAGAAGACCACAATTCATGTGAAAGGCACACATGCATGATTCATGTTTGCCCATGACAACAAAAATATGCACTGGGCATCCAGACCTCATTGCAATTAGTGGCCCTCAGGGCAGGGGTACACGTCCATCATAATGTGAGGGACTTTTCCATCTGAACAAACAGCTCGCTTCTGTATCGCTTGTATATCTTTGGATTTAACAAAACTGCAATGTAGCAAAACAAATTTTTTGATATTCTACGTTGAGATACATTTCCGTATAAATAAATGTTAGCAAATATAAGTTACAAATACTTTTTAAAAAACTGGATAAATACTGTTAAACAATAAAAAATGATAAGTTAACAGATACATAGCAAACATACCATTAAATTAGGAGACTTATTTATAATCATGCTTTTAAAGTTAATGAATGTATACTGTGTTATGAATATAGAACCAGAAGGTGCAGTAATTTAAAATGAATAACATATTAATTTTAAAAAAAGAAATAGAGTCCCATATTCAGATAGATAAACACAAACAATGATACTTTTCCTTTGAAATAACTGTCCTTTTAAGCTGTTAATATGGGGATCAGATGACTAGTTGTGATTAGAACTAATTCAGATATAAAACATAGTGCCGATTATCTTTATTAGAACTTTTCATTGCCACTAAAGAAACAAAACGCGATACTTTAAACCTACTGGATTGGTGTCTTAGGAGTGAGGGATGGCACACACAATCATGCGCCATTGACTGCCCCTTTATATCTCCAGGGTGGATTCCATAGACACCCCCTCAAGAAGAAACTACAATAATGTCTCCCCTTTTCCACCACTAATCATCAAAGTTCAGTGACCTCTAACATGGTAATAGCACCGCTCCGGTAACTCAAACACACTATATGAACATGCTTCCTACACAGGCCACACTGCAATTCAACACCGAGCTCCCCCATTGCAGGGTGTGCTCCCCATATCATAGCAGGGTTCATTTTCTCACCAGGGGTTGTAATAACTGCATACATTACTTTGTAATACAATATTACTTTATTGTTTAAAATACAAAGTAAGCATTTTATTTTCTCACTAACTGCACATATACATGGGTCTCAGTGTCCAGCTTGATGATCAGTGTGCATTATCTTTGATAAACAGGCAATAAAGCAGTCAAACTCTTATGAAATGGTTTCCTTGAAAGAAAGGCTTTTGATGTCTGTTATTTCTGTCCACCCCAAGCAAAAGAGTGTATTATGTTACAGAAATTGCTCTGTTTTTATTCATGCGTTAAACGTAGAAGATTGTTGTAGTAGTGCTGATGCCAGAACTATAAATATATAGAAAGGGTTAGCTTCTCTATTTAATGCACAGTCAGAAAGCGAGGAGCAGAAGGAACAAATTGAAGCAAAAAGCGCCTGAATATCAATGATTAATCCCCAAACATTCACCCATCACTATGTGTGAAATTTGTGTATTCCTTGTGACCGGGAACAATTGTACAGTTACAAAAGCTGAGTGTGTTTGCATGCCAGCCTTGTTTAAAGGTCTTGACTTCTCATTTAGGATACTAATGTGTATATGTCGCTGATTTGAAAGTAGTTTCCATGTATTTCTTTTCTTGATTGAAATATTTCACCAATCCTTGCTGGTGACTCATATTAAACAATGATGACACACACTTGCGTTTAGAACCTATGCCTTATTACATTTCAGGAAAAGGCTCTATAGACCTGTATATGCAGAACTGAATTGGTTCCATACTATTACTTTTAAGCCAAATGGTAATGAAATACTGTACCACAGCTTGGTTGATGACAGCGGTGGGGCCGTGTAAGCGGGGATTCCGATGATGCCAAGGGAAAATTAAATAAATAATTATTTTCCATGGCATCGTCCCTCTGAATTTCCCCTTACACGGCCCACCCGCCCCACCGCTGTTACCTGCACGGACCGCGGCTGCTGTGCAACTAGGAGAACTAGATAAATCCTGGCTTGCCCTATAGCCAAATATAGGTATTCTTGGGGAATCTACATTATCTTTGGAGATCCTACTGCGTATAATTTGTCAACACAAAACCTACCATTTTGCACTTGCATATTTTGGTAGAAGTGAATGTGCACTGTGGCTACTTATGCTGCAGATGTCCTTTTCTGACATTTTTACGATGATTATGGGGTTTCTTAATTACATGAGAGCATGCAAATAAGGCAATCCCTGCTTCTTCTAATACACGTAATCATAGTATACGGACATAAGGATGTATTCGTCCATTGCATCTCCAGCACTGCATCAATGGGTTACCACCTCGCCATGGATACATCAAGGTCACCATTTCATTGCCAGCCTCTATTTCATCATAGCTAAGTAAATCACAAGAAATGATGTAAGCTAAATTGAATTGCATTACACAATCAATTTTTTTCAAATAACAAAAATTTAAATTAACATTTAACTGAAAGGTAACAAGAGTCCCTACCTAAAGTATATATTATTGAAAAATGAATATCAATGTTAACATACAATATTAATAATTTTAGTAATTTACTTTTTACAGTAAATCAAGTGGAACTTATGGAATTTGCACCCAAAATAAAAAGTTTAATATTATTTTTACTACTAAAAGTATTATTAACTTAACTGAAATGAATTGAAATGCTACTTGCTGATTACATTCTCTGTTTAATATTTTCTTTTTGATACATATTATTAAAAGCAATAGAGAAATAGAATTAGATTGGATTCATGAAAATAAATTAGATACATTATTACTATAACTGGAAAACATAAAAGGATCAGGGTTGGTGTTGGGCTTAGAAAAATAATATATAGACTTAAGTTAGAATTATGTAAAAGTTAACTAGAGGTTCGAATTTTGAAATGAATTCAAAGAGGGTAAAAATAGTATTTTTAGGATAAGTTTAAGAGAAAAAAAAACAATGGGGAGCTGTCAAAGGGTCTTGCTGATCATGCACGGTAACCAAAGTAGGTGCTTTTCGAACCTGGATAATCCTGGAGTTCGATTGGTAATCAAAGACAGGAAGAGCATAGGGCAGCTCTAAGCCAATGCATTATGCTTGATAAATTTGAGAGAGTAATGAAAGAGGTGCAAGAGCAGTACTTGATGAGGCCCTATTTGAAGCGAGACATCAATGCAACCTCCATAGCAAAGGTAATGGGCAGTCTGGATGCACAGTCACGCTTTAATGAGTGCGGCCCCTTCTTTTTCAGTGTTCCCAATTTACTGGAGACAACAGTTGCATTTTAGTGGAAGGCTCTTTTCCTGAAGCGCACACATTTCATATAGTGCATCTAGCTGCGTGCAGACACTGCTGGGAACAGGCAATTTTAACTTGCATTATAGTATAGTCAAAACATGAAAGCTTAAAGCTAGCACTGGTCTTCAATTCTTATTTAGTTGGAAAATCAGATTTTTTTCCCCAACTAGCTAAGCACCTGAAGTAGGTGCTATTAAAAACGGTGGCATACTGTTTAACGAAGATCCATCGGTAATCCTGTCTTAGAAAGAGTCAAGAAGAATTTATGATTAACCGCACGTTAAATTTCACCAAACTGAACTCACTGCTATTTGAGTTATTAATGTTTAGAATAGGCTTTAGCCAATTCTTTTTAATTGTGCTAAAGGTATGCATATGATATATTTGTAGGGGCTTTTAGCCAGCCATCTTCATTCATTGGCATGTTGCCTCATTCCCTTGTTTCTTCTGCTCAATACAGCATGCAGACTGGGGCAATAGGTCATCCCCACTTCTGTCACTGGCTAACTTCACTGTAAGTGAAGGCATTCTGCTTTTTTATAAGGAGTACACTCATATACAAAGTAGTTCCTTCAATGCCAGTGAATGCTATGACAATGTCGGAATTTTGAGACCCAAAAAATACTTTTGCTTCTAACAATTGTTTTTTAAAATATGCATGAGGGTTTAGTAGCACACTCAACAGTGAAGTTTTGCAAAAACCATGACAAAGCAAAACAAGCAATAAGAAAGTCAAAAGATTTTCAGCCAATGCTAGACTTCTTGGCTCGCACAGATTCATATATTCTGGCAGGTTATTGAAAAGTAATTGAAAGACTCTGAATATCAGTATGGAATTTATAGATAGTTTAGGAAGCATGCTAAGCATAATTGTTAGTTTATCATTCTTGTGAATTCCTGTTGCAACATGATTCTATCTTTGCAATACCAGAAAGAGTGATGAAGATATAACAGCACCACTTACCACACCAAAGCAAAGGAAATAAGGAAATATATACTGCTGGTAGTACATTATGGAAAAGAAATCCCCCTAAAATCATAGTTTTCATAACAAAGCACACATTCTCTAGGGCCCTATTAGTGCCAGTTGTACATTCTGAACACTTTGTTGATTTACCTCATGCTGAATTAGTGCAATGCTTCACACTGATTTAAATTGTGACATTTTCCAGATCATTGCAGTTTTAGACCAAATCTATTGTTTAAAGTCAACAATTCATCATACTGATCTACCCATTAAATCAATTTGAATTGTTGAAATAATCAATATTTTTGTTCAATTCTTTCAAAGAATCATTGACTTTACCATGGTTAATCAGTTTGTTTTTTAATGAACTGATTCGTTTTTGTGTTTTTTGTAGTTCAATTATCTATCTATCTATCTATCTATCTATCTATCTATCTATCTATCTATCTATCTATCTATCTATCTATCTATCTATCTATCTATCTATCTATCTATCTATCTATCTATCTATCTATCTATCTATCTATCTATCTATCTATCTATCTATCTATCCATCTATTTATCTATCAAACATTTTTAAAACAATTTTTTTTACAAAAAATATATTCTTTGAAGTTAAAAATATAAACAAATAAAATAACATAAAATAAAACAAATAATACAAAACAATATATTTAACCAATATTAGGATATGTTTTGAAGTCTTGGAATATTAGAAATACTATTCCCACTTCGGGTTATGCAGCAGTAGGGATACATTAGGGCATCGGGAGGAGTTATATCTACTATTCCCACTCCAAACAGTGCAACAGTAGGAAAAGTGTTGGACTTTAGAAGGGATAAATTGACTATTTCCACTTCAAACAATACAGTAGTAGTGAAAATTTGAGGCTTTGTAGGGGTTAAATATGAAATTCCTACTCCAGTCAACACAACAATAGAGAAAACATATGACTTTGGAAGGGTTAGATTTACTAATCCTACTCCATTCTATGCACAAGTAGGTAGGGAAAGCGTTGGACTTGGGAAGAGTTACATTTATTATTCCCACTGCAGTCTAAGCAACCGCTGGGAAAGTGTTAGACTTTGGAAAAGTTAAATCTACTATTCCCACTCTAAACAGCACAATAGTAGGGAAAGCCTGGGACTTTGGAGGGGATACATTTAATATTCCCACTCCAAATAGCGCACAGTAGGGAAAGTTTTGACCTTCAGAGGGGTTACATTCCCTATTCCCACTCCAAACAGGGCAGCAGTAGGGAAAGTGTTGGACTTCGGAGAGATTACATTTTCTATTTCTACTCCAGTCTATGCAACAGTAGAGAAAGAGTTAAAGATCAGAGGGATCAAATTTACTATTTCCACACCAGTCTGATCAATAGTCAGAAAAGCGTTAGATTTTGGAGGGGTTACATTTATTTTTCCCACTCCAGTCTAAGCAACAATAGGGAAAATGATGGACTTCGAAGGCATTAAATTTACTATTCCCACACCAAACAACACAACAGTAGGGAAAGTGGTGGAGTTTGGAAGGGTTAGATTTTCCATTCCCACTCCAAATAGTGCAATAATAGAGAAATTGTTGGGCTTTGAGGGGTAAGATTTACTACTCCCACTTCAGTCTGTGCAACAGTAGAGAAAGCATTGGACTTTGAAGAGGTCAAATTTACTAATTCCACTATAGTCTATATTTCTGATTTAGTGTGAGATTTTTCTTGTGTTGTGCCAAATTGCCAGAGAGTTGAGCACTTGTTAATTTGGGGTTTGTTTGTGTTTCACCCTGATAAGAATTCTGGTTGGTACTTGAGTGGGGCATCACCTCCTTCAACCAGTAAATACATTTCCTACAAGTGGTAGAGCACACAAAGTCCTAAAAGTCAACAAAAACAGGTTGAAAAATAGGAGGGGGTGAAGGCAAACAGTTTGGGGGTGGCCATGCAGGGAGAGCCAAGTCCAACAATGGCCTCTCTTCTGTTTTCAAATTTAAAAAAAAAAACACCTGACCTCTTGCTACCCATCACCACCACCACACGCTGTACCCTCACCTTCAGATGCTGTGTTCCCTGTTTTCCAGATCTGCTCTAACATTCTATCAAAAAGCCCTGCCAAGCAACCTGGAATTCCTTTATGATGCACCTGATGAGCACGAGCTATCATTTAAACAGGTACTAACGCATTATGTTTAATAGGCAGGGAACTGGCTACAAAGCAGCACTACAACAGCACTCAAATGAGCTCCAAGTATACAGCAAAGCATAATAAGTTTTGCATTAAAGCAAAATGCATGGATATGTTTACCAAGTAGAAAAAGACCATAATGCATTGTGGTATCAAAATATAGGCAACTGAATTCTGTAATTGTGATTTCAGAAGCGAACTGTGACAAATACAACTTCAAGGTTCACAATGCAATCAGAGGTTAGATGGATTGTGAGAGAAAGAGGACTACTACCCGGGGTGGGTTGAACACCACCACAAGTAATAATGTATTTCTCAGGTCCATAAATGGTTTCAGTAATTTAAACATGAGCTCAACCCTTGGAAGGTATGGCACAGAGCACCCCTGCTTAACCTAAAAAAAAGTGTGTAAAGCAATTAGAAGTAGCAAAACAGTTTAAAAAAAGTTAGAAAAACTTCACAATAATAATACCACTCCAATATATAAAAATAGAGAATTTTTTAATAAACAAAATGACAAAAGTATAATAATGGGAACCTAAGATATGATTTTTTAAATTTTTTTAATGAAACTAGTGGCAAATATCAGTCAGTGCCAACCCCGGTCAACAGGTTGCAGCAGACCAGAACCTATGCAAGGTTTGTTGCTGACTGTAATGTAGTTCGGGTAGGTATCCCACCAAATAGGTTAGAGGTAGGAGGTTTTACCTTGGGACTTAGTCTTTTTTCTGGAAGTCAAAGCTCTTCAGTGAAGCTAGGCAGCACAACATCGGATATGTGTTGGACAAGTCCCAGGTGAAGCCATTGGTTTAGGTAGGAAAATGTGAAATTCACAACCGGGGAAGTCCTCTTGCTAATGACTCTTTCAGTGCCTTCGTCCAGTCATATTTTCTACATTCAGACTTTGTCACTTTTGTTGGAGCTCGGATTCCTCCAGCGGGGCAAGGCTGCAAGCTGGTGCTCCACTGGAGGTTGGATGCCTTCTCCACAAGGTCCAGTTGAAATGGTTTTGCTGCTGCAGGAAACCTCAGAGTGGGAGAAACCTGAATCTTTAGCCCAGCAGTAACCCACCTTGGCTGATTTGTTCTGGTCCAAAGGAAGTCTATGGAGCCAAAGGGTTTCTAAGTCACATATTTTTAAAGATGTTAGGAGGAGTATACCCAGGCCCAGAACCTTAGGGATAACACTTTTGGGTCAAAATTCACTTCAGCAGAAGCCAACAGCAGGGGTCAGCGCAGGTCCAACTCGAATTGGTAAGCTGGGCCCCTTAGGAAAAATAATTCTTGCAGCTTGTTGTGTCCCTTTTGCCTAACAGGAGGTCACCTGCTTTTGCAGCAGTTCCTGTGTGATCTGCTGCAAACAATCCCACACGTCCCCTTTCTGCCTCAGTCCAAGATAGTGAAACCCTTCTCCCCTGAGGTGTGGCTAGAGAAACCCTCTTCTCTGGTCACCTAAACCCAGTTCGATCTGTAGGTCCTTCCCCACTGTGCTTGGAGCCTGCCTGACAGGGGGAACAAAGGAAGGGTCTGCTCAGGTGTGAGCTAACAATGATAGGTCTGAAGTCAAGTTTAGACTGTCACTGCAGTGGATGGCACAGTAAGTGCTGCAGTCCACTACTTAAGTTTAACTTACAGGCCCTGGGTACAGTTTGTATCATATCCCAGGGGTGCATATGCCAATTAGGAGTATAAACAACTTCAACATGTTTTAGGTGTCAGCGCACATGCATTGGAGCCTAGTTAGCAAATTTTCAGTGCACAAAGTCAAAAGCCGAGCATCATCAATCCGCACAAAATGTAGCTGACGATGCTAAAAATTGTATTTTCATACAGATTGCGTGCCTTCTAATGTCAAGGTATACACTTGAGAACCATTGATGCTTGTGGGATGTTTGCTGGAGCACATGTACAAAAAGGATTTACAAGGTTTTTAGTCAATGACAAAGTTACATGTTTCCTAAAATTTTGGCATGCAGCACCCACATAGCCTACAGCTATTAAAAAAAACATGCAAAAGTGGACTTGGAACCAATCTTATTTTCAAGATCTGACCTCCCTGCCAGTTTACCAATAAATATATACGACGGCATAGTCCTATATTTATTGGTAAATTTAGTGAAAGGTAATGATGCCTCTTGTTACTGAAACATGGTATGATTTTATGTTAAATAAAGACTGATTGATCCAAGGTAAGTATGTTAACTTTCTCTTTCAGTGATTTCTGATATATGTTTATGCATTAATTTATATTGTCTGACTTCATTACAAGGTTGTAATATTGTGAGGTAGGACTGCATAAGATGGTTTCACTCTGGGGCCCTGTTACAAAGAATATATCTCGTCATCCCGCAGTCTTTTTCCCCACAGGGAATCACAACGCGGTCGTTACAACAACCGCGTTGTGATTCCGCATACCATTACTCGGCAAGTCGGAACAACGACTTGCCGAGGGGGGGCGCTGGATGTTGGAATATTATAATTTACTATTGCAACTCCAGTCTGTGCGGACACTAGGGAAGGTGTTGGATTTTAAACCCAACACCTTCTCCCCCCTCCGCAAGTCGCTGGTCCGACATGCGGAGTAATGGTATGCGGAATCACAACGCGGTCGTTGTAGCGACCGCGTTGTGATTCCCTGCGGGAAAAAAGTTTCGTGGTAAACGTTGTTTACCATTACAAAAAGTGCTCATGGGTGCAATGGCCGTTTGAACCTGCTTCCTCCTAACCCAGAGCACTTTAGTATTATTGAAGGGACTGCTGATTCTTGTTCTGGGCCTTTTGTAATACAGATAGGTGCCCACACACATGTAAATGAGGAAACACTTTGCCTTTGCCCCAGTGCCCTATTATACATGTGGGCGCAGAGGCATTGAAGTGTCAGAAGGCTACTTGACAGTGTGCCACACAGAAGTGGGGCATGGGGAAGGAGGCAGGGGAGAAAGAGAGACCCTCCAGGCACCTTCCTCACCCAAAGGAGGCTGGTCTGCCTCCAGCGAAAATGGAAGCTGTGGTTTCAAACTGCTTCCTTGTCTTTCACTAAAGCTCTTTCCTCAGTGCAGGTGTCAAACATTTCCATGCATTTTGCAGTTGATTAAAATATGGCCCTACTATGATGACATTTTATTCATTTGAGATTCAATTAAGAGCATCATGTTCAATTAGAATCAAGCGCTGCACTGTATATCTAATAATTAGATATTAAACCCTGGAGGAATAATACAATGATTATTAAGGCCAGGTGCAAATTGAAATCAGATCTCTGCCAAACATGCGAAGGGCGGATTTTGCAAGAGCAAATGATATGCGAGCTGTGCGACAGCAGAGCCAGAGGTTACCGTGGAATGAGTTAAATGTGAGCAGATGGTGTTAGGTTGAAGGCTAATGTAACGAAAATAATTCATAATAAATGATTCGTATTTTACTTCTGGCCATAGCCATGTTTCTATTCATTGGGTTGGTGAGTACTCATTTAGAGTCAGGCAGAACTTCAGCATGCTGATGGTGGAGACTACTCTGTCTCCGCTGCTAACAAATAGCTCCAGCGGCCCAAAAAGTAACATCTGTTGGAGGTTTTGCCATTTGTTCCCCTGCCCCATTTTATATGGCTGAAAAATTGCAAATTTTCAATGGCCATCACCGCCAGGTGAAACCTGAGGGTAAGGGGCCGTGAAAAGTGGATGGAAAAAAACTTAAATTGCGAGAGGGTAATAGCTTATTATCACATTTAAAAAACAAATTTACATACGGCTCTAGTCTTGTTGACGGAGGCATCCGTCAAACTTTGAATGCTGTGACGGTGGTTCCTGGAAATGCAAGAGATGTCCGCTGGGCCGGTAAAGTATGCTCGGCATGGCAGGAGTAAATTTTGCAGGAACTGCTGTGACGGTGGCTCCTGGAAATGCAAGAGATGTCCGCTGGGCCGGTAGAGTATGCTCGGCATGGCAGGAGTAAATTTAGCAGGAACTGCTGTGACGGTGGTTCCTGGAAATGCAAGAGATGTCCGCTGGGCCGGTAGAGTATGCTCGGCATGGCAGGAGGAAATTACTTCACCTTGGCGACAGTATACATTCGCTTAACTCTAAATCAGGCCCTAAGTCTGTCTTATAAGTAAATATTCAATAATGCATGCAATAGTACCCTGGTCATGCATGTTGTACAAACATAGTTGATGGCAAAGTATGTTTCTTTGCATGCTTTTTTTTTAGATATTAAACATTGTCACTTGCACTGTCCCTTAGTTTGAAATCTCAAAATCATTCAGAGACAGTACAGAATTCAGTTTCTTCAGTGGTGTCACTTCATTACAATCTTCAAGTAGCGAAGGTGGCATAACATGCAATTTGACCCCAATGTTATTACAGGATGTGGCATTTATCAATTTCTGATGCTGATTATGGACAACTGCACCTTTTAAACTTGAGGATGTAGAACTGGAATAAACAGGGTGGAGGAAGTAAGACGTTTCAAAAAGTGGCAAAAGCAAAGGAGGTACAACTTTCAAACTATCTGTGACATCATTATGTTTAGGGCTGTATACTCTGTTCAATCAATCAATCAATCAGAAAGCTTTATTCGGTAAGGAATTTACAAACCATAAAAGCATTTACAATTTTACATTAGACATTGGTACTGTACATTTATGATATATAAAAGAAGACATAAATTAAAAGAAAAATTTTGTTTAAAAATGTCCAGTTATACCAGTAGAATAATAATATGTGCAAAATAGCAATCCTGTATAGATAAATGATCAATTAGTTATCAGTTTTTCTTTACTTAATCAAATTTTATACATATTGTGTCATTTTAGGGCGGAAAAAGAAAAATAGCCCCCGCCAGCAAAATTAGGATGCATTGGGGGATATTCCCAGTTCATCGTAGGGTATTTTGTTTTTAGTAAAATCCGCCTTAGCGTCATTTATCTATTGCTTTTTATGGTTTAATTGAGTAAAAATATGCGTATTTCAATTTTTTGTCATATGATAGAAAAGAAGACCATAAAAGCTTATAAATTCATTAAGATCTGTCTTACAATTTTTAGTTACCATATTTCTAGAAACATTATGGAAGAACATTTTTACAACAATGCAAGTCTAAAAAGTGTTGAAAAATCAAAAGAAAGACATCACAGTTATACCATACATTTCTTGATTAAAAACTCTTCACTCGAAGTAGTTTATATATGATGCAGAGTATTAACAATCATATTCTAGTTTTCAGTATGTGTGAACAACGTTAAGGGAAACGCTCTATTGTTACTAAGAGTGGGATCCAGATCTAGTTGATTCCGGCGCTTAATTATGTTCTTTAAGAAAGAGGCGACGTTTATAATTATGGAATCATTATCAAGAAATTGGAGGGTCATGTAGGTGGGGCGACATTGTCGAATGCCCCATATTTTTAAAATTGGGACTATCCACTTTTTTCTCAGATCATTATAAAATTTACAAAACAAATTGACATGCATTGTTGATTGTGGGGATAGATTGTCACAAGGTTAGGTAGGTACATTTTTAGACCAATCATTGATCGTTGGAAAGGTAACCAACCTATGAAAAATGTTCAACCTAAAACGAGTGAGGACGAGTCTATCGTAGCCCTTTGTAGAGTTTTGAAGGTACGGTTGCATACTCAAGGAGGAAGTTATCATGAGATTAGAGAGGACAGTGGGTTTTGTTACCTCGTTCACAAATCTCAACTTTTCCATGTGATGCAAACACAATTTCTTAAATTTTTTGCGTGGGATACCGGAAATTGAATCTGGGTGGTAAAAATATTCAGGTTTTCCTATGTCAGTCATGAAGTCCCTTATGTATCTTATCCATTCTATATCTAGAGAATGGTCCAGCTTTAGAGCATCCTGCAACACTAACTGATTAAGTTTATTGCTCTGTGACTTCCAAATACGGTGCCACAGAATTGGTGGCTGTATTTTTATGATGTCTGTTACATAGGGAACTCCTAACTCGGCGTGGCAAACATATGTAGAAGTGGAACCCGGCACGGGTAATAAGTATCTAAGAAATGCGTTTTCCACTTTCTGTAACACAGATATATTGCAGTGACCCCATATCCCTGCCCCATACAGTGCTACACTTGTGCACTTAGCATTATAGATCTTTATTAATTCTGTTGGCGATCTTTTACCTAATTTTTGCGAGAAGTTGACAAGGGCTGAAGTAGATCTCATAAAAAGAAGTTTTCTGGTGTTGATTGCTTGGCCCCATGTGCCCTTATCATCTATTAATATACCTAGATATGGGTAGGTAGCGGTATTTGCCAGTTTGCTCCCATTTAAAAATAGATCCATCCTTTTCTTGCCACTTTTTCCACAATTCATCACATATGTTTTTTTGACATTTATCTTTAGGTCGATATCTTGCATGAAAGTGTTATAAGACTCTAATGCCCTCTGCAGTGCCATTGGGGCCCTTGCCATAATTACGGCATCATCCGCATAAAGTAATGCAGGTATGTATCTATTTCCCGAGTTCAATTGCAGTTGGGGAGCGTCCTGGCTTCCCTCCAATAAGTCCTTTTCAAGGCCATTTGTGTATAAAGTGAACAAAAACGGGGCCAGGACGCACCCCTGTCTAACCCCTCTTCTCACTTGAAATGACGGGGTACATTCGCCCTTAGGGCCAAACCGTACACAGGCTGTAGCATTACTATAGAGGGCTTTCAAAAAATCTAGTAGGGGTGCCTCTATCTCCATTTCTTTTAGTATGCTCCATAGTTTCTCATGGGAAACACAATCGAAGGCTGCGGAGAGGTCTACGAATGCCAAATGCAGTTTCTCCCTCCGTGCCTTCGTGTATTTTCCCATTAATATGGCCAGGTTAAGGCCCTGATCAATTTTGCTCAAGCCCTCCCTAAAGCCGGACTGTAGGTCCGAGAGTATGTCCTTTTCTTTTGCCCAGGTTTGTAGCCGGGATAAAAGTATCCTTCCTGCTACCTTGCCCAATGAATCTAATAGGGAAATTGGTCTGTAGCAGGAAGGATCCTGCCTATCACCTTTTTTATAGATAGGAACCATAATGGACTCAGTCCAACTTTTAATTAAGCCCATCGAAGAGGCTGCATTTAGGACGCGCGTTAATAATGGAGCCCAAAGGTCGGTATTTTACTTGTAGATATCAACAGGGACCCCATCGGGCCCAGGGGCTTTACAACCTTTACTTTCATTTAGTGCTGATAGCACTTCCTTTAATGAAAAAAATACCTTGATCGGGTAGGTCGGTCTAACTTCTGGAAGAGAGGATATTGAATCTTTCCTAGTTATAGTCACCTTGGGATATCCCAAAATTTTAGTAAAGTGGCTCACCCACTAATGTTCATCGATCGTTACTTCCCTTGATGGTAAGTCTTCGGGACAGAGAAGAGGAGATCTGACTACTTTCCAGAAAGCCTTACTGTCTTTTTGGATGCTGGCCCTATGCATGTCATCCCAAAGGGAGTTTTTTAATGCCCTTTTTCTTAATTTGATGGCCTGGTTATATGATTGCCTGGCTTGTTGAATGACAGATCTATCTGTTTCAGTGTTATGAATGGCTTTTTTAAGTACACGATGGGCTTTTGTACAGTTGGAATCAAACCACCTAAATTTCTTATGGCCCCCCCCCTTTTTGTCTCTACTTTCAGGCTGTTTTTTATTGTTGCCGTAATATTTAGGAAACTTTCTAGAACCAGCTCATGAGAAGTGTTTATGTTTAAACACTTCGTGATTGGATCCAGAGCTTTACCCACCACTACGTGTGTTATTTTATCTGTGTCTATCATTTCCCATTTCAATGAGTAACCGTTTGTTCTGTCAATATCCAAATTAGTGCAAATATGATTTGAATTATTAATCCTGTTCTTATTTTGTTCTTTAAAATTTTTACTTGAGATTGTTACTGTTTGAGGAAAGTGATCGCTTATAGCTATCCTATGCTTTTTAAATTTCAATACGCTACTTAGGAGATGGTTTGAGACTTAGATAAAATCTATGATAGAACTCAAGCCTCTACCATTAAACGTTTGTGAGAAGGGGACATGAGGTGATACTATTTCATTTGCAAATGCCAGATCCAGCATAAAGATATTCTCATTTAGGGCATTACCATAAGTATTGTGTGGAAAATGCGTTTGATTGCATGTTTCTTCATCCCTCAGGCCACACGTCGGATTGTAATTATGAGGGCATAAATTGATATTAAAGTCTCTGCCCCATACGATCTGTGTATTTCCGGAGCTATGGATCTAGATATTGTGCAGAACGTGTCTTAGATGGTTCATTTTATCTACCTCTTTATCCTTAACAATATTATTATAAAAGTGCACAACCGTTAAGGAATTTTTACTATCCTTAGATAAGACTAGGATTTGATCATTAGGATCGGATATTTCAAGCTTAATTTTATTTATAGACAGCAGGTTTGAGACATAAATACATAAACCTGCCATTGGTCTCCCATGGTTAGATGGGCTAGCTGAAGTATGATATGTTTTGAATCCGTCAATATGTATTTCCTTTCGGGTCCAAGTCTCCTGGAGAGAAAGGATATCTGTTTTTCTAATAAAATCCAGGAAAAAATCATTGTGGAGTTTGGAAGATAGCCCCGCTATATTCCAGAAAGTGAGATTTACCTGCCCCTCGTTATCCAGAGGAAATAGAGGTGACTGGGGCTCTGATTCAATTATCACTGGCTCATATAAAGTGACATTTAGATCCTCATCGCTGTTATGTTAAACTAAGTTCCTCGGATTGAGCTATTTTATATGGCCTCTGCCCATTCAGGCTATTACCTTGAGTTTCTTGTGGATCCTCTGGATCAGATGTCACCTTTTGATGTAGTCAATCCAGTTCCTCAAGTGATGAGAATACACTAAAGCGGTTACTTACTGGGATAGTGTATATTGACCTGGTCATATTCTGTGGCTGAGTTAGAGTCTCTATCTGATAAGATGAACGATAAAAATAGCCCAAGGGAAGAATATTAATCCCATCTTCGATCTTATTGCTACCCACAGTCCCTCTGTTCATGCAACTGATTCAGAACTTCCTATCTTCTGTACGTCGTGTGCCATGGCCTTGTGGCCTTGTGTACTGCCAGTAAGGAAATACTGCCAGTGGAACAAGCCACCAAGGTTCCATCGTAGTGACTGCAAGTACTTTGCTAGGAGCAAAGCCGACTCCCCACTCCCCCCTCCACCCCAACCAGAACTTGATTAGTTATTTTCTGGTCTAAATGTTGGTGTTGTGTACAGGTGGCACTGGTGAGGTGCAGAGGGGAGGGGATCCCTGGAGAACGTGCCAATTCCTAGGAGAAGGCTACAAGGCCCATCTTGGCCGGCCCCATCATGCAGCGATGCCCTGTAGGGTGCTGTGGTACCCACCAGTGGTCCACTGCCTCTCTGCAGGAGCGACACTGAGGTAAAATTAAGCATACTGCCCACGTAGGCAGAGAGAATGTTACCACTGTGCCACCCACGTGGGACATGTTACTCTCTGCCGGTCCAGCGTATGGAATGGAGCTGCAGTAGCCATAAAATCACAGGAGTTGCAAAGCTCTCAACTAGTGTTGAGGGCACCAACATAGAAGTAGCCATTGCATTTGTAACCACGAGCTACTTCTAATTGACTCTCTTGAGCTCTTCGAAGGGAATCGGTGGGCATAGACCATCAAACCCTATAGGATTTCGAACAATAAGTCTTGCACGGGGAGTCTCGTAACAGGAAGGAAGCACAGTCCACTAAAATAAATGAATCCGGTTTTAGTGGTAACAGGTAAACGGTGTGGACGTCCTAGTCAGGTTCTCACCTCCATGCAGATTTCCTTTTTAGAATAAAATGCATTAACCCCTAATAATTTATTTGTAGATAAATAGATATGGTATATAACTTGTGGTAGCTAAGGAATAACGCTGTCCATTATCCACCATAAAGATTTGAGATGGCATTCTGGCAGTATGTATGCACTTTACAAATTATAAGGGAGAAAAGTGGGGGTTGGGTGCTCCATGAAAAGCAAATTCGCAGTGGAGAGTTAAATTTGAGATTTATTTTCATATTTGTATCCAAGTTCATACAGCCGTCTATACAGTTCATCGGCAATGAAAAGATCCTATTAAAATAGCGGACATGTTACGCTATGAGGGAGTATAATTTCTAATTGAGAGTAATGACCCTCTTAACACATTATCATGTCTTATCATTCACATTACATATCATGACATACGTAGAAATCCTTTCTAAAATGCAAATTACATTTGGCAGTATACTAACGAAGTCCGATTTAAATTCAAAGTCGATATGCGGACTTGGAAATGCAATCTTCAAATGATAAACACATGTCGGTTGTTTCTATAAGTTACTTTATTGATATACGCTTTAAAATGTTATATGAACATACTTGGAAAAAAATATCACAATATATCCCTATGATAGACTCCTAACGCATCACTAGGACTGTTCGTTTGTATGTGTCTCCAACCTTCTCTTTTTCTCTACATAATTTTGAATAGCTCCTAGAAGTAACGATGCGTTAAAGAGCGCAACTCATTGCGCTAAACATCAGTCTAAATTTTAATCTGTTTTTTAACAAATTGTGTTGTTTAGCTTTCAGAAAATCAAAATTAGCTTTATTTTCGTTCATTGAAGTCAAAAATTTACCAAACAATTACAAAGGTGTCAAGTATAATGCAGCCATACGAAACAGTATATTTTCTGACAGGTGCCGGAAGGAAAACGATGGCACGTACAACTATCAAAGGTGGATTTTATTTCAAAATATGAGCGTTGTCTTAGCTGGCAGTAATGGAGTATCTCTAATGAAGTATATATGATTGGTGCATCTAAAAACTGTATGGCGCATATTTACAAGCCCCGAAGGCCACCGGAGCGTCACTTTTTTTGAGTCATTGGCGTTGCGCCATTCCCCATATTTACAAGGTGGCGCTAAGCCACTTAACATGGCTTAACACCACCTTGTAAATATCCCCCTTTTCGCAGCAGTGTGCTGCAGCAAAGGGGAGGGCAATGGGCTTTGCATTGGGTGTTCCACCGCAACACCCATTGCTTATTGATGGTGCCCCAGATTTACACTGCTGGGGCAGCGCCAAAAACTAAAGCCAGGTAGTACCTGGCCTTAGAATGGTGTTACGAGGAGAAATTAATAATTTCTCCTCGTTTTTTTATCTTTCAATGTGTGCCGCTATGTGTGCTCCATTCTGCAGCACACATAGAAACAGCAAATCGCCATCATTGATTATGTGCACAAAGGTATGCCTTCCTGCACATAAATGATCGGTCATGCAGGCCAGGCATCCCTGCAACATGGCGCAAGGGTGCCTATGCTGGCGCTAGGATGCTGTTTTAGCACCAGCGCAATGGGAAACACTGGGTACGCTGTATTTTTGTAAATACGGCACGTCCCTGCATTTTCAAAATGTCGGTGCGCGGCGTTGTCAAATTTGGCGTAACACCATGCTCCAGTATTTTCTTGTAAATATCACCCCTTTGTGTTCCTGGTTAGCGAATAAGATGTCTCTATGCAGGTATCTCGTTCATCTTCCTCACACTGGTCGTTTTTTTGTTATGGTTCATTTCACTCTGGAGACAGGGAACTCTAAAAAGAAGTAATTTATTTGAGCTCTACCTGCTATTACTACACAAGGACAGACCTCAGGAAACATGGTACTTCTTCCCTGGGCTGACCACCAGCAGCGGTGTTTTATTTCTCATGTGAGTTTCCTCTTAGTACACAGTTTGTTGTGCTTCAGCAGGGCCCCACGAGGGTCCCATGAGGCCACATAGTTTAGGTTTAGCCTGGTTTTAGCCAGTGCAGGGCAGGCCTTGTGTTTTGTGGGTCTCATGGTCTTCAAGTAGACCTACTTTAATGCATGAAGACTCTATACTTCCCTTTCTGACCTCAGCGGATGCGTGGAAAGTGAAGTTCAGGAGCCCATACTGGGCAGTTCACTAGGTTTCATGGTTTGGATGCCCACTCTTGTGGGTGGTACATCTTGTTCTTCCAGCCGTTATTTTTTATATGGTTTTTGCCCTCTCTCAGGGGATTTTGGTTCTGTTTGCCAGAAGATTGTCTGTCCCACGTCGGCCTGTTGGCCTAGTGGCCCCAAACGTCTTCTTGGATCTCAGGTTTTGGGACTCGGCTTCTACTATTTCTAGCTGTTTTGCTGACATGCTCTTGGTTTGGTTGTTTTGAGACCGGTCAGCTTTTGGGCTTTTCTTCCCTTCATCTTATGTTGCTTGTTGGGAGGCCAAAGCAGCTGCTACTTGAGAGGGTTCCCCTTGTCCTTTTCTTGATGGGGTTTCATAGGTTTTTCTGCCAACCTCCCTCTAGTCTGTGTTCCGGGAGATTCCTTTGAGGGTTTTGTCCTTCTGTTCTTGTTGGGGACCTGTCTTCTTCATGCAGGCCTTCGTAGCTCTTGTGACACAGTGGAGGACTAGCGTGCTTGCTGCATCCTCAAAGAGGATGGATAGGGATGAGGAGGACAAACCAGGTAGTCATAGGCTAATTTCTTATCAATCACTTCATCAATCAGTAGAATTGTAGAGCGCTTCTTGACACTGGTGAGGTTACCCAGGCGCAGTTATCTTCATTTACCCTCATTGAGGAAGGACTCGGAGGAGGCATACTAAGACCTTGACAAATGAGATTTACCCATAAATGATCTAGCCATTTAAAGCTCTGGGCAGAAGAAACATGTAAAGTGCATAATGTGAAGTCATAGAAAAAGAAGCCAGAGAGGCGGTCTCATGTTTTCTTTCGTATGTGCACAGATGAGAGACCCTGGCTGCTTTTTTGCATGCTTTATTAGGAGCCCTAAATGGATATCAAATAAAGACATTTCCTGATAGAATAAATGCAGAACAATCTGCTCCTGGTTGCTAATTATGCGCCATGCACATGTTTCCAAGGTAACCACATACTTTGGGCTACTAAAGAGAATTATTTCTGTAACTTTACTGTACAAATCTGGATGAGACGCATTTATTGCAAGGTGTTGCTATCTCTCTGATAAGACTACTTCTGCAACGTAAGGCAATAGCAACACCTGCTCTTTACAGCGCTACGGTGGCACAAAACTTTGCAGGAGGCACTTTATTTAAATGAGCTATCGTTGCTTTCCTATTTACAAATCTCAGTGAGGTTACGCACCACTGTGATTGTTTCTGCAAACCAGGAATCCAGACGGAAAACTCAGTGAGATGAACGCAGGTGACTGATAAGTGTGGTGCTCAGAAGATGACGAGTTCCGATGATAAGTGCAGCAATGCATTTTGCCAATTTCCTACTAATGCCTGCAAAGGAACGTGCCTGGGGCAAGACAGCGCGAAAGCCAAAGGAATTGGTACAGAAACAGATTTCCTAAATAAAATGCAATCTGCCTTTGACTCAAATCCAAACGACAGAGAAAAGAAAATGCAATCAGAGGGTAAAGCATATATGTGACGTGCGTCTTACCTCCTAAGACCACATTTTACATATCTGACTATTGTGCTGGTGTTTACATGTAGGAATGTGTACCGGAGGGTGTAACTCTAGTTCAATGCCTACGCTAAACAGTGCAGGCTCCTGTGTGCCCTAGCCAAAGGCTCTCAGTGACGCAGCACAGCCAGATTTAGCGCGAGCGCCACCGATGACTCATCGAAAAGTGCCCCCTTCTAAATATGGTGCCTGCTATTTCCTGCCCGTTGCGCAACTCAGAGAAATAGTTTTCAAGCAGCCGCCCCTTGCAGGAAGGAGAGTAGGTCCCGGCCTCAACTTCTTCACAAGGTCTGTGAATTGAGTTCCATCGACTGGGAAGTATTAATATGTATTGCTACAAGTATTTCCAAGCGCTGTATGAAAACAAGTTGATATTATGAGACGCAAAGAAAGCAGAACGTTCATGTGAAGAGCAGAGCTGCGCATGTCTAAATTTTAATCTGGTTTTTAACAAATTGTGTTGTTTAGCTTTCAGAAAATCAAAATTAGCTTTATTTTCGTTCATTGAAGTAAAAAATGTACCAAACAATTACAAAGATGTCAAGTATAATGCAGCCATACGAAACAGTATGTTTTCTGACAGGTGCCGGAAGAAAACGATGGCACGTACAACTTTCAAAGGTGGATTTTATTTCAAAATATGAGAGTTGTCTTAGCTGGTAGTAATGGAGTATCTCTAATGAAGTATATATGATTGGTGCATCTGAAAACTGCATGGCGCATATTTACAAGCCCCGAAGGCCACCGGAGCGTCACTTTTATTGACTCGTTGGCGTTTTCAATATTTATTGTATGTATATTCCCAACGAGATATGTTTTTATAGAATTATTCATCTCAAATAAAAAAAAAGTCTGACTTTTCACTGAAATGAATATCTGTTTAACTCAAAAGGAGAAACTAGCTCAGAGTCTGCAGGCCCCAGGGACTAACACATAACTCGAATGAAACACATCAGGACAACCTTGTAAACAGGGCCACACATCAATGCATGTGTGTGGAAGGATCTGTGAGGAAAAACACACCTCGTTCAAACAGGAGAAAGCATGGAAGGGCGAACTTGACATGTTCACCCTGAAATCCATCCTGAATGGGAAGCCATTCATTCACAACAGCAACATTAGCACCAAGTCAGAAATCTCTCAGTGGATACAGTATTATGGTAAAGTAGTTGGAAATTGGGTTACTGGTTGAAGGGAGTGAAAGCCAACACAAACAGCAACGGCAGTTTCTGCCAGGGTCAAGTCTCAAGCAAACCCCAATTTAACCTATGGTTAACCCTTTGGCAGTGTGGGGTAGTGTGGCATAAAGCACTCAGCTTATCTTAGAGGCAATGTGTAAAGAATGAATACAGCATTTCAAACAGTAATAAAGTGAAAACGTAGCAAAAATCCATCATCAACTTTGAAAAATAGAGTAAAATGTAATAAATTATTTAACATCAAACCGAAGAAAATCCGATCAGTAGACCCGGAGATATGCAGTTTTAAAGATTTCCATAAAAATAGTATCTAGAAGCACGAAGCGCCAACTGTGGTTATATGGTTGCATCGGACCAGGACAAAGTCACAAGTTCAGGCCAACTACGATGTAGCATGGGTGGGATACAGTGGCCTAGTACGATGTAGCATGGGCGGGATACAGGGACCAGGTTAGGCCCACAGAACAAAATACCTTAAATACTTTGCATTGCGAGAACTCACATTAAAGATGCAATGCACACCTGTGGGTCCGGAGTAGCTGCGGGGTTGCGATGTGATGTCCTGCATCATCATTGAGGATGCTGTTGATGAGGAGATTGTGATGTGAAGGCCTGCATTGAGCATGCATCACACAGTGGAGGTGCGAATGAGACTGAAGGCTGCGAAGTGAGATTGATAGAGTTCAGGAATCCGCCCTTCAGGAAATGAGGCAGAATCAGCTGGAGAGACACTAATTTGAATGACATATGAGGGCTAAACCTAGGGACCCCCTTGGGTTCAAGAACATGGCAGAACCCTCCCAAAGCAATTTAGAGCAGGAAAAGCAGGGATAAAGAACCATAAAAAACCTCTCCAGGAGGCCACATGGAACAAGAAGCAAGACCTGCCAACAGAGAAACAACTCTCACCACAAAGGGAAAGTCTTTTGCAAAATTCTACTGTGGATACCAGTTAGAAAGAAAACGAGGAAAAACAGTCTGATCAATTACTGCCCACTCCCTACTCAAGAGACCACAAATGCCATGTGTGTGGGCAGAGAACCAGGCTCACATGGCTGCTACAAGAAAAAAATTATCGTCTTCAGCCAGGAAACCAAAAACTGAAAAATACAATTTGACCGAAAGCGGGTCAGTACATTTTCAGATTCAAACCCTGAAAGTATCCACCCGTGAATACCATACCCTCAGAAGGGGCAACATCAGGATCAGCAGAAAATGAAGCCTTATGTACTGTGGGGGATGAATCTCCTACACCAGCTGCAAAGGCAGGTTCCACTGCTTGGCTAAGAAATGCCTGCAGTAGCTCCAGATCAAGCAAAGAGCCCCCACTGAGCTCCCAAAAGGTACTATGGGCCATGACACTTCTCTCTAGAGGAGACCATAGAATGGCATCACTAAGACGCATGTAGCCCCTCCATGTCAGCACCAAAGAAAAACCTGCATCTAAATAACCTGGCAGGCCCACATCATCCAGCAACAGAAAGCCATTGCCCACCAGTATTTTACTGTCGAGCAGGAAGGACACGAATTAAGCCACCACTAGACTGTGCACTCAGGAGAACCAACATGACCACCCATAACAGAAGCAATACATGGTCCGAAATCCCCGCTCCCGAGCTTAGCAGAGGAGCGGGAACACCAGTACAGGTAGTGCTTCAAGAGCAAGCCACCTTCCATCAAAACAGGCCCCTTAATTGCCCAGCAGATGGGGTAGCATATAATGAAGTCCGACAAGCAGAATAAAAAAGCAACCACCAATGGCTTGAATTTGAAAGTCAACAATGTATAAAATTCAAAACTCTGATAAATTTGTGCTGTGGACAAAATGACCCTCAAAGTATCCATAGAAGGAGCAATCCCAGGAATGTAAGCAGGGAGGTGCCCCTTCCATGGCCTGAATTGCAGCTTCTACAGCCACCGCAATAATGGCCTGGAAATCTGGGGCCCCAGCCACTCCAGCAAAAGGCCCTCTGTAGCAATTCAAGTTCCTTTCTGCCACGAGGGGTAGTACAAAGAGAGCGGAGATGAGTGAAAGATTCAAGTTTCTTTTTTTAAAGACGATTCCATCAATCCATCAGCAGCTATCCCTCCAACTATCACATCTCTTCCCTCGAGTCACATTCCTTCCCCATGGGAACCCACAGTACATGACATCATAGTGACAACCACAGCTGTGCTTGTCAGTGATTACCAATGCAGCATGCCCAGAAGGGAATACCACACCCCCACTGGGGGGAAGATCTTCTGTATCACCCATGATGTAAATGAAGAAATCACCATCAAAATAGCAGTCAAAGTAAAGCAAATATTACTGTTAGTGAGGTAAGAAACAAACTGCATCCAGCACAGCACAGCACAGGAAAAACATTTCCTGTTAAAGCTGTCTGGTTGCCCAGGCAACACTGCTCTCGTCAGAGTGCGCTCCCCACCCGCACCGAGACAGGTGGAAGGACACCGACACACCCATTGAAATACACAGAGGTGCCATGGTAACGTCAGGCAGACGCCCTGCGTCTGCAGACTAAACACGAAAAAGTGATCTACTGGGGCTAAAGCGCCCCACAATCACAAATAATTGGCCAAATGTGCAACAACTGGAGATTTAACTTTAAAAATAAAAACAAAAATGACAACAAACAGTTCCTTGATGCCGTCACAGACTTCCTGTCAAGTCCCAGACGCCCCCCCTTGTGATCACATACGACCCCCATACTCACAAGATCATCAAAACTACAACATATAGACCACTAAAGCAGGTCCATAAAAATGATGTAAAGAAAAACATACCTGTTCCAAGAGGGTAATCGTCTGCAGAAAAAAGAAACAGGAAGTCCTTCCCAGGAGATGATGTATTTATACTTCTTTGGTTGGGGGCCATTTTGGACTGGGAAGGAAAAGTCAAGTCCGTTAGTTAAGTTTTGCATGATTTGAGATGAACTCATATGTAGAGATTGTGAGAGCAAGACGGACAAGGACATCATGAGGATTGAACATACACAGCACGTTCAATACAAAACATAAACACAATCCTTTGTCTTCATGCACTGTGAAAGGAATACAGTGCCACCTTAGTCTCAGCACAAATGGAGCAATGAAAATGCTCAGTAAATGAGACTAGAGATGAAGGTGGAAGAGAAAACAGACTAGCATCCTGTCCAAGCACATCCCTTGAAGCTTATTGCACATTTTGAAAAGAGTCCTTAAGGCACAGCTTTCCAAACTTTTCATGTTGGTGACACACTTTTTGGAGATGCATCAGTTTGGGACACAGTAAGGCAGTGTATCGAGCGAGCGTAGCAAGCAAGCCCGAACCACTTAAGGGAGGTTCGGGGGGGTTCTCCCCCCAGAAGAAAATGTTGAAATAAAAGTGGGCAAATGGTGCATTTTCAAGCAAATTTGAGGTTGAACACAGGCCCCTGCAGCGGATGCCTTCGTCCACTGAGTCACCAGACCTGCATACACACATCTCTCTCTCTCTCTCTCTCTCTGTCTCTCTCTCTCTCTCTGTCTCCCTCTCTCTCTCCCTCCCTCCCTCCCTCTGTCTCCCTTCCTCTCTCTCTCTCTCCCTCCCTCTCTCTGTCTCCCTCCCTCTCTCTCCCTCTCTCCCTCCCTCCCCCTCTCTCTCCCCCTCCCTCTGTCTCACTCACTCTGTCTCCCTCTCTCTCTCTCCCTCCCTCCCTCTCTCCCTCTCTCTATCTCCCTCCCTCTCTCTCTCCCTCTCTCTCTCTCTCCCTCTGTCTCCCTCCCTCTCTCTCTCTCCTTCTCTCTCCCTCCCTCTCCCTCTCTCCCTCTGCCTGTATCCCTCCCTATGTCTCCCTCTGTCTGTCTCCCACCCTCTGTCTCCCTCTGTCTGTCTCCCTCCCTCTGTCTCCCTCTGTCTGTATCCCTCCCTCTGTCTCCATCTGTCTCCCTTCCTCCCTCCCTCCCTCTGTCTCCCTCTGTCTCCCTTTGTCTCCCTCCCTCTCCCTCCCTCTGTCTGTATCCCAACCTCCCTCTCCCTCCCTCTGTCTGTATCCCTCCCTCTGTCTCCCTCTGTCTGTCTCCCTCTGTCTGTCTCCCTCTGTCTCCCTCCCTCTCTGTCTCCCTCCCTCTCCCTCTGTCTCCCTCCCTCTCTCCCTCTGTCTCCCTCCCTCTGTCTCTCTCCCACTGTTTTCCTCCCTCCCCCTCTGTCTCCCTCCCTCTGTATCCCTCTCTCTCCTTCTGTCTCCCTCCCTCTCTCTCCCTCTGTCTCCCTCCCTCTCTCTATCTCTGTCTCCCTCACTCTGTCTCCCTCCCTCATTCTGTCTCCCTCCCTCTCTCTATCTCTGCCTCCCTCTGTCTTCCTCCCTCTCCCTCCCTCTGTCTGTATCCCTCCCTCTCCCTCCGTCTGTCTCCCTCTGTCTGTGTCCCTCTGTCTGTCTCCATCCGTCTGTCTCCTCCCTCTGTATCCCTCCCTCTGTCTCTCTCCCTCTCCCTCTGTATCCCTCCCTCTGTCTCTCTCCCTCTCCCTCTGTATCCCTCCTTCTGTCTCCCTCCCTCTCCCTCTGTCTCCCTCCCTCTGTCCCCCTCCCTCCATCTCCCTCCCTCCATCCCCCTCCCTCTGTCTCCCTCCCTCCGTCTCTCTCCCTCCATCTCCTTCCCTCCCTCCGTCTCTCTCCCTCCATCTCCCTCCCTCCCTCCCTCTGCCTCTCTCTCTCTGTCTCCCTCCCTCCCTCCCTCCGTCTCCTCCCCTCCCTCCCTCTCCCTCTCTCTGTCTGTCTCCTTCCCTCTCCCTACCTCTGTCTGTCTCCCTCTGTCTGTCTCCCTCCCTCTGTCTCCCTCCCCCTCCCTCTGTCTCCCTCCCTCTGTCTCCTTCCCCCTCCCTCTGTCTCCCTCCCTCCCCTCCCTCTTTCTCCCTCCTTCCGTCTCCCTCCCGCCGTCTCCACCCCCCTTGCTCCGTCTCCCTTACCTCCCTCTGTCTCCCTCCCCCTCCCTTCGTCTCCCTCCCTCCCTCCCTCCGTCTCCTTCCCCTTCCATCCAACTCCCTCCCTATGTCTCCCTCCCCCTCCCTCTGTCCCCCTCCCCCTCCCTACCTCCATCTCCCTCCCTCCGTCTCCCTCCCTCCGTCTCCCTCCTCCTTCTTCCGTCTTCCTCCCCCTTCCTTCATCTCCCTCCCTCCCTCTGTCTTCCTCCCCCTCCCTCTGTCTGTCTCCCTCTGTGTGTCTCCCTCCCTCTGTCTCCCATACTCTGTCTCCCTCCCTCTGTCTCCCTCCCTCCCCCTCCCTCCCCCTCCCTCCATCTCCCTCCCCATCCCTCCGTCTCTCTCCCTCCATCTCCCTCCCCATCCCCCTCCCTCCGTCTCCCTCTGTCTGTCTCCTTCCCTCTCCCTACCTCTGTCTGTCTCCCTCTGTCTGTCTCCCTCCCTCTGTCTCCCTCCCTCTGTCTCCCTCCCTCTATCTCCCTCCCCCTCCCTCTGTCTCCCTCCCTCCGTCTCCTTCCCCCTCCCTCTGTCTCCCTCCCTCCCCTCCCTCTTTCTCCCTCCTTCCGTCTCCCTCCCTCCGTCTCCACCCCCCTCGCTCCGTCTCCCTTACCTCCCTCTGTCTCCCTCCCTCCGTCTCCGTCTCCCTCCCCCTCCCTTCATCTCCCTCCCTCCGTCTCCTTCCCCTTCCCTCCATCTCCCTCCCTATGTCTCCCTTCCCCTCCCTCTGCCCCCCTCCCCCTCCCTACCTCCATCTCCCTCCCTCCGTCTCCCTCCCTCCGTCTCCCTCCTCGTTCTTCCGTCTTCCTCCCCCTTCCTTCGTCTCCCTCCCTCCCTCTGTCTCCCTCCCCCTCCCTCTGTCTGTCTCCCTCTGTGTGTCTCCCTCCACCTGTCTCCCATACTCTGTCTCCCTCCCTCTGTCTCCCTCCCTCCCCTCCCTCCATCTCCCTCCCCATCCATCCGTCTCCCTCCCCCTCCCACCATATCTCTCCCTCCCCCTCCCTCCGTCTCCCTCCCTCTGTCTCCCTCCCTCCCTCTGTCTCTCTCCCTCTGTCTCCCTGCCTCCCTCCGTCTCCCTCCCCATCCCACCGTTTCCCTCCCTCCGTCTCCCTCCCCCTCCCTCCATCTCCCTCCCCCTCCCTCTGTCTCCCTCCCTCCGTCTCCCTCCCCCTCCCTCTGTCTCCCTCCCTTCCTCCGTCTCCCTCCCCCTCCCTCCATCTCCCTCCCTCTGTCTCCCTCCCTCCCTCTGTCTCTCTCCCTCTGTTTCCCTCCCTCTCTCCGTCCCCCTCCCTCCCTCCCTCCCTCTCCCTCCCTCTGTCTGTCTCCCTCCCTCTCCATCCCTCTGTCTCCCTCTGTCTGTCTCCCTCTGTCTGTCTCCCTCCCTCCATCTCCCTCCCCCTCCCTCCCTCCCCCTCCCTCTGTCACCCTCCCTCCGTCTCCCTTCCTCCCCCTCCCTCTGTCTCCCTCCCACCATCTCCCTCTGTCTCCCTCCCTTCCCTCTGTCTCCCTCCCTCCGTCTCCCTCCCCCTCCCTCCATCTCCCTCCCTCCCTCCGTCTCCCTCCTCCTCCCTCTGTCTCCCTCCCTTCGTCTCCCTCCCTCCGTCTCCCTCCCTCCTTCTCCCTCCCTCTGTCTCCCTCCCTCCCTCTGTCTCTCTCCCTCTGTCTCCCTCCCACCCTCTGTCTCCCTCCCTCCCTCTGTCTCCCTCCCTCCCTCCGTCTCCCTCCCTCTGTCTCTCTCCCTCCCTCCGTCTCCCTCCCTCCGTCTCCCTCCCTCTGTCTCCCTCCCTCCCTCCCTCTGTCTCCCTCCCTCTCCCTCCCTCCCTCTCTCCCTCTCCTTCCCTCCGTCCGTCTCACTCCATCTCCCTCCCTTCCTCTTCTTCCCTCTCCCTCCCTCTGTCTACCCCGGACTCCCTCCCTCTGTCTCCCTCCCTCTGTCTTCCTCTATCTCTGTCTCCCACGTTTTCCCTCTCCCTCTGTCTGTCTCCCTCTGTCTGTCTCCCCCGTCTGCCTCCCTCCGTCTCCCTCCCTCTGTCTCCCTCCCTCCCTCTGTCTCTCTCCCTCTGTCTCCCTCCCTCCCTCTGTCTCCCTCCCCCTCCCTCCGTCTCCCTCCCTCTGTCTCCCTCCCTCCCTCTGTCTCTCTCCCTCTGTCTCCCTCCCTCCCTCCGTCTCCCTCCCTATCCCTCCGTCTCCCTCCCTCCGTCTCCCTCCCCCTCCCTCCATCTCCCTCCCCCTCCCTCTGTCTCCCTCCCTCCGTCTCCCTCCCCCTCCCTCCGTCTCCCTCCCTTCCTCCGTCTCCCTCCCCCTCCCTCCATCTCCCTCCCTCTGTCTCCCTCCCTCCCTCTGTCTCTCTCCCTCTGTTTCCCTCCCTCCATCTCCCTCCCTCCCTCCCTCCCTCTCCCTCCCTCTGTCTGTCTCCCTCCCTCTCCATCCCTCTGTCTCCCTCTGTCTGTCTCCCTCTGTCTGTCTCCATCCCACTGTCTCCCTCCCTCTGTCACCCTTCCTCTCCCTCTGTCTCCCTCCCTCTGTCTCCCTCCCTCTGTCTCCCTTCCTCTGTCTCCCTCCCCCTCCCTCTGTCTCCCTCCCTCCCTCCATCTCCCTGCCCCTCCCTACATCTCCCTCCCTCCGTCTCCCTCCCTCTGTCTCCCTCCCCCTCCCTCTGTCGCCCTCCCCCTCCCTCTGTCTCCCTCCCGCCATCTCCCTCCCCCTCCCTCCATCTCCCTCCCTCCCTCCCTCCATCCCCCTCCCTCTGTCTCCCTCCCTCCATCTCTCTCCCTCCGTCTCCTTCCCTCCCTTCGTCTCTCTCCCTCCATCTCCCTCCCTCCCTCCCTCCCTCTGTCTCTCTCTCTCTGTCTCCCTCCCTCCCTCCGTCTCCTTACCTCCCTCTCCCTCCCTCTGTCTGTCTCCTTCCCTCTCCCTACCTCTGTCTGTCTCCCTCTGTCTGTCTCCCTCTGTCTGTATCCCTCTGTCTGTCTCCCTCTGTCTGTCTCCCTCCCTCTGTCTCCCTCCCCCTCCCTCTGTCTCCCTCCTCCGTCTCCTTCCCCCTCCCTCTGGCTCCCTCCCTCCCCTCCCTCTTTCGCCCTCCTTCTGTCTCCCTCCCTCTGTCTCCCTCCCTCTGTCTCCCTCCCCCTCCCTCTGTCTCCCTCCTCCGTCTCCACCCCCCTCCCTCCTTCTCCCTCCCCTCCCTCTGTCTCCCTCCCTCCGTCTCCCTCCCCCTCCCTTCGTCTCCCTCCCTCCCTCCGTCTCCTTCCCCTTCCCTCCATCTCCCTCCCTATGTCTCCCTCCCCCTCCCTCTGTCTACCTCCCCCTCCCTACCTCCATCTCCCTTCCTCCATCTCCCTCCCTCCGTCTCCCTCCTCCTTCCTCTGTCTTCGTCCCCCTTCCTTCGTCTCCCTCCCTCCCTCTGTCTCCCTCCCTCCCCCTCCCTCTGTCTGTCGCCCTCTGTGTGTCTCCCTCCCTCTGTCTCCCATACTCTGTCTCCCTCCCTCTGTCTCCCTCCCTCCCCCTCCCTCCATCTCCCTCCCCATCCCTCTGTCTCCCTCCCTCCGTCTCCCTCCCCCTCCCTCCATCTCCCTCCCCCTCCCTCCGTCTCCCTCCCTCTGTCTCCCTCCCTCCCTCCGTCTCTCTCCCTCTGTCTCCCTCCCTCCCTCCGTCTCCCTCCCCATCCCTCCGTCTCCCTCCCTCCGTCTCCCTCCCCCTCCCTCCATCTCCCTCCCTCTCCCCCTCCCGCTGTCTCCCTCCCTCCGTCTCCCTCCCCCTCCCTCCGTCTCCCTCCCTCCCTCCGTCTCCCTCCCCCTCCCTCCATCTCCCTCCCTCTGTCTCCCTCCCTCCCTCTGTCTCTCTCCCTCTGTCTCCCTCCCTCCCTCCGTCTCCCTCCCTCCCTCCCTCTCCCTCCCTCTGTCTGTCTCCCTCCCTCTCCATCCCTCTGTCTCCCTCTGTCTGTCTCCCTCCCTCCGTCTCCCTCTCTCCGTCTCCCTCCCCTCCCTCTGTCACCCTCCCTCCGTCTCCCTCCCTCCCCCTCCCTCTGTCTCCCTCCCTCCATCTCCCTCTGTCTCCCTCCCTCTGTCTCCCTCCCTTCCCTCCGTCTCCCTCCCTCCGTCTCCCTCCCCCTCCCTCCGTCTCCCTCCCTCCCTCCGTCTCCCTCCTCCTCCCTCCGTCTCCCTCCCTTCGTCTCCCTCCCTCTGTCTCCCTCCCACCCTCTGTCTCTCTCCCTCTGTCTCCCTCCCACCCTCTGTCTCCCTCCCTCCCTCTGTCTCCCTCCCTCCCTCTGTCTCCCTCCCTCCCTCCGTCTCGCTCCCTCCATCTCTCTCCCTCCCTCCGTCTCCCTCCCTCCCTCCGTCTCCCTCCCTCTGTCTCCCTCCCTCCCTCTGTCTCCCTCCCTCTCCCTCCCTCCCTCTCCTTCCCTCCGTCCATCTCACTCCATCTCCCTCCCTTCCTCTTCTTCCCTCTCCCTCCCTCTGTCTACCCTGGACTCCCTCCCTCTGTCTCCCTCCCTCTGTCTTCCTCTCTCTCTGTCTCCCACGTTTTCCCTCTCCCTCTGTCTGTCTCCCTCTGTCTGACTCCCCCGTCTGTCTCCCTCCGTCTGTCTCCATCCCTCCCTCTGTCTGTCTCCCTCCGTCTCCCTCAGTCTCCCTCTCTGTCTCCGTCCCTCTGTCTCCCTCCCTCTGTCTCCATCCCTCTGTCTCCCTCCCTCTGTCTCCCTCCCCCTCCCTCTGTCTCCCTCCCTCCGTCTCCTTCCCCCTCCCTCTGTCTCCCTCCCTCCCCTCCCTCTTTCTCCCTCCTTCCGTCTCCCTCCCTCCCTCCGTCTCCACCCCCCTCCCTCCGTCTCCCTCCCCTCCCTCTGTCTCCCTCCCTCTGTCTCCCTCTCTCTGTCCCTCTCTCTGTCTCCCTCTCTCTCTGTCTCCCTCTCTCTCTGTCTCCCTCTCTCTGTCTCCCACCGTCTATCTCCCTCCGTCTATCTCCCTCTGTCTGTCTCCCTCTGTCTGTCTCCCTCTGTCTGTCACCCTCTGTCACCTCACCCCAGCTTCCCGGGCACACACACAGCCGCACCCGAGTACTTTGCAGATCTTTAAAAGACCATTTACTGGGAGAGGTTATGCAATATGAGGCATAGTGAGAACAAAGCTTTCAAAGGAATGCCTCTTAATTAGCAGCAGTTATGTGCTAAGTGTCCGTTAATACCAGTGTCATCCCACGACACACAGTTTGGAAAGCTCTGCCTTAAGGGATGCCCTGGGATTGTTACTAACCTCTAACAGTCCCAACACAGTGAGTGGAGACACGTGCTCTTATTGTCAGGGTAAGGTCTCAAAGCATTTCCAGGTCTCCAGGATCTAATCTGTACGTTAGTGATTATGATAACAAAGAGGAACCAAATTAATGTGAGTGCAAGAAGACTGAAGTAGCAGACCCTCCTTAAAGAACATCCCAAGCACAGTATAAAGTACAAAGCAAAAAAAAGCAGCACTCAGCATACAGCATTCATCGAGTCTGAATCATATACACACAAAAACAGAACTTATTGAAATATGAAATATTTACAACCCCTGGGTGAGGGCAGGGGCAAAACATGTGTTGTATCTGGCTTCCAGTGCAATGTATCCCATTCTCATCGCCAAATGTAATACGTCCAGTAGCCGAAGTGTAAAATAAAGATGAAAGGTTTATTGATGAAGTTCTTAGATGTAAATAGGTGTCAAGCATAAAGCCCCACCAGGAACAGCTTCCTTGCTGCTTAGCCCATACTCCAACTGACACTCTACAATCAGGCATCCCAAGATTCCATTACCTCACCATGCACACAAATATTGCACAGCACATCCACACTGGCTGGATGTGTGCACACTGGGAACACCGTCTGTTGCAGTTCATCCAATTCCTGTGCATTTGAACAGGGCGCTTCACATGCGTAACTCACAGCAGCGCGTGATGTGATGTCAGTGTATTTCGACTGCCATATTGAACTGGGCTCTCTGCATTTAAAGACATCTGCTTTGATCAACGTATGGTAGCCGCCATCTTGGATTAGGCGTTCATTTGTTCTACAGCAATATATTCCTTTAGGCTGTCAACATGCAGTAGATGCCATTTTTCTTCTGGAAATCTATTTTATGTTAATGCTCAGTTGCTATTGGTAACCTCATTTATATTTATTTTATGATTGAGAACTTTATATTTATTTATTTTACATGTATTGTGTTTGTATTCCCAGACTTTGTATCACCATGAGTTCTTCCTAACGAAGTTATGCAACCACCACTGTTCACGCTTGCAACTGTCCTTGAGAATATAGGGACTCTGAAGCTTTCACTGCAGCCCCGCTGAATGATTGCTGGATTCTGGGCACTTTTTCCTAATTAATTTTGAGCAGCAAAACCATTAGGTCACTGAAACCCGCCAAAGGGGATGGACTGGGCTCTCAGCTTTAGTTTAAGGACCTGGCTCCTACCCAGAAGTTACTTAATTGGCAGTATGGGTGAAGGGATGCAAATGGCGTGATTCCCAGTTTGCTGCAGCCCCCCTTTTCACTCCGCCCTAGAAGAGGTGTAGTGGTGGGAGGTCTACTGCCATGGAAATGAAGCTCTAAACTGGACTGGAGGGAGGATTTGTTGGCATGCAAATGAAGCTCTAAGCTGCCATCCACCAAAAATGTCCTGCTGCGTGAGACATGGGCAGCAACATTTCCAGTATGTTTTTTGAGTCGTTGTTTTATAGATGTTATTACTATTGCAAACCAACTATTTGTCCTCTTCTGAAGATCCTTTTATTGCAAAATCATTATTTTTGCAAATGACTCAATCCCAGCTATTCAATTGTCTCGATCAGTTCAACTTACCATTTTATG
This sequence comes from Triturus cristatus, assembly GCF_964204655.1. Classification (NCBI taxonomy): domain Eukaryota; kingdom Metazoa; phylum Chordata; class Amphibia; order Caudata; family Salamandridae; genus Triturus; species Triturus cristatus. The sequence continues at coordinate 268,420,326 of NC_140591.1, read as the reverse complement.
TTGGGTTTTTTTAATGTTGGAGGAGGGTTATTTATAGCATGTCCCAAACATTTCTATGAGCCTTCATAATATCTTCTGATATTTGCATTGAAAATTGATTGATGATCTATTGCAGACATTGATAGTGTTCAGCGATCCCTTTTGTCCCTTATAGTTTTTTGTGGGAATGAACTGAAATCAATTTCTCCTAAGTGGTCCAAAAGACAGAGTGTGCTTGAACATGCACAGTACATTTTGTGCTCTTCTAATATGCAAATACACAATACCGCTATGAAACCGATTAAAGACAAGTTATCCCAACTTCCACAAATACCCTCTCTCTCTTCTCTAATGATACAGAGCGCTAGGCTGTAATCTCAAGAGGCATGCTAATGTCTGTAATTCATCTACCTGTACACAGTAAAAAGCAGTCAAGTACGTTCTGATTAGCATGTTAAAGGAAACCTGCAATAAATCAAGTAATTAGGATAGTCAAAGCAGGCATCCGTAATGAAACATACATTTCACAGCTACCTGTGAAGACGTGAAAACCACTCAACTTTGTCATGGTTTATGATATAGCATTGTAGTTCTCTGTCAAGGGCTATACCAGATGCTAAAATACCTCTGCCGGAGATATAGGTTAGTGTCATTATCTTCAATGGAGCTCCATACATGGCAGTGTTCTAGTATGGTATTACAACACTGGCAGCCCTGCCAAGTTCCCCAGGTCTATGCGTGATGTGCTGCTCCAGTCCAGGTGTTATCTTTGAATACTACGATATTAGGACATGTTCTCTTGTTTATTCTAGTTTAAAAAGGGACTACAAGTCCTAGTATTCAAAGGAATGAATGTGGACTGCAGCAGCCCCCCGCGCACTAACCTGGGAAACTTAGCAGCCATGGGTATGGGCTATACTAGTCATTAAAAGCCATCTATCTGAATTAGTGGCCTGATTTGCATAGCACAAAGCTGAAGGTGAACAAAGCTATTACAACTTTACCCCTACTGAGAGTGCAATGTTCTGAATTAAATGGGGACAAACAATATGACAGACATTGGAATGTTGGAGCGGAAGGTGTACACCACCCAATACTCGCCCTCTGCCACTCCATTGTCTTCAATGGAGCCCCAACGTTTCAATGTTTAGTATAGCCTCATAGCCATCTGACAACAGCTATACCGGTAGTTAAAAGCCCTGAACCCAGCTTATAGGCCCCAGCCTTAGGCAAGGGCCTATAACAAAGGAGAGAGCCTTCAATTACTGGTATAGCCTGAGGCAAGAGGGCTATAAAGCTATTCAAGGATTCCATCCACTGCGGGTAGAATGGTTTCAATTAAAATGGAGGAATAGAAAGACAAACCTTGTAGGGTTGGAGTTTATATAAGCCATTAGTAGCCCGTAGCCACTTTATTGTCTTCAATGGAGGTCCCAACATTCCAGTGTTACAATATATCCTTATAGCCCACTGCCAAGGGCTATACTGGTTGTCATAGGCATAGAAATACTAATGCAGGGTTTTAGGTTTTACGGTATGCGATGGCGCCCACAATGTGTACGTAGAAGTTTGGTGTTGAAGAGTAAAATGGTGCAAATAGGACGAGGGGAAAAACAAACCCTAAACCCCTCCAGTAGACCGAAGTCTAAAATAGGAAACAACATAGAATGCCCATGCACACGTTACGTGTAAGTACTGTATCAATACAGAAAGTAATGGAAAGAGCAGCAGTATAGACACAAATTACAGAAATCCAACACGTTTCTTTTTTCTTGGTTTAATATGATTCCGTTGCCCAGCCAACACGTGTTTCGTCCGGGTGTAAGACCCACGACTTCTTCAGGGCATCAGGCGCAACGTGAACAGTAAATGGATCTCTCCGCCGGTTATAATTCCGTCCCGGCTGTGCGGGAAAAAACATGCAATGGTCACTAGTTGGATGAGTTACACAGGGGTGAGTAGCCCAAGTGAATCAGGACCTGTAAGACGAGTGCATCAGGGAGTGTAGTTGGAGTCCGGTTCGTAAGCCACGTGGCCTCTTAACCACCTACCCCAATCGTCCTTCCAGATAGGAGGACGATTGGGGTAGGTGGTTAAGAGGCCACGCCGGAGCCAAACTTACTTGAAGGTGTGTACGCTCGTCCCCTAATCTATGGAGCATTATTCTCCCCGTTTTTAGGCTTTTATCCTGGAGCGACTTGACTCTTACACAGAGAGCAGGGCTATCTTGACCTGTACGCCCGGATATTAACTGTGGGTAGTATCCCTCAGTCCACATTCACTACTACTTTATTTTTTTGGTCCTGAGGAAGCGCCAAGGATCCTTTTTGGACCAGTGGGGCGCGAAACATGTCGACCACATGACCACACATTAGTTACCTAATGGCACATTATTTCCAATAAGGTAACACCTAACCTACGGGTTTTTTAGTATGTCAAGGGTGCTACTTATATTAAATCCTATTGCCTTAGTAACCCTTAGACATTTTTAGGCTATCACGTCACCGACACACCCACATCACCACGTGTCTTTTTATTAGGACCCAAACCACACACCCGCATGCACCCAACAGCGTTTTCTCTAAAAGATCTCCGCTAAAGTGACCCTTCGGGGGACCCGTAGGGCATTGCAGCGCCGGCCCGACGAGGAGCAAAACGCCCAATGATGAAGCATGACATCCTTCGGGGTGTGTGAGGGCAACAAGAGAAACTAAGGTATGCCCCCCCCCCCCTTGATCTATTTTTGGGCCTAATACTAGCCTAGGACTTTACTCTTCCCTATTTCTTTTCGAATTTGTCTCTTTTTTCCTTTCCCTCTTAAGGAACAGTGTCTCCATTTGAGTATTATAGACACACGGAGCACAGACACTGGACCATAACAAGCTCCCGGTCCCCCCCCTTCTCTTTGTTGTATAGAATGATCAGTTATGCCTACTACTGTTATACCTTAAGATGTTTTGGCCTTTAGGATTCTTCCAGGTGGCTTTTATCAGCATGGAATACATTACCTAAAAATAAGCTAGCAAATGCCAAGATGTCTCTAATACATTTCTTTTTGTCCGAATAATTTCAAACATTGATTTTATGAAAGTTCTATGTAACCTCAACCACGTGTAATGTTTATTTATACTGCATTTGGTGAGGCCACTCGGAAAAACTCTCTGGTGCTTGCAAATATTATCAGCATCACTCTGTTGGGTATTCCTCCTATATTGTCATATCAATAAGAACATGAATCTAGGTGACAATTTAGGAGAAATGGAGGAGGTGTTTTTCCAGTGGATGGGTGGGGTTGCTGTTGGACGGGTGGCCTGCAAGTTCACCCCGTTGGAAGACTTGTCATTTTGAATGTTACATGGAGATTCAGTTCTAACAAATGTACTTCAGATATCGCAAGAGATTCTAAGGTAATGGCATGGACTACAGTGAACTCTTTGAGGATATTCTATTATTGAACTTGTCGTATCCAACAGCCAGCGTGGTCTGTATGAATTTATGTTGCGAGTCAAATCTTTTGATTTTTGTCCTGTTCTGTGATGTTGTGATGCTGTGATGCTGATGCAAAGGCTATCGCAGAAAATATAATGGATAATAATATTGAACAAGAGTCGGTATTGGCAAATTCCGAAACTTTATTTGTTTGAATAGATCCATTTTTTAACTTTGATTGGAGCAACAATAATATGGGACACATCTTTAAGCAAACATGCATTACTTAAACAAAGGCATACTTTAACCTCACCAAACTAATATGTAATAGTACACAAACAAACAAAAGAACATATCGTAAGATGCTGAGGACCAAGCCTTTATTTATTTGTAGACTTTTTATAGCAACCACCACCTTTTTTGTAAATCCCAGGAAAACGGTCCATTAAATAGAATTTGAGAATTTTCATTTTGTAAACTACCTAGTAGCTATAGATGCTATGAAATGTGATTCACAGAAAAAAGCTGCACTTTTGTTCCATCATCTTGGCAGAGATGATCAAGAGGTTTTTGATAACTTGCCTGATGAAGTGGCCTATACTGGTCAATCTGTTGGATGGAATGGAATCACCGAGGCAAAAATAGATTGGCCAAACAATTTTCAGATTAACCTAGTATTTTATTGGAACATCACCAATTTTTAAAGGGAAAACAGGGAAGGAATGAATCTCTTAAAACATTTTTTAGCAGTGCTTCCTGCTTTAGCAGCTCCTTGTGAATTTACTTCAGGATGTGACGTTCACATATGTGATCAGTTCATATTAAACTGTCATTTAAAGAAAATTTAGGAACAACTATTATCTTGTAAGAACCCTTCACTCTAGGAAGTTGTGAATTTGGCTGAAAGATCATTAGTTTCTTCACAGGCACTTGCATCAGAGGAGGGAGTGTCACCTGTTTGTAATGTGCATGACAGTTCTAATGCATCAACTGTTACTGTGACAAATACGTTTTTGATTACACATTAAAAATGGGAATTTAGGCAATAATCATAACTGTCTGGCACAAGGCAAACATTGCAGTAATTGCAAAAAATATGCTCATTTTCAAAAAGTTGGTAGGTCAACGTAATCTGCAATCCAAATTAATAGTGTAGATATTGAGAATGAATGTGTAGAGTAGCTGAGTAATGTTGTCCTCGCAATTGAAATTGATCCTTTATTTGATGGAAACATTGGTAAAGGGATCTTTTTGAATGGGAATGTGAGTATTATGGTGGATTCAGGGTCTCCATTAACTTTTATTTCAGACAAAACTTAAAAAATTTGGAATGCTTCTGATATTAATTTGGAGTCAATTGATATTAATCCCAACGCATTTGGGTAATTTGACATTGACATGATTGGTTAGTTTGTGAGTGATTCAGAATGTTTACATAGTCTCATTTGTACCAAGAGCTGTGTAGCCATTAAAGGTAGAACTATTCATGGCTGGCAAGATCAAGCTAGACTTGGGTTGTTGTTGAAGCCTGAGTCTGATAGTCTTATAGTTTTAGAGGACCTTCCCATTTCTGCAATTCAAGGAAAATTATATTTTGGAGACTTTGGTGAATGATCTTGGGGAAGTGTTTGAAGACAGAGTAGGTTCTGGAGTGAAATGTGAACATTCTATTAAATTAAAATGCAATTCCATTCCCGTAGCACAAAAGGTGGGGCCAGTACCTTTAAGTGTTAAAGAAGACTTAAAGAAGTTACTTGACAATTTATGTTTAGAAGGAATTATTGTTGCCTCTGAGTCTTCAGAATCTCCTGTTGTTTTTTGTCAAAGACAAATCTGGAGAACATTGTATTTAGACATGCGCTCTCTAAATAAAAAGTATTATTGTGTATTGTCATTCTTTACCACATATTCATGACATGCTTTGAAATTTGAGAAGGGCCAAATATTTCTTGTCAATAGATCTTTAATCTGCATATTCCCAAATACCATTGAGTAAAAACTCTCAAGAACTTGCCATCTCATTTAGCTTCAGCAGCTAGTGTTCCAACGCATGATGGGTTGTTTGTTTGGTGATAAGAAACAGGTGTAGGTATTTCAAGACCATATTTGAGTTTTACTGAAAATGCTGATGAACATCTTGTTATCTTGAGAAAGGAGTTTAGTATTCATAAGAACCATCATATGACTGTAAAACCAAATACATGTACATTTGTTATGAATCAAGTGGAATATTTAGGACAGACAGTTAGTGCTGATAATATTAAGACAAGATTTGGTTTGATTGAAGAGATTAAGAATGCACCCATTCCAAAGGATAAAGATACTCCAGTCCTTTTTAGGATTATGAGAGTACTACATGCATTCTGTGCAAGATACAGCATAATCTTGCAAAAAATGTATGTAGTACTCTTATTATTGTTCAACCTCTGTATGCTTTACTTAAAAAATGGATTAAGTATGAATGGTCAAGTGAATTAACTGATGTATTAAAAAATCATGCATTTGTTGATTGAGGCACCTGCATTACAACCTTCTGTGAGCAGACAGAAATGTATAATCAGTGTGGATACTAGTACCACTGGTTTGAGTGCAGTTTTATGTCATGGCATTGATAAGAAAGAATGCACAATTGATTTTTGCTTCCAAGACATTGCAAGAAGCAGAAAAGAACTATAGTACAAATGAAAGGGAAGCATTAGACTGTGTATGGGCAACCGAGAAATGTAGGAATTTCATTTTGGGTACTGCTTTTGATATTAACACTGATCATAAGCCTCTTATTTGTTTACTTAATGGAAGTGGTACTGGAAAGGCTGCAGCAAGGTTAGTCAGACTACTAGCTAAACTTCAGGAGAATAATTTTATTATTGCGTATATTCCTGGAGGAAAGAATTACAGAGCTGATTGTTTATCTAACATTTCCATTTCTGCTGATGCTACTAGTGACTCTTTAGAGGACAAGGAATGTGTAGTAGCTTTTGTAGGTGCATTAAGTACTATCATAGATGTAATTTCAGGAAAAGAATGAACATTAACAGCTAGCAATGAAAAAGTTATCCAAGAAGCAATAGATTTCACTAGGAAAGGCTGGCCCAAAGACAAGTGTCTTGATTCCAAGTTAAGTTGTTTTGCTCAAATGGCATCTGAGCTTTGCAATTGTAAACAATTTATTGACAAGACATGATTTATTTATGTCCCCTCTGAGCACAGTAGAGCTCTATTTATTTGGCACATGAGCGTCATCTGGGAATAACAGCTACTTGCAAAAATTTCAAATTAGTTTATTGGTGGCCATCTTTGGAGAGTCAAGTTTCTCACAAAGTTAACAATTGTAAGGAGTGATTACTTTCAGATAAGCACTGGAAAATCAGTGAAAACCCTTTGAATCTGGTTTCCTTACAGGACTTATCTTGAGGTAAGGTTGCTGTGGATTTTTTTAGGTCCATACAATTTACTTCCCAACAAAATTACATATTTGATTGTCTTAGCTGATTACGATTCGTAGTAGTTTTACTTCTCTTTTGTTGACTCAGCAACCACTGATAACACTATAAAAGTTGTGGAGAATGTATTTAACCTTTAAGAGCCAACTAAGTATATCATCACGGACAATGATAATACTTTTTTCTCCCACTAAAATTTGTGATTTCTTAAAATGTTATGATGTGAAACAGATGATCACTTCTTTATACAGTCCCTCTTTCAGTGAATTGGTTGAGAGGGTTAATCGTTTCTTGAAAGAAGGTGTTGAAACTGCTTCATCTTCAGTATTGAATGTTGAAGAACACATTAAGAAAAAGGGGTAGGGTTATCTTACCTTATCACATAGCACAGCTGGCATCTCTCCATTTAGGCTTCTAAGAAAAAGAGACCCGAAATGTAGATTGTTTCCATCTTGGTTATAGTCTTCTGGTTCATGTAAACAGAATGGAACAAATTTGGAGGGTTTAAAATGTATATTTCGTCAGAAGCAAAGCAAGACCAAAGAGTATTTTGACTCATGAAGGTGGTAAAGAATGTTGTACACATCCTGGTGTTTAGATTATAATCAAAATTCTAGTCAAAGTGAATAAAGGTGAATCAAACTTTCCATCTAATGATTTTGGGATGCGTTCGCCTAATTGATCAAGTAATTTGGATTCTGTTTTTTTCTCATGTAAAGCTTTTCCTTCTAATTCAGAAACAAGGAAGATTTTTTTTGTTTTCTTCTGCAGAGAATGACAAACTTATAACTTGACCTGAATGGTCCATTATTGCTCCCGCAAAATGTAAAGATTTTGTAACTTTTTAAGTGTGTTGTGAAAGGAATGGGTATGGTATATGTGGGTATGTTTAATGTTTTTCTGTTGCGCATGCAGTCTGTTGACATATGGAATGTTGTAGTATGTCTGAAGCGCTGGCTGTCAGGGTTTTCTTTGGGAGTAATTTGCTCTGGAACCTCGTTAATGGAAGGTGAATCTTGGCGTTGAGCTCTCACTTCACCACCCCAGTTCAGACCCAGCCATATGCAATTCAGTCTTCACTTCCCAGCCAGGTCTTCCATGGACCGTAAACAAGCATCCTGGGACTGGTTTCGGGGTAACACCCCTCACTTCGCAAACACAAGGAAATGATGGAAGGAGCGCTGAAACATTTCTGACACTCACCCCCAGTCACTATGAGATCTGGGTTAAAGCCATCATTGTCCTTTAGCTCACTTCGCCACCCCAGTTCAGACTCCGTCATATTCAAATCAGTCTTGACCCAGCATCTCATGGAAACAGTACAGCCCGAACTGCCATGCCAGGTCTTCCTGGACCGGAAACAAACTTAGGGCGAATTAAAGCAAACACAAGGAGATGATGGACAGAGCGCTGAAACTTTTCAGGCACTCACCCCCAGTCACTATTGGCAGGGTATGCCCAGACATGGGACCCTTGCTCACTTTGCCACTGGATTCAAGACAGCCTGGCTGATGAGGGGTGTTAACCCGAAACCAGTCCCAGGATGCTTGTTTACAGTTCATGGAAGACCTGGCTTAGCAGTTCGAGCTGGACTGTTGCCATGAGGAACAGGATCAAGACTGATTTGCATACGGCTGGGTCTGAACTGGGGTGGTGAAGTGAGCTAAAGCATAATGATGGATTCAACACAGATCTGTGACAGAGGGTGAGTGTCTGAAAAGGTTTAGCACTCCGCCCATCATGTCCATGTGTTTGCTTTGTTCGCCCTAAGTTGACAGGGTATGCACAGACGTGTGCCCCTTGCACACTTTGCCACTGGACTCAGGCTAGCCTGGCTGATGACGGTTTTTACCCCTAAACCAGTCCCAGAATGCTTGTTTCCGGTCCAGGGAAGATCTGGCTTGGCAGTTCGGGCTGGACTGTTCCCATGAGGAATAGGGTCAAGACTGATTTGCAAATGGCTGGGTCTGAACTGGGATGGCGAAGTGAGCTAAATAACGATGATGGATTCAACCCATATCTAATAGTGACTGGGGTGTGTCTGAAAAGTTTCAGCGCTCCATCCATCATCTTCTTGTGTTTACAATAGACCTGTAAACCTCTCATTTACTTCTGCGGAACAGCTCCTCTTCCTGTCCTATCCCAGGAATAGCTTAAACAAAGAAAATGAACCCAGGGCTTTTGACCGTCTATTGTGATTCTTCCTCTTCTCTGCATGTGATGTAAGGCCCTCATACCAGACCCATTGGCTCACATCATGTAGCCATTTATCAGATGGAAATGGGCGGGAGAAACTGGTTCTGCCAGCTTGTAGTTATGCACTGTTCAGTGAGAATTAAAGCCAAATCTATGCATCTATTCTCAGCTCTTTTAGGCTGAGGTCTGGAATATTCGCCCAGCAAGCTGGCTTTCGGGGTGTGTATTCATTACGCAGTTCATAGTGTATCTTTACTATGAGGGTACGGTCGTAGTCAAAAATCGGAGAAGTCAGACTGACAACTGACTCTGCTTCACTGTATTTCTCCTATATCTAGAGTAGATTGTGGGATTCACAAACATTCCAAGACGCAAACCTGGAAATCTATGACTGGCTTTGACTTCCACAAATGAAATTTCCACCTAACTAGGTACGAAGAAAACATGCATTTGCACATTTCTCTTTTCAACAGTAAATCATTTTTTCTATGGTGCAATCCTTTCCCAAATTCACACATTTTTCACACCAAATATAAACAGTTACTCCAACCTTTTTGGAAGTGTTTTTTTGAGTGTTTCCTGGATGAGATATTCCTTGCAAAAACATTCTGCACTCAGAGGCGTAGCTTCAGGATGTTTGGGGTGTTACAGCCCCCTAAAAAACGTTTCTCACTGGATACAGGTGCTTTCAATCGGGTATGGTGAGGTGGCTGTCGCATTTCACCAGTAATTTTTACATACACAGAAACAAAAACGCACACACACTCTCTCTCCCTCTGTTTTGAAAGTCTTCAAAAATTAAGTTAGTGTACAACATAATGTGTTTTCCCTCACTTAACAGCCCTACCAGTCTGCATTCCTCTCTCTTTCCACTGCCCCTTAAGCCCCTCATGTGCCCTGCTTGTTGTATAAAGTATTTTAACATTATATGCCAGCGTGATTGTTGGAAAATGTGAAGCTCCTCCCATCCTCCCCAAATCTTACTGGCCAAGCTATGCCCCTGTTTGCATGGATATCCATGTATCCCATATACCTACGTTTAATAAGGAACATTTCCCACCGAGGTAAGTGTACATACCAGTCCTAAAACTTCATTAGTTTTGATTCCGTAATTTAGGATTTTCAATTTAAATTCATGCAATCATTTTTTGCTGACCTAAATTACACTTAGAACATTTTCTGAATCAGGATCACTCACACATATGCAAAAAATTCTGAATATTTACAAAGGTGCTAAATGAAAATTGCCCGCGTGGCTCTGGATTTTGTCCTGGAAGTTCTAATTTGTGTAAGCACTTTAATGTCCAGAAGAATCTCCGAGCTCTTTATGTAATGAACAGGTTCAGTTACAGAAAACTGGCCTACGAATAAGTACTAGATTAGATTCATTTTGTTAACAGACCCACAAGTAGTCATTGAGTAGCCCTGTGAGAGCACCTACGAGAAACGAGATGAGATAAGCGCTTTGAAGAGGAGCGTTAGGAAAGTATCATGGAAGCCATGGATCTGATAATACTAATTATGTTTTGAAGGCTAAGTAGCATTTTTAAAAGGTACACAGTTGGAAAGGAGCTGTTATTCGGTTATATAAAGATAATAAGGGAAACTAACATTACGCTTTTTAGAAAGAAGTCAGAAACGAGGATACAATATGCTAATTTAGTCAGTTTTATGTTGTCTAAATAGCAGGATGAAGGCAGTAAAATGGGCAAATATACCATAAAAATGAAGAGAATTTTCAAGCGAGTTTAAGCGGTCCATCTGTGGTGCACCGGAAGAACAAGAGAGAGAAGGAGATTATTTTTAGTACTGGGCAGGGTGTGCTTTGAAAATGTTTTACCGTGAATTGTTTTTCGTTAGTCCTCCGAACAACATACATACCTCATTATTCCTGCTTTAACCCTGAATTAAATGATGTCAGGCAGAGGTTCTCAAAGTGCGAAATCAAGCCCATGTTGACTTTGACAGTTTGTGGTCCGGGTTGCCAGGCCCTCCTTTTTTCAGTTTAAAGTCTCCTCCCACTGACCGCCTTCTTTATTCAGCATTCATCTTCCAGACCTTACCACTTGCTAGACCATTTACCACCCATTGAACACATGGCGTGCACCCCAAACCCGGGCCTTTGTTAACCATCCTCAGAGTCCTCACCATACTGCACTTACCTTGCACTGGTGAGGGCTTATCCTATATGGAAACATGCAGTAAATATTTACTAGTGTTGGATCCTTACAAAATTTACTTGTAGCAGATTGGCAAAGCTTTAAGCAAAACCATTCTGCCAGCTATCCTATGCCGGCATTTTATATTTATACAAAGCCTTGCATTGCTTGCACAACAGCCCTCTTACCATTATTCTTCTACATTCACTACTTTCTTCCTGGTGAGTCCCTTGTCTCCTGTCATACTTCAATTTCCAATTTACCAATTGGTTTAATTTGTCGAACACCAGACTCTTATTCTATTTTTGCCCTTTCTTTAGCATGCTTCCTCATGCCAATAGCCTTGTCAGCCAAATACCGTCTAGTTTTGCTTACTGTATATTAACGTGAGTTGAGGATTTGTCTTTCAAGAAAGGCCACTTATATATAGCAATATGCCCATGAGTCAACTAGGAGGCAGATTATCGATCAACGGAGCAACTGTTCTGCTGCTGATCCTGTTTCCAGAATTAACCTTTCTGCCACAGTCAACGGCAAAATATGATGGTTATGTTATGTTTATTGGTAAAGCATACTATCACCCGCAAGGATATCGTGGTTCTAAGCAGAATTGTGTGTCTAGCCTTGCGTAGGACTCGGTGGTTGATTTAATAGCCAGGTGTTGTGGAAGGCCATTCCACACTGTGGGAGCAATTTAGGAGAAGACCCGCCCTTCAGATCTAGTTCTGTGCGTGCCGGGACTGTGTTTAAGTAGGGGTCCTGTCGAGCCGAGGTGTCTGGGTTGTTGGTGGAAGGCGATGCAGCTGTTCAGGTAGGTAGGGTCGAAGTGGTGTTGTGCCTTAAGCGTGTGAGTGAGGAGCTAGAACGGAAAGCATTTGTGAATGGGGAGCCAGTGGAGCTCCCTGTGGTGTGGTGTGATGTGAGTTCTGAGGTTGAGGATGAGTCTGGCTGCCATGTTCTGGATGGTTGTAGTATTAGGGTGAGTTGCTTGGTGATACCAGTGTGGAGGGTGTTCCTATAGTCCATCTTGCTAGTGACAAGGGCGTAAGCGACAGCTTTTCTGCTGTTGCTTGGGAGCCATTTGTAGATCTTCCTCAGCATCTTCGGGGTACGAAAGCAGGATGTAGTGATGGCATTAACTTCTGTGGTGTGAAAATAAACCATAGTAAAATTGCAACCATATGACTCCTCTTAAGACTTGGCCTCTATCTCTGACTAAGCCCACAACATATTTTTACTCTGAAATTGAAGGGTACAAAAATTATTGGAAACCGGCTTACTGTCAATAAAGATCTGTCATGCATAGAGAGTTGGGCCATTTTACGACTCTCTTCCAATTGTAATGTTATGAACTTGCTTATTAGGGTGAGTTGCTTGGTGATACCAGTGTGGAGGGTGTTCCTATGGTCCACCATGCTGGTGACAAGGGCGTGAGCGACGGTTTTTCTGGTGTTGCTTGGGAGCCATTTGTACATCTTCCTCAGCATCTTTGCGGTACGAAAGCAGGATGTAGTGATGCCATTAACTTCTGTGGTGTGAAAATAAACCATAGTAAAATCACAACCATATGACTCCTTTTAAGACTTGGCCTCTATCCCAGACTGAGCCCACAACATTTTTTTACTCTGAATTTGAAGGTCAGAAAAATTATTGGAAACCGACTTACTGTCAATAAAGATCTGTCATGCATAGAGAGGTGGGCCATTTTACGGCTCTCTTTCAAATGTAATGTTATGAACTTGCCTGCAAATACATAGGTCACTTCGTAAAAGGCCCATTACAAAACTATTGGTAGCAAATTGTGACCAGTTTCTTGCTACAGGCTTTAGTACATCTAGACCCTTATTTCTTCTACTACTTTATAACATAGGACATATATGTCTTCTCTGTGGTAATTATTCTTTAGGTTCTCTATTTGTGTTAACTATGATGTTAGAACATAGGGGACCTATAACTAAATAAACATTTTACAGTTACCAGTAAATAATTAAGCTTTCTTTGGACTTTGCTTCACTACTTGAAAAGTTTCCTCATTGTTTTAAATGATCACATACATGTTTGATATTATGTGCCTAGCATCGTCTATTGTGCCAGCGTCAGTGCTTCATTAATTTGTGATTGAGTTGTGCATGCTTTCCCAGGTGGTCTGTTATAACTGGAGTGGAATTAGACAGGTGAAAGGTATACGTCTATGAATGACTGCAAATTAAGTGTGGTTGAGTGTTGGACCTGGCCCTTTTGGCAGCGTTATCCCAAGCATTTTGCCTTCCTCTGCCTACTTTTCTGACCTTCTTTTTGTTGGCTTTAGGACTCCGGGCACTTAATCACTGCTAACCAGTGCTAAAGTGCCTGTGCTCTCTCCCATAAACATGGGTTTACATCTGTTTGGCATACTTGATTTACTTGTAAGACTCTTGTAAAAAGAGGTGTACCATATATCCAGGGCCTGTAAATTAAATGGTACTAGTGGACCTGCAGTACTGATTGTGCCACCCACAGAAGTAGCCTTTCAAACCTGTCTGAGGCCTGCCACTGCAGGGCCCATGTGTGCAGTTTACTGCCACTTTAACGTGCCATTTGAAGCTACTTGCCTTGCCTTAAACTCCCCTTTTTATTACACATTGGTCACACCTAATGTAGGTCCTAGGTAGCCCTATGAGCAGGGTGCTGTGTAAGTAAAAGGTAGGACATGTACCTTTATGATTGACATGTTCTGGTAGTGACAAACAGCCAATTTCGTGTTTTACTACTGTGAGGCCTACTGTTCTAATAAGCTAGCATTGGGAATTCCTTTATATACTTTTAAGTGGTAAATTCTGACCAGAAAGGAGTGGCAATGTCATGTTTGGTATGTTTAGAATGATAGGGATAAATCCTCCTTACTGGCGAAGTTGGAATTTACATTACTATTTTAGAAATGCGACTTTTAGAAAGTGGCTTAACACAGAGAAAGAGGTTGGGCCACTTAAATGTCGGCAAGGCAAGGCCACTATTAAATATAAAATTAACAAGTGCCAATCCTGACCTTACTTCAACAAATCATGCATTTACATTTGTGATCACCCAATTATATTACTGTAATCACTATTTATTTTCATCATAGTATATACAGTGTTGTGGGTTTCCTACGCAGCCCATTGTAGTTGTCCCTATGTTAGCCTAACTGTGCATGTTGTAGGCCTCATTTTTTTTGCACACGTTACTAGATAAACATGCTTACCTTTGAGCCACATTGTACTTTTACATGGAACCTGCATATGTTTTCGCATTCTGTTCTTTTCCTGGGATTTAGTCTGAACACCATAGACAAGGTCAAGCAACAATGTCCCTTGCTATTCTTCCTGGCCAAATTCTAGCACCTAGACATAACACAAGAATGCAGCTGTTGTTTATGTGCACACATGCCCTATCATATGGATGAGCACAAGAACTAAAAACACACACATGGAACAACAGTTCTGAGACAAAAGCACTTTGTTTGCTGAGAAGTAGAATGTCTATCTGTCAATGCTAAAGTTCAGGGTCTGCCAGTAATCTCAGAGATCTTTGCTATATAAACATTTAGCCTAAATAGCAATGGGGGGTTATGTTATGCTGTCCTATAAAATAACAGGGCTATTATGGTATATGGATTATTGACCATGCAAACAGCATTTGTTTGTGAATTGTGCCATGTATACTGCATTTCAGAGCACAATAGTTTAAATAAATATTCTAGACTTCTTTTGTGCCTCCTGGTTATCCTATTGTGGATGAGTACGAGTAAGAGAGCAAAAGGGTGTGTCCTGTTACCGCAATCTCTTAGAGGGTTGAGAGTGTTGTGTTCTTGGGTGCTAATTCACTTGTTTCTCTGGTCTGGTTATGAGGGCAAGAGAGGCGCTATAGCTGGTCGGACCTGGGCCCATAGATACTGACTGAGGTGTTATGGCGACTCAGTCCCTACACACTAATGTTCTATGGTTCCAAGCACTATTCTGTTCTAAGAGCAGAATCCCTGCAACAACAGCACTTCTTAGTGATTATTTTTTAAAGCTGTAGTAAACAGTGGAACAACAAACAAACAAAATTTACATCAGCATTTTTTGATGATGGCAGTCAACATCACATATAACGTAGCATTGCATTATCACATTGAATTAATACTTTCCAACAAAGTCCTTAAAAGTGTACGTAAAAAAACAATAAGTCGCAGTTCTGAAATTCTACACCCAAAATTGGCCTATGTCACTTCAATATTAATGAAAGCCACCGTCTATTGGGCCAAAACCAGAGCGTGCAAGCTCAGTATGCGTTCGAGCGGGTTATTAACAGGGATCAATCTTATGCAATGTTCAACTTGAGTGTTCCCTGTGTGCCACTGATGTCCTTTTAATGCACACCCTGGTTCTTAAACAGTCTTCGTGTTTTGAACCGCACAAGAAATTGTTTGGGTTCTCCTCATGATACAGAACTGCCGGACAATTCAATTCAATTGTGTGGTTCTCAATTAATCCATTTCCACATCTATATTTGAGCACTGGATGAAGTTCGTTCATGAAACAACAGCAGTCGCCTTTTGAGGGTTTTGTGGTTTGGTGTAAATCTGTACAGTAGTTTTTGAACTATTAAGGGCAAAAAAAGATATATATTTGGATGGTTGGGCTTGCGAAAATCTCTGGGACTCTTGCAGGAGCACCAATTTAAAAATAGAGGGTTCTGATTTGCCCAGGGAGCTTTATTTCCCTTGGGCCATCTGACTACCATGAGAATCAGACTCCAGCGAGCGCTCTAATTGGCTGCCATCAATATGAGAAACATGTTACTGGCACTGATGGACTTGGCCCTTTTTGGCTAAAGTTCCCGAAACTTTTTGCCTTTCCCCTAGACCTTTTTTCTGGCATAGTGTTACCAACTTAGATGCTTTGAGCACTTTGCCACTGCTGATCAGTGTCAAAGTGCAAGTGCTCTCTGTATAAAGTGTTATGGTAATTGGTTGTCCATAATTGGTATATTTGTTTCACTAGTAAAGTCCCAAGTAAAAAACACTATGTGTGCCAGGGCTGGTAAAGCAAATGCTACTAGTGGGCCTGCAGCACTAATTGTGCCACCCACACAAGTAGCCTTAAGAAGAGATCTCAGGCCTGCCACTGCAGTGCCTGTGCGCAGTCTGTTAAACTGCCCTGTTGTCCTGACAAGTGCACCCACTTGCCAGGCCTTACCCTTCCATTTATATGCACATCAGACACCCCTATGGTAGGCCCAAGGTACCCCCCTGGGCAGGGTGCAGCGTATGTGAAAGGTAGGACATGTACTAAGGTGTGTACCATGTCCTGACAGTGAAATACTCTCCATTTCAATTTTCACTGTTGCAAGGCCATCTTGCCCATAGGACAGAATGGGGTAGCCTGTGTAATATGTTTCCAGCCTATCTTCCCATAGGCTCAAGATGGAGAGGTGAAGTTTAGGGTGCCTGAACTCACAATTTAATAACTCATCTTTTTGCGAAGGTGGTTTTTGAATTGGGTGTTTAGAAACCACGCTTTTAGAAGTGGCTGGTTTTCTTGTTTTAACAATTCTGTGTGTCTCTGCCTGGTTGTGGATTGTCTGTCTGGATTTAAATGTAATAGGATCTGAGGAATGTCTTGACCCAGAGGAGGAGTAGGTGAGACAGCCATGGCTGACCTGCATCTGGAGTGTAGGGGGGGGAGTAGCCCATGAAGGTGAAGAGGCCTGGGCTGCTGCTATCAAACAATGGCTCCATCTCCTGCTGAGTGATTAAGGACCCAGACCCCCACTATCAAAGGAAAGTAGGTGTCACTGGCATAGAAACACCCAGAACTGGTTTGGACAGGGGTCAGTGCCCCCTTAAACACAAAGACTTGAAAGACATTAAGGGGTATAACTATGAGAGCTTAAACCCCTGAACGTTGGACTGATTAAGACTGAAAAGGACTGAAACTACTTTGTGGTCAAGGGGAACCTCTGCTAAGGAAGAAACAGCTGAAGAGACTGAAGAAAAGGACTGACCCTTGCTGTGTTTTCTGGGCCTGGCCTGCAGTTATCTGATTTAACCAAGGAGAGGCTAAGGGACTTTGCTGTGTGCTGTGTCCCCCTGCTTGAAAGAAATTTGCTGTGTGCTGTGTGTTGAAGTAACTTGTCCCCAAGGGCCCGTGGAGAGGTGGCTCCCTGTTGTGGAAACTCAGGAACATAAAAGTTTCCAGGTGTATCTCAGCGATGCTGTGTGCGTGTGCTTTTTGCAGCCTGAGATCCTCGTAAGAATTGCCCTGTGATCGTGTGCACACGGAGTCCAAGTGAATCTCATCGACGCTGTGTGTGTGCTTTTTTGCAGCCTGAAACCCTCGTAAGAATTGCCCTGTGATCATGTGCACACGGAGTCCAAGTGAATCTCATCAACGCTGTGTGCATGTGCTTCGTACAACCTGATACCTTTGTGAGGATTGCCCTGTGATCGTGTGCACCCGGAGTCCAAGTGAATCTCAGCGACGCTCTGTGCGTGTGCTTCGTGCAGCCTGAGACCTTCATGAGGATTGCCCTGTGATCGTGTGCACCCGGAGTCCAAGTGAATCTCAGCAACGCTGTGTGTGTGTGCTTCGTGCAGCCTGAGACCTTTGTGAGGATTGCCCTGTGATCGTGTGCACCTGGAGTCCAAGTGAGTCTGGGCGACACTGTGTGCGTGTGCTTCGTGCAGCCTGAGACCTTCGTGAGAACTGCCCCGTTATCGTGTGCACCCGGAGTCCAAGTGAGTCTCAGCGACACTGTGTGCGTGTGCTTCGTGCAGCCTGAGAGCTTCATGTGGATTACCCTGAAATCAAGTGCACCCGGAGTCCAAGTGAGTCTCAGTGACGATGTGTGCGTCTGCTTCGTGCAGCCGGAGACCATCATGAGGATTGCCCTGTGATCGTGTGCACCCGGAGTCTAAGTGAATTTCAGCTACGCTGTGTGCATGTCCTTCGTGCAGCCTGAGACCTTCATGAGGATTGCCCTGTGATCGTGTGCATCCGTAGTCCAAGTGAGTCTCATCGACGCTGTGTGCGTGTGCACGGTTGCAGCCTGACCCCTTCATGAGAAATTGCCCCGTGACTGTGTGTCCCGGAGCAGACTGGGTCTCTGCGTCGATCGGCAGTGTGACCAGAATTGCTGCGATCGTCATTGCCATCGGCCCGAGCCTGCCTTTGTCAAGGAGAGACCTCGAACATTCACTGTCGGAGGACCGAGTTCCACTGCCCAAGATCAACTTAGCCGCACCGGAGGCCCAAGCCGCAAGAAGAGGGGAGTGAGATCGCACCCCCCAGGTAATGCTCAGCGGGCGTGCGAGTGTCACCGCCTGGGGTGGGGTGTGGGCTCCGAGAGAAACTCTCTCGGCCTTTCCCATCTTAGCAGCGCGAGCCTCCGCTCAAGTCCATATCGCGGCCCGTACTTGCAGAGGAGTGGCTGTACCGGGGCCGGAGTGTGGAGCGGCACTTTGTTTTCCATCCTAACAGTGTTGGGGGCTTATTTGGCAGTAGCTGACCACGAGCCAGTAAGAGTGGCATAGAGACCGTCCAGAACACCGCGATAGGTGCCGAAGTACCTTATTTTTGCATAACGAACTCCCAGATTGTTGCATTACAAATTGCATTGTTTTTGCATTACGAACTGCCTGATCCTTGCATTAAGAATTGCATAGCATTGCATTAGGACTGCATTAGATCATTGTGAATTGCTCATTAATACTGCAAGAACCTACCAGTGGTTGCTGGCCTAATAACCGGCAAGGTGAATATTACAAGTACTCATATGTTGGATTTTTATCATGCGGTCTCATCGTATATCTTTTTTTTTTATAAACATATAATTGTTTTATGAAACTCGTGTAGAGTCCATTTGTGGTGTATCACTGTGTTGCTGAGAGTGTGGTTGCAAATACATTTGCCTTGGATATAAGCCTGGCTGCTCGTGCCAAGCTCCCAGCGTGTGAGCAGGTGCTATTTGAGAAGGTATCCTTCCTTTTCCCGAGTTTTTTGATGGTGTGTCCGGGCTAGAGTTTAAGTTTCCGTTATTTGGGATAAAATCCAATTGATACAAGTAGATCCGGTTGATGTTTGTATTTTTTATTCTTATTGGTAGCTGCAAACGAAAAGGATGGCACAGCCAACACGTGTTTCGCCCCCTAAATGGCCGTCAGGCCTGGGGCTTCCTCAGGGCAGGTGTTCGGATAATTCAGTATTTTTAGCGAGGGCTAATGCCAGGTGCTGCTGTTGTCCATGTTGTGGTGGTCCACAACATGGACAACAGCAGCACCTGGCATTAGCCGTGACCAGAGAAATCTTCGGGTTTATAAACCCTCGCTAAAAATACTGAATTATCCGAACACCTGCCCTGAGGAAGCCCCAGGCCTGACGGCCATTTAGGGGGCGAAACACGTGTTGGCTGTGCCATCCTTTTAGTTTGCAGCTACCAATAAGAATAAAAAATACAAACATCAACCGGATCTACTTGTATCAATTGGATTTTATCCCAAATAACGGAAACTTAAACTCTAGCCCGGACACACCATCAAAAAACTCGTTTCAATTTAGGGGGAAAGGGGCATCTCCCCCTGTCTCTGGGCAAGAACCAGCACACGAAGGATTTTCGCTTATTAAACGATGAGTAAGGGATGAGGCTTTCTTTCCCCTCGCATACATACAACAAACCTGAAGATCACATCCCTGAAAAATCACCAAGCTTTATTTTTCTACGGATCTTACATAAAAAACAAGGTCTAAGAACTACTTTCTGACCACATGGCTTTCTGCCAAGACCGACGAGCACAACGTTCGACTAGGGTTGAGGAAACCTTTTCAACGGAACCAGTATCCAATAGAAACTCAAACCCAAAACCCAACCCAACATCTGCACGGAGTACATTCCAAAACTTGGAACGTGCAGTTAAGAGAGAAACCAGCAAGTGGTGGGAAGCAGAATCCCTCAAAAAATACCTTGAAGCCGACCGGATCCCACGGGGACTTAGAATACTAATCTTCCCACCATCGGACACCACCAACCCCCAATACATAGGAAAATGGGAAGAGAACCTAAAGGAATGCTCCAATAATATGATTAGACAATTAATTGATCATTCACAAGAAGAATACAACCTTGCTAAAACCGAAGTAGACAATCTCAGCAAGCACATTGAAGATTCTAACTGGGGAGATCTCACAAGGAAGAACTACGAAATACTCAATCAAATAATAGACGAATTTGAAGAAGATCTCATTAAAAGAAAGAATCGCAAATTCAGGAGGGACCAACTGGATTATCAATTTGGAAGAGTTTATACCTTCGCTAAAAAATACGACACCAAACCTCAAGATACACCCAACACTAACTCCACAGAACAACCCAGTGGAGCAACGACTAGCTCAGACATCGACTCACCAGCACCTGCTCCTGAGGGTGATAACTCAAGATGCAAGGTCAATTTTTTAGAGGAGGTATTACGTTACCGACTCGGTATAAAAACAACAAACACCACAAATACTTCAACCATGGGAGGTTCCCAACAATTTGGACGCCAACAGACGCCAACAATGGGCGTCACTACGAGATCAAGAAAAAAGGAGATGGAAAGAAGGACATAACACCTCTAAATCTTGTTAAAAATCTGTCCCACATTCAACTATCCAAACAAGAAGCCAACATTCTCAACAAAGGATTATCTTTCTGCCCAACGGCCCCATGGAATCTAACAAAAACACGAATAGATCTGTTCAAATTCATCCGCAGATTAAAATTAAAAGTGTTCTTTGCAGACCAATACATGAGACATGAGCCGTCTGTCACAACAATAACATCTGAACTATCAATTCAGGAACTCGAACACGTAGACCTACTGACCAACCTCAGTGAGGCAAACGAAGACCCAGATTCACTAACCAGAACAGCACTTGAACTTGGAATCGACACAAATCTCTCAATTGACAGCAAACTAGCCAAAAAATCAACCTTCTTACCACAATTACCCTCAGGTAACAGCATAGATACCTTCCATCTAGCAGTCATGCATGATTTGGAACATGAACACACTAAATACCGCAAAAAATCCAAATACCTCCCACAAAATATTACACAGGAAGAAAGAAATGCCATCAAAAACCTTAAAGAAAGAAAAGACCTAATTGTCAAAGAAGCTGACAAAGGTGGAAATCCCGTGACACTCCACATTGACGACTACATACAAGAGGCAAATAGACAACTTGCCGACACGGCCTGCTATGAACTCCTTACCACGGACCCCACAAAAGACATACTAAAATCAATCACAACCATGCTGAACAATTGGTACACCTCTGGACTTATTACACAATCTGAAAAACTTTTCCTGTACATTGCACATCCAACCATGCCCACTTTATATCTCCTCCCAAAGATCCATAAAGGAACTTACCCCCCACCAGGCAGACCCATCATAGCAGGCATCAACTCACCATGCTCCAGGCTTGGAGAATATGTTGACAGAAAATTACAAGGTCTTATGAAGGAGATCCCATCCTTCATCCAAGACACTAAGGACATTCTAGACAAACTACAAAACATCACCTGGGAACCGGACTTCATACTGGTTTGTATAGACATTGTCAGTCTCTATACATCTATCCAACACCATGACGGACTCAGTGCAGTACAACAATCACTATGGACACAATCGGCAAACCTACTAGAAAGCAATAAAATGATTTTGGAAATGCTCGACTTCTGCTTAAAAAACAATGTTTTCAGTTTCAACGGAAAGATATACCGACAGACACGCGGTACGGCTATGGGAGCCAAATTTGCGCCGCCGTACGCCTGCATCCTCATGAGCCATGTGGAAAAATTCTGGCTATGGGACCCTGAGTTCACTGAGTTTACCGCCCATATCGTAATGTGGCGACGCTATATAGACGACATCCTCTGTATTTGGCAAGGAGATGAGACATTGCTCAAAAAATTCTTGAAGCAATTAGATCAAAACCCGTGGGGAATCAAAACAAGCCATACCTTCTCCAAGGAAGAGATTAACTTTTTGGATGTAACTCTGTATGTGAAAGACAATACCCTACAAAGCAAACTCTATCGGAAAGAAACAGCTGCCAATTCCATCTTACGTGCCGATAGCTTCCACCCACGACACAACATAAGAAACATCCCCAAGGGAGAATTACTAAGAACTCGCAGAAACTGCAGTGAGGACAAGGTCTTCAAAACAAAAGGAGAAGAATTGGTGTCTAGACTCACACAACGAGGATATGAACAATCAATGCTTAAAAACACAATGACTACAGTTGCCAAAATTGAAAGAAAACAGATGTTCAGACAAAACAAAGGAGAAGCAAAAAAGAACGATTCAGCTATACGCTTCATAACGGATTACAACAACGGCCACCACCAAATTAGACAAAGCCTCAAGAAACACTGGCATCTGTTACAACAAACACCAAACCTCACTCAAGATCTAAAAACATACCCAGAGATAACATTCAGACGCGCCCCTAATCTGAAGGACATATTGTGCAAATCAGAATTTGTGGACAAACGGAACATGGTCAGCACATTCCTGGACAGACCTCCAGGATTCCACATTTGCAGAAATTGCAATATTTGCAAACTTAGCAACAACAAAACAACAAAAGTCCTACTAACTGAAGGACGAGAATTCTTTATAAAAGAATGGATTGACTGCAACAGCAAATTCTGTGTCTATGTTATAATCTGTCCCTGCAATCTTCCTTACATCGGCAGTACAATCAGACCACTACGGACCAGGATTCAGGAACATTACCGTAACATCCACAAACACCACTCAGGCCATCCACTTACTGAACACTTCGAAGACCATCATCCTCACAAAAAAGACTTCCGCTTCTTTGGTTTGGAGATTGTACACCAAACAAAAAGAGGGGGAGACCGCGAACTCAAACTGCGAAGACGCGAAAGTGAACTAATAATGAACTATAAAACCACCAATCTGGGGCTCAATAAGGATGCGGAAATGCATATATGGTTGGGAGATGACTAGATGCCCCAACACATTGCTACAACCGCACCCTCCATTACCCGAGGACTAACACAACGCGTCCGCTGTCAATAATTCCCAACTAAGGTTCCCTTAATACTACAAAGGAACATACAGCATACCCTCCTGTTTGATGCCAATCTTTCAGAATATGTAAGATACCAGGTGGCATACATTGTGACTATTGGGCGTTTCTGTGTGAATTAACATAACTCTGCCCACTGTACTGTCTTAAAATTCTGCTTTTCAGAGCCCACTGATATATGGACAGTTAACTATTTTTATAATTATATTTTTTTGCATATGTTTCAAGTGATTAAGATGCCTGACACACTCACTTACTTCCCTTTGGTATTAACCTCTTACAACCTTATATTTACTTTCGTCTCGCCCCTATTTTTGCTTTAATTCATTTTTCTCATTAAATGTTGATCGTTATTCTATTCCACTGTCAATCCCCAACCCAATATGGCGCCCAGCTAAAGCATCCTGTTACTTCCGGGTTATGAACCGGAAGTCTCCTCACACGACTCCTCTTCACGGCTCGCTACCTTGAGCTGTCACTACCATTACAACCTTATATTTACTTTCGTCTCGCCCCTATTTTTGCTTTAATTCACTTCTCTCATATATTGTTGATCGTTATTCTAATCTCGCCGATCCCACTGTCAATCCCCTACCCAATATGGCGCCCAGCTTAAGCATCCTGTCACTTCCGGGTTATGAACCGGAAGTCTCCTCACACGACTACTCTTCAATGCTCGCTACCTTGAGCTGTCACTACCACCACAACATGGACAACAGCAACACCTGGCATTAGCCGTGACCAGAGGTAAGGGACTCCTTCCCACGCTCCCACCTCCCCCCACCCTGCCACCTAGCATTACAGAACTGCCTTCCGCTTACAAGTTTCCTTGCTTGTTCCCCTTTGTGCTTTCTCCGCCTTTTAGAAATCTTCGGGTTTATAAACCCTCGCTAAAAATACTGAATTATCCGAACACCTGGTAAGGAATTCCTGATCCTGCTTAATTTTTCAATCGCACTTGCTCACCTTATCGTCTAGAGCATGCGTATGCCTCACATCACTTTTAACACTGTCTTGTACCCCGTATAGACAAACATCCACGTGTGGCTGTGAATACTTATAGTGTTTAGAAAACTTAAGAGCACCGCTCCCACTCGGCAATAGTTCCACTCTTATAAATCTAGTGCTTACTTCTTTGATACAGTTTGTACTACCTACGAACCATTACCTGCACTACACAACTTTCATTTGTGAATTATATGTCACCTTATCCCCGTTCGTCCAAATGTACAAACATATCCTGTAACGCATGTCGCACCAGTACCTCATACTTCACGAGGTCACTGATTCACTTTATCGGCGCAACATTCTTCTACCAAACCTTTGTCACATTTCCTTTTTTTTTTTTTTTTAAATAATTTGTATGAATAGACCTTGTGACCCAGGACGCGCCGGTATCGTATACCATACGAAGTCACTATTTCACTTTTGGCGCCAAAAAACTCCTTTCCTTCCATTATCCATTTAGAAAAACTAATGCGAACCTTTCCTCCCTTATCTTGTACTTGACCCGGTAACCTGATGTGGCCTTCTCATAATTCTTACTGTAACTATATTTTATTCCATTTTTCAATGATTCTCTGTTCTTGTTTATAATAATAACTCGTAATGCCGATTGTGGATATTCACTATTCTCTTCAAAATGTCGATAACTGATTTTACACGTCCTATAAATCGCGAAATTTCAAATTGAACTTTGGAATCGCTTAAATGCCATGTAACTTTTATTGTTGATTTACTTTGTTTCATTATGCTCCTATTTTGGCCCACTTTTCCTTCTATATCGCTTGATGATTATAATGTCAATAATATTATGTGTTCGTTCGCGCTAACACACATCGGGTACTGTGAAAAATTGTAAAATGTACTTTAAACTGAAATTTGTCGAACGTTCTCCACAAAATACACCCACCTTTCGTGTTCTAAATCTCACTCTCGTATCACAACTGCTTATCCTCTCCCTTCAAACCGACTACACTCTGTACCATAATTTCACTATATTTCTGTCTCCCTCACTGACACACTCGCTCTTACTCATGCCACACATGTTGCTTTCTTTACTTTATCCCAACCTGCCGCACGCCTACCCTGATCCCCTTCTCACCTTACCTTCATTTTCTCTTCTCACACTTATCTTTCTCTCCTATTAACACTGCGTCTCCTTATGATAATAATTTTTATCACTGAACACACACACGACTGACCACACCATGTCCTTATCCAACCTTGGTTTTACATTGTTTATGTGCAGCCCTGAGGAAGCCCCAGGCCTGACGGCCATTTAGGGGGCGAAACACGTGTTGGCTGTGCCATCCTTTTCGTTTGCAGCTACCAATAAGAATAAAAAATACAAACATCAAAAAAAAAAAAAAAAGACTACCACCACAACATGGACAACAGCAGCACCTGGCATTAGCCGTGACCAGAGAAATCTTCGGGTTTATAAACCCTCGCTAAAAATACTGAATTATCCGAACACCTGCCCTGAGGAAGCCCCAGGCCTGACGGCCATTTAGGGGGCGAAACACGTGTTGGCTGTGCCATCCTTTTAGTTTGCAGCTACCAATAAGAATAAAAAATACAAACATCAACCGGATCTACTTGTATCAATTGGATTTTATCCCAAATAACGGAAACTTAAACTCTAGCCCGGACACACCATCAAAAAACTTGTTTCAATTTAGGGGGAAAGGGGCATCTCCCCCTGTCTCTGGGCAAGAACCAGCACACGAAGGATTTTCGCTTATTAAACGATGAGTAAGGGATGAGGATTTCTTTCCCCTCGCATACATACAACATCCTTCCTTTTCCCGACTTAGAAGCAAGGGTCCCTATTTGCACTAAGGTACCTACCTCAGCCTAGACCCCCAGTTCTAACAGACACCCATTGCAGAACTTGGGGACTTATTTCCCTGTCCTGAAGTTCTAAAAGAAAAAGATATTTGGGGGCAGGGTAGGGATACAACATTTTGCCGGGCCACATTTATTTAGGGTTGTGTTTTGAAAGGGGAGTGGGCTGTATTGTCCCCTACCTGAGCCACCAGAGGGCCCCGGGAGACCTCCACCAGAGCCATAAGCACTTTTTACGGGGAGGGAGAATGTGCAGCCCCCATTTCTGGGCCATTAGAGGCCCCGGGGTGTCAACACCCGTGGGCCGATCTTATTATTTATGGGGAGGGTGAGATGCGCGGTCTCCCGTCTCCAAGCCATCGGAGGCCCCTGAGAGCCCAGCCCTGGCGCCAACAATTAAGGGATGAGTGACGCATGGCACCCCTCCCCAAGCCTCAAAAGGCCCCACCAGATCGGCAGCTGTGTCCCAAGGTGCCCACCCCCTGCATACAGCAGCATGGGCAAGGAAACCTGTGTTTGCTCTGGATTTTTAAATGTCCTGCCAAGCGGGAGCGAACACCAAGTCCACTGCCAGGGGGTGGAAGTTTCAAAAATGCCCTGCCCGCTGGGAGCGGACTATAGAGCTAAATATTGTGCCCAGCTACAGGAAGCAGCATTCTTAGCTGCTCCCTGTGGACAGGAGCAATGCTAGATGCGGGAAATCTCCATCTCACTGCTATGGATCACCTTTTCCCCCTATGAGCCCAAATGCAAATTTGCATAGCTGGGGATGATCAGGTGCCCATAGCAGTTCCCAATTCATTTCCAAAAACAAAAATGTTCTACCACAGCCAAAACTCCATCATCTCTAAAAACATACATATATGGTTATAATATTTAAACGGACGTGACCTCATTCAGTGGTTAGATGGATTTTCTCTTTTTCATGCTCAATACTTGAATACTTGTATACTTGTATAAAGAGATGTAACATCTAATATCGTTAATAGAAATTCAGGTTGAATCCAGTCCCTTCTGCAGGGTAAACACAGATTTTCCCTTCCCTTTCCTTCCTTTGCTGAACTTGTATTTATTGGCTTTTAGGACTGTGAACTTTACCGCTGCTAACCAGTGCTAAAGTGCTTGTGCTCACTCCTTAAAAGATAGTTACGTTTGTATACACCTGATTGGTAGATTTAATTTACCTAGCAAATGGTTTGACATGTACCCAGCGCCTGTAAATTCAATGCTACCAGTTAACTACATTACATTTGTTTTTAATCTGTTTTATTTCCGTTAACGGGGTTAAACAGCTACATTGCAAGCCTCAAGTGTACATTGATAATTACAATACCAGGTATGAAGTACATATTTGTAGATTAATCATCATCATGCCTACATAGCTATTTACTTTTCATTTTCAGTGATGAGTATTTTAACAGTAGCCTGTGGATTGGGTGCACCATATTTGGCTGCAGCACTCATTGTGCCTAACGCTACAGTAGCCTTTTAAATATGTCTCAGGCCTGCCACTGCAGCCTATGTATTCAGTTTTAAACTACCATAACAGATCCTAGGGCAGGGTGCATGGTATTTAAACAGTAGAACATGTGTATTTATGTTTTGCATGTCCCAGCAGTGAAAAATGGCTAAAGTCATTTTTCACTTGTTATAAGGCTTATCTCTTCTACAGGCTAACACTAGGTTGCCTTATTACACTTAATATATGCTAAATTCAGATTGGGAGCAGATAGAGATATATTGTTTGCACTCTTATTATAATTCAAAATCCCATTTAATGGAAAAGTCGGATTTTAGAATATAGTTTTGAAAATGCCAATTTCAGAAAGTTGTAATTTTCCAGCCCAATATTTCTGAGGACTTTTTAAAAGTTTCCAGGTGCCTGGGCCTCTTAATGGTTCCCCCATCAAAAACGTGTATTGGGCCCAGACAGTGAACAATGGGACCTTAAGAACCATTCATCAGAAGATTCCTCTACCTGTGGAAAATTTAGAAGAACGACTGCCCTACCGCCAGAAGGACTATTCATCTGCTTGAAAGACTGCCTTGCTGCCTGAATAAGGAAGATTGCACCTGTTTGCCCTGATCCCAGACTATCCATAGTAACTCCAAGGGTCAGTTGGCTGGCCTCCTGTTTGAGCTACAGGGACACAAAAAGCTTCCAGAAGCCTGCCCTGCAACTACCCAGCTGACCAGCACAAACTAAACCTGCCTGAGCCCTGCTGCTGGTTTTCTTCTGGAGTGTATCTTGATCACCAAGAGGTACCTACAGGTCCTGGACCCTTTGCTGGCATCAGATAGCACTCCTCCCCTTTTAACTGAAGGCATCAGATCCAGCGTGAAGCAACACAGGGCACCAGCATATCTTGCGCAACTCCAAACCGAAGGCTTCACAGGTACAGACGCCGGAAGGCGCAAAGCCTCATCGGGCCCCACAACACAGATCCCATCCAAATGTTGCATTGGTTCCAATGCATAGTGATGCAAAGTCCCACAAAGCCTTGCCATCTAGCTGAGAGCTTAAATGGAGCTGAAGCCACATGGCACAAAGCACTGCAAAGTCTCAACGCTCAGCAGAGAGCATCACCGAAACTGACAACAAGTGACGCGATATGAAGCCTGCAAAGCCTCGCTGCCCAGCTGAGAGCTTCATTGGAACCAGCAACGAGTGACCCAAATCCCCACAAAGCTTTGCATCACAGCAGGAAACATCATCGTAACTGACACTGTGAGACCTGAAGCCTCATATAGCAATACCATGTATATGTTTCATTAAGGACATAAGTACAGCTCCCAGTAGTCAAACTCCTGTGCTCGCTGCACTCCAACGCAGGTAGCCTGAACATGTGACTTTGTCCTGGACTTTAAGGCCTTCTGCATGGCGCACACATCTCTTTATGGTTCTGGACCTGAGGTACCTGCTCAATAAATTTGTATGGTACACCCCGAAAAGATTGTTTCAATTTGCAGCCTCCAAAACAGTTATTGTCCCAAAAATCAATAAAGCCTTCTGTGGTAGTAGGGGTTTTGTCCAGTCCACCTGCCAACTCTGGATTCGACTGCCCTGGCATCTCAAATGTTAATCGAACATGACTTCCTTCAGGAAACATCTTAAATACAGGTAGTTTTAATTTCCTCTCTAGTTCTTTTTTTACCACCCCTGTTCCCTCAGTATAGTAAATTGCACACACTGGGTATTCGTGCATTTTACAAACATAAATCAAATCAATTCAAATGGTCCAGTATGACCAGATACCAACAGTTGGCGCTTTCTGCTTCTTGCCATTATTTTTACTAAAAATTCAATTTCTACAGTTCTACTGATTTGATTTTTATCATTTTGGTATCATTATATTTATAAACATACTCTAGGGGAGAGGAGTTGGCCTAACGGCTAGGACGCTCAACCTCGGACCTGGGGGAACTGGGTTTGAGTCTCGGTAACGACGCTAAACATCCTGTGATTCTGGCTAACAAAAAACAAAAAAAATGAATGTGTGTCCTCATGTAACGTAACTGGTGCTATGTAAAACGCTCTGATACCTGGTTGGATTCGGGTCAAGTTCGCGCTATATAAAACTCTGCAAAAAAAAACCTCTTTTTTTCTAAATTGGTTGGGAATTTTACGTTTGTTGTTTGTTTTCACTTTATTACTGTTTGTGTGCTGAAAAAATACTTTACACATTGCCTCTATGTTCTTCCTGACTGCTTTGTGCCAAGCTATCAGAGGGATAAGCAGAGGTTAATTTAGTGACTTCTGTGGGTCACCCTGTCAAGGATTGTGGTTATTGCCTGAGTGAGGCTTCCACCCCACCAGTATCCCAATTTCTGACACTGGTTGTGGTTCGCCTTCACAGAAACTTCCCAGCTGGAGTTTTAATACCTGGTTGTAAGATCACATCGGTCACCCGTTGTGTCTATCTGCTTAAAGGTGTAACCATCAAGGAGGCAGAATTAGGGTGCGGCTAGAACACTGCTTGTGAATGCATCCTCAGACATTTTTAACAGATGTGAAAAAACTTTTTAAAGTCACCATTTAAATTATTGATAAATATTACCATTAATGATATTATTAGGACACCCAAGAGGTTTACAGAAGCAGTACAGGGAAATAATGCAAATAAAGACTGTTTAAGTCTGAAAGACCCCAAGGTGCCCAATGCCAGGAGTGAGACACTCATACATGCATGGAATTGGCTTTATATTCTGGTACTTGCAGTTTTGACTTCAGCATTACAGACTCAGTACTACCAGTACCACAATGCAAAATAAGAACAAGGACATTGGACCCTTAACTTGGTACTCTAAATATTCTAGTTAAAAAGGGTTGCACTGCTAGATGAGAGGTGGACTTGGAGAAGGACTATTTAGATTCTCTCACATAGCGATGCATCCAGTGTATAGCTGCTATTTTACCCCTCCTTCTAAGTTGGCAGTACTATTATATGGTGGAAATTATCTAGCCTGCTGCCAGGAAAAAGTGGGTGTTTCTGCTGTTTACCCAGGCTACATGCTAATAGCAGAGATTACAGCAAAGAATCTTCACTATTTACCTGGTAGAAGCTAAACAGAAGAGATTGTTAACAATTTGACTGGTAGCCTTACAAATCGGGAAACAAAATCACTGTTTACTAGACTGCCAACTAAATGAGACATTATGTGCTATTTCACTGGCAGCAGGTCAAATAGCAACAAATCGTCACTATTTACGCTGGCAGGATCAGTAGCATTCATTGTAACCACTGATAGCAAAGTAATTTCACTATTTATCCAGCAGGTACCTAAATGACAGAATATATTATTTGCCTGAGTGCCAGGTAAGTAGCAAAGAAAACTTCACTATTTATCTGACTACTGGATAAATAACAACGCTTATCTACAATAACAAAACGTATCTACTTTTTAACAGCAGCTGGATAGAAACGCACTCCAATTTAATATTGCATTGAAAGCATTCCCTCCTGACCCTCGGCATCAAAATAAATGTAGATGTCCTCTCAGCGCCACTAGTTCTGATTTTCCGAAGCATGCTATATTTATTTGGCACCAGTTACAAGATAGGGTGTGTGTGTGTGTATATGCTTGAGAATTGCTGCAAGTGGTCTTTTTCTGCTTTGTGCAGAAATATCTCTCTCTCACTCTGGCAGCAAACCATTTATAGTATCAAAATGATAGGCCTCTTTCAGAGCCCCTGCAGCCCTCGCGGAGCGGGGGTGGGGACCAAGCTTCAGGGGCACCCCTCAGCACAGTAC
Source organism: Triturus cristatus (assembly GCF_964204655.1). Taxonomy (NCBI): domain Eukaryota; kingdom Metazoa; phylum Chordata; class Amphibia; order Caudata; family Salamandridae; genus Triturus; species Triturus cristatus. The sequence continues at coordinate 268,388,914 of NC_140591.1, read as the reverse complement.
TCTGGCCAGAGAACTCTCGATTGAGTCCAAAGTGGGCCCCTCCACGTACCTTGCAGGGGAGCCCCCTCAAGTTTCGTTACGCCAGCGGCCATGATGCTTCGCATCCACAGCATAGCAATTCTCATCTTTGCTAACAGGAATGTCATTGAGGTGAATTGCTGCATTTTTTGGGGGTATGTCAGAAGTAGCATCCAACAGGTCCAGGGAAGGAGAGGTGACTAAGGGGGTGTCTACCATTACAATAGCAATTCAAACACTTTATTCCAATAAGCAAACACTTTGGGACAATTTCAAGCGACATGAAAGAACCCCACATTAAACATACAACACTTTTCGCATTGTACTTCAGTCTCAAGGGGAAATCTGGCTATGCACTTGGGGTGATATAAATTTGATGTAAAATTTGAACTGAATTAGCTTATGTCTATGTGTGAGCAGGCATCTCTAATCTGTGCGCAGCAATAGGACCAACACTTGTCAGAGATTTGGCCTCCATGTCCGCCTCCCACTCTGATTTGCTTCCATCTACCAGTGTTGGAGTACTTGCAACAGTTTGTGAGTTTGGTATTCTCTTGTGGCAGCTGGGAAAGACAGTGAATACTTTCCTCACAGCAGATAGTAGGAGATAATAAAATAGCGAGGCAATAGATAAAAAAGCTCCCCCTGTTCTTGTAATGCTGATAGACTGATCAATTCCCCATAATGGAAGAGATTCCCTAGTGTCTCTATGCTCAGTCTGTGCCACCAGTTTTTCCAATGTGGGGGAAAGCAGTGGATTGCAACAGACTGGCAGGAGCAGCGAGTATGGCTGTGGACTTCCCATTTTCTTTAACAATAGCCACCATGCAGACACATCATCCCAACCACATCTACACCATCCATGAGGGTGGACGGATGCCGACAAACCAAAATGAATTTAGGGCATGTCATTGTATATTCGATTCTTATGTGAATTAGCATTTCAACGCCAGTAGTCCAATCTTTAATATAATGTGCTTGTGGAAATTAATAAGTAGACCTGAAAGTCCCAAAGAACTATAGATTGATTAACTTGTTGGATATTGGTGAGAAGGTTTTTACAAGGATAGTCCTAGGTAGCTTGAAGGATTGGGTGGATCAGTGGTCGATTGTGCCGGCGAAACAAGGAGGTTTTAAGAAAGGACGCTCAACGATCGACCACTGTTTGGTCTAAGGGCGGTGGCGCAACAGTATATGCAGCAAAGAGGGAAGTGGTACAGTTGCTTTGTAGACTTCCGAGCCGCGTTTGACTTGGTTGACAGGAGTCGCCTTTGGGAGACCTTGAAAAAATACAACATCCCAGAAGGGGTCCTGGTGGTAATCCAGGAGTTACACACTCAGAACTGGACCCAAGTTATTAAGGATAAGGTGGGATCCTTGATGTAGAAAATAGTGATCAACAATGGCCTAAGACAGGGCTGCGTATTGGCCCCTTACTCTTCACTATTTTCTTGGCAGATTTGCCAATGATTTTGGAAGTAGACAGAAGTGCAAGCCCAAAAAGGAATGGAAAACAAGTGTCCTGTCTACTTTATGCTGATGACCTAGTAATTTTGGACCAGACATAGTTGGGTCTGCAGCGAAAGTTAGATGCTTTTAGTAAATATTGTGGTGCAAAGCATTTAACCGTAAATATGGATAAGACTAAGATTCTATGCTTTAGGAAGAGAGATCAGACGTTTAATTGGTACCTGGGCTCAACTAAATTGGAAATTGTGAATGAGTACAAATACCTGAGGGTCTGGTTTGATAAGTCTTTAAAGTAGCATATGCATTTGGAGGCCCAAAAAGCCAAAGCACTTACATCTGTGTGTGGGCTGAAAAATTCAATCGCATCTATGGGGACATGTCTCACAGACCAGTGTTAAAGGCCTACAATGCTATGTTACCACCACAACTACAATATGGTGCAGAAGTAATCAGCTTAAGTGGCAAAAGCAGCTGGGATGTAGAGGAAAGTAAATGTATAAAATCTCTAATGTAACAACCAGGCTAATCCATGGCCCAGGCAATTAGAGTATTTTTAAAAAAATGATTTGTATTGATTTTAACAGGGGAATATCCAGAGCATTTGCATAGTAATCAGGGCATACTTTTGACAGTGTAGATTAGCAAGAAAATCGAATGGCTTTGGAATGGGGGAAAAGGAAACTCATAATCAATTAATACTTCCATGACTAATGGGCATTGCTCCGTAAATCCAGTCCCGTGACATATCGCATACCTCTGAAAGAGATAATATGAATTCGGATACAAAGAACACAATCAACGAAATAAGGAAAAGAAAAAAGAAAATCCACATGTGACCTGAATAAGAGAACAATAAACCGGCCCCATATATATATAAAGCTTCTGTGCAACCACAATAGCCGGTCTGGTGTGATAGAAAGTGACGTCGATATAAACATAGGGACAGGTAGGGATGTGTGCTGTCGTGTCGCGCAGTCGTGTCGTGCACCTCGGGAGTAGACGTAGGGAGAAAAGGAATAATGGAATAATTGAATAAATGGGCGAGTGGGAGGGGAGGAGAAAGAGGGTGTGCTGGGGCCAGGGAGGAGGTAGTAAGGTAGATGGGGGGGTGAGTAACGTTGCGTCCCCTGTAATGTGGGGGGAAAATCAGGGGGGAGGAACGTCCGCAGCAGACCTGGCCTCGATCGTCGTTAAAAAACTCTGCCATTGCGCAGGGGCGCACTGCGGGGGGCAAGGCGCCCGCACCTTGGCCTTGCGCTGATTCATGCACTCTGAAACCAGTGCCCTCCATAGGTTCAGCAGCCACACTGTAACTTCGGGTCCCACCTGCGCATTCCAGGCCATGGCAATCCTTCGCATAGCCAAACCTAGAACAAGATCCAGGAATTTATTCACACTCTTGCGAGTCGAGTTACGTCTCGTATCTCCCAGCAGGAAGTGGAGGGGTTCCACCTCTACCCGTGCAGCCGTCGCCGCTGCAAGCACAGCAGCCACCTCCAGCCAAAATACGCATATGGCGGTGCAAGTCCAGACCATTTGGGTAAAAGTAGCTCCCTGATTTCTGCACCTAGGTCAGACATCCCTGGCAGTAGGGTACATGCGTGCCAGTCGATGAGGGGTGAGATATGTATCCAGTAAGAGTCTCAATGTCTGTTAGAGGGATAGGGTAGCGGGACAGTCTTAGTACCAACCAGGTACGGGAGGCTCTGCGCCAGACCTTGAGTGCTGGTCTCAGAGCGGCTCGGACGTGGGGAGCCGCGACGGCGTCTGCAGGGCTCGGGTGGTAGTTCCGCTTGGGTCGAGCCGCAACACAGTCAGCAGGGCTCCGGTGGTAGGTCCGCTTCGGTCGAGCCGCGACGAGGTCAGCTGGGCTCTGATGGTAAGGTTCAACAAGGTCGGGCCGCAACGGCGTCAGCAGGGCCCCAAAGGTTCGTGAAGGTCTTAAAGCATGGTGGAGCCGCGACGTCGTCAGCAGAGCTCAGATTGTGGGTTCAGGATGAGTCTTCTTCCGTAGGGTCAGCCGCGATCTGATCAGCAGGGCTCTTGACTCCGGGATACAACTGTTGTCCTGTTGTCGGGTCGCCCCAGATATAGGACTGGAGCCCTTTGATGTCCGGACCCTTGCGCCCGGAGGGGGCGGAGAGGCCGGGTGGGGGCGGCCAGACGCCCAGCAGGAGAGGCGCCAGGCCCCAGAGAGCTGTGGGGCGATCGCACCTAGGTGTGGAAGGACGGTTGGGGATCCCCCCGATACTGCCCTCCGCCGGGAGTGGGAAGGGTTCACGTGGTATCCCCCAGGCCAGGGGTTGGCGCCTCGATGTCGGGCCTCGCTGGGACAGAGGCCGGGTGAAGCGGGGTCACGCAGGTGGTCACGTGGAGTGACGTATAATCCAAAATGGAGGAGCCCCGAGGTGCATGGGACCTCGTGCGGCTTAGCGAGGGGGAATAGGACCACGCCACGAGGCCGGCTCCCACACCTCCCCATGTGTCCAACCCACTCTCCCTCCATGCTCCCAGCTCCGGACGTCCATGGCATGAGTATGCGCTGGGGAGCAACTCCAAGGGTAGACTGGGAGCATAGGGCGGTGGTCGGCCCTTGGGCGTCATGTACCGAACCCAGTGCCACCGAGCGGCAGTCATCAACAGGTTGCCTTGTTGTCTCTGGGTCAGCGTGGCCATTCCAGAGAGCCATTCCATGAGCGTTGGGATATCCCAGGTCACAGCCCCAGTGATCAGCTCAGCGAGGTAGCTTTTGGCGAGCCACCGCATCGGCCACTGCAGCTGTGCCGCTGGTCCAGGCAATAAGAGTAGAGCTGGTAATGACTTCCTTGAATGTACAGGCACAAGGGGCCTTAATAAGATTTTGGAAAAGATTGGGTACAGGAGAGGCCATAAAAGTGTCACAGTGGTGCAAGAATGAGGCCCAGCTTAATGAATTAAAGTGGGCAAAAGATGTCAGGAAGAAATTGTATCTCGTTTGCGAAAATCTAAATGTGAGAATTGACCGGGAGACCCTACAAGTAGACGTAACAAAGAGTGAACTCAGAACTTTAGGGCAGGAATTGTCTAAGATGGAAGACATGGAGTATCTGAGAAAGAAAGAGTCAGTGAAATGTATAACTAGTTGGGAAAAAGAAATTTAGTACCCCTATTTGGACATATTACCCAATCAATGGCTTGAATCCGATGTTTTAAGATTGAGAAAAATCTTGACATTTCAGTAGCCATTGCAAAGTACATGGAGGTCGCAAAAAGTTTTTTCATGGAAAAGGTAACGGATGGCTGAGAGATATGATGGAAGTTAGGATAGTTTCCTTGTTAGACAAATTCTTCTGTGTTTTATATTGTTTTAGGAATATATTGTATAACAACATTTTTTATCATTTTACATTTTTATGTGTGTATGTATTACAGTTGTTAATAACGGGTAAATTAGGGAAAAAGTACATAGAAATTGGATATTTGTATTGGAAGTTATGATCAATTGAGTACATTTTAGAATTATTGTAAAGAGCGATATGTTTTTAAGGGTTTGAAGACCTAATGGTCTAAATAAACGTCACGTTTTTTACTTGACCTGAAAGTCTGGAACAGACAAGCCGTCAGCGTGCATGGGATGTGTCATGATGTCTCACTTCACAGACGGTTTCAAACCTTCCCACACCAAAATGCTCAATGTTTGCTGTAATTGCAGGAAAAATGTCACAGGTATCCTAACAATTATATTTGCAGACAAAAACAAGAATTTTGAGAGCACTACTAATTTGAAAAATCAAAATGCGGCCTAACAAGGAGAGTGGCAGCCGAATCCACCATTCGACTCGTGTCCTGAGTATCTCTAACTCCTCTCTAAAGTCACGACAGAGCAACTTCGAAGTCTCACGCGTCATATGGATACCAAGGTGCTTTACACAGCCACATCCCATCCGTGCAGGCAGAAGGGCCACGTCCACTCAACCTAATCAATAGAAGAAGAGTGAGGGACATTCTTCGTGGTCAATTCAGGCAGCCATGTGCTAGATATGCACCAAAAGATGCTGGTCTCTGGCTGCCTGAGCTGAAATTAGCTAAGCTGAGGATTTCACAGCCCCTTGGGTGTGACCTCCTCAGCCCGGCAAAAGTGCCTTGTGACGAGGCGAGCATCACTGATGCATGGGTGTGAGTGAGTATATATGTGTGCATGTGCAGCTCATCTGCCCCCCATTCTGCCAAAATGACCAGCACCAACTGACTTCACATCATCTTCACTCCACTTTAGGGCACATTTGGAGGAGACAACGCCCATGACATTTGTCAGTGGAAACATATTGAATTTGTTCAAGTTATGTAGACCTGAATGGCAATGTAACTCGATGACCTCTCTAATAACCGGAGTTTAATTTTCTTCCGGTCTTGGAAAATACAGTACAATATCATCTGCATATAGACACACTACCAAAGGTCACCCACCAATATAGATCCCACGTGCTGCATGGAAATCACACAGGAAGCATGCACGTACCTCAATTGTCATTGGGAAAATTAATGGAGATTGGGGCAGAGGTCTCACCACTCACAAGCCTACGACCCTCGTTCTCAAAGAGGGAACGCAAGCATCTGAGAAAATCCAGAAAAAACAAAGGCAAAAAAGCGATCAACTGAGCTAGTTCCACTCATAACCAAGCACACATTCACCACTCAGATAAGAAGATAGCTAAAGAGCAGACCCAAAACACAATCCCCACCACCACTCCATATGAGATATTTTGGTGGCCAGAGACGCACTTAGAAGCCTTGGACCCTGCCACAGCTACTGCATCAAGTGGACACTCCAAACACACTCAGGACTCCTCTGCATCTTCAGTGGTGAATAACCGTGTTTCAGCTTGCCTGAGTCTAGCTTTTCACCTGTCAGCTATTTCTTGAAAATGATCCATTTGAATAGTTAAGGTATCTATCTTGCCTTCTATAGTTTGCAAGTTCTCTGACATGTCGTGCAAAAGTTATGTTATGTTATGTTACATGAATTTGTAACGCGCACAGATACTCATGAGTGTCCTGGCGCAAAGGAGTATGGAGATGAATTTCAAGCAAAAAGATATGTTTCCAGTTTCCTCTTGAAAGCCACTGGGTCCTGAATATTACGCAGGGCAAGAGGAAGGGCATTCCAAGCCACAGCGGCCTTCACAACAAAGTAGCTGCCCCCTAACCTCTGATACTTGAAGCGAGGAACGTGAGCAAAGCGTAGGGACATGAATTGCAGGGGTCGCGAAGGAATGTAAAAGGGAAAACGTTTCTGCAGATAAAGAGGACCAACACCATGAAGAGCACGATGGACCAGAACCAATGATTTAAATTTAACTCTCTCCATCATGGGGAGCCAATGAAGTGATCGCAAGTGATGGTGAACGCTGTTCCTATCCGAAATGCCCAGTTAAAGTCTGGCTGCTGTATTTTGAACCACCTGGAGCCTTCTTCAACAGGTAGCCTGGAATACCAGCATAGAAGGCATTGGCATAGTCCAGCCGCGCCAAAATCAGTGCACAAGTAACCGTTTCCCTCGCTGCCTGAGGTAGGAGAGGAAAAATATTTCTAAGGGTTTTGAGAAGGCCAAAACAACAACCAGCAAACTTCTTAATGTGTGTCGAAAAGGAGAGACTCTCCTGAAACCATACTGTTGGAATGAGCTTTGGTCTCATGTTTGGAGCATGGAGCACTGTGCCTAGTGCGTTTCATGTTCCACTCGTGAGTCTGGAGTTCCGGAGCTAGCAGTTGATTTACGGCTGGGATGAGCTGTGCAACTTCCGCAGGCTACAACTTTTGAAATAAAGTTCACTTACCTACCTACATCGCTCTATGTGTGATGCGTCTGGAACCTCCAAGATTTTTGCGATGAGTTCCCCAGCATCCCCTGCGGTGGTAGCCGCTCCGGACCCGACTTTTACAAGAATTCATCTTCTTTGTGAAACAGTAACGTGTGTGTTGCAGTGGTGGCATCCTTCAACTGAGGAACCTTCATCACTTGTTTTCCTGCTTCCTACTTCAAGAAAATAAGGTATTTTCTTCCTTTTGCGCTGGCTCAGAGACGCTCCAGTGGGGGTTAGCGCTCGAGACCCTATTCGCGTGCACCCATCTATATAAGCTGTACTCGAGGCCTCCCACATGCTTCACTCCGTCACCACCTCTCCAACGAGCTCTATCGCCCTATGAAATTACGTCTACATGACGTATCATCGCGCTCGCAAAACAAGCTCCACCACCTTCTGAAAGCACGTCCACACCACATTGGCGGCCATTTTAAGGATTTTGCAAAGTAATCAGTAGATTCACGAATTAACTCGACAGATCAGTATTTAAGAATAGTATTTTGTGAATTTATCAGTAGATTCACATATTCACCCGACGGAGCCACATCATTATTAAGGTACTTTCGGTCCTTGTGGAAATTGTTCATTAGACTGACACTGCACAGCAATCTGCAACTATTGCTATCTAAGCCTCACATTGTTTTTTCTTTCTCTTGTTTCTCTTTGTTGATGCACACACCTATAATAGTGTGTCACTGTACCTGGAGGTCAAAACATTATTACTAGCTTTACTGAATTAACCCCCACTCTTCAAGTTTATATCGTTATTTGCGTCATTAAATTTATAGAATCTTTACTAGGCAATCACAAGGTGCAATCATTTCTCTTCCAATCTTCTTAGCTTCTTCAGGACCACTTGCCATTGAGTGGGAGGATTGGCTACCCATTTTTGAAAACTATCTGGAAGCTTTAGATGGCTCTAAGTTCAGTGCATCAAGGAAAAAAGCGCTTCTGCTTAACAACTTGGGTAGAGAAGGCCAACGCATTTTTAAATACTTACCCACTGCTACCTTACCAAATGTCAATGCTATTGAAGATGTTTACGCTGAAGCTAAATAACACCTGGAATGTAGATTTGCTAAGGAAGCAGTGGTAGCTTGCCGAGGGTGTGCTGCGGGGCAGTGGGGCGGGGCGGGGGAGGGATAGAGTGGGGGGTAGTAAACTCTGGCATATGGCCAAAGGAATTAACCTCTTCGATGCGGCGCCGATTCCCGCTCAGCGCTGACCGTTTCTTGCGCGGGCGTGGTCATGACGGAACGGTTCCGTCATGAGCACAGCTCAACCCACGCTCATGACGGAACCGTTCCTTCATGAGCACCGAAAAGGTTAAGTAAATAAATACATAAATAAAACAATTTACATTGCGTGCGCTGTATCGCCAACTCGGCGATGCAGCGTGCGCACTGTAAATTGTTTTATTTATTTATTTATTTACTTAACTCCCTTTCGGCCGTAAGCCAGAGTATACTTCCCCCCCACCCTACCCCTCCGCCGCTCTGCTCCACTGCCCCGCAGCACACCCTCAGCGAACCGCTACTGTAAGGAAGTTAACATTGTCATGAACCGGTACAAGTTCTTTACACATCATCAAGAGGAGAATCAATCTATTGATGACTTTGTTTCAAAACTTAGAGAGCTGTCAGTGAAGTGTAAATTTGGCACAATGACAGATGAATTAGTTTGTGACCAACTTATTGTCCACTGTAAATGCAAAAAAACACAAGAACGTCTTTGGGCTGCAAAAAATCCATCCTTAAAGGATGCTATTGAGATAGCCAAAGTAGTAGAACAATCTCAACACTGCATGTGTGAGCTAGATAAGAAAAGTGATGGTAATAGTGTATCTTTGGTATCTAAGGAAGAGCTTGATGTTGCCACTGTGTTTAGATCTGGTAGACCTCCAAAAAGAGGCAGACAACAGTTTAGGTCATGTTATAGATGTGGTAGCTCCTTTCATAATGCAGATTTTCACAAATGCTCAGCTATTGACAACATTTGTAAAAAATGTGAACGTAAAGGTCATTTTGCCAATATGTGTAGATAATCTTTCAGACGAAGAGTAGCCATTGTAGAGGATGATTCCAGAGTCATGTCTCATAACCTTGACACAACCATGTCTCATAATTTTGACACGTCCTACATAGAAACTGATATTCCATTCATACTGAAATTTTTTTAAGTGTAGAGGATCCCTCCGATGGCGTTGGCAGAAAAAATGGACCCAAAGCAAACTTCATGATTAATGAGCATACCATACAATTAATGGTAGACTCAGGGTCGATGTACACCATCATTCCCAAATCTGTCTTTAACACTTCATGGTCTGACAGTATATTGTTTGCTAAAGACATTAACCCGAGTGGTTATCAAGGTGAGAATATCAACCTTCTGGGGTACATGAATCCGACTATAGAGTTTGGAGGCCAATCAGTGCAAGGCAAAGTGTACGTGGCTACTGATGGTCCACCCATACTTGGATGGATGCATCTGTATGACTTATGTATTATAGTTGACACAGGCCACCCACCTAAGTAATGGTAGTGGAAAGTCCTTCCCTAGAGAGAATTTTAGATGAGGCAAAAGATGTTTTCAGAGAAGAATTGGGTTGCTTAAAAGGTTACGATGCTCTTATAATTCAACACAAAGTGCGCAGGATACCCCTTGTGGCTAGAGTGGCTGTGAAAGAAATGTTAAAAGAAATGGTTACTTCAGGTGTCATTGAACCAGAGGAGAGCTCCTTGTGGGTTTCTCCGGTCATGATTTCAGAAAAATCGAATGGCAAATTCAGGTTTTGCATTGACCTGAGGTCACTTAATCAAAATGTGATAGTAGATACCTACCCGTTACCAAATATTAATGAGTTGATTTTGGCTTTGAGTGGTGGCAAATTATTCTCCAGACTTGATTTAAAGAACGCGTACCATCAAATCAAACTTCATGAAGAATCCAAACCACTCATGGTCTTCATCACCATGGACGGTATTTTCCGATGTACTAGAATGCCCTTTGGTCTTTACTCTGCGGCTAGCATTTTCGAATGTATGATGAGTGTATTATTTAAAGATGTTAACAATATTGTGTACTTTCAGGATGACATCCTAACTTTTGGTACAAAAGGGGGTGGTGATGGACGGAGCATCAGAACCAATCAAACACTCACACCCAGTCAACAGATCTGGGTTTGATCCACTACCGTTCTTTAGCCCACTCTGCCACCCCAGTTCAGACATGGCCATATGCAAATCAGTCTGACCCTGTGCCTCATGGGAACAGTCCAGCCCGAAAGCTCAGACGTGAGTCCCTTGCTCACTTTGCCACTGGATTCAAGCAAGCCTGGCTGAAGACGGCTGAAATGCCAGAAACCGGTCCTAGGAAGCTTGTTTCCGGTCCAGGGAAGACATGGCTTGGCAGTTCGGGCTGGACTGTTCCCATGAGGCACAGGGTCAGACTGATTTGCATATAGCCATGTCTGAACTGGGGTGGCAGAGTGGGCTAAAGAACGGTGGTGGACTAAACCCAGATCAGTTGACTGGGGGTGAGTGCTTGCAATGTTCAACACTCCGTCCATCATTTCCTTTGGTTGTTGCTTTGTTCGCCATAAGTTGGCAGGGTATGCTCAGACGTGAGTTCCTTGCTCACTTTGCCACTGGATTCAAGCAAGCCTGGCTGAAGACGGCTAAGATGCCAGAAACCGGTCCTAGGAAGCTTGTTTCCGGTCCAGGGAAGACATGGCTTGGCAGTTCGGGCTGGACTGTTCCCATGAGGCACAGGGTCAGACTGATTTGCATATGGCCATGTCTGAACTGGGGTGGCAGAGTGGTCTAAAGAACGGTGGTGGATTAAACCCAGATCAGTTGACTGGGGGTGAGTGCTTGCAATGTTCAACACTCCGTCCATCATTTCCTTTGGTTGTTGCTTTGTTCGCCATAAGTTGGCAGGGTATGCTCAGACGTGAGTCCCTTGCTCACTTTGCCACTGGATTCAAGCAAGCCTGGCTGAAGACGGCTGAAATGCCAGAAACCGGTCCTAGGAAGCTTGTTTCCGGTCCAGGGAAGACATGGCTTGGCAGTTCGGGCTGGACTGTTCCATGAGGCACAGGGTCAGACTGATTTGCATATGGCCATGTCTGAACTGGGGTGGCAGAGTGGGCTAAAGAATGGTGGTGGATTAAACCCAGATCAGTTGACTGGGGGTGAGTGCTTGCAATGTTCAACACTCCGTCCATCATTTCCATTGGTTGTTGCATCCTAATTTTTGGTCACACCATTGGGCAACATAACTGTGCTCTCAGTCAAGCACTACATAACATCAAAGAATCAGGGTTAACGCTAAGGCGTGAGAAATGTGAGTTCAGGGATGAGCTGTACAACCTCCACAGGCTACAACGTTTGAAATAAAGTTCACTTACTTACCTACATCACTCTATTTGGGATGCGCCTGGAACCGCCAAGACATACCCCCAGATTTTAACAGGCTTCCCTGTGGAGGTGGGCAAGGGGAACTCAGAAGGTCAAAGCTGCTCTCGGTAGTTAGAAGGAAATTTGCCAAAATCAGCCTTCCCATATCAGTAACTGTACCCCTGCAATGCCAAGCAGCACAGACCAGGACAGGAGTGAGGAGTTTTGGAGATAACTCCCAATCAGGCAATGTACATGCAGGTATCAATGGCGCTGACCTGTAATAATATTCAAGCCAGCACTAGTGGGCCGTGGATGAGTTCATGAAATGGAGGGGGGTCACATTGGCCCACCCAGTTTACCATATGCACATGCACTCTTCTGTCCAGCTTATGAGGGTGCAGCATGGACGCACAGCGCCCGTACGCTTGGCTGCCACCAGAGCTTGTCAGGTCGCTGCCGGTAGGCCTCAGCAGGACTCCCTCCTCAGCAGCCAGCACGTCCACAGCCTGTCAGAAGATTGCAGTGGACTCCTGAGTGTTTAGTAGAGAAGGCACTGTGAAATAACTGCAGCATCCCACAATGAACGGCAGAACAGCTGCTTTTGAAAAATGTGGCTGGAGGAGCTCACTGCTTAAGCGGCCATCTTCCTTCCTGGCTTACTAGCTCCCGCAGCAGCATTTATCTTTAAAATATTCTCTTTTGTCAGCTCATTTAAAGCTCTCTTGTGAATTTGTCTGGCAGAATTGTAATGTCTGCATCAAAAAGTTCTAATCCGCCCTTTTTTTAGGTCTTGCTACAGAGAGCTTCAACTGTCCATGGTAAATGTTAGTAATACCTTAGAAACAAGCATCAGCCAGGCTAATATGTCTGGGTATTTTTAGAGAATGAGGTGGCGAGAGATGGACAACTTTGTGTGAGCTGCCTAAGCAGTCCCTTAAAGCAAATCTCACAATGAAAGAGCATGGTTGGTCTCAAGAACATGGAGGCTCTGAGTAGGGCCCATTTGGTTAGCAGACTGTCTTAGCTGATTTAAACTGTACCATCAAATATGTGTTTTAGGAAAAGGAGTCAGGAGCTGAAGTTTGTGGTGTAAGTGCTGTACTTAAAATGCATGCAGAAGAAAATATTGCGTAGTAGGTACTTTTGGCAAAGGGCCCATGCTATCAATCGATGTTTAAGAAAGCCTCTGTGTGCAAGTCTTCACTTTGTGCAGTATTAATAGTGTTGTCAAAGCTTATTGGTCTTGCTTGCGTTTTCAGTTACAAGCCATACCTTTTGACTTTGGCAATATTTGGTTATAACAACGAGGCCTTTTGGCTTAGCCCATACGTTTCAGTAGTTTTGTGCAGCTTTTGCTATTGTAGTTTAATTATTATGGGTTTATTTGTTTGCCGTTGAGCAGTGAAGGATGATTCCTTTGAGAGAGAACTGGTGTGTGCAGTGCAAGCTGGCTTGTTCATTTAAATGTGCAATGCTAACTTAAAGGTCTTTTTGTAATTTTTTTTCTAGAGCTCACCTTTCCCCCGACTGAATACAATGGATCATTTTCTACAAATAACATTTTGTTTATTTGTCCAATACATGTGTACATCCTGTCCTGCAAAAAGTACAGTTGATGGACAGAATGCAGAACAATGTCATACGTTCACCCCAGTACAGAGATCTGGGTCTAAATCCATCGTTTTTTTGCTCACCATGCCACTCCAGTTTGAACCCAGACATATGCAAATCAGTCTTGACCCTGTGCCCAATGGGAACAGTCCAGCCCGAACTGCCAGGCCAGGTCCGCCCTGGACTAGAACCAAGCATCCTAGAATCGGTTTTGGGGTTTCACCCCTCATCAGCCAGGATAGCATCACTCCAGTGGCATGAAGAGCACAAGACCCATGTCTCGGTCAATGCATTGTCCAGCATTCCGTCCATCAATTGTTTCTTTTGCATATGTCACCTTAAGTAAGAAGGGTATGCTCTGATGTGGGTCCCGTGCTCACTACACCACTGGATGCAAGCTAGCCTAGCTAAAAAAAACTGGTCCCAGGATGTTTGTTTCCAGACCAGGGAGGACCTGGCTTGGCAGTTTGGGCTGGACTGTTCCCACAAGGCACAGGGTAAAGACTGATTTGCATATGGCTAGGTGCAAACTAGGGTGGTGTGGTGAGCAAAACCCAGATGGATGGATTTAACCCAGATGCTTGTGACTGGGCGTGAATGTTTGCATTGTCCAGCATTCCGTCCATCAATTGTTTCTTTTGCATGTGTACACCCTGACATTCCTGAATGTTTCTTCAACGTTCACAGTGAAATATTCCTGAGGGAACAGAATTTCGGTTATTGCTATAAGAACATTATTTTGTATCTGTTTTTACTGATACCAGGTCTGTGTGGACTTTAAATATCTAGTTTCTCATGACCAGCATGGGAAACCATTTCACTGTTTCAAGTGCCCTAGGTGACATTTTGAAAATATGTACTTGTGATAGTCTATTGATAGTGGTGTGATCCAATGCCACTGGAAATTGCTAGAGACTTTATTAAAGAAGAAATTCCAAAGGAGGGGCAACGCCACAGATTTTTGCTTCTTGACGAATGCCATATTTTCCTTTTTTTCCAGGTGAGAGGATGCTATGCTGACCAATTTTTTATTAACTTTCCTCTCACCATTGGACTGCCTGGCTGATGCTACAGTTGGTAGCTGATGGACTGAATCTTCTTTGCCAAACCATTTCTATTTCCATTTTTCATTTTCTTTATTTCTTTGTTTATACTAATTGACTCACCCTTGATAGACTTTAAATTAGAACCCTTTCCTCATCTTCATAGGACTTGAGCTGTTAGGCAATGAGCGATCCATCTGCTGTAACGGTGGTAGGACTCTGTAACTCTGTAGCTGATTCTGATTATAACCATCTGAGAAAACCTTCTTAAATGGTTGTCACTGTTATACAAGCTGTGATATTTTTAATTGAACTTTCCAAGAAATTACTCGTGGCAATGAATTTTGAATCTTTAATACAATAACCAAATGTATCAATTATCTGTCTGAGTCTATTATTGAGTCCTGTTGGTTCTTCCATTTAAACTGTGCTGATATTAATGATTTCAATGTGTTGTAGGGAGAGTCAGGGAGCTCTGACAGAACTTTTTGTCTGCATAATCCTAACTCGACTTAACTTCTTTAGGAGGTTGGGTCTTCTAGTTGCTATCCGTTATTTCCACGGCCTGGTTTAAAGAGTGGTGTACCTAAATTTTATCTCAAATTTGTGAGTTGGCTGTCAATTAATGGTCCTCATTGGACACCTAACGTAGTGTATGGTTACCCTAAATTCCACCCCTTCTATCAGCGGAGAAACATTCATCAGAAGATCATTGCCTCTGTGGTAAATGGGAGTGATGTAGTTTGTCTAATCATAAAGGGCACAGTACGTTTAGAGTAGTAAATGAAAGTAAGCGCATAATAAATATTTTTACCATACTTACGCTGTATCACTTTCAACCTTTTGTTGTGTTTTCTGTGCCGTGAGGCGGAAGGTACTTGTCTTTAATGCAGATTTTACTTTTTGCTTTCATTTCTTTTTGGTGGCTGCTCTCAGCCTGTCACATTACTCACCCACTGAGTAGGTTACACTGACATGTAGTAGTCTCATTAGTCAAGAGCCAGAAGGAGGCACACAGGGCAATTACCTGCCATGAATTGTTGGTTGTACATTCACTTGTCACCATTAGAGAGTAGGAGGTAAGGTGAAGAAAAAATAAAACTGTGTTATTATGTCTATACTGAACATCCTTCCAGTGAATTTTGATTTAATTTGACATGCACTTGAGCTGAGCAACTTTTCGTCAACATCGGAAGCCCTGTGTTCTTGTGTACAAAAATATCTCCTATGTTCTTCCCAGTGATCAGAATGTATTCTGGGTTTTCATGTTGAGTTCAGACCATGCTACAGAAAGCTATGGTAGAGTGTGCAACTGTCAAAGCAGAGACAGGTGATAAGCTCTGCTTTCTGTACTGACAGTACATTGTAAAAGAAATCTGGCAACCTGGACTACATCATTCACACCTCTTGGGAGGTTGATTGGATGTGGAAAAGTTCTGTAATAGGATTTTTAGTCAGACAAACCAGGCATTACTCCATTCGAGGCACAAATGACCCTAAGCAAATGCATGAACTCTTTCTTTTTAGTGTTCCAGCAGAGGAACTTAGCTGGCGCATTAGAATTTACTGAAGGAGCCAAGGCGCTCTACTTGCAGTAAGGAGTTGTGTGGGAAGTGCAAAATATTTGGCAAACTACCTGCTTTGCTGGGTGTGCCCCACTTGTACTCCAGCACCATTTACATCACATTGCGAATTGTGATAACAAGTAGATAAGGTGACTGTCTCAATCTTTATGTGAGCGAACACACATTTATTGGCAATGCTTATATATTAGCTTCTTGGAAGATACTTTCTATGCCTGCGTCCTGCACAGAGGATCCGGACCTGAGGACACCAACACACGTAGATGAGGAAGAAGATTCTTCCTTCCAACCACCAAAAATCTCTTGAGTCAGATGTGCATCAGCTCTGGGCAGACTGACCAGGACCATAACCCGACAAAGCCAAAACACAAACTCTAACCCAACACCTAGATCCCCTTAAGACTCTTCCTCACAAACAGGTCCTCACTCTCTCTGCTACATGTAGGCCCAAGTGAAGAGTCAATCATTTTTATTCTCTTTTGCACCATCTAAACTCTGGTGGCCACATTTGCCCTTCAATTTCATCACAACTCTGCTCTTCGTTTCTTCACTCTGATCACCCTCCGCGCTGCTCACCTCCTGAGTCCTGCAGAACCGCTTCTAGCACCCGAAAATTTCCTCTGGTTCACCCACACAGCAGAATAATTTAAAGTAGTGCTTCAAGAGCCTAACCTAACCTGTGCTTTAAACGGGGGAAAAATAGTGCAGGTACTCATTTAAATGTGGCGAGTGGGCGGGGCTTAGGAGAAGTCATGCCGATACTTCTTGACTTCTATACTACTTGCAGTACATACCAAAACACATAAGAAATGTCTTTCAATAAACAAAGAAGGTTAATTTACTCAGTACACAACGAAAGCCAAACGTGGTGATATTTTAACATTTCCTTGTTTTTTTATATTTGCAACATCAATACTGTTCATTGCTGTTGCTTAGCACATTACTATATATTCTCGAGGGACACGGAAACAAGCAGACGTGCACACACAAGCATTCCACACATTTCCTTTAATATACCTTCCATGAGTGTCTCTATTCTCTCCCCCTTTCTTTCGTATTTCTCTCACACAAAAACAATCACAGGCAAGCAGACAAGCTTAAGCAGACTCTTGCACAAAAGAATCAGGTGGGATTAAAGCCATTTGAACGTGGTTACCTCTCACGGCTTTCTGAATAGTGCTGTCACTGGGCTGCCTCAATTTCTGTGTTTGTAACACAGCATGATGAACACCCCGATGGTATGCAGATGAGCCCAAGGTGAATAGTTCAGCGGGGGCTCATCTCAAGTCTACAGAAGTGCCTTGGCTGTCAGTCAGGCCACCAGCACCAGCGTTTAATGAGTACCGGTACTCTCCTCAGCAGTAGAGAAGTGCCAGTACTCAGAGAGATAAAACTAAGAAGTGCCGGTACTCAGTACCTGTGAGTACCGGCCCATTTAAAGCACTGAGCCTAACAAAATAGTAAAATATTGCATTTATTTTTTACAATATTCGCATGGCGTTATCTATCTCACAAACGGAGATGCAATTATAGTCTGGAAAAATTGAATGCTCTGAATGGCTTACAGCTTGGATGCTCTTCTCCCATGCATCATGAAAATGGTCTATTATGATTTGGTGTGGTAGTAAGTTGGCGAATGTCTATGCAATGCACCTGTTCCCATAATTCAGCTGGGACTGAGGGGACAGATGGGCCCACATGCATTTCAAAGTCTGCTATAATTAAAACTTTCTCTGAGCTGGCTAAGCAGCTTGAAAGATGTTTCAAGAACAGCTTCTCAAAGAAAATGTACTGAAGAGTGGCAAGAAATACATACCTATATGCAAAGTATGCTGGAAACATTGTTGATCATAGGCAGACTTTGTATGGTAATGCCTTCTAAGACACTGTGGCTCATCACTACCAGCCTTGCACTCTTTGGGGAATATTATCTAGAACGACGTTAAAATTATCGACGCTTTAGCGGCAGGAAACTGCCGCTAAAGCGGTGATAATGGGCTTGATAATATGCCCTGGAGAATTCCAATAGACGCCCATGTTCTGGTGTGAACCTGGGCTTCTATTGGATTTCTCTGCGGCATATTATCAAGCCCATTGTCGCCGCTTTAGCAGCAGTTTCCTGCTGCTAAAGTGGCGATAATTTTAATTTTTTTTTTTTTTTTTTTTTTTGTTGAAAAACCTTTATTGACGTTTCAATCATTTACACATATGGGCCTACAACCCCCCGGGGCCGGCCGCTAAGTAATCAGAACAATAAAAGCAAATGTAAACACAGGCGGCACCTCGGAGAGCAAAATCTTCAATCCAATATAGTCCGGCCAATGAGCCGCGCAGATAGGACACCAGGAGAAAAAGGGTTTTTCATTTTATGATAAGACAAAACAGTAGGATCAGGTGCCAAACAATTTCCCAACAGCGATAAGGGGCAAGGATAAGAGACGTAAGCAATAAGCAGCAATATATTGAGTCAATGGCGCAGACACAGGAAAGTCCGGATGGGGAAGAATATCAAAAACAGTTGCGCCTGCAGACCCCAATATCTAACGCCCAGCGAACACCCCGGAAACTGTGGCACACATGAAGAGGCAACGATTCACAATAAGGGAACTGTACCGCGCTGATCCCAGAAAAAGGAAAACAAGAAGAAACAGAGAAGAAAAAGGAGGCCATGGAAAAAGAGATAAAGACTAAAGAGTCCCCTCCCCCAACCCCCCACCCTGCACCTCTGCGAATGAGTATGGCCCCACCCCCCAGCAGTGTGCCTGTCGCCCTGGAACTAGACCCGAAATATAGAAGAAACAGGGAAAAAGGAGTAAGAAAGAACCCCACCAGACGGGGGGGCAGAGAGAGTATAATAAACTGGAGGAGGGCCTTCAAAACATACCCCCGGCTTCTCCCTCCCGCACGGTGAAGTCTCCCCACAGCAAACAATAAGCAGCACCAAGTCGATCATATCAAAAAAGGGGGGGAATGGGGAACATTATGCACCAACTATGCGAATAACCATGAGAGCACGCAACCATGAGTCCGCCCGTCTACTAGGTGACCACCCCCGAGGGATCAGCCTCAGCCTTGACCACTCTTTACGATTCTGCCCATGCCTGCCCCTCGACCCAGCACCATGTCCGATGTTCCAAGGTACAGGAGTGTCCAAAAACAACCGGGAAGCGACGCACACAGGTGGGGTGGAAGTCTCTGAGTACCAGCACAGACCGCATCATGGAGGGGCGTCTTTTCCAGTGCCGCCCCAGGATCTGCACTGCACCCAAGGTCCAGACAGGCTGAATCAGCCGAAGGAGACACACGTTGCTGGAATTGTCCCTGGGTCGCCGGAGATCGTGCACGGGACAAGACCACCATCTTCCACTCAGGTCCAATACCTCCGGAGCAGATCAAGCCCACAGTTAGCCGACCACACGGTAGCATACTGTCCGGAGTGTCCTGCTGTGCACTAATCGCAGGGGGGGCCGCAACATCTTCCTCCTGTGTGCAGTGTGGGGAGCCACTGTGTACCTGTGGACCAGCATGCCGCCACTGTCCCAACGCTGATGCCACCCCATCTAGCTTCCTCCCCAGGACCCCGGCGCCATGAGCCAAGGAGAAATGAAGGGCACCAAGGGCCTCCAGGAGGTCACCGTACCCCAGAGCAGCTCTCTCCGATCGCTCTGCCACACTCCCAAAAGTCACACACCCCCAATCCTGCTGCGACCCAGTGGACAGGATGGTAGGCTGCATAGCAACAAAATGGCCGCTGGGAAGGCCCGACTCGTATTGGGGCCAGGACCCCGGGACAGGCGCCTCGAGGTCCACGTCGCTGAAGACAGGGATCCTGGGGCAGGCACAAATTCAGCCGTTGCGCGGTCACGGGCAACAGTCGTCTCCGCCACGGACCAGCTCCCGCGAAAAGCCGGGAGCAGCCCGCAAGGATCAGGGCGAGCTAGGGACGGCGTCCGGGCAGCTCACCGTCAAAGGCAGGGGCAAACACCACAGGATCCGAGAATTGCACCCCTGGGCGTGTCCTCGGTCCGCAACGCTCAGCAGGGGGAGCGACTACAGCAAAATGCAGGCCGAGGGCAGCACCACTCCGGCGGACCGACTCCACCCAATCACCACAGGCCGCTGTTGTTAAACTGCCACCCGGCCAAGGCATCCACTCGAGGTCCCGGCTCCGGGGCCGCACGGGCCGCAAAGTTCAACCGCTGATTTCTCCGGCGGTACGGCAGCCAGAAACCTCGGAGTCACACGATCGGTTGCCACTTTCGTTTACAAACACGATCTCATAGCGCAGAATAAGGATCTCTTGCAGGATATCCGTGCGGGATGCGGAGGTTCACGGAGCCGGGAATCTACGCTGCCGTCCCGGTCGCCATCTTGGCTCCTCCCCAAGTGGCGATAATTTTAACGCTGTTCTTGATAACATGCCCCTTAGGGTTTACTCTCTGAAATATTTGCAGTTTGTAATTATATGTCACTTGATGACTGCAAATGCTATTTGAAGATTACAATAGCCTTCATCCAGTCAAAACAACACAAGCAATGTCCTATCCTACAGTTCACTAAACAACTTATAACCCTGATTGGGCAAGGTAGGCGCCGTTTCCAATAACTAAGGGGTAGATATTGTTAAGTGTGAGGAGGATTATTCTGCACCTACCAGAAGGATCCAACTCAAAAGCCACAAAGCTGTCAGTGGTAACCTAGAAGTAGCAGGGATGATGATGTTTCTTTTCTCTTCTAGTTTACAACACACTGCAAACCATTTGTTGGTGTAGTAACACATATTTACCGTATTTAATGTACCTGAAACTCCCAGGTTAACATGCAAAGCAAAGTTGGAATTAAATGTTGCTGAAGATGAATATGGAAGGAGTGGCCTTCTAAACCTCTGAAGATGGTCACACAGGTGACGCAGAGCAGACGCAGGTAGTACAGCGCTTGAGGTTCGCTGGGAGCTATCCTCAAAGTAATAGTGCACGATACAGAAAAATCCAGAGAATATATGTGGATAAAGGGCCTATCTACCAAAGAAAATCCAAATAGTGGCAAATGGGTACAACTGGAAGTTGCTACGGTGACTGGAAAGGATATCAACAAAAAGGGCATTTTTTTTTATTTTAGTTGTTTTGTAAAGCACTGACTTGCTGTTGATGGACTGCATTTCATAGCACTGATGATACTGTACGCTGCAGATTTTGATGACTATTCGTACCCTTTCAAAGATGAGATACAGTGACCGAAGATGTAGAAACTTGAAATAATAAAAAGTGGAATTTCAGGCTCAATTTTTGGATCAATCTACAAACAGAGGGTTCCTGTCCTTGAGAGTAGGGTAGGGTTGCCCAGAATAACTTGTAGATTGATAGTGTCCATGGAGGCTGCCTTTTAGAAGCTTTCAGTTTTTCCTGTAAGTTATCAGACTGGGTTGGTTTTTCAGATTTGGAATCACAAAGGGATCTAGGCTGAGCCTCCCAGGCATGAATGCATTTCCAACTGTGGATCCTTAGGTCGAATCTGCTGAATAATAGGACTTGCAGTGGTGTGTAGTTCAGGAACAGTAAATGAGTGTGTTTTGCCTTGCATCCCACTTGAACTTTGAAGACAATGTTTTTTAACTTTATTCTCTGCATCACGGAAGAAAATGCTGTTATTAAATGAAGGGTGTGATAGGAGATTATTTTTAATTTAAAACATATTCTAGCTGCTTGGTTATGCAGTCTCTGGAGTTTCTGTATCTCTTTCTTGGTGATTCAGGGTTAGCAACTTTGCTGTAGTGTATTCTCAATATTACCATATAATTAGTGGCATATTGGCGGGAGTTCTGGGAAGCAGCGGATGCTACCAGACGGGGGTGGTGGAGCAGGCGGAGGTGTAGGGGAAGAGGAGGGAAATTAAATTAAAAAACAGACTTACCTTCTTTTATGCCTGAACGGCCGCTGCCTCACCTCTGTCCTCCATCCTTGTTCTCTTCCTCTTCCTGTTCTGGCTGGCAGCAGGAAGCACCCGGGCAGACAGGCTCCCCTGAGCCAATCACAACACTGCAATGCAGCATTGTGAGTGGTCTGAGCACTGTGGATCGGCGCTCAGGCTGCAACAGGAAGCCTGTGCATGTTCCTGACCATGCTGTATAATGCAGCCTGGTAGGAACATGCAAAGTGCGCATGAACTGTTTGGTCAGTCCAAGAGGGCCGGCCAAATGGTTCATGCGCACATAGGGAGTGCACAGCACTCCTCCCCTGCTCTGTCCAGCCCTGCCCCACCCCGCCACTGACTGCAATTGGGAAAATAAAATGATAATAATATGTTTTATCATTTTATTTTTTCTTTTCAGCAGTGGGGCGACGCTGCTTCGCCTCATCTGAGGAGCCACCACTGGGTCTGGGCCTCTGCAGATCTAGTGCCCTATTGGATGGGCTCAGAGGACATTTTAAAACTATTTGGGGCTGCTAGGATCCCATGGTTTGGGTTCATCAAATGCTGTTTGATTGAGCTTGGGGATATACTGGGGGCATGTGGATGGCGTGATCATCAGGAATGGGCGGGTGGGCTCTCTCACAACAGCCTATCTTGAGTTCAAAGATGTCTACTCTTTGGAAGAGTATATGGATGAGATTGAGCCCCTTCTAGCTAAACCACTGTATACAAAATTCCAGATTGGTGTCTTGCCACTCTGTACAGTGACAGACAAATGCCAACATACCTATACAGAAGTAGACAGGACTTGCCCCTTTTGATGTTTTATTTTTATGTGGTTGTATGGCAGCCTTGCCGAATAAAGAATATTACCATGGCTCTGGCCATTTCAATAGAGTGAAGGCTTTTAATCAGTGCACGTACCCTTCTAGGAAACAGATTTTGATTACCACTGAAGTATGATCACCCAAAGAAATATCCTGCGCAAAACCACATTCTGAAATTTTGTTTACTGCTTTATTAAGGTACATTCTGTCCCTGAGTGCCCCTGAACAGTCCATGGAGAGGCTTTAATCCAAGCTCCTAATCTCAGGATGTCAGGTTTTGATCCACTCAGAGATACCTCTCCTTCATCTATTGAAAGACATATTTCATGTGGTTTGTGAACATGTGTCTGTGTTCCTAATGGCTGCTTATTTCTATATTGATTTGGATATCATCAGTGTAAATTTGGAATTGGAGCTGGTATTGCGAGACTAGCTGGTTCTCTCGCCTCTTCTATATCTTTAATCAGGGACCTGAGACCAATCCATGCGAGACCAATCATGTGATGGTTTTCACTATCAATGACCAGAAATGAGCTTGGATATGTTAGCATCAATTTAACAAAAATGCAAGTGTTGCAGGATCCATTAGATGTCAACTGTAGGCAGCCTTGAGGCTGAATCACTAAAGATTGTTCGGCCATGTGTACTACAGATTAATTCGACCTTAACTGTATACTCATGGGCGACTCCCAACTTGCTCTGTGCCTCTGGACTTTTTTTCTAAATTTGGTCATCGGGGAAGAGGATAACTTGGGCCAAGCGATAGGGGGTGACTTGGGTGAGAGTTCAGTTTATTTCAGTATACTGATGTAGAGGGAGAACTGCTTTGGTATCTGTAGCTTTGGTACACAATGTTCATGAGTGTGGCTCTGAAAATTGAGTTTTTCATAGTTCATTGTTGTTTTGAAGCAAATGTGCTATGTTGGTGTATCAATGTCCATAGATGTTTTAAGGCATGGGCAAAGTGGGCTCTAGCCCAGGGCCCCGCCTTACAGGGGCCCCCTGATAGAGCCAGCTTGGTTCTGCAGAAGGTCTAGTCCTGATGATCTTAAATAATTCTTAAACAGATTTTTTTAAATACCGTTATTACCTTAATTTATTTTTAATGGGTTTTTGCAGAGAAATGTTGTGTTTGTTTCATACAAAATCCATTAAAAAAGTTAAAATCAAACCAGCACCTGACATGACAAAAGGGAGGGTGTCGCAGAGATTATTTGCAGTAATATTAGTGAACTGCTGCTGTGTTACAATATTAAAAACACACATCACTATCCCTGAATATTAGATGGAAACACATTTATAATTGGGCCTAGTGTGCCTGTCAATTGTCAGTGACCAGGCCGAAGAGGGTACAAAAGAGCTGAAACTGGATCTTAAATTCAAAGCTGTTCTTAACAGGGGTCCCCAAAATACGTTTGACCCAAGGCTCCCAAAATCTTTAAGATGTCCTTGCCAATGTCAACATTTTGTGTTGAGTGAAGGGTGTGATCTTTGTTAAAATATTCTAAGGGATGTGTTTGTGTCCTTAATTCATAGAGAGTGACATTGTATTGTCTTTTTTGACATGGCTCTTCGTATGCACTCCCCACAGACTCTGTCACGCCGCAGATGTTGAATGTCAGGTCACACTGGGTCCAGATCATCTTTGCGATAGATGGATGTCTACGGCACACATTTTATATTTATTTAAAGATCCCAGTAGTGTACATTGCTTTAGTGTGATAAAGATACGGAAAATACATGAAACTTGATTCAAAGTGAGTGAATTATGCACATGGAAATTGGGATTGACAGTACCAGGCTTGAGGGAGTTCACAGACATTTAAGAAACCCACTCTTATCTGAGCACCTCTTACACCCAAATTACTCTCACTAGACTACAATCAAACGCCCCATTTCTTTTAGGATGTGTGCATTGCACTGTACCCCTACACACGTCAAAAAAGGCAAATACTAGTATAATAACAAAATAGTCAAAATTCCGACTATTTCCCATTGTTAGGCATTGTAATTAATGCACTGTCCCTAAAAAAACATGAAAACAGGGGCCTAAATAACAACAGTACAGCAGGTGCAGTGGCACCAGGTTCCAGGCGTGTAAGTGACATTATGGCCAATGCCACCGTTGGTAAGCCCCTGTCTAAAAAGTGCACATACGTAGGCGTAACTTATCCCTATAATATTTTACAAGTCTACCACTATGTCTTTGAGATCCCTCTCGAGCAGTGGTCAGCAAGCCGTGCCTGGTGATAAACAACGCAATTTCATATCAACAATGCGCAGCCGTAAATCTTCTAATTTATGCACGTACCATTAATCCTGGAAGAGCACTGCTCGGAAATATCTGGGTGATAATCTGCTTCTTCTTGGAGAGCTTAATGCAAAGCCCTGGCTGAGCTAAATCACTGTCTTTGCAGTAACTCTGTCAATTAGGAATGCATTAATTCCTCATTTTGACAATTGTGACTTAATTAACCTTGTAAATCCATACTGACTAGATAATACGGTGGCCGAAGGTTGCCACAAAAAGGCACTGTGCAGTGCTCTCACAGTTCTTTTGCGATCCAGTGTCTGCTAACAGTGGCATAACGCAAAATGATGCCGCACCGCATAAGGTGTCGAGGGCCCCCTAATTGCCCTGTATCTCACATATGTTCATAAGACTTACGGGCATATTTACAAGCCACTGGAGCATCACTTCTTGGAGGCTGCGTGGTGCAGTGTGCTGGCCCATAGTCACAAGGCCACACAAACCCTCTGCATGGCTTTTCATGGCCTTGTAAATAGGGTCCCCTTTCACTCTTTGCTCTGCATGAAAGGGGTGTTGCATTGGTGTTTCTGTGAGCATCCCCACGCAACACCAATGGATTCTTATGCATTCCCAGATTTACAATGCTTCGTAAACCTGGGACTTCGCCAGATTCGAATGCCTCCCCAGGGGAGGTGTAAAAGTGGCTCAACGAAGAGGAGAAATACCTTTATTTTACCTTGTTTTTTCTTCTTTCTATGTGTGCTGCACAATGAGGCACACATAAGAGGCAAAGGCTCTCAATGATTGATTTTGTGCAGTATGGTGTTCCATCCTGCACAAAAACAATTATCTCTCCAACGCAGGCACCCTTGCACCTGGTGCAAAGGTGCCTGTGTTGATGCTATGCAGTCTATTGTGCGCCAGCACAGAGGAAAGCACAAGGATGTGCCGTATTGTAAATATAACGCATCCCTGCACTTTCCTAATGATGCAGCTCTACGCAGCAAGATGGCTAGCAGCACCGCACTACGCCATCATCTTGAAAATATGCCCTTAAGGGGCATATTTACATGGAGCTCTTGTAAATATGTCCCTAAGGGGCATATTTACAAGGAGCTTGCATAGCCACTGCGTAATTTTTTTGTCACAGTGGTGGCACTTTTTTAGCTCCATAATTACATGGTGACGGATCTAGGCGGATGCCTCACTTTTCGTTGGCCTGCATCAGTTTTGACCTTTGTAGGAATCAGTTGCGTCTCGTTATTTTTAATATATGCATGGTAGGCGTACCCACCTAAAAACCCCTGTAAGACTGACGCATTGGTATTTATGGCATTTTGAAAAAGTGACGCATCTCTGGGAAACAGGCCGCTGAGCTAAAGATGTGTCAAAATTCCTACGCCTCTAAAAAATGGGCGTAGAAATGAAGCATTAGCTGTGGTATAGGTTTCTTACCAGCTGAAGTGACTTGAAACAATGTAATCTGCAATCAAGTCACATCCCTTCAAGAGGTAAGTGCACACATAAGGTAGGTAACTCAATAAATATCACATCACACACCATCACAGACTTACATGCACTCACATTGTACTTTTACACAATATGTGATAAATTTGTAGGCATAGTGGTACACATAAGTAAGCTATATTGCTGTAGTTGCGTCAGTCTTATAACCAACTACAGCAATGCGCCAATTTTGGTCTGTATGCCTTGCGACATCCTACCTATGAACACATCCGTGGTATCCTATGCCATGGAGTCCCGTATTGTAAATAAGGCACATCCATGGCGATGTAAGGTTTTTTGACGCAGGCACAAGAAATTTTAACTCATTGCTGCCTTGGTTCAGCAATGCATCATTTCTTGTAAATGAGGCGGATTTACAAATATTTTTCCAACAATGCAGACACCATGGGTGCCTGCGTTGGCACAATGCTTTCAAAGCAGCGCCAGCACAGTGGGAAAGGACAGGAATGCGCCATATATCATAAATACTACACATTCCTGTCGTTTTCTTTTGATGATGGGCAGTGCAGCAAAGTGACTTACTCTGCTGCCCTGTGTCATAAACTTGGAAATGAGGCCCTCATGCCCAGGTGGTTAGGGGCATATTTACGAGGGCCTTGTGTCATGCCTGCCCCACTCAATGTGATACATGCACAAGGCAAAAATCCAAGTCACATTTATGAAGCCGCTCAAAGAGGCTTTGTATGGCTTTGAATGGCTTCATAAATATGGAGTAATGCAAAGCATTGCAAATCGCTATACTGCATTACTCTGTGCAAGTGAGGCATTCAAAAGGCGTTGTAGTGCGTGTTCTCACGCATATCCCATGGTTTTTGATGCATTCCTAGATTTGCAAAACCTGGGA
The DNA here is from genome assembly GCF_964204655.1 of Triturus cristatus. NCBI lineage: Eukaryota > Metazoa > Chordata > Amphibia > Caudata > Salamandridae > Triturus > Triturus cristatus. The sequence goes on along the minus strand of NC_140591.1, from coordinate 268,361,587 downwards.
ATGCGCCAAAAAGCTAACCCTTCCCAGGTGAGGCGTGACAATGTGATTTATGTCTATTTCTCCTCGGTTATTCCTTTTTCTATGGCTGTTGTGTTTTGCAGCACCCATAGAATGAGAAAAACGCCTCTATGTATTATTGCACAAAAACAATCCTGCCTGCAACACAGACACCCTGCCGAAACGGAGCCAGCACAGGAGAATGGACAAGAATGCACCATATTGGATAAATACAGTGAATTCCTACCCTTTCCCTGTGACGCATGGGCAGCACAGGAAGGTAGGTTGCTGCACTGCCCTGCGCCACCATCCCCATAAATATGCCCCTGAGTCTTTGGCAAACAGGTGCAGCACACATGGCCCAAATCTATGTCGAGTCTCCCATCAAATGCATGTTGTGCAGTCTTAAATAGGTAAAAAGCTGGCAACTGTCCCTTTGAAATCCTTCTAGCCTGGGAACCTTCTAGCCCCTTTCTATACCTTTCACACATCAACTGTTTATGTAGACGTGTTCACACATTGCACAATGCATACCTTCTCACTCTTTCCTGAATGCTGCATGGGCTGATTCCTAAGACCCTCTGTAGCCAAAATTGCATGATTAGTGTATGAAGATGCACATGTGTGTTCCTGATCTATACATTTTCAACATTAGATACAAATCTGAATTACATCATAGTGGCATGATATTACGCTTGAGTAAATAGCTTTGTAAGTTCAATTGTTTTAAATGAATTCTAAACATATGAAAACTTTACAATATAGTTTAAGCAGAGACAACGACAGTGTGCTCTGCTCTTGAGATGTTGGATGTGTTGTTAGTGGAGCGAGGGATACTCTTCTGTTTGAAGCAGGTAGAGGGTGAAGACAATTTTGAAAGTGCTCGAGGACTATTTGTTGTTTGTCTCTGCCAGTAGGCCCTTGGCCAGTGTAAGCACCACTTACACTGCGATACAGTGTCTGCTCACAGTGGCATAATGCAAAATGATGCCAATTCTAGAGAAATACCTCAGGCACCCACCGCAGGTCTGCTAGACCTTTATTGCTTATCTTTCCACTCTTTTTCTGCTTTCTGCGTGTATCACTTTCCACTTTTAGTGTTGGTCTTTCTCTTCTCAGCCTCGTTTTTCTGCTTTCTGCATGGATTCCACCATGCACATTTTCAGTTCACACTCCTCAGCTTCCTCAGCCTCAGTTTTCCCTACTCTGCTCTTGTGTTTCACCCAGCTCTTGACTTTCCTTCACCTTGGTTTTTGTGCCTGCGTTCCACCTGTCAGGCTCCCATAGTCCCTCTCCCCCCCTACTGGGGTTTTCCCACCCCTCCCGCCATTTCCCCCCGCTCCTTACCTGCTTCCCACGTCATCTTCTACTTGTCCAGTGTCTTCTTTCTCGCCCACCACCCCGTGCTCCTCCCCCTCCCAGAACCTACTTAATGGTGACGGCTGTGCAACTGTGCAGTGGGCATGCCAGAGGTGCACTGAATGTGTGTCAAAGGCCAGTTAGTCTGTGCCCATCCATGCCTGGATCATGCTTTGGGCCACCACCCCTGGTCGAATCACTCACCACCACTAATCAGCAGTGAGCTTTCTCATCCTCGACCCAGGGCACCAATCCACCCATTGCTGCTGCACGGCACATCTCAGAATGGGAGGACCTTTCCTGTACTTTCACTGCCTCTACCTGCAGGAGCATTCCCTCATGCACACCCCATACTCTTACTGCAACATCGCCCTCTCACAACCTCAACTCACCAAACACCACACCAGACCCCCAGCATACACTCCCATGCATGTTCTTAAACACCAGCTTTCTCAAAAACAGACACAATTGAAATTTGGAACCTCCTCAGCACCAGCACACCAGACCTCCTCTTCCTGATAGAAACCTGGATGAATCCCATTTCATCTCCTGACATCGCTGTGGGCACCCCAGCAGGATACAAGATTGCACTTTAAGGCTGCCTTCGCAAACCTAGAGGGGGAAACGTCATCATATACAAAGATACCCTCAAATTTACAACCACCTCGGACCTGAACAGACCCATTAAGGAACACAGGCACTTCAGCCTACAAATCAATGGCAGATACACCCTAAAGGGCACCGTGGCATACAGACTACCCCAAAAACGAAGCAACTTCAACAACCTTATCTTAGACTCCATCGCTCCCCTCATCATTCATTCCAAGTACTTCCTACTTCTCAGTGATTTCAATTTCCACCTGGAAAACCCCTCTGACCACTGTTCTACAGACCTCCTAGAGAACCTAAACAGCATAGAACTTTCCCAGCTCATTGCGGACCCCACACACAGTGCAGGACACACTCTAGATGCCATCTTTGCCTCCAGCAACAGCATCAACTACCACTCTGCTTCACCTCTCACATGGGCTAACATGGGCTGACTATGCCATTATCCACTTCAAAATCTCCACACCACAAACCGAAGCTTCCATCAGCATCAACCTACAGAGCTGGACTGGAACAGAATGATGGAAACGGACCTTTGCAGCACACTCAAAACCGACCAACCAACAGACAACCTAGTCAAGGACATAACCAACTTCAACCGGTGGATCTCAAACTGTGCAGATGCTCTTGCACCCATCAAAACTCACAAACTCTGCAGAACCAACAAACAGGCCTCCTGGTACACAGACGAGCTTCAGGACTCCAAAAGATACTGCAAACAGCTGGAAAGGAAATGGAAAGCTGGCCATGACACCATCACCAGATAAACCTACAAGGTCGCACTCAGGCACCACCACTATCTTCTGAGAGATATCAAGAGAAGATCCTTCACAGAACGGATTGAAGCTAGTTCCAACAAGGGCAAGAAATGTTCACTATCATTAAGGAGTTCACTACCCTAGAAGCCTCAGTCAACTCCATCAATCCCTCCAAGGAAATCTACAACAACCTCTCCAACTTCTTCCACTGTAGAATTGAAAAGATCTACAATAACTTAGAAAAACAACCTGACCCCAAGGACATCACCAGCAACCTACCCACAGTCCACTCGGGAACCTACCTAACAAACTGGAGGACACTCACTGAGAAAAGCACCTCTTCAATCATTACAAACGTGCACTCTGGGGCCTCCACTAACCCCTGTTCACATCATATCTACAACTGAGGAGGACTGTTGATCAACAGATTCCGCACACACATCATTAACTCCTCTATCATTTCCGTAACCTTCTGTGAAGACTGGAAACATGCTGCAGTCATGGCCCTCCTCATAAAACCCTCGGCATACCACAGCGAGCTGAGAAACATCTGCCCCATCTTCTTTCTACCATACCCAACAAAAGTGATAGCAAAGGCAATCAATCTACAACTCACCAACCAACTAGAACCCCATAATCTTCTGGAACGCACCCAATCCAACTTTTGCAGCAACCACAGCACAGAGACAGCACACATCCACGCCACAGACGAGTCCTGCTTCCTTTTGGTCCGAGGAGAAACTGCTGCTCTCATACTTCTAGACCCCTCCACTGCATTCAACACCATGGCACATTCCAGCGTCATCAAAAGACTACATGCTAAAGGCACCTAAGGTCCAACCCTCGAAGGGATATCCTCCTTCCTCACAGGGAGACAAATCACAGTTAGTCAGACTCCCACCCTACACATCAGAACCCAAGGACTTGATCTGCAGAGTCCCTCAAGGATCATCTCTCAGCCCTACCCTGTTCAACATTTACATGACACCATTCATTGACGTCATCAGAGCTCACAGCCTCTTCATCATTGCCTATGCCAATGACACCCAGCTCATCCTCTCAATGTCCTACAAGTCCTCCATGACCAGATCCAACTTCACTGAATTCATGATCTGCGTAGCGGAATGGATGAAAACCAACTGCCTGATACTCAACTTGGACAAGATAGAAGTGTTGAGTTTTGGGAACAAGAGCTACCCCTGGGACTCCATCTGCTGGCCATCAAAGCTCAGCCCAACACCTATACCCTCTAAACACACAAGAAACCTGGGAATCATTTTGAAGGACAAACTCAAAATGGCCTCACAAGTAGACAAACTCATCTCCTCCTGCTTCTACATACTACGCATCCTCAGAAAAATCTTTAAATGGATCTCCAAGAGCACCAGGCGTAAAGTCACTCAAGCCCTAGTTCTAGCAGACTAGACTACAGCAATGCACTCTATGCCAGGATCACCAACCACTATCTTCACTGACTTCAGACCATCCAGAATTCCCCAGCGTGATCCATCGCTGCTGCGTGTGCCCCCTGCCTGACTGCCTCGCTGCCGCCTCGTGACCACGCCCCCTGCCTTCGAGCGACGTGGTCCGTGCCTGCCTGTCCTGCCCCTGCTGTGTTTGCTGTTTTGCCTGCTTAAATTGTTTAATCTCATCTTTTTGTTCCTGTAATAGTTGTAAACTTGTTTTTCCTTCCTGTTTGGACGTTTCGTTGCCCTTCGTCCTCCCTCCCCGATTTCCGCCACCGCCGCTAACCCCGCCCCTTTTTTCCTTCTGTTCCCTCCCCGCTCCCGCCTCCCAGCTGCTCCGCCCCCCCCGCGCACTTGGCCATATATGGCGACCGTGCGACGCAGGTGAGTGTGACCTAGTTCTAGGACACCCCCGCGCCGCACGGCCACCAGCTGCTGCGTGTGCCCCCTGCCTGACTGCCTCGCTGCCGCCTCGTGACCACGCCCCCTGCCTTCGAGCGGCGTGGTCCATGCCTGCCTGTCCTGCCACTGCTGTGTTTGCTGTTTTGCCTGCTTAAATTGTTTAATCTCATCTTTTTGTTCCTGTAATAGTTGTAAACTTGTTTTCCCTTCCTGTTTGGACGTTTCGTTGCCCTTCGTCCTCCCTCCCCGATTCCCGCCACCGCCGCTAACCCTGCCCCTTTTTTCCTTCTGTTCCCTCCCCGCTCCCGCCTCCCAGCTGCTCCGCCCCCCCGCGCACTTCGCCATATATGGCGACGTGCGAACGCGCAGCGGTCACGCGCAGCGGGCGCGCCGATTGTGCGCCGAAGGCGCGCCAAAGGCAAGCCCGTCTGCGCCCGTCCGCGCCTGGACCGCGCCCAGTGCCAGGACCCCTGGCCCACGAGGACCCCGGCCAACCCGCTTGACGTACACCGCTGCCACCCTCAGCGCACTCAACACTGGTCGACTCCCAGGATGCTACCAAGCCACCCCACGACGCACCCACGGACCCTTCAGCTGCCACGCCTGCAAGTTCACCTGCATCCAGACCTGCCTCGCCAAGCCGAAGCCGAACACCAGCAGCAACCACCTCAAGTGCATCCTGCTCAACACACGCTCCGTCCACAGACACGCCATCGAACTCTGGAACCTCCTCGACACCACAGCCCCTGACGTGGCCTTTCTCACGGAGACCTGGATGAACGCCTCTTCAGCGCCATCCCAGAGGGATACAAGATCACCCGAAGGGACCGCACTGCCAACCAGATGGGAGGAGGCATCGCCATCATCCACAGGAACACCATCCGTATCACGACCAACACCGACAACACCCTTACCACCGCCGAACACCTGCATTTCCAGATCCACACAGACCCGAAGACCACCCTCAGAGGCACCCTGATCTACCGACCTCCAGGACCACGCACTCAATTCAGCGAGGACATCGCCGACTTCGTCAGCCCGCAGGCCCTCCCCTCCGCTGACTACATCCTCCTGGGGGACCTCAACTTCCACCTGGAGAACAACAACGACCGCAACACCAGCACCCTGCTCGACAACCTCGCCAATCTTGGACTCAAGCAGCTGGTGTCCACCCCCACCCACCTCGCCGGACACACACTCGACGCAGTCTTCTCATCCAGCACAGACATCGCCTTCAGCCACGCCACAGAGCTTCAATGGACGGACCACAGCTGTGTCCACTTCACCTTCAGAAGAACGACGACCCACCACCACCAGCAACAGGTGGCCCGCAGAAGCTGGAACAAGATCACAGCCGACCAGCTCGCCACCTCCCTGAGCCAGCACCCTCCTGCCAGCCCAGCGAACCCCAGCCAGGCCGCCGACAACCTCACGAAGTGGATCAGCAACTGCGCGGACAAACTCGCCCCGCTGAGGACCCCGCCCAGCAGACCCGGCAGCAAGAAAGCCCCATGGTTCACCGACGAACTCAAGAGCTCCAAGAAGAACTGCCGAGCCCTCGAGAAAGTCTGGAGAAGGGAACCAACACCGGACAACATGACCACCTTCAAACTGGCCACCCGGAAGCACCACCAGCTGATCCGCGCCGCCAAGAAAACCGCATTCAAGGACCGGCTAGACAACAACGCACACAACTGCAAGGAACTCTTCAACATCGTGAAAGAGCTATCCAACCCCAGCGCAGGAAACAACGACATCACCCCATCGCAAGACCTCTGCAACTCCCTCGCCTCATACTTCCACAACAAGATCGCAGACATACACAACAGCTTCAGCACCCAACCAACGCACACCACAACCGAACCACCGCCCCCCACCACCACCCTCTGCACCTGGACTCCGATCAGCACCGAAGACACCATCCACATGATGAACTCCGTCCACTCCGGATCTCCGACCGACCCTTGCCCTCACCACGTCTTCAACAAGGCCGACGCTGTCATCGCACCCCACCTGCGGGATATTATCAACACCTCCTTCGACACCGCCACCTTCCCTGAGAGCTGGAAGCACGCCGAACTCAGCGCTCTACTCAAGAAACCTACAGCGGACCCCACCGAACTCAAGAACTACCGCCCCATCTCGCTCCTCCCGTTTCCAGCCAAAGTCATCGAGAAGACCGTCAACAAGCAGCTGGCCGCCTTCCTTGAGACGAATGGATCCCTCGACCCCTCACAGTCTGGCTTCCGAGCCAACCACAGCACCGAGACCGCCCTCATCGCTGCCACCGACGACATCCGAGCCCTGATGGACAACGGAGACACAGCGGCCCTCATCCTCCTAGACCTCTCCGCGGCATTCGACACTGTCTGCCACCGCACCCTAGTACAGCGCCTCAGCTATGTCGGAATCCAGGAGAAGGCACTGGAATGGATCATCTCCTTCCTCGACGGAAGAACACAGAGAGTCCGCCTACCACCGTACAAGTCAAAAGCCTCCGAAGTCATCTGCGGCGTCCCTCAAGGTTCCTCCCTGAGCCCCACCCTCTTCAACGTCTACATGAGCCCCCTCGCGGCCATCGCACGCAAACACAACCTCAACATAATCTCCTACGCCGACGACACCCAGCTGATCCTCTCCCTGACCAACGACCCCGCCGCCGCCAGAGCCAATTTGCACGAAGGGATGAAAGATGTAGCCGAGTGGATGACGACCAGCTGCCTGAAGCTGAACTCAGACAAGACGGAGGTCCTCATCCTGGGCTCCTCGCCCTCCGCCTGGGACGACTCCTGGTGGCCTCCCGCCCTGGGCTCCGCACCCAAACCAACAGACCACGCGCGCAACCTGGGCTTCATCCTGGACTCCTCCCTCTCCATGACCAGGCAAGTCAACGCCGTATCCTCGGCGTGCTTCAACATCCTACGCATGCTACGGAAGATCTTCTGGTGGATCCCCACCGAGACCAGGAAGACCGTCACCCAGGCCCTCGTCACCAGTCGACTGGACTACGGCAACGCCCTCTACGCCGGTACCACCGCCAAGCTCCAGAAGAGACTCCAGCGGATCCAGAACGCCTCAGCCAGACTCATCCTCGACATCCCACGAACCAGCCACATCTCCGGACATCTAAGAGACCTGCATTGGCTCCCCGTCAACAAAAGGATCACCTTCCGCCTCCTCACCCACGCACACAAAGCCCTACACGACCAAGGCCCGAGCTACCTCAACAACCGAATCAACTTCTACGCTCCCAAACGCCACCTCCGATCAGCCAACCACGCCCTCGCCGCCGTCCCCCGCATCCGAAGAGCAACAACAGGAGGAAGGTCCTTCTCCTACCTGGCCGCCAAGACCTGGAACTCCCTCCCGACCGACCTGCGCCGGACCCAAGACCACCTCTCCTTCAGGAAGAAGCTGAAGACCTGGCTGTTCGAGCAGTAACGGCACCCCCTTCCCCCCAGCGCCTTGAGACCCAACGGGTGAGTAGTGCGCTCTATAAATGTCACTGATTGATTGATTGATCCCTAAACTCCCACATAATACACTCATCATGCCACACCTCAGATAACCCCACTGATTACAGATTCCCAAATGCTGGCAATTTAAACTCCTCATACATGCATACAAGGCACTGCACAACACTAGACCACCATACCTCAATGGATGCCTTCACTTCCACCAACCCACTAGACCACTATGCTCTGCCGAAAGGTAGCCTAGCCTTCTCCTACATAACACCCAAAGCATGGAATAGCCTCCCTCTACACTTCATGGCCTCCTACTCACTTCTTGAATTCCACAAGAGGCTGAAGACATGGCTCTTCAACTAACCACCAACTGATTGACCTACACACCTGCTCCAGTGCCTCAATACCCTTCATGTGATAAGTCGTGCTCTACAAATCCAAATAGCATAACATAACAATATCACATTGAAACCTTTCATGTCTAACATGATAACTGATTCAAATGCATAAGTGTGACAGGACTTGGAGTAGTCTCTGTAGATTTCCTAAACACTGGGAAGGGTGATATAGGAGCCTAATTCCAACTTGGAGCTGGCAGGCTGCATCCTCACCAGACCATTTCAGAATCAGGTAGCAAATGCTGCCACATGATCTAGACACCCCCGTGAGTTCATTGACAGTGGCAAAGGTGGGGAAACACCATGCTGTTGGCACTAGTTGCACGTCCACCACTGCTTTGATATTGGTGACTGGGTGGTGGATGACGGTCTCATGGCAAAGAGGCTTTCCTACCTCTAAATGAGGGCCATACAGACAGAATGCAAATGAGACCATACCAATCCAGATTCATATTCTGAACAAATATACAATTGACATCAAGTATAATGGGGTATATAAGTAACCCTCATAACCTGGGTATCATAAAACTATAGTGAAGTAGGTTCTGTCGGGAGTAGAATAATTACTTTAAATATATCATAGACATTTATACAAGGAACGTAGAACACACCTAGTTTGATGTAATCAAGAGGGATTGTATTGGCAACTTAATCCATTTTATTCAGGCTGTCACAGAGAACACAAAGTTACATGAAAAACGACGCAACATAAACTAATCTGTGATAAGGTGATCTATTAGTGACAAAGTGCTTTAGGTGAATAGGATATATACAGTGCTGTACAGGATGTATCTAAAATATTCATTCAGTAGACATCCATCCCTATACACTTGATCAATTGAAGCTTATATCAGGTCCTTGGTTGCTATCCCCACTGGTAGGTCCCTACAACCATCTGTCATCCCATTTCACATCAAGTAAGACACCAAACTCATGGTTTAATTATTTCACTCATAGGCTGCCCTCTCTTGACATGAAGAAGACCCACGTGACTCCTCTTGAATCATGCACCACTTGGGTTGAAATGCTGATGTGCAAACACAATCCATTTGCTACTCTCTCCAACCCACGTGAAAAGCAGAACTGTGTATGGATTGGAGATTCAACGTTTTGTTCTCTGTGACAGCCTGACTACATTACAACCAGAGTGAATTGCAAAAAGAAAAATGAATTAAGTTGCCAATACAATTTCTCTTGATTACATCAAACTAGGTGTGTTCTATGTTCTTGTATAAATGTCTATGATATATTTAAAGTAATTATTCTACTTGCGACAGAACCTACTTCACAAATACAATTGAAGCATGTATACAGGAAAAACTCTGAAAACATTTGATGCACACAAAAAACTAGCAGGAAGAGCTCACAGTTCCTAAATATAGTGTGGGGCATTCTATTACTGGGGTGTGAGGAGGGAACATTTTCTCAAAAGAGTTTTGTAGGGAAGTGGATAATTAATTGATGAGAAAAATAACACCAAAATGACAAAACACCAATAAAGGAAACCAGAGATATGAATGTTTAAAGATTCAAAACAAACAGCACCAAGAAAAAGTTATCTGCCAATCAGTAGTCATTGTTCACTGTTGATTGGGACCTAGGCACGATTTCAGGCGGACCTCACTAGGGTTTGAGTTGGATACACCAAGCGGGTCCTCCTGGTCGAAGATTCTACCTTCTGACTTAGTCTTAGAAATGAAAGTCAAAATCTTCCAGCGGGGCAAGGTTGCAGGCTGTGTCCTGATGCCAAATCGCCATTGGAGAAGGTACTGCCGAAGCCGTTGGTTTTAGCGGAAGAGCTCTGAGTGGGGTTAGTTCTGAATAAACAGCCACCAACGTCCTCGTGTCGTGCCTTCGTCTGATTGAGAGTTCTACTTTCTTATCTAGTCTTTTTTACAGAGCTCAAAATCCTCGAGCAGGACAAGCTTGAAGTTATATCTCACTGTTCAAAGTTTCTGAAGCAGCATCTCTTGGAAACTTCTATGGCTCCCAGGACCTCGGGGAACGTACATGGGGATAAGACTCACTCAAGCAGAGGCCATGAGCAGGGTACAGTTCAGGTCCAGTTACCACTGGTCAGCTGGGCACTTCAGGAGAAAGGCCTCTTGCCGCTTGTTGTGTCCCTGTAGCAACGCAGGAGTTTAGCCAATTGACCATTGAAGTTCCCTTCTTAGTCCTGGGTGCAAGTGTCAGCAGGTCCAGGTCTTCATATCTCCACACAGGTCTGAAACAGCAGATCCAGTCCTCGTCTGTTCTTCCACAGGTCCAGAAATATTCTGATTATCTATGAGCGATGTGCCATTTTGTAGGATTTACTAGCCAGTTTGTAGGGGTGACACATGGACCCTACCTAGCCAATGAGGAAAAGTTCTCAAGGGTAAACCTTAACACTTTTGCAGCACATCCTATTTGCCTTACTGCAAGCTATTTCTTCTAAGTAAATTTAAAGATGGCACAGACTTTCTGCCATTGGCAGTGGCTCATGTGTCAACCAGGGCTGTGTTTATGGAATAGAGCAGTCTGCTCCTACTCACCAAATAGAAAACTGGTTCTGGACCAGCACCCCCTCCCATTGAGCTGGTACCAAACTGAATACAGAGAGCCAAGATAACAAAAGGCTTCTCTTCCTCAGGTCTCCATTTACACTGAACTATGAATGGGCAGGTCTCACTGTAGTCCTTTTCAAGTTAAAAATATTCCGGAATCCTCCACAGCTGTCATTCCTCTGCTGAAATGTGTTTCATTGCTTACAATCTGGTCTTCTGCTAAATGGCCTAAGCCATTGTTGCTGCTCTAAACAAGAGTTTTCACAACTCATTAAGGGGAAGCGCTGATAGGCCAACTGCTGGTAGGCTAATGGTAATTAATAAGGGTGGGCGGAGTTGGTGGAGTGCCACTAAGCAAAGTTCAGCGGAGTGGAAACAAATACTTTGCTCCAACCTAATTTTTTTTTAAAAAGGGAAATAATCACTCACCTGCTCTGGTGTCTGCGGGCTGCCCTCCTCCTCGCTGCCCTTGAGTCGTTGCTGGTTGCAAACCCCTTCTTTGTACATCTTTGGTGGGACTGCGCATGCATCCACATGTATGCCCAGTCCTCCCAAGACGTACAAAGTAGGGATTTGCGACCGGTGATGATGCGAGGATGGCAAGAAGGAGAGACCAATGGAGCGTAGAGGTGGCAAAACTCCGCAAACTCCGCTGGTGGAGAGGAGTTCGCCACCTTGGCTTAGTAATTACCCTACTGGAGTTTCAAGCAGACAAATATAAAAATTTTAATAGACACTTTTCATAAAAACGTTTTAGAAATCCAACTTAACTGCTACATTTGGTTTAAATAAACATTACAAACAGTGTTTGAATTATGCTAGGATCTTATCTCAAACCAAAGATAGTAGAGGTATGATTTTATTCTAAACCCTTTTTTTTCTCATAGGACAGCACTTCAAATAAAAATAGCTTTTGATGGACAGTCACTCTAGGTACATGCTAACACTAAATTATTGCATCTATCAATTTTAAATACTAGGCACCCAGCCTTGATACAAGGCCTATTTAGGGATTCCTTATTTAGTATTTAAAACAAAGTAGGGTTCTTCCCAATCAAAAAGGGTTATTCTGAGATGTTCATCTGCAGGTTTAAAAGCTGCAGGAGTCAAGCTACTTAGGTAGGCCTGAAGCCATGTTTTCTATGTCAGCACATTGTGTTGCAGTCCAAAGGTGACTTTTCACTTTCTATTCTAATTGTGTATTTTCCTACACCATATATTATGGCCTTAGTGTAAAGTTAAGGAGGTCAAGTAAGATTCCACCAATTTTACTATGTGTTAAGGCAAGAGCAAACACACTTGGGCCTGGACAGCAGTGCTCAAGTGCACAGGGTTAAAGAAACATCAATACCAGTCAACAAAATATAGTTGTGAAAACAAAAGGATGCACCTTCTCACAATTTTCAGGAGTTGTTTAAATAAAAAACGCTATTGTAATCACCCATTAACGACTTTAGAGCAAGGCTAGAATCTAGAAGAACAACAAGAACATATCCAGCAGAAAACGCCACAGGCTAATGTGTCTCTTTAATAAACTTGTAGCAACTCCATTAATTTACCTTCAGATCTAGAGCAGTCCAAGTACAGCTCATCTTAGATTCTGTGAGTTGTTCCTAATTCTCTCTTTCGAAAATCTTTGTATTCAGTAATGAAGGCAACATGTTACAAAAGGATGCTTTAGATATAAATGAAACATTCTTGCTCATCTAACAACTCTATATGCGCAAGGTTGCCAAGGCAACTGCTTATAGAATTTTGTATTGCTCAGGTTTGCTTTTCTTGTCCCTAGTATTAGCAAAAGAGAAACTCAACTTCCTACAGAAGCATTTAATGCACAATAAAGGTACCTGGAATAGTCATTGAAATTATTGCTTATTGCTTGTAGATAGCGGGTATTTTCCTTTAAATATTTTAAAGGTTTCCTTATTTGGGATGTAGCATGTTCTTTGTTCAATGTTCTTTGATTCTACCATGCCTCAGGTACTGGGTGGGGGGAAAGGATAAGGGACAGGAAGGTAACAAGGGGTAAATGTCAGCACCTGTATTTTACTCTTTATTTTACCCAAACATCTGTCCTCTGAAGTTTTAGTAGGGTCTTTGAGAGCCTCCTACTGCTAATGTGAGTAGTTACAGATCAGTTAGTGATGGCCTGGCTTCTGGTGGCTGTTCTGTGTACTGCGTGAAACACGGTTGGGGTTTCAGCCCAGTTCCTGGTGGGTAAATGTCCATAGCCCAATAGAAAATCCTGCCTTTGCAATTAGGAGATATTCATTGACAATCTCATGTTGAAGGCTAACTTCTTAATGTGTCGGGGGTCACTGTGATTCTACTTCTCAATGGTGCCTTCTTCAGATAATGCTTGTTCGACATACTGGCTCAGCAACAAAATATATTTGAAAATTACTATGCAGATACATATCATGTGTGTAAAAGACACACAACCCCAACTGTGAGGAATAATAGTCTTATGGAAAGAACACAGAAACATATTACAACTTCAAGCTTATGTGTACTACAACCAGAAAACCAGGAAAGAAACAATGTTAATATCTGCATATAAACATTCTGGGACCAAATTAAATATACACTGAGGATCAACATGTCTTGCACTAAAATCTGGTTGAGTATCAGCAATGCAGTAAACCTGTAGTAAACTATATATTTGTTTTGCAAATCAATACACATGTCACATCCTGACTGAGAGTTTACAATTGTTAATGACTCGCTGGAGAACTTTGAGAATCTAAACCCTTAAATATTGACTTAACTAGCATGTTGTAAGATGACCTCATACAGAGTAGGTCCTCTATCTCTGTGAGATGTGCAGCGCATAACTCAGTGCAGCGCAGGTGCCTTGAAATATGAGTCGAAGCCCCAGGAAATAGCCATAACGTGCATTGATGCTATGTGTCTCAGGCCTGGTGAAATGCGACTCCATGTACAATAGCACACACCCTCCTCCCAGCAGACTGACCATAATCATTACAGTAGCTGCTTGGTGTTGATATTGATATTGATAATGTTAGTGGTATTTGTAGAGCACAAACTTAGGTGAATAGTGGATGTGATGCCAAAGATATGAGTCATGGTCATTTACATGAGGTGTATCATTTATGAGGTTCCTATTTTGCAGGCAAATTATGCTTTGTGAAAAGGTGGATTCTCAGGCACTTAGTGAATTGGTGGAGGTTGTGGCCCTTCTGATAAACCTCCAGTTCTGGAGTAGATTGATATATGTTCTGAATCACTAAGGGGCTGATTACGAGTCAGGTGGTCCAGGGACCGCCAGACTCGCGGTGGCGGTCTCCCCACCTCCCTACTATGAGATGGGCAGTGGGACCACCACAGCCCCGCAGCAGCAGCCAGAAAACCGCCATTCCCTGGTTGTATTGCCGCTATCAGGAGGCATCCATATGCTTGGGGGGACCGTTGCGGTCTGGCCAAGCAGTTTCCCCTCCTCTTCCATGTACCCCTAGCGGAGAGGAAACAAAGGGGGCAGTACAGGGCCCCCTGTTGCCTCTGCGCCCTGTGACTTTTCAGTCCACACCCTGCGGGCACTGCTTTTGGCATTCCCATTGTGGTGCCTGTTTTTGAAGGTACTGCCGTGGGAACACCAATAAAAAGCCTGCCAGGTAGGAGGAACCTCCTAATATGGCGGGGGACGTCACCAAGGGTTTGGAAGTGCGGCAGCTGGGCAGACCCGGCTCCACACGGCCAAACTCGCAATTTGACCCGAAATGTCATTGGTCAAAGAGATTTTGATGTAGAGTTGTGTTTCGTTTGTATACTGATGGATCTGTTTTGGATTTTTACAACAATTTCAACATCAAACAAGCTTAGAACACCCGGAGCCAACAGATCAGTCCCAAGTGTACAGATACAATGGTATTGAAGATAGTCACTACATGCCGGTGCCATTAGTACACTAATCAACATTAGATTTGTGAGGAACATTGAAATGTCAGATACAAATCAATCATAAAGGAAAAAGGAAACAACTGCATACTCACACAAACAAAACGGTATTCTCAAGACAATGTCTTATAACATAGTGTAACAAGAGACATATCTATTGATGTATCTGCTAATGTACTGAAGATCATCTGCCATGTGATTACACACTCTACAAATCCCAGTTAGCATAGCATAACATGTCTATACTATACCTCATGAAAATGGCCCAACACCTATTCTCAGCATTCAGTGGTTTGATCTGCTAACGATGCAATGGCTTGTCAATGCTCAATAAGCAAGAATAAAGTTCAGTCTAGAAACTTCTATCTAACATTCAAATATTTGCCAATAAAATAATTCCCACAACTCTTGTACTATTTTAAGTAAGCAACATGACCTAAAGGCTTTTGGTACAAGTGTGCACATCTGAGACAACATTCTTTCCCACAGTTGAGTATGAACATGGCATTTGGAATTCCAGGACATAACTATACATTTCCTGGTTATGAGTAGCATATGCAATATCATTTTCTTTACCATGGCAGAATGGCTGCATAGTGAGACTCTTATACCAAAGAGCATTGCTTATGGGTTGAGTGTTAATGAGAGGTGCTCAATAGCATTTACTTAAGTTTTCACATGGTTGCAGGAAAAAGTAATGCGTTGCATTCAGTCCAATATCTTTTCACCAGTCCACACTGGTGAAAAGCCTATTATGCAACAATTGAGATGGCATACTGGTACATACTTTATATGTTATTGCATACTGGTATATTTATATTGTATCTCTCAGTTCATTGCATTGTAGAAACATCATTTATAATCCCATACGTGACATAATGTCATTACAATATTGTCAGCTGTACCTTACCAAAAATGCTGCATTTTGATTTGCTCAAAGCTGGTTAATATCTACCCAGGAGATTTATAGCTAGTGCCTGAGACACGCCTCATTACAGTATAATACTACCTATCACTGTGCTATCTTCTCATAACAGATGTTTGTGAAGATCGCAGAGTTCTAATAAAGAATTAGAATGTTCACCTTGCTCACAGAATATGCCTACACTGGGAGACATGCTGCTGGTAAAGACAGCTGCAAAATAATTCACTCTCTTGTACAGAAGGCTCAGAATGTACATGAAAATGTTTCTTATCTTTGCTGCTACAAGTTCCTGAAATAAGTGAGCCCACAAAAACATTCCTGTCCATATGTTGATATTATATATTTAAAGGGTTCCCAGCCAGAGGACATTTCTCTGACAGTACTCACTGTGTTTTTAAAATAGTACCCTCATTGCTATGTCTCATTTACAATGTTAATTATTGTATGGAGAAAGACATTTTTATACAGAATTAATATATGATTTTACAGATGTTGTACCATTTCCTTATTTTTAACTTGACAAGAGAAAGTGGGAAAAAATAAAAAGCAAAAATAAAGTTATCAAATTTACACCTAGGGCCCCATTAAGATGTTGGGCTGACCACCATTGACAGGCCATCGGTGGCGGTCTGCCCAACATCCAGGATAGTGGTCCGACCACCACATTATGATGCGGTTGGTCAAAGCACAGCTGGCAGAGGGACAGACCGATGCCTCCAACTAGCTCAAGGAGCCCATCCGGGCCTCAGTAGGACTGTAATCCCTACAGTGAGGGCAATGCCTGTGGAGGCACCACAGTAGGGATTACGATGTCCCTTTCCCTCTGTCTTTACATGGTGATCCGACCACCATGTAAAGGCAGATGGAAAGTGACTTTGGGGGCCCCTAGTAGGGCCTCCATCCCCTAGCCATTGGCCTGCGCGATGGGAACCAGAGGGCACATGTGGTACCCCTCCAAACATACACTCACGGTGTGCCAGACACCACATGGTGCCTGGCACACAGTTCATGGATGTTTGCAAAATGACCTTTTCCATTGCAGCTTGCGCTGCAGTCCTTTTCCAGGCCGCAACAAAAACCGCAGTGGAAAAAGGATTTTCTTTACGACCGCGTACACAGCAGTCACATCGTAATTAGGCGGGTGGAACTGCTCACTACAAGTCGGGCGGTTCCATTCCCGCGGCGATGGCGTTTGGACGCTTGTCCAACCGCCATCGTAATAAGGCCTTAAGTGTCTTGATTTAACACCCAGCATATTCCCCTATTATGAGCCTTGGAACTGAGGATTGCTATCATTTGGTGGTTACAATTAACCTCCTCACTTTTAATCACATTTATATTTTTTGCACGCTGTTTTGTTCCTTTAAAAAAGATCATGAAAGAAAATGTAATGTTCATATGGTTACCCATATTTTAACTTGCTTCTTTTCAATTTTTCATACTCTTTGTCCTAAATACTTTTCTCTGTTGATTGATATTTCATTGTTGTGACATATGGCTTGTATATATTTTATGGCCATGACAATGATGAATTATTCTGGCCCTTATGAAACAACACATATTATTGTACAGTCATGAAAAACATTGTCATGTTTTCCGTCCGAATTATTGGTGATGAAATGAAAATAAAGAGTTTATGACCTGAGATTATTTATCAAGCCTGATTGATTGAAAACAAGAGACGGGGACTCATTGAACTCAAAACCCTTACCTTTAGCCTTAGCATTCCAACCGATCATTAGACCTCTTTGGTGAAGCTACAGTAGATCACTGATGAGTCAACTCACAAACTGCTGCTGGTGTTAGAAGCACGTTTCCCTCAACATGCCAGATGTTTTTCTGACATGGATGAGGAAACTATTTGCAAAACTACAGACAATTGTCTACATTTTACATTTCTAGGGCATTAACCATCATTTTATGCTAAAATTAAACTCATGATTTTTTCATTTCTTAAGTAGGAAATGCTTTCGGCTGTGAATACAGAATTATGTTGTCACACTTAACCTGGAATTCTTTTATTTCCTGTTCCTGACAAAACATATATTTTTTAGCGTGAATCAAGGCCCTCCAACCACAGCTCCAGTCATCTATCTTTGATACCGTGCCTTCAGGAAGTAGCCAGTTGCATGGCTGGCTGTAGACGGAAACTCAATGAGGATAAAACTGAAGTCATGCTGCTGGGCAACAACTTTTTTCAGCAGTACCCAAGCCCTCTACCAGACAGCCTGAGCACGCTGCCCTCCCTAAAAAGCTCAATGAAGAGCCATGGGATGTGGTTGGATTCCAGTCTCACAATGACTCATGAAGCCAAAAAGCTTGCTGCTAGCTGCTATGGCATCTTAAGACTGCTGAGGAAGGTTCTCAACCTTCTTCCTTTTACAGCCAGAAGTGTGATTGTGCAGGCCCTTGTGTTGTCACGTCTTGATTATGGGAATGCCTTGTATCTCAGTTCGCCTCGCTATGATGTCAGAAGGTTACAGACTGTGCAGAATGCTGCTGCACAACTTCTGATGAACATCCCTAAACATCAGTCTGCCACCAGGGCCCTTAGAGGTCTCCACTGTCTCCCAGTGAATAGACGAGTTCGGCTCAAGAACCTACGCATTATGCACAGGGCAATAAATGAAAAAGGCTCCTCACTGTTAAGATCTCTAGCCTCCCCATATCTGCCTGGAAGACTTCTTAGATCATCTTCAGCAAATTTACTAAGTGTCCTTGAGATCTGTAGATCCTGATAGGGTGACCAATCTACTTATTTTTTGGGGCCTAAACTGTGCAATACCCTACCTGTGGAACTGCGCATACTAGAGCATGAACTACCCTTCTGCAAAGCCTTGAAGACCTGATTTGTGGTGTCTGTTGCAGCGCTGGGAAGCCTGCGGCTAGCCATGCGCTCTGTAATAACCCCTGACTAGACTTGACAAGGCGTAGGTAATTATACACATAAATATAGGTGCTCCTGATATATCAAAACACGTTGTGGCGCTGTGTTCATGATAGGTGATAAAGGATTGCGAAGGAGTATATACTGCAAGAGATATTAACGTTTAGCAGAATAGATGCAATCTTTAGAATTAAGTAATTGCTTTGCTAAATCATAATTCATAATATCCAAGCAGTCATTTTTATAATTTCGACGCTTGGAACCGTGGATAGCAATTTTAGGACAACCAGGTCTTAAACAAAAAAAAAGCAGTTTAAGTGCACTCCATTTGATGATTTTCACCGAAATGACAGCAGAATGCCCGTGTTTCCACTGACCTATATTACAGGCTGGAAGAAAAAGAAGTAT
Source organism: Triturus cristatus (assembly GCF_964204655.1). Taxonomy (NCBI): domain Eukaryota; kingdom Metazoa; phylum Chordata; class Amphibia; order Caudata; family Salamandridae; genus Triturus; species Triturus cristatus. The sequence goes on along the minus strand of NC_140591.1, from coordinate 268,342,450 downwards.
AAATAATGAATATTTTAAAGACACTGAAGGAAGGAACTAATGTCTGAGTCTTTCCTCAATCAAAATAAATATATAACAAAAAGGTAAAACATAATTGACTGCAATGCAGTGCAAGTAAATTTTGTTCACCATTGGGCAGAGTTTCAAGGCATGATTCATGGGCAGGAAGCCTCAGTGTTATAGGTAAGATTTATGTTATGTGACCTAATTACACCACATTTTACACTCTTCTACAGAATATAGCTAGATTGATCAGTACCTCAAATCCATTTTAGAGGAAAATGTTTTATTAGGTTCAACACAAAAAACATTGATAGGAGGAGAACTTGACAACTCTAGCCTTCCTGCTTGCTTGTAATGTGTTTAAATAAACTGTACCATAAATGCCAGCGCAAATCCAATTCCTGTTGCTCAGCAACGGAATAGACATTTTAGGCATGTACATGACACGTACTTAGCAATCGACAGCAGCATCCTGCAACTATGTTATTTATTCCAAAAGTGCCACTACATCTGCTCGTTTGAGATATATTTCACTGTTTTACTGAATGTTTTTTCAGAGACATGCTCATGTTTTTAGTTTTTTCTGAGAAGAAGTCCAGTAGTTAACATACCCAACTTGAATACATTTTGAAAAGATAAACAATATTAAAGAAGAAATCATAGATCCAGAAGACTGTGTGATAGTTATATCACATGAGGCTGAGAAAAACAAAGTATATCTTGTATTGATTTAGTCGTGTCCTCTTTAAATGAGTTTTGTCAAGGGGGCTTTATTGACTCAAAATGACTTTAATGGAATTACTATTTCGCATATCGGTTCGGTTCAGAAAGCTTTATTCGGTATAAAAAACAACCAGAAAAGCAGCAAATACATATATACATACAGACAGATTTTATTGCTAAAAGATACATATAACTACGCAAAATCAATCCAATTAATCATTACAAAAAGTTCAGTTAGAAGTCAGAATGCTTTTTCTCACATAAATTGATTTTAAAATGAGCAACGCAACATAAAAACACATCTCCTAGTGCAATTAAGAAGTTCATAACAACATTGGTAGTTGTTACATTGTGTTTCTTGAATAGTGGCTTTAAATAAAAACTTCTTAAAACTCTGATAAAAGTCACAAAAAAGTAGAAAGTGCATAATGCTCTGTTTGGAATATTCATCACATGGGCATGGGGTTACAGGTCGTATTTTAATTTCAGGAAAAGCAACTAAGTGATGGACAATTCCTAGTCTCAGCCTTATTAATACAAAGCGATGTGAAGGTTTAGTGACTTGCAAACCACCAGTAACAGCAATAGTTTTGTAAAACAAGAATGTACTTTGCTTCCCAACTGTTCGCATATGGATCTCAATATTGTGGGCTAGGAATAAACCCTTTATTTCCCGCTTGGACAGACCTGTCACATATGCTGGGTTTTCACGCATCTTAGTATTAAATATTTTGTTGGGTAGATCCATAACGTATTTAATCCAGGGAATAGACTATTGTCCAATTGAAACAATCCTGGATAATTGTTTGGGTAAATTTTGTCTCATCATTAGCCCAAATAGATCTCCAGAGTATTAACAGTCGCATAGTGATCAGATCTGATAAATATGTTAATCCCACTTCTTGGTGGACTATCTCTGTAGATGCGAATTGGGGCAGAAATAACAATTTTTTAAAGAAATAATTTTCCTACAGTTGTAATACTAAACTTATGATATAACCCCAAAACCCAGCATCATACAATTCAGTAGAAGCACTTCTAGCCTTATAGATATATATCATGTCCTTAATACATTGTTCTCCCAGTTTGGATGCAAATCGGAAGACCCCGTGTGCGCTCTTTACCATTTTAGAGCGGACGTTAGATAATTCGTGAGACCAGTTACCCTTGCTTGAGAATGTTATTCCCAAATAACAGAACTTATTGACTGTTTCCACCCTGGTACTATCTCTAAAAAAGGTTTCTAATTTGTTAGGTTTTGAACCACATACCATAGTGAATGTTTTTGCTTTGTTAATTAACAGCTTTCTACTGATAATAAAATCTCTAAACGTATCTATAAGTAGCTGTAGGCCAACTGGAGTTCTAGATAGGAGTACTGCATCATCTGCGTAAAGCAGAACTGGTATACCTTGACCTGCAACTTGGGGTGCATCTGCCTGAACTGATTTAAGGATTGTGTCAATCTCATTTATAAATAAAGTAAAAAGCAATGGTGCTAAAACACAGCCTTGGCGGATGCCATGTTTGACCTTGAAATTTGGGGTACACTCTCTGCGTTGGCCATACCTAACTCGAGATGTTAATATCTCGTACAACCTTGCTAGGAAAAAGATTATAGATTCTGGGGCTCCAAGTATAAGCAAAACTGGCCAGAGAATAGAATGGTCGACGAGATCAAAAATACTACCGAGGTCTGCAAAACATAAATACTGGCTCCCTTGTTTCGCACACGTATATTTGCCTATTAAAAGCTCTAAATTAATACATTGCTCTGTTGTACCTAGCCCTCTTCTAAAACCATATTGTACCGGTGATAAAATCCCATTCTCAGTAACCCACTCCCCCAGTCTTGCCAATAAAACTCTGCTCATTATTTTTACTGATGAGTCTTAAAGTGAAATGGGACGGTAGTTTTTAGCTTCTGAATTGTTCCCATTTTTATAAATGGGGACAATAACAGATTGGCCCCATGTCCGTGGTGTGCCTTCAGTCACTGCTAGGTTAAAAGCTCTAGTAAGTATGGGTCCCCATAGATCTGGTATTGTTTTATAAACATCTATGCGTACCCCGTCAGGACCTGGTGCTTTTCCTCCGTTACTACCATTTAGTCTTGCCCTAACCTCATTGAGAGTAATATGTAAGGGTATTACTGGCCACTTATTGTGTAGTGGGTTGTGGGGGCTAAAAAGTTCACAATCAGGTGGGTTAAAAATTCCATAAAAATGTAACACCCATTCTTCACAACTGGTGTGAGACAATAATTCCGGGAAATAATCATTTTTTTAAAAGGACGAATTAACAATTTCCCAGAAAAGCTTATTATCAGATGTATCCGCTGCCATGGATAGTTTGTCCCACGCTTGCTCTTGAAGATCTCTCTTCCTCTTTGTAAGGGCAAATTTATAGTTAGATCTTAAATTATTAATCAACTCTACATTCCTAGGTCTATTACTGAGGGCCTGTTTTATTGCTTAGAGGCTTGAGTGCATGTGTGATTGAACCATCCCTTATTTTGTATAGGTTTATCCCTATAGTGGACTGTCAATATCTCTTTGATTGTACTATTAATTTTGCAAAAATTGGCTAACAACAGGGTGGGATTAACATCTGCATTAAGACAGTACAAAACTTCTGTGCCACATCTTGTAACAATATCCTCTAGAACTTTATTTGGGTCTACCCCCTCCCACTTTATTCGAGTTCTGTTTGTTCTAAATCGGACAATATTACCCTTAACAGTTTATAGAGAAGCACATTTCTTTCCCCACATCAATATTGGCATTATGATGCATTTATGGTCACTAATTAGCAACTGTGCAATGTTGGTGTAGGACACATTTGTACAATACTCATAGAGATTAACACATGATCAATCACTGAGTTTGCATTCCTGCCGGTAAAGGTTTGCATCACATTACCATTGGAATCACAGGCACATTGCAACAAGTCCAGGTCATATTTCGCCATTAATGTGTTTAAGGCTCCCCCATAGTTGTTGCGTGGGAAATGTATACAGTCGTCCCCTTCATCACTCTTGTACCCGCAGACTTTGGTCATAGATAATGGACATATTTGCATGTTAAATCCCCAACCCAAATAATTACAAAATTACTGTTCATTGCTTCTATCACATTATCCAGCCCCTTTTCCAGTTTAAA